>NC_138905.1:11136897-11736897 GCF_965231255.1 Vanellus vanellus | reverse complement strand
AATACACCTAAGAGACTTTGTTGACTAAGGTCAGTTTTCTCACACATTCTTTGCCTGCTAATAAGTCAAACCGTGCTTTATGGAAACTGCCTGAGCACTGTTCACATTGTCTCCGCTCCTGAACTCTTACCTGTGCTCATGGGGGATCATTGAATTCCAGGCTTGACACTGGATACCACTTTTGGTTACAGATATTGTTCCTTTGTAGTCTGCTCCTTTTCCAATGATACAATTCCTGACATAGTCTATTGAAAGAAAAGAGAAGAAAATTAGGGGTTTGGTTAATGTATTTAAAATTAGAGCTCATCATCATTTTTCACATAAAAATAATGTATTTCTGATAGCCTATAAATACTTAATTACTCAAAATATTGTTTAATTGTCCACATACATTTTTGTATTTTTTTCAAAATATTGACCCCTAACTTCCCAAAGAAAGCTACTGAAAATGTTTCCAAAGTGTCTGATTGACCGAAAGTCTATGTCTGAGGATTTAAGTCTCTCACTAATTAATGAGGTAAATAAAAGCAATATTAAGTCAATAACAGTAACTCATACGACTGAGCTTTTAAGTGGCAAACTGAAGTAGCAGTTCAGACTAGTATATAAGATGGTAGGAAAATATGTAGGTTGGAAAACTGACCAAGAGCAATTATGTAGATGAACTTGCATGACAGCAAATCCACAATATTTGTAAATAAAACTGTAGGATGAAGCTTTCAAAATGCATAAAACCATCCCATGCCCAGAATAGTCTTACAGCCAAAAAGTCACTGACTGACCTCAGCTTTTTTTTCCCCTCCATAGCTGGAAAAACAAAATCAGTAAATAAATCAGTTACCCTTCTTTTCATACAGATCAAACGCATGGTCTTGCTTCTTTCTCACACCATTTGTCAAGCTGTTGAAGGATAACCAATGGCACCGTTTTGTAACTCTGTCATAAGCAAAGGCCCTGCAAAGAAAATCTGGATGAGAAAAAAAATCTCTGTGTGGTTTATAATAATGAAACATGGCCTGCCAAGGAGCATGCAATGACATCAGATTTATTTTTACTAGGAAAGTCAGAGAAACAGCCCAAATTACTATTTAAACCCACAACTGTGCTGACAAGAACAAAGAAACAAAGAAATTAAATTGATGTGGCCATTACATTAAATACCAGCTTGGTTGTTCACACTAATCTAAGAGTTCCCTTGTCACTAAAGATCTTTATTTTAAAAGTGAGATAAATGTGACTGAGACAGCGTTTGTGTCCCCAGTTGTGTTGTTTTCTGGGAAAAAAAAAAAAAAAAAAAGGAAGACTCTAAAACATTTTTTTTTACTGTGCTAACAATATACCTCTGAAATAGTTAAGTATCCCACACTGATGGCTTGGGGAAAATTCAAGCACAAGGAGTCTGTTTCTTGCCTAGAACAACACAGCTATTTAAAAACAAGATTATTTTTATTTTTATGAATAATCTAAACTGTGATAGTGTACCTACAGCTTGTCCTTGCTTTGGTTGTGTTTACTTTTTTCTCTTATTTTTAACTGCTTTCAAGGATAGAGTACAATGTGTGCTGAAATGAGTGCATTTTTTGGGGGGAAAGAAGGGCAAATAGAAATCGTAAGAGTAAAACCATTTTCTTTCAATATTTTAAATGAAATGTGCTGATCATTTTCTGCTAACATCATTTTGAAAGGAAATCCCTTAAGTGTAGGTAAAATATTTTAAAGGATTGTAGAAATACAGTTGACTGCCTGGATGGGGGCAACAGTTATTCCAGCAATAAAAACAAACAAACAAACAAACAAAAAAACCCAACAACAACAAAACACTGAAAAAATCTTTTTTCCCTTAATTTCTCGTTAGAACCAAATAACAAATCACTGACATGATACTATTGTCTCCAGCCCACCACAAAGTCTACATTTCTCTCACTCATCCCAAACCTTCTGAGATATTTTATTCTGACCGGAGAAGGCATTTTAGCACTACTTGATAATATCCAAAAGACACACAAGTTTCCTGTACTTCATCCATAGTGTGGCTGTGCCATATTCCTGAGCACTACGTCCCCCAACGCAAAACTCTCTGATCTTCATGTAATTCCCCTCTCGCCATACAAGTTTTTCTGTGTGAGATCTTGCTGGCTTCAGTTAAAAATATTACAAGATCCTATCCAACCTCCCCACTCTTCTCTCTTTCAAACATCCTCTTCATTATCGTTTCCATCACCAAACAGATTTTTCATCCAACTGCTCTCTCTACTCTGTTGACTCCAAATGTTTCCAACCTGCTAACCTTCATCCTTCTGCCCTTGTTCAGCCTTCTGTTCTCTCCTGGCGAGTTCTCAAATATGAACGTATCCAAGCGCCTCTAACTCCATCTTCACAAAAATATCCTTGACCTTTCCTGCCTTTCCAATTACATTCTCCTTTCCCCTCCTCCCTCCTAAAGTGGGAATGCAGAATGCACTGTTTACAAACATTTCTTTCAGTTTTTTGCCTTTCAGTTGCCTTTTGGTTTCTTTCCAGTTTGTCTTCAGCCACTTCTGCACATAAAAGTTTCTAACAATCTTTTCTTGGACTCAAATCTGGAGGGTTTTTACACTTCCAAAGTCAACATATTTAAGCAAATTCTTGGACTTTCTTCTACTGATACTGCTGATGACAACAATTTTTGTTGTTGGTATTTGTACTGAGATAGTCACTAGATTTTCTGACACTGGAATCCTGTGGTCTATACTGGAATCCCTTTCTGCGTAAATACAAAGACACTCCAGAAATTAAGCAGAAATTAAGGGTAAGACAGGCACAGCTTTGTAGGTAAGGAAGTGACAGGTCTGCAAAACTCATCTGCATAGCCAATAAATTTGGAACTATATCATCTTTTTCTTGTCCATAAGAAATGTAGTGGGAAAGCTGCAAGGATGACAGAAGGAAAACAGTGGGAATAATGGACTGCAAATGGTGGTGAAACAAAGGAATAAGAACAGCTTAGCACTGGGTTAATAAAGCTAATAGGGAAGACAGAAAATGATGCACAGGGAGTTATGAAGTCAAAAAGACAAGGTAAGCGAGTCTAAGGGATACTTTGATGGGGGATTTCAGGAATAACGTTATGAAGAAGAAATAAATCTGGATAAGGATCTTGTAACTCAGTTGGAAATAATCAAGGTCTGCGAAAGCCTGATAGCAAGGGAAAAGAGGAAAGGTCCATTCTGAGAAGAGGCATATATTATCTCCAACAAAAAGGTGTCAGAGTTAAAAAGAGCAATAATTATCAAATACTCACAATTTACTTGCAAATAATTCAGAAACTTATCATAAATAAATCAAAATTTGTCTTCATTTCCCCCCTCCCCACCGCCCCCAGGAAATAAGGAGTGTCTGACCGTTTATAGGTCTGTAGTGCCCGGAGTGCGATATTTTACCACTTTCTGGAAGAAAAGAAACCCAACCCTCTTCCTGCTGTGTACCTCGCAGGGCACAGAGCCAGGGATTGCTGCTACCAGTGCTATTGTCGCAATTATTTTACGAAGTATTTCTATTTTATTTGATCTTAATACTTAAACAAATTCAGTTTGCATCCAGAAAATAAAACATTGGTACTGTGACTGAAGTGATGGAGAACTATTGCATGGATACGGAGCATCAGAATCAAGCCATGAAAATGTGAATAAACAAAGGAAAATCCATGTCTTGCATTTCAAGTATTTAAAATGCCATTTTGTGTTAATTGTCTTCTTATTTTAGAATGCTCCCACAGCAACCAGTAAACTAATTGGTTTTAATTTAAGTTGGCAACAAATTTCACCTCGTAGTAACCATATGTTGGGATGAAGTTAAAGACTGACGCTCCTAAGAATAAAAGGGAAACATCAGTAATCACTGATTCCTTTAAAAGGGAACACATGTCAAATATGTGTTTACAGTAGCATCAAAGAGCTATGCACACTACAACAGGACTCATCCGAGGCCAAATGGGAAACCACAAGAATGTTCCCAGATACAGAAAATCCCTCTTGCTCTGATGCGCAGTGGTAGCACAGGCAAGAACTAACCACCTACACCTCTGCTGCTAGCCTTCCTCGCTAAAAAAGTGTAGGGGAAAATTGGACATTCAGAGCACGAGTAGTTAGATTTGCAATTCTTTTTCATCTTCAGTGCAAAATAGGTACATGACTGATTGTGATTGTGCTATCTGTGAGTAAGCTTCTTCAATGTTGTGTTCTCAAAGTCCTTCATGGCTCCTCTGCGTTGCTTTATTGCCTGATTGCGGCAGAGAGAATTTGCCCCTGAATTAATCCATCAAACACCGTCTCAGTAGAAAAAAAAAAAAATCACAAATGTGAAAGTTTTAAAAATTCAGGGAGATTCTACATTATTATTCATGTAAAATATAATCTATAAATATGTTAACCTACTTTTTATTTTCAGAACACAAAACATACCAGCCAGAGCAGCTACAACTAGCTTGAGACAATTTTCCTAAGCAGATGTTGGAATACAGAATTGTTTGGTTGACAACATTCAAAATTTTTTTATACTGCGAAACCTAATTTTATAATACCGCTCACTGCTGACCATCAGAACTCAAGGATCTCTTGAATACAACCTGATCCACTTGGCAATGTTATCCTTGGAAGCTCTGCCAATAGGAAAAGGAGTGGCTTGTACCATGTGAAAAATATTAGTGCCTGGAAAATGTTTTCTAACAGAAATAAGTAAGATCTGCTCATTGTTTACATATATAAATAGTCAAAGTACAAAACAATACAAACTATGTCTTGCAACACTGGAATTAAAGTCTTAAAGAAGGATTAAATTAAAGTTGAGGACCTTTTCTGCCAAGGAAGAGCTTTTGTTATCACATTTGGTCTAGCTTTCATGTGGAGTGATTGTGAAAACTTTTACGTTTCAAGATCAGGCTCACATTAGCTCGGTACTCACCAGTACAGAAGCCATCCATTCTCTCCAAGATTTTCCTGCATTCATGTCCTTTCATTTATTGCTAATAGTCTAGACTAAAAGAGGCCAAGGGGATAATTTAAGTCTAATACATGGGAAAAATAATACTGATTTGTTCCAAAAAATAATAGAGAATATGTAGACTGCAGACAAGCAATCAGCTGCACGATGTGTTTCTAAGAGACAGCAGATGCTGAAGAATAGCTATCCTATACTTGTAACGATTGTGCAGCCCAGAAGGTTTGATTCCATTGTATCAGATTCGTAGCACTTGCCAGTGAACTTCAGCAGTGCATGTATCTGTGCTCCATGTGTGAGGTTCCCATTGATTTCAGTGGGAGTAATGTGCAAAGAATGAAGACAGAATATGGTCTGAAGTGGTGCTGAAATACTGCAGCTGTGATGTGTGACAATAACCATTTTATAAGAGACATAAAAATCTCAGAAATGTTCACTGAACACTATAGTGCAGCACAAGTCATCCATATCTTAACAGGAGTACGTTTCTTTCAGCTATGTTGTGGAAAAGATTACAGATTGGACAAGCTACGAAGACAGAACAGCTCAGATAAAGCTTCAGAAAAGACTGACAGTCTCTGGACAGGTAGAGCAAGATCATGGAAAACAAAAAGCACAATCTTTAGGTTGTCTTCAGTGTAAGCTACCGCTGATGACAATTATAGACAGACCTTTGGTCAAAGGGTGTTATATAGGTTCCATTAAGAAAAAAAAAACCAAAACAATAAAATAATAGAGCTATATAACTTACTTGCAGGTGAATGAAAGGCCTTTGTTCCTGCTGCATCTCTTGGCACATTGCTCAGTGGTATTTAACAGCTTGGTTTTTACTTCCAGTGTTTTGTTTACTTTAATGAGCATCAACTCTCCTGTTTTTTTGAAGTCATGAAGAGGATTTCTCCTTTTTCCTTTACCCTCTACGAAAGAAGCAAAGAAGGGAAAAAAAAGTAAATACCAATGTAAAGAAGAGTGCTGAGATTAAAGATGGCATTAGATATGAATAACATTTATTAGGAATTATAGGAACACTGGTACCTAAAGCATAGAGAAATTCACAAAAATAAAGCACAAGCAGATACTTGAGAGGAATTGATTGTTTTAGATGGTGATTCTTAGAAGCAAGAATGGTAGAAATTATAGCAAAATTAATTTCAAATAAAGATTTGCATAATGCTAGAAAAGGGTAAGAGGAACGTTTTTCACCCTTTGTAAATTTTTTTCAGAACCACCAAAATATGCCTGATAATAATAATGTGAGATCTTATAAATATTTCCATGAAAAACTCAAGTGAAAAAGATGAACAAAGGACTCTTTTGGATGGACAGAGTGTAGTTACTATCAGAAGGAAAAGGACATAAATATTATGGAGAAACATGATCTGAATGTGATAAACTGTTCTTAAACCAACAAACTTTTCATCACAAATTGTGAAAAGAACTGGAGCCTGGAAGTGACATGAAGTAATCGTTTGTCCTCCCTCGGCTCCTGTGAAGACTCAGTGAGAGTGTTGTGTCCAGTTTAGGTGTGACTGAATTAGAGGTGTTCGTCTACAGAGAAGAAGATGAGGGGTGGCAGAGGCCATAGCATGGGAATAGTCTGCACTTTTGCAAAGATTTCTGAAAAAAAAAAAAAAAAAAAAAAAGAACACGCTGATCTGGTTTCCATGTCTCTGTTCAAAGGCCCAGCAGAAGGGGTATAAAATGGAGCAGGGAAGATAGGCTAGAGATGTTTGGCTGAAGTGCAAGAGGAAAAGTCCCTGATTCTTGCAAGAAAAGCCCACAATTTTCCCAATCCATATGTATATTATTTTTTTTTTCCATAGAAACCAATCTGTCAGTGTAGGCTGTTCCATCATCAGTGAAGGCAGATGAGTACCTCTGGAGAGTGATTCTCGCTGTTCTGACAGATGAGTAACATAGGGAGGACAAATTGCCTTTTGGATCTTTCTCCTATTTCATTCAAAGATCCCAGATGATATTTTTGGATTAGATGGCTAATGGTAAGTTTAGGTGAATGAATCCCTCCTTAATTTACAAAATAGGTAATGGTATTTTTCATAACTTCTTTCCATATAACTGTTTTCACTGCTGTCCTTTCATTTTTCTCTTCAGAATCTGAAACGATGATAGAACGCGAATGCTTAGCATTGATGTATTGAATTTTGCCAGAGTCTTTCAAATATATGAAACGTCAGTCTAGTGCTCGGTTATCCTGAATAAATAATTCCTCATGCAAGTGCAGAGTGCACTTAAGCCAGCAAATTTTTGCTTGGCGCATTCTGTGCAGAAGCTCAGAATAACTCTGTAAAGTGCAATAGCTGAGGCGCTGAAGGAGTTACTGCCAGCTCCGCGTATTGTAAAGCCAAAGAGAGCTTAAGGGTGTTCCCTTTGCAGAACTTCCATCCTGATCATTAAGTGAGCTCGCGTTTTCACTGCATTCAGCTAAATCACACCTCTCAGTGGTGAGTTATCCCTAAGACACCTAAAAATATACCAAAGACATTTAAATTAGATTTCATCAAGCTTCAGCCTTTAAAAAAAAAAAAAATAGAGAATCAAAGGAGTAGAATATCTCTGCTTCAACGTCCCTATAAAATAATCTTCACCCCATCCTATTCTCTTTCTTTTTGAACTGCTGAAAGTGAACTCTGCTATTCCCCTGCACCTAATAGATCACAATTTTAATTCCAACTACAAAAATTTTCAGAAAAAAAAGAATGTATTTACCTCCAAATGCATGTTATTATTATATGAAAAAGCTTTTGATGTAAAGATCAAATGTTAATACTTTTGGTGCTGTCTTAGGGAGTCATATCAGCTCTCAAGCATTTTCAGCCTTTGTGCTAGCGCAGTGCACATGCACCCAAAATGAACCATTATGTTTAGGGAAATGCTGTGAGGACACTTTTGCCTTAACTATCAGCACCCGGTTATTGGAAGCCGTTGTGTCTACACTGAAGTTGTTTTATTTTTTTGCTGTACCTGTGCTAGAGCTGAAGTGGTGCAAAAAGGATTGTATCTGCTCTTTAAGGCAACCCCAGAAAAAACAGTCTTCTATAAAGCTTTTGTGGTAAATTTCTCAATCTATTATCTTACAAGACATATTTGTTAGTTCTATGTTGTCTCGGCCAAGACTTTTATGTCAAATGGAGGTAAGAATCTGTGCAGAAATATCAAAGTATTTTCTTTCAGTTCCTGATGCTAAAATTTCCCATCTACTGATAAGTGTCATTATCTTAATTCCCAATGATAACAGCTTCTTAAACTCACCAGCTAACATGCAAGAATATGATTAAAAAAATGAAGAAATTCTGTTCTGCCTGAAAAACATGGTTCACAGTTCTGCTTTTTTTTTTTTTTTTTTCTTCTTTTCCTAACAGTTGTCCAAAGAGGATTATGGGCTTGATCTTGCATTTAGCAATTCATAACAGCCTGATTTACTTTAGCTTTCAAACAACAACATTCTATGACTTGCCTATAATCCAAAAGGCAAAGGGCCAAATGCATCTGCGGTGTGACTGTTAGAACCACCAGAATAATACAAAGCATTACTTTTACAACTCTAACAACAAAATAGATGAAAATAATTCAGCCTTTTTACTTTAAATTAGGTGTTTTTATTATGAAAATCTTAAATCAAATAGTGTCCTGGAAATGTTCTACATTAAAGTTTATCATGCAACATGCTATAAGTAATGTTCCTAATTTGTGATTGCCATTCATTTCAGTTTCCTAAACTTTGATTAATCTGGACTTCTGGTTATTTTGTGGGCCATGACCTCTGATGTTTCTTGCAGTTGAATATCATATTACTAAGGAAGTCTGATATTCCACTTAAATTTGAAAATAATAGCAGCTGATTCAAACACAAAAGAATCCAGTCAAATATGAATCAACACTTTTTTCTTCAACAGAAACAACCACTAAATAAAAATATTTCTTCGGTCAACTTAAAAAATTCCTCAAAAAGATGGGAGTGGTGTCTCTTTATATTTCCTAACATGATGGCAACCTTGGCTGAAGAGAAAAAAATAAGAGCTCAGCCAGAGCTCAAGGAAATGGGAACTACCACATTTGCTCTATGGACAAGTACTCCATAATCTCTTTTGGGATTTCCACGGTCTCCTTGCTGGAGCTCTTCCATTTTCATAAAATGCTTTAAATATTTACTGAAGAAAAAAGGTTCCTCACAGTGAAAGACATTTACCTGGGAGTTATAAGAACCCAACTTTGAGTTTCCTTGTGACCTTTTTCATATGAGATTTCTGTGTAATCTTCTCAGATATGATGCATTAACGAAGACTGCTCAAACTATAGAGCCCCTGGGGAAAAGATTTACAGCAATACCTTGTCTTGGAGTAGTTCCAGTCCATGCCAAATCAATAATCAGGGATAAGGAAAATTATTATTCCACAGCATTTGGTGAGAAAACTCACTAGGAGGTTGCAGTACCTCTATTCTAGAACCTACTTAACTACAGTTTTAATTATATTTATACAAAATAGAACCAGTAAAACAGCAAGTACTGGGAGTAATGAACAATGTAATATTCAATATCATAGAAATTAAGACAATTTCTTGATTAATAGAATCATAGAATGGTTCGGATTGGAAAGGACCTTGAAGATCATTGAGTTCCAACCCCCCTGCCATAGGCAGGGACACCTCCCACTAGACCAGGTTGCCCAAGGCCACGTCCAACCTGGCCTTGAACACCTCCAGGGATGGGGCCTCAACAACCACTGTGCCAGTGCCTTACCACCCTCAAAGTGAAAAACTTCTTCCTAATGTTCAATCTGAACCTGCCCTCTTCCAGTTTAAAGCCATTCTCCCTCGTCCTATCGCTACATGCCCTAGAAAAAAGTCCTTCCCCAGCTCTCCTGTAGGCCCCCTTTAGGTACTGGAAGGCCGCAATAAGGTCTCCCCAGCGCCTTCTCTTCTCCAGGCTGAACAGCCCCAACTCTTTCAGCCTCTCCTCCTAGGAGAGGTGCTCCAGCCCTCGGATCATCCTCGTGGTTCTCCTCTGGACACGCTCCAGCAGGTCCATGTCCTTCTTATGTTGGAGATTCCAGAGCTCGATGCAGTACCCCAGGTGGTGTCTCACAAGCATGGAGTAGAGGGGTAGAATCACCTCCTTTGACCTGCTGGCCACACTTCTGATGCAACCCAGGATACGGTTGGCCTTGCTGAGGGTGCACTCAACCCCACTGTCCATGTTGCCGACAAAGATATTGAACAGTACAGGTCCCAGTATCAACCCAGTACTGACCCCTGAGGAATGCCACTCGTCACTGCTCTCCACTTAATTAAATTAAGAAGAGAAATAGGTTTGAATGAGCAAAGGTGTTTGTATTTTAATCTTTCCCACTCTCCAGATATTTTCTAACCACTGGGCTAACAGGAAAATGGCAGCAAAGTACCTTCCTTTTTCTCTTCTGTCCCTGTGTCCCACATCAAAAAGGGCTTTGGGCTCCCATAGCACCACACCAATCAGTCCTGAAACTGAGTTGTGATTACGTTCTATATCTCAATTAAAAATTCACATCTTGCAGAAAACAATAGGCCTGATACTGAGCTATATGGTAGTCAAGAAATTCACTATAAATCCAGTTTTAGGCCATTTAGAGCTCAAATGCCTAAGCAAGTCAAGTTTCAGACTCTCAGGTCTTAGTCTGACCACAAAACGGATTTGGGTTTGCATCAGCTGTTTAGTAGTAAAACACTGATATAGCCAATATGATACCATTGTTGCGGTACCCAAAATAGCATACAGGACATCAACAGGCCTAAAGATCACCTTTGCCCATTTTAATGAAATTAAAAAACTACTTGTATTGTCTACAGCAGAATTTTGCAATGAAATTATCTGGCTTTATTTACCTCATTGGTAATCCCTTTCTCCCTCCTCTGCCAGCCCAGCTTTTTCTAACACAGATGTACATCTAGGCTTAGGAGTTACAGCCTTACAGAGTACAACTGGACCATACTGGCTCTCTCCCTGAGAAAAATCTCCGCTTTTATGGACTTGTCATAGACTCTACAAAGCTTTTATTAAACAGGACTTATGATGCACTTGGCATGTCAGCTTCCAGGGTTTCCAAGTTTCAGTCTAGTCTGTGCAACAGCTAGTGCTTTCTTAAAGAAACACATCGTGAAGTCTTGTGATAATGTGAGAAGCCTCATTCCTTTCATTTCTTTCTCATTTGGTATCCCATTTTATTATACAGAACAAACACATCAAAACTCAACACCAAGTTTCCCAAATGAGAAGAGAAATATGTTTAAATTAACAGTTTACTTTTAAATCAAGATTCTTAATGAAATCTTGATGGTTTGGTATGGAGTTTTAGTTCCTTATTCTGTTTGTTTACATTTGCAGAACTTCAGCATTTTACTAAGTAATTATTTGTTTTGTTGTGCTAAACTTTCAACTGTCTGGAGTAATGAACTGTTTTTTTTTCTATTAGTATAGTTACTGATGTATGTAAGTTGGATACAGGTCTTCATACCATGGACGGAAAAAAAACTTTTATAATTTTCAATGTCAAAAAAAAAAAAAAAAGTGGACAGTCACATAACAGCTGTTTCTCAGATGTCAGAGATAAACTAAATCTTTGGGGGAAAAAAAAAACATCAAGAAAATGAAAATATCTAAATTCCTTAGGCTGGAAGATACAGTCAGAGAATGGCAGGAATCAACTGCCGTCCTTCCAAATAGTGCAATGAAATGCAAAATAAGATGGCACTGAGGACAAAACCTGAAAGAAGGAAATTGTCCACACTCTGTGTAGGAAGCTCAGAGAAGCTGAAAATTCAAAATATATTCCAGTAAAGAAAAATGATCATATAAAGTGACACAATTATTTCAGAAATATAGAAGAGATGTAGCCCCTTTAATATCAATTGGTATTTTAAATGTTTAATGTTTTGCATCATGTTTATTATGAAACGAAGTCACTTGACCTTGAGCAGTTAACAGATGGACTAATTAGAGATTGAATTATTTGTGTTATAAGTGATAACCAGGTCAGAATGTCAAAATGAGATTAGCTATTAACTTAATTTTGCAAACAATCATCACTGCAAACCAAAGTAAACTGGATTTCCCCAATGGGCTAGAAAAAAAAAAAATAATAATAATATGAGAGCGGAATTTCATGTGATTTAAAACTTAGGGGAAGAAACTAATCAGAAATCTACCCTTGTATGAAAGACCAAAAAAAAAAAAAAAGAAAAGAAAAAAATCCCAACCCTAAACACATCTGAAATAAATACAAGAAAGCACAGTTCAACACAATAAATGTAGCAAACATTTTATCAGGGAACACAGGGAACATCACACTCAACAAAAATTGCATGGTAACACCCAAGCAAAGATATTCATAAGTATATATCTGAATGGAAAGAAAAGAAACGAGCAAATGTTAGATCTCAATAAAATGTACAAAGCAAAAATCTGCAAAACCATTGGTTATCACAGTGTCAGAAAACATTTTCATAATAGGTATCAAAGCTGAATGCTCATCTCAGTATAGATAGTGATGATTTAATACAAAAATAAAAAATAAAGTATGCTTAATTATATGCACAAAACTGCATTTGGTAAAGCTTGTCTATGAAGAAAAATCAATGAGTAATATTTGAAATAAAGCAACAGTTCTCAGCACACTGAGGTTGAAGAGCAGTATGTAAATGCAGTGAGGTGTTTAATTTGTCTACAAAACATGGTTCAAGGGAAACTTTTAATTAAATTCAGCGATGTATTTCCAATACAATGCTTTTCAAAGGACATAAAACATCAAGGGTAAATTGCATATTGGTGCAAGCCCCAGTATGACAGCGTAAATATACTGGCTTCATTAAGAACGAAAAAAACAAAACTTGACCAGATGGTGAAAGTAGATGTTACTAAATGGTTTCAGACACCACGTGCTTAAGTTAACAGTATGGTCACAGTAATAAAAGAAAAGATGTTAAAGGTGAATGTTGATACTAAAATCATTAACAGAGTCATCAAAGTATTGTTATTGATGAGAATAGTTAGGAAGCACTTTTTAAACAAATACATTCAAGGCAGTTTTATCTCTTAAAGCAAGTCCTAACAGAGTCACTTTGACAAAAAGAATTAATGCTCAGCACGTTTAACTTACTTTCATTTACTTTGACTTCTCCTTATGCCTGTTTCAGTATCAGAAATGTCCAGATTCCTGGCTAGAATGCAAAAAAGTGAACACCTTTTCCAAATGACTTCTCATTTGGAAAAAAAAAAAAAAAAAAAAAAAAAAGAAAGTAAGAAAGAAAGGAAGACCAACATAATGAGAAACTGAAACAATTCTGAAATGTGCCCAGGAAAAGAACTTTGTAGGTTGAACAGACTTAGATGCCGGCTTAAGTTTAATCCGGTTATTTATGTAAGTCAATAATTTGGCGTGAAAGAAGTTTACCAACCATACCCATCAAAACTGCAGTCAGCTGCGGAGATGGAAAGTCACCAAAATAAAACCAGCTGTGCAAGGAGGCATCTCTAGCTTGTCACAATTAAACAGTTTCTCAGAAAGGTATCTGAGGTATCTGGAGGATGATGTGATTATTTTAACGTCTGAAATTTATTTTCTTGGCAAAAGAGCCATTATGGAAAAAAAATCTACAATTTTTAGAAAGTTTGAAATATAGATATATAATGTAGAGATAATTTTTTCCTTATTTTTACATTGGCTTTCAGTCTAGTTGTTGAGCAGATTCAGGAAATGCAAAGATATATCTTTTTGGTTTTCATCGCATATTACCTCTCACACACACACCCCCTGCACACTTACCCCTTATTAGCAGCTACAAAGATTGCCATGTTACTTGGAACCCATCTTCATGTTTATGCTAAGTCCTGCCTCTGTAACCCCCTCCAATAGTCAGCGAGAAAGCTCAAGAAGCTAAGGTTAATGCTAACAACTGATAGTACATTCTAAAATTGGATGGTAGAGGCAAAAGGACAGCTCTTTTTCTTCCAAGAAAAGGTTATCTGCTCAGCAGGATGCTGGGACCCATTGGCAGAAACAAATGTTCTGCAGTTTATACTCTGACTTGCTGTATCTAACCTCTGGCTAAATTACTGAGAGGGTTTTCCCTTGTAAGATTTGTCGTCTTATGCATTTTGCACAAGAATTAAAACCCCACCATTTCACATTGCATTCCATAACCTTTACAAGCATTTGGTGTCTCCTCCGAAGCACCCAGCACGTTGTGCGCTTCTTTTGCGATGGGGTCTCAGCTGCCGCTGAGGACACTGGGACATGGAGTGGGGGCTAAAAAGAAAAGCACAGGCAGGCAGGGCAGGGATTTGGGCAAAACAAAGAGTGACGGACTGCTGAGGGCAGCAAAACAGCCCCTGTGAGGAGTGATGAGAGCCTCGCTGCATGTTGTATACATAAAACCAGCGCTGCCGGCCAAGGCCAGGACTTGTAGGAAGAGCTGGAGCTGAGGGGAGATGGAGGGAGCAGCCAGTCCCCAGCTGGGCCAGCAGCACCGAGGACTGCCAGGCATGGCTGGGCTCATCAGACAGCACATGGGTGGAGGCCCACAAGCCATTGAAAACTCCTGCAGTTCGGTTTTGCCAACACATCTGACTAATCTGGGGCATATTTCCAGCTCTGCTTCGCCGCAGCACTGCTTTACGTGTAGGTACTAACCACATGTGGTTACAGCTCTACTGTCCTCTAAGGGCATTGCCAAAAAAACCTACAGAAAAAAGATGGGCTAACAGCAAGGATGTCCTCAGCTCTTCCTAGTTCTTTGTACTTGCCATACTTCCCCTCTGCAAGGTACAAACATTGCTCGCATCATGCCAATTCTTCTCCTAGTCATGCTGCCCAACCAAGCACGGAGACCGATCCTTTCTCACCTCCCCGATCAGTTCTTTCTCACCTCCATGATCAATCCTTTCTCACCTCCCTGCCGCCTCGTGGCCTCTGCCCTTCAACCCCCCACCTCAACGCCGATGGGGAGAAAGTGACATTCCAACACTCATCCAGTACAATAACTGCACAACATTCAGGGCAACTGTTCTCTCCACATAAAGTTTTTACCCATCAAGAGGCCCAGTTATCCTGTTCTTAAATCTTCTTGGAAAAGTTCGAAATGCTTAAGTGGCAAACTAATGTTCAGCGTAAAGATCCAAAGGGGAGATATTATGCTCTCTGAGGGAGACTGCACATTTCCCTTCCAAGCCTGGCCTCAGTTGAAGTATTACAATAATGACAGATGAGCTCCTCCAATAAGAGGCTTTCCTTTCCTTGACTTCAGTGCACAATTTTCCAGAGTTTTATGCAACATTTTAATCTCATGTCTTTCAACTCTATATTCTTCTGCTATGTTGCTTATGAAAATGGCATTAATAGAAACAGAAAATCTGTTAAGCAGGGTAAGTGCTGTATTACATGTGAGAGCAAAACAAGCAGCCCCTGGCACTGAGCACCAAAAGGATTCCATTAAACAGAAGGAATACAGTCTTCCAACTGGCAGAGTATCATTTCGCTTTGTTGACAGTATATAGTATAATGATTATCTACAGCTGGGATGGGGAAGTATAAATCACGTTAAATTTTTAAAATATACTTAGCTATGCAGACCACAGGAATACACAACATTCATAAATCGATTATGGCTATGGGATTTTATTTTATTTTTTTCTAAGCAATAGTTATTTATAGGAACTAAGTGCAACTCCCACATCTTCATTAGCAACTGCTTCAGATCATCCAAACTACAGAAAGTGCTGAGAAATTTGAATAAACACACTTGGCTAACAATCTTTTCACAGAAAAAAATATCTTTAATTTAAACAAATCTTTAACATTCACTCTTTTGCAATATGCCAGTCTACTTTTTGCTTTGATTAAAAAATCATTTTAGTTTCACTAGATTAACATTATTAAGGAGATACTACCTAAGAACACTGAATAATAAGAATATCTGAATAAGGAAGAAAATTCCCTGATAAAGTTATTAGCTACAGATTAATTTCTTTGTGCAAGTGAGGGAGACTTACAGAATATTTATAATGACTAGGGTAGTAGTTTATAGGAACCTTGCACATTTATCTTTCACCAATCACAGTCTTATCTTCTATATTAAAAAGAACCTCAGAAACTGATAGTGTGGACAGCTTGCTGACATGAAAATTTCTCAGTGTTTTCTTCACCCTCCGTTTTCTTTCCCCATTAATATAACCCAACATGTATTTGTCAGCAAACCCGGCAACACAGGACTTTGTTTTCGCACAGAACTTAGGACATAAGATTCCAAACCTAAAAGATCCATTCACAGAAGAAGTAACACTCATCATTAGGTACATTTAAAATCAGCTTTGACAGAACTGTAATCAAAAAAGTATGGACATGCATTATCAAAAGACTTCTTTTTTCCTATTTTTAAATTCTGTTTTCATCACTTAGCTTATTTTTCATATATATAAGAATAATAAATATATAGGAAAATATTAATCTTTCTTAAAAAATCCCAGTAAAGAGTTCAGCATCCTGTACAAAGATACCATGTACGTTTAGAAAGAAATCAAAGTATTTTCAGAAAAGTATGGCACAACTTCCCCTTGCCTACATTGTAAAAATCCAGACGCTATTGTTGAAGATCATAGATTTTTAAAAAGCAAGGTAGGCACAATGGCAGCGTGTGGTAAGAGTCCTCTTGCTTGCCCATAAGGCAAACAATAGGTTTGATTAATATTAAGGCGGGTGGGGGAGGAAAGTTAAGAAAGGGAGGGTTGCCAAGAAACTGTCACTATGAAAGTTGGCCAGAAAACAAGTTCTACTCTGTGAAAAATTCTGAAGTTTTAGAAATCTTATTTTCCTCCACATCGAGATGAACCATCCACTCCTAAACTGGAGGGCCCATTGGTTAGAGCACAACCCTCATCGTCAGCCTACTGATAGCACAGTACTGAGGCTGTCTCTCGATCTCTCCTGTTGGAACATTAGATAGATTAGTCATTGAGCTTGGTAAACTACAGACCAGCGCTAAAAGCCTACAGCCAGGCAGAACACAGACTTTCTCTCATTCAAGAAAAGCATCCCGACTCTCAAGAGAGTAAGCATGACCTAGCTGCTTATGAACTGGGCTATAGACCAGTTTCTGTATCTTTGGCCCACGGAATGAAGTTGGGAGGGTTTTATTCAGCTTTTTTTTTTTTCAAACTAGCCCATCAGTTGATGGGTTTCTGTCACAGGTGAGGGTTTCTCAGCAGCAGGTTGTTCACAGCTATTGTGAACATCTCCCACTGCAAATTTCTCTTTCGTTTGATTTGGGGGAATCAAGTCGAAGAAAGTTTCTGTTTAAAAGGAATTATTTTCATGAAAAGTTTTGCTGGGTCAGCATTTTCCAGTAAAAAAAAAAAAAAAAAAGACATTTCCTCAGAAAATTCCTAACCAGCTCTAGTCATCACTTTTCAGAGAGGTCACATGTCCATAAAATGGAAATTGCAATGTACATGGAAAAGGAGTTCAGAAAAGTGTAGTAGCATAATACTTGTATCTCTGTGTCACCTGCTAAGAATGCCCACGAAAACAAAATCATCATCAGACTGAGCACAGAAGCTCTGGTGATATGTTCAGCATCCTACAGAACCACACTCTTACTGTAGGGGAAAAATGACAGGTTTTACTGCACGTGACGCTGCCAGTCTTTTTTTGACTTGCCATCTCAGATCACAAAACATTCCACTTTTAAATTCTATTTCAAAATATTTTATTTTTTTTTTAACTAGTAAATGCAGTTGTGTCTTGGAAGCCATCACCATCACTTGCCATATCCATCGCCTCATGCCCCCAGACTTCTGTCTGGGACACAGCCGCTGCCCGTGCCTGCCCTCGCTCTGCCCGCTCCTGGCAGATCCTTTCCCTGAATTGTGGCTGTCTTTTGTTTCTGTCTGTCCAAAGGTCTGACCCTAACAATGTTGGCGGAAGGAAGGAAGGAAAGGTTTGTAGAAACCTTGGCAAACTTTTTTTTCCTTGAACGTCTCCCCAGAGGGCCAATAGAAACACAGAGTAAACTCTTCAGATATCCAGTCCAAGGGGGACACTTCAGGAAAGAAATTCAGCTAAAGAGCTTCCAGCACTTGATTGCTTATTGTTTGTTCCTTCCACCCCCCCCGCCCCCCCCCCCCCCCCGGCCTCCCGGATTTCATCGGGAACGTCTAATGAAATTACAAGTATTTCAGTCTGGAAATAGCAGGCTCATGCCGCTGAACTTCAGCAAGGATATTCCCTTTCAGCAACGCACTATCCCGTGGTTTGGGTATTCTTTGTCAACTTCTGTTACTTAACGTTTATTCTACCGCTGGGAAATTCAGGACACATGTTTCCTCGTGTCCTGATAACGCCCGGGAGGCACCTATGGGCAACGCTGACATTTCCTTCTCCCGCTACCAGCTCCTCCAGGGCCGCCCGTCCCGGGCGCCCCCCGAGCGCCTCTTCACCGGGGGAGGAGGCGGCGGGAAGCAGCGAAACACCAAAACCTGCCGCGTCTCTCCCCAAAGCGCTGGTCGCCAACACCAACCCCAAGCGGGCAGAGCCCGGCTTGTCCCGCTCCGCACCGCACCGCACCGCACCGCACCGCACCGCTCCGCACCGCTCCGCACCGCTCCGCACCGCAGCCCTCCCCGGGCGCGGCTGGCGCTGGGCGGGCACCGGCGCACCTGAACCCCCGCCCGGGCACCGGCTGCGGGGCGCGGTGCCTGCCCCGCCGGGCAGGTAGGGGATGTCGGGGCGCTGGAGGTGGCGGAGGTGTCCCCACCTGTGGGGGGGGGTGTGGGTGGGTGACCCCGGTGCACCGCCCCCAGCACCCACCCTGGCCACGGCGGAGAGAGGGAGAGGGAAAATGATGGAGCTGTTGAGGTGGAGGGGGGGGTCACCAGCGTAAGGGATAGAAAAACTAACCTGCCGCAGGGATGGTGGTGGGAAGCAGCAGCAGCTGATGGAGCAGCAAGGCTGGCAGGAGTTGGGTGGCCCACATGGTGCTGGCGGCCCCCCCGGCGGCTGGCGGGGAGGAGAAGAGGAGATGGCTCCTCGGAAGGACCCTGTGCACAGCCGGTCACTAGAGGAGGCAGAGTGAGCCGAGCTGCTTTTTATTGCGATGATCTAAGTTTGTTGTGTGATTAACTGGAAAGATCTGGGTCCCAACTCCCTCTTACGGTAAGAAACTGTTTAACAACATCCCCTCTCTGCCTCCTCTCCTCCCCTCCCCAGGAGCTGCCTCCCCTCCCGCCCCGCAGCCAGCCCCGGAGAGGGCTCCCACCGCCGCATCCCTCCCTCCATCCTCCCTCCCTCTTTTCTCCCTCCCTCCCTCAGGGGCTCAGGAGGAGCAGCCGGGCCGGGACCCCCAGCTCTTGCCCCGGGGCCCGTGTCTGCTGCTTCGAAGCCCCACGGAGCCTCCCCCCAGCTCCTCCTGGCCCCACAGCCCCCTTTGCCCTCCCACCTGCAGCCACAACAAACCATTCGTTCCCTGCAGACATTTTCCTTCACAACCTCACCCTTTCTCCACCTGCCCCTTGGCCCCATCCCCAGGTAGCACCCTCCTCCGTTAGCCCCCACCCCATGGCCAGGGACAAAGCAAGGCCATTTTCCCAGTAGGAAACATCTTTCCTCCAACCTGCCCGTGGCTGCCCCTGGCCACCAGCCTGGCCTTTCTATCACCCTCTTTGGCCAGCTGACAAATGCCACTTCCCCAAAATTGTGGCAACTCTGGGGAATCTAAAGGTCGAATATCAGCTGGCTGGCGTCGCTCCATGGAGACATGCCTCAGACCGAAGGGAGGCCTGACCTTCCTTCTGTCACAGGCAAAGTACTTGTGATTCTTCTGTTGCACTTCATTTTAACCTCATGGAAGCAATGGCACTGGGTTTTGTTTAAAGTCATGAGAACGGCCTTCATGACACGCGAGTGTTCCAAAAATAAACACTTCAGGAAAAGTTCTCCCTTAACTTAAACTGTTCCTTTCTCCCATGCACCCACCTACTGTCTATAGCACGAGTATGCGACAACACAGGAAACCGTTTCCCTCCATTTTCCACAAATAAACCGGAGACCTGCGTGTGGCCCCATGCCATGAGAGTCAGAAAACAGGTCTCCTTCTGCAGCCTGACTCCTTTGCCCAGACTTACTATCCATGCTGCTGATAAACACCTCTGAGGGAACCAACTTTTCTTAAAAATGGGTTGTTTTCCAAGCCATAAATGTTCGTTGTTAACTTTTATTCAGTTTTGCCTATAGTCCCAAAACAGTTTGGGGTGTTTTTTCTTTTCACCCATGCACAGTGGTAAACCAAAAAATTTCCCCTTGGGAATTTCTGCCTTGGTAAGTGAAAGAAAGGGGACAGAAAGGAGTCGAGAGCGAGTCTGTGAAGAAAATATTTTGAACATTTGGCGTTACAGGAAAAACACATTTATGTGAGAAAAAAAAATACTTTATGAAATCTGCAGAATGAAAATTATTTCTAGGATTTATTTTTTTTTTTTTTTTGCTGTCCTTGTTTTTCTCCCAGGAATAAAAGTTAATTTACAGGAGTACCTTAGAGATACACAACCTGACAACCGAGAAAATGTATCCCACTGGCCAATGACCTCGTGTGAAATCCTTGTCCACTGCAACTGATAGAACATGGATATCCCACTTAGTTTGTTTTCTGTTTTTCTCTCTGTGCTTCAAGATAGACATAAATATAAACAATAAGCAACAAAAATAATCATAGCACCATGCTGAGCCCAAAATAGCCACATTCTGTTACCCAGATGTATTTGACTTGTTGTCCATGCATGTGATGAGTGACCTTTTTTTGTATAAAGCACAAAATCATGTGCCATTAAAATCAAGCAGATTTTTTTTTGCCACTTACTTCCCTGAGGGGAGTACTTGGCCTGTAATCAGATTTCTCCTGAATTTTAGGAAGGTTTCTGCTGCATCTCTTGAGGACTAGGGTGCTCTCTAATGGAGAAAATATTTTGCTATATGGATTCCCATTATTAATACATAGTCCTGTGTATTATTGATGATGTATCTGCGGTTCTGCTTGAGACCTCAAGTCATGGGCATAAGCTTCTTTGGTTGCATTATGCTGGGCAGGCGCAATGCCGCAGTCCTGGTTCTCCATTTGTCCAGTTTTGGGAACCTGCTGGAGCACACCTCTGCCTTTTACATAAGTTTTATATATTTCTCCTCAGTGGAAACTGGGGCACACGGAGTGGAAGGCCAGGGACAGAAGGGAGATTATAAAGGGAAAGATCTTATAGATGCTATATTCAGATGCTCTGTTTGTAGGCAGTCAAGACAAATGTTTGCATCTGGATCTGGGAAATGAAAATGCTCTTTGGTCCCGCATCATATACCGCGAAACGTAGTATGATCCTTTTTCTGTGTCTTCTTGCCCCATGTATTTTACAACTGAAGCATAATATTTTAGTTCAGTTAGATCAAATCTTACCTTGAAATGAAATTTGATATGAAGGAAGGCTGCAAAAATTGCATTTCATGCTTAAGTTTTCAAAAAGAATTCCATGTTAAGTTTCAGTCTGCACATAGAGAAACTAAAGATCTAAATATGATAATCAAAAGTTGTAGGTTTTATGCAAGAATATTCTATTATGTTTTCTGACCTTTTGAGGGCATGTTTTCTGACCTATAAATCTCTCTTTTTCTGTTTTGGGGTCTTAGCTGAGAGCAGGGATTTTTGGTTTTCTTTTTTCTTATTCTTCTAGGGTTTTTTTGGCAGCTTTGCAAACTTGCCCTGATAACCTGACTTTCAAATCTGTGTAGCTCTGTATTAGGAAAGTAGCATAACATTTCCGTAGAAGATATCTAAGAGAAAAAAATACTGCACACTTTACCAAAGAGGTATTGGCTCTGGACTGCCTACATAAGTAAAAACGTTTGAAAACCTTTATTTTGGTTGGAAAAGTAAGCAGACATGACCAAACACATAGAAACTGCTATTTTTATATTCTCTTTTCTGACCATAGCCACAGTCGGATCTGTTTTTCAGATGTAACTTGCTATTCAGAAATGTTAGATATTCACAGTTTTGGCCAGAACCTTCACACACATACAAAATAATACCAAGTCACAATTGGTTTTAAAAGAAAGCTTTTCTAAATGAACCCGCATTTGTCATATGAATCACCTCTTGCGTTCAAAACAAACCTTTTTACTTCTTAATTTATCTGGTATAAGTATCACTTTGTCAAAGTCCTACCGGATAGTAAAGCCAATAAAATAAGCAAGTGCATGTAGCAATTATTTTTCAACACCGAGTTGATTGATAAAAAAGTCTCGGGCTGCCTGAGTAATTTAAATAAAGCAATCGTGCTTCACATTTCGAGCAGGATAAATTACTATTGACTTCTTTCATAACCTGAGCTTGAGACTAGGAAGGGGAAAGACTGAGGTATGGGCTGCGAGATTCGACACCGCTGGGAGCAGCAGAGTAGAAGCAGAGCCCCCGCGTGTGCCAGGTGTCACTACTTGCTGAGACACCTCGGCCCGAGCCCCAGCTGGGCACACGGCGCCTTCCAGCCCCATCCCCAAACATTCGTCATGCAGAAAAATTAAAAAGGCAAATGGGGCAGAAAGGCTGAAGGGAAGAGGGGGGAGAAGGGGATAACAAGATCCAAGCGCAGGGATTACTGTCTAGTTGAAAGCAGAAGCTCAGAAACTCCCTTGAGTCCACCATTTTAGATTCAGCCAAAAGGATTTTGCATGTCATCATACTAAGTACTGCAGTTCCGAATTGCTCGTCCCAGAGGGCAAATTCACCACACAGTCAAGTGTTTAGAGCCCCATGCAGTGAAGCGGGAGACCGTGGCACCTCAGATGAGGTTTCTTGTTGATTAGCCACTGGGGAAACCCAAGAATGAAGAGCCACACCACCCTCTGCAACGTAGGCACTAACCTACAGTCCTGAGGCAGTCACCTCTGCAAACATGGCATTCACATGTTAAATTCCATCTGTATTTAATAACCAGAACTGTCTAGCTTTGAAATGTTTCTTATTCCTTCAGCCCGTGTTGGAGCTTACAAAAAAAAAAAAAAAAAAAAATTAGTCAGGGGCTCTTACCTGGCTTTGCAGGCACGAGGCATGGCATGATTTGGCTTGAAACTGTATGGTTGCACTTTCCTCTACCCCAAAACCGACCTGAGCAAGCAGCTTCACACCTTGACTGAGCACTTTCATGGCACAACCATGCAAAATAATGCAGGACATAAGCAAAATGCAAAACGGTCTAGTAGACAGTGAAAAGCATGGTTTTGAAATTGCTGAGGTTAAAAAAGAACATGAGCTCCAAAGCGACTTGGTTGTGCTTGCTTCCACCCATTATAATTTACATATATTCATAATATTCAAATATATATAATTCACAACTCTTCCCAAACCCAGACTCCCAGGTGCTCAGGTCTGGGTCCCAAACCCTAGTCAGGTAACCCGGCGTTCATCCCTGCAGTCCGTTATTAATATAAATCCTTTATGGTTTTCCTGTGTAAGACATATTGTAACCGATTTTTACAGATACGTTGTATCTGTAAGTAGTTAAGATGAAAAACAAAACAAATTTTAAGTTCTAGTATGAAAGCGATTTAACCCATTTATGGCCTGGTGCCCAATGGCAGCTGATGATAATACAGCCCTTCAAGATTAGTTTGGAAATTACTATTTCCAATATTTTGGGAAAAAATAATAAATTAAAACGCAAGGATCTATATGCAGCACATTGCTATTAGTAGGAAATATCTGATCAAATTTTATCTGATCAAAATTTAGATATTTCCACACCAAAATGCTTTATTAACAAGGACATAAATTTTTTTGAACAAATGTGCATGCAAAAATGGTTATTTTCATGAAAATTCCCAGTAATAGTGATTTGAAGTTTTGGGGAATGTGCTGCATTGTGGATATGTGCTTTTTAGGAACGCAAAAAATCCCTCACTCAGAATTGTTCCTTGTACATGCTCAAGAGTTTAGGTATATTGCCTGAGGAGGATAGTAACTTTTTTGTTAAAATTTGATTGTTTCCTCTTCTAGTAGTCTCTGAAGCACCAAGAAGGTCTATAAAGTATAAAAGCCACTGGCAGTACTGTTAAATAAACTCTAATGTACTTTGCCTGTATTTGTCAGGGCCTAATTTGATCTGCAAAATCTTTACAATAGATTTTTTTTTTTTTTTTTTTTGTGCAAGAATGTAAGAAAAAAATGAAGCTCTCTTTGACCTTAGTCTACTAAAATCAAGTTGTGGTACTGACCGTTGGAAAAATAAACAGAAGCTGCATACATTTGATATGAAGCAACATCCCCCAAAGCCCCTAATTTACATACCATAGTTACTGACTTACTTCTCTGAGGGTAGTCACTCTCTATACTATTTAACCATTCAAATTTGCATGCATATGTGCTTCTCCTTAAGTGTTTCATTTGTAGCAAATAAAGAAGTGTTTTTTGCTGCTTATTAGAACACACTTTCTGTAGGACAAAGTAGCCAAGTCAAAGGCTTGACCATATTCATCTGTGGATATTGCCCAGTCTTCAGATCTCCCTTTTTCCAGTTGTTATTCTTTTTTAATTCAGAAAGCCTTCATTCTTTTGCATATTTATGTTAATTACAAAGCTCAACCACGATCAAGAAAATCTACATTTGTATATATGTTTAAGCACTTTTCTAATCTGTTTTATTGTTGAAAATTTTGAAAGTATCAGCCCAAAATATTCAACCACTAAGGAAATCTCCATATCACATTGATTTTAAAATCACCTGATTTTTAAAGCAGTTTAATGATTTTAGTGCCTGAGCTTAGGTGTGTACACATGTGGTTTTGACAATACAGTAATGCTTACTCTGAAACTTTTATACGTTTAGATAATTCACTCCTTCCTCTGCATTTTTCAAGTCAGTGAAAACCAAGAGCGTACTTAAGTAAAACCACAGAATATTTATTTTTTTTTTCATATAACTGGCTAAACCATCAAACTGAGGGTAGTTTTTCTAAGATCTTTTTACGTATTAAATACCAAACCGGAGAAGGATTTTTTTTGATTTTCTGGAGCATTTTTTATTTTCAGTAGTTGCTTTTATTTTAAAAATAAAATAAACTTTTGAAGGATTTGAAATCAGGACATAATTTTTACTTATAAATTATAAAATAATTATTGTAAAGAAAAAATAATTAAATAAACCAACCAACCAACCAAACAAACAAAAAACCACAAAAAACCCAAAAAAGTTTTTCCAGGAAAATTTTGATGAAAACAATGCAGAGATGTTAATGCAAGCCCATGTATTTTTTTGTTTAACTTAAACACTTGCTTTTAAGTTGGGAAAAGTTTAAAACAGGTTCTCTGCAGTACACATTTTACCTCTAACGGAGGTGAAATGGTTGGCAGACAGCAAAGAGTCCTTATCTTCCAATACATTACTTCTGTAAAAGAAACATCATTGAGAGAGACCCTACCAAAACTGATGCTGAAAGTTCAGCTACAAGAAATTAACGTGCAGTGGTTTAAAACAGGTATTACTATAAAATATTATTAATATCTCTCAGACTGGTAGGCATTTTAAAATGTATTTTCAGTATGTTTAGAGTAACAAAGAATAAGATTAGGCTGGACTTCGACTGTGAATTATACATTATAGAACAACTTCAGCAGTTTGAAAATCCAGAGACAAAAGCATTAGCCCTTTGAATCCCAGAGAATGAAGACTTCCAGAACTTGCTTGTCAAGAGTAAATTCTCTAGGATTTCATATCAAAGAGGAGAATTTCTACCTAGGGTGCTGTTAAAGATTTTAGAAAGAAACCTAAACGTGGATTCATCGGTTTCCGAGCAAGCTCTCAGACATGAGGACACATTAATAGCAGCTCAGAGAAAACACAAACGAAAAAGAACTCACAACTGATGGCCATAAAGCACTGATCTTTCCCGGTTTAAGGTTTGTAACCCTGGAGAGACAAAGCTTGCCAAGACGTCAGAAAAGATGTTATCAGAGGAGGAATCTCAGCTTGAATTCTTTTCAAGAAGAAGCTTCGAGTACTTTATCTGAATCAAAGTCTCCTTGTTTGGGAGCTTTGTAATGCAGCTACTGGAAAACAGTCAAGTAGGGAAAAGAGACGTGGCTGCAGAATCAGGACAGGAACTCTCAAAGGAAGACTAAGGCAAACTGTTAAATTTCTTTGCTGTTTCCATTTCTTTATGTACTAAAGAGAAACCTTTTTCAGTATGGTTTTGTCCCTTAAAGACCTTATCACAGGTATTGCAATGCTGGTACTGAAATGACACTGATAACAGTGTGATTGCCCTACATTTGCTATGCCAATAAAACACATGCACTTTTTCTCCATGCTATTTTTAGTATTCCATACTTCAACACTATGGTATCTATTTTTACAAAGTACCCAGTTCCCACTTTTCATAGAGATGAATTGTTTCCAAACTATTTTCTTATAGGTGAAATTTGAGCATGGATGATTAGGCTTCACTGCACATTAAACAGTGACAGAGTATAAACTTGACTTTGCATATTCTTTTGCTGAGGATTTTGCTACAAACTTTGTAGCAAAAATATTGAAGCACAATTTAGAGATCTATTGGTTGAAGTTACAATTCTAAAGCTGCGTGGTTGTTCACATGCTTCAGCTTTGCTCAGCTTTCCCAAGGTTTTGAGCACAGTTCATGTCCAAAATGAAGCTTATCAATTAAAGAATAAGGTTTTGAATTTGGACCACTACTGCTAAGCAAGCTGGTATGATGGTCTATTTCAATATTTTTAATCAGGTTATTAAATAAAATTGTCTTCTCAATAAATTCAGATTGATATGAATAGACATAAAGCAAGGAGTGCATTTACAATACTGGCACAGAAAAATCTTTATGGAAAAGTTTTTTGTTTGGTTTTTTTTTTTTTCTGCTGAATAGCAGTTGTGGTCTATGCTAAACTGAAGCATTATTTCTGGCTTTGTATTATTACTGCAAGGGTTTTTTTGAAGTCTCTCTTAAAATAGCAATATACAGATTAATATGTATTGTATATGTAAGTCCCCAGGTTAGTAACACTGGTATTTAATTTAAGAACCTACAGATTGGGTTGAAGGACAAGTCCACATAGACTAGAAATTTTATCTGACAGTAATCAATGAAGGTTGTCTAGGGAAAAGTATAAAAACAGAACAAGTTTGCAGTGGTACTTCCTTAAAATGTTTTCCAACCTGCCAACATTTGATGGTCATCCAATTTTTAGTGGTATGAAATTAATTATCTTCACAGTGATTTATGACTTTTTTCTCTCTTTATGCAGCCTACCAAGGTTCCGATGTAAACAGCCAAACAAAAATATGGGATAAATCAGTTGGACAAGGAACTTTCAAATATACAACTTTGTGAGTTGCTTTTTACTTCTGGTACAAAATATTTCTCATATAAAATCCTGAAAAATATTACCTTTTTCATATGCTATGGAAAAATAAATGTTGAGTGTTACAATTTCATTTCTTTTCCTTAAGAAAAAAAAGCAACAAAACCAAACCAAAACAAAACCCAAGAATCCCTCAGTCCTCTACTTGATTTTATGTAAACACTTGAATAAACAATTTTTAATAAGAAAATAAAACCATCAGTTCTGAAAATATGTAGATTTATATGCCACATATCTGATTAGCTATTTTTTACCATTCCACTGTACTACTCCATTTATTGCCAGTAGATAAAACAATGTGGTTTCAATTCACATATTAAAGAGCAATGGCAACAAACTGTCTGTATTTTTGCCTAAGATTATTTTATGCACATGTCCTTCAGTTATGGAAGCACTTCAAATAAACCACTGAGAACGCGCATTGAGCACCCACAGGAAACAGAGGTCTATGTCACTCAGCTTGAGATGAACAACACTTAAACTACTTTTCTTATATTTTCTCCAGGAAAAAAAAAAATCTGATATTTCTTTCCCAAGATTAAAATAGCAAGCACACTATCTACAGTTAATCTGTATTTTATGACAAGGATGTCTGATATAATCCCATTGAAAGGACTGGTTTGGAAAGCTGACTCTATCTGGAAATAAACATCCAATTTTTAACAGGAGGCATAATTAACCAAAATTTTGAATGCTGTATATATCACATTTAAAAAAAAAAAAAATAAACAAACCTTCAAGCACTAATTATTCTGGTAAACCACTTACATCCCTTATTGCCAGTAGCTGACAGTGTGTATGGAATTTAATCTTTTCTTTCCTTTTCTTTCTTTCTCTTTATTTGTCTCTCTCCCTTTCTCTTTCTTCCTCTTTCTTTCACTTTCTTTCTTTTCCTTATTCTTTCTCTTTTTCTCTTTTTCTCTTTCTCTTTTTTCTTTTTCTCTTTTCCTTTTTTCTCCCTTCCTCTTTTTATTTTTCTTTTTTGCTCTCTTTCTATTTCTATTTACTCATCTCTTTCTCCTTTTCTTTCCTCCTCCATCAGCCTCTCACTTTAACTTTCTCTCTGCCTTTCTGCTTTTTTTTTCTTCTTTTTCTCCCTGTCTCTTTCTCTCCTCTAAAAGTTTTATTAAACCCCTACATAATTACTGAATTCTTCCTGTCTATTGTCAATTTAAAAATACAATTATATGGGATAAGATTTATGAACTAATGGCCTATGAAACAAATGCTAGAAGAAAAGTATCATAAATTTAGGGGCAAAATTTAGCAACTACAACTCCAGCTAGTAGACATGTTAGGTGGCATACTGAGATATACTAACTACCATCCTGATAACTCTCTTCTTTCCTGACTTTGCAGACACCCGAGTGACTGTTGAAATATGAAATTACAATAGAACCAGAGAAAATACTTCTTCAAAGTGCAATAGATTTTCAAATACAATTTTAAAGGAGGTAAAAGAATAATAACAGCTTGAAATGTTCTATCACTTACATCAGTGTATCCTTCTAGCACAGATAAAGTACTGGCACTATAAACAGCAGCGTATTAAATCATCCCGAGTATCATTACATGCAGGACAACCAGGTGATCAGGCCCAGTCAGCATGGGTTCATGAAAGGCAGGTCCTGCTTGACAAACCCGATCTTCTCCTATGACAACATGACCCGCTTAGTGAATGAGGGAATCACAGAATCACAGAATTATCAGAGTTGGAAGGGACCTCTAGAGATCATCTAGTCCAACTCTCGTGCTAAAGCAGGATTGCCTAGAGCACATTGCTCAGGACTGCATCCAGGCGGGTCTTGAAAATCTCCAGGGAAGGGGACTCCACAACCTCCCTGGGCAGCCTGTTCCAGTGCTCTGTCACCCTCACCGTAAAGAACTGTTTCCGTGTATTTGAACGGAACTTCCTGTGTTCTAACTTGTGCCCATTGCCCCTCGTCCTGTCACTTGGAACCAATGAAAAGAGCCTGGCTCCATCCTCCTTCAACCCACCCTTTAGATACTTGTATGCCAAGGAAAAGCTGTGGATGTTGTTTACTTGGACTTCTGTAAAGCCTTCAACACAGTTTCCCATGGCGTTCTCCTGGAGAAACTGGCTTCTCATGACCTGGATGGGTGTACTCTTCACTTGGTAAAAAACTGGCTGGATGGCCATGCCCAGAGAGTGGTGGTGAATGGATTTTAATCCAGTTGGCGGCCAGTCACAAGTGGTGTTCCCCAGGGCTCAGTACTGGGGCTGGTTGTCTTTAATGTCTTTATCAATGACCTGGACGAGGGGATCGAGTGCA
The DNA here is from genome assembly GCF_965231255.1 of Vanellus vanellus. NCBI lineage: Eukaryota > Metazoa > Chordata > Aves > Charadriiformes > Charadriidae > Vanellus > Vanellus vanellus. The sequence continues at coordinate 11,707,174 of NC_138905.1, read as the reverse complement.
CTCTCAGTAAATTTGCAGACAACACTAAGTTAAGCAGGAGTGTCGATCAGCTTGGAGGTAGGAATGCTACAGAGAGATCTGGACAGGTTGAATTGATGGGCCAAGGCCAATGGTACGAAGTTCAACAAGGCCAAGTGCTGGGTCCTGCACTCGGGTCATAACAACCCCATGCAGCGCTTCAGGCTTGGGGAAGAGTGGCTGGAAAGCTGCCTGGTGGAGAAGGACTTGGGGGTGGGGGTTCACAACCAGCTGAATACGAGTCAGCAGTGTGCCCAGGTGGCCAAGAAGGCCAACAGCATCCTGGCCTGCATCAGTTATAGTGTGGCCAGCAGGACTGGGGAAGTTATAATTTCCCCTGTATTTGGCACTGGTGAGGCCCCACCTCAAGTATTGTGTTCAGTTTTGGGTCCCTCACTACAAGAGACACATAGAGGTGCTGGACTGTGTCCAGAGAAGGGCAACAAAGCTGGTGAGGGGTCTGGAGAACGTGTCTCATGAGGAGTGGCTGAGGGAACTGGGATTGTTTAGTCTGGAGAAAAGGAGGCTGAGGGAAGATCTTATCACTCTCCACAATTACCTGAAAGGAGGTTGTAGAGAGGTGGGGATCAACCTCTTGCTACTAACAAGTGATAGGACAAGAGGAAATGGCCTCAAGTTACACCAGGGTAGGATGGATATTAGGAAAAAATTCTTTACAGAAAGAGTTGTTAAGCACTGGAACAGGCTGCCTGGGGAAATGGTGGAGTCACCATCCCTGGAGGTATTTAAAAGATGGGTAGACGTGGTGCTTAGGGACATGGTTTAGTGGTGGTTTTGGCAATGTTAGGTTGATGGTTGGACTTGATGATCTTAAAGGTTCCTTCCAACCTCGACAGTTCTATGATTCTATGAAATCTTTGTTTCCAAGGTCTCCTGTTACAGTGAATTTTAAAGATGGAGATTAACAGCGGAGACCAACTTTTATACTGATCAAAAAGATCACATCTGATGGTGTTACAGTTGGGAGCAGGCATTACAGAGGGACGCATCAGGAATATTCCCCCCAGTCTGTGATACTGTATAAACTTTGTAGGACTCTGAGGGCCAAAAAACAGAAATTGTTGTAACAATTGTAACTCCAAAGTTTTATACATTTTTCTTGTAGTCATTGTTTCTTTTATGTAGAATTTTAGCTTCAGGAAAGCATGTAAAAGTCTACTCAACATCCTAACTTTCACACATGTTCATTCCACTATGTTTTAGAAGAGCTATGAGACAAGTGAAGCTTAGATTTGCTCTAAATGTCATTCTTCATCAGCAGTAATATAAACTAGTTGTTGTTCTGTGTGACACCTTTAAAGAGATAATAAAACATGCTTACAAATTTAAATCTTTGGTTATCTCCTATTTGTATCTATGGGACTACTCTTGTTTTTAGACATGTATTCAAAAGAACTTTCTTGGGACTCGGCATATGGGACTATTTTTATGAAAATGCAGAAGGTATTTCAAAGGACTTTGACTTCAAAATAACTTACAAACTATTGACCAAAAACTCATAGTGAAGTGGAAAACCCATTTAATTTTATCCTGAGCCAAAACACAACACAATTGATTAAATACAAACCTCAGCCTTGTAAAACCAAGTCTGAATGAACAGCTAGCTTTTGTGATGTAATTCAAAGAAGAGAATGTCAGGTCAGAAAAAATACACATTCAAACTGAGAAGCATAGGTCATCTGGCCAACAAAAATTCCAGTGAAGTAGCAACCATGGCGAAATGAGTATTCAATCAAGCATGCTATAACAGCAACAGGAAGGAAGAGCATTTTTCAGCCGTGCATCACACTGTTTAAGCCAAGACTGATCACATACTTGATGAACAACGAGGCAACAGTCCTCTTTGTAGGTAAGACCTCTGCAGACAAGAAGGCTATGGAACAGCAACTATAGTGAAGGGATAAAGCAGTTTGTTTATTCATTTTTTTTAACTAGGTAATAGAGCACAAATGTTCTATTTTAAATAAAAGAGTCGCTGTATCATGTCCAAATTTAATAAGTCAGAGAGAATAAAGTATAGTTAAAATAGGTTTTTAAAAAGTGTTCCACTTAGCATGTCTAAATAATAGATGCAGATGTACCATCTGTGTTTGGAATGGGAGGTTGTCTACCCACAAATCTATTTTAAAAGGTATTTTTCATGTACACACCAGGGAAGCAAAAGTAAAAATAAGGAACATAAAAAAACTTTCAGATATATTCTAGAGTCCAGGAAGTCTGTAAAAATATTACAAGAAGGGAGGCAAATCATTGATGCTTATGATCCTGTCATAAATAAATGGGAAAACATATATTTCTGCTTGAGTCACACTGTATTTCTGCCATGTTCTATGCCCTGTATTTCCTACATATTTCTGTCTTGTAGTCCTCCAGCCTTACCAAAGCAAGCCCAGCTTTCTGGGCGCTCATGCCTCTTCCTGAGCATACATCTGTATTCAGAGCGGTGAACTCTGAAAAGCACACGTGTCATCTTGCCATGTAACATGGTATACGCATATTGACATCACAAACAAACTTAATAAAATGTATAATTCCTCCGCACTAAAGGCTCTTTTCCCAATGGGAATGTTTCCAAGGGGTTCTCACTTTTACCTAGCTATTAGTTTTGGGTGATATTCATTGCATCTAATGCTAGATATCTATGTGATTTGCAATTATGTCTGAGATAATCACTTCACTTTTATTGTTAGAAATTTTGGGGCATTTTGGCCACAATTAGTCTGACTGGATAGAATAAACTTTCAGGGCAACTTTCAGGTTGCCCTCAAAATATCCTGGAAGTATTTACTTCCTCTTGGTCAGATGTCTACCTTTCTGAGTGTCTCCAACATAACTCCTCTTAGCTGACATTTGCTCACTGCAAGAAGATAATGAAATTAACAGATGAGGAAAAAAAAATATTAAGAATTAAGGAAATACATTAAATGAGGCAAAGGTAGGTAAAGGGCAGAAATTATGTTGTTCTAGTGCACCAGAAGTGTTCTAATGAATTACAAAATCATCCTGAAACCAGTGGAGTCACATGAAAATGCCATGTTCATATGTTTATGATATAAGACAGAATCCTCAGGAATTTGCAGAAAATTTACTGTGGACTTCAGATTTTGATTTGAAAGACAGATAACACAATGGCTCAGTAGAGCACTCAGGCAAGCTGAAACAAAGATTTCTTGAGTCTTAAATTGTCAATAACAATTTTGGGGGAAGATGAACTCTTAACTTACTCTTAACTTCCAGTTCCTGAGTTTTCTTCTACACACACCACAACAAAAGAAAATCAGAACCTTAGCTGCAGTATTTCAATATTATCTTTAAATATCTATCATTTCACCTAAAGGTTCTAATTACCTGACACTCAAAAGAAACCGTAAATCAAGAATTTAACTCTGGAGAAAAACATGGATTAATTCCCATACTTAAGCTATTCCATATGCAAAGATATCTCCAAGATTGCACCTGTCTCTCTCTAGAACTCGAAATAGGACGTATAGCATTCCTGGGTCGGATTTGAGCTAATTGCAATTTCTGAGATGAAATTAAGGCTGTCAGGCAGAGCACCATACTAACATGCACGTATTTCTTCAGGGGCAAAGGCAGTATCTCTGAACTGCCCTATTCTGTCATGTGAATGTAAAAACTTGATCAAAGGTAGCTAAGTGCAATTTGGAATATGATTCAACTTTTTAAATTTGTCTAAGTAGCTCAGGCATCCAACTCTGGGTTATAGATTCTTTTTAGGGGGCTAGTTTCCTAGTTTTAAAAAAACCTACAGTCCCTGCCTTTTACATTCTTTGTTGAATTTTTCACAACTGAGGACCACAGAGATGAATGGAGCTCCAAAACAAGAATGATAAAATCTATTAGAAAATTTGAAACATTTATATGATTAATGGACAGTTATTTTTAATGTATTAAAGTTCCAGAATATAATCAATAACGAAATTATCTCTATTGCTATTATACATAATGTATATAGAAGCTACATCAACCTACTTACAGAATTGTAAACATTAATTAAAACTGACTAGGAATTTGCAGGTCAGATATTTTAAAATCAGAATGAAATGAAAACCAAAACTGAAGAAAGGCTGCATTCTAAAAGTTTCTTGATTTGATTTATAAGGAGCTCTGAAATTACAAAACAATCTGAACTTTTTGACAGATACCAGAATTTAAAATTACATTCTTTAGTTTGAAGAGGTTTCTAGTTTTTTAAAATTAAGATCAGAACAAATATGTAACAGAAATAATTATAAAATAGAATGGAATTACAATATAATGAACTATTTCAATTGTCATAATTCAATACATTTTTAATATTAATTTCCCATGATATCAGATTTTGAAATTTCATCAAATACAGGAAGAACCTAGAAAAGTTAACACCCACCCCCCCCCCCTTCATAATAACAAAAAGTAATTTCCTGTGTAGTTGTGGTTCTGATTAAATAAGTCATGAGTCAACAGCTCAAGCGGTCAATGAAACCAGTGTTCTGGTCATGAGGACAGCACACCGAAGTTATAAATGAATCCACAATTATACATTGCCTATTTTCTATGTATTTATTATCTTTCTGATGCTCTTGATTTGTGTTGTTAGTGTAGAAATCCATATGGGAACATGTGAACATAATATGTAAATCTGGATATGCATTACGTTCAGGAATAAATTTCTTAATTTCACTCTCTTTAGTTACTGGTTGCAACAATTCTTACCCATAATATCCAGAAGGTGTTGTGAGGCTCTGTTCATTCATTAAAAGCATGAAATCTGCTGTGATAGCTTTGCATGAACAGTGCTAGAAGTCTACAACTAAAGAAAATTATGTGTTCATAGAATTATAACCCATACAGGGAAAGGGTATTTCTTCTTTATATTTGTATAATCCTGTTTAATAGACTTCAGTCATAACTAGGTAAATTGGGAACTTCCTTCTCAATATTTTTAGGTATTACTACTATTAATGTTTCTTGCACTAATATTATAACTAGCAGTCATCATCTTCATTTATTCTTTAATTAAATTATTGATTTTATTGACAGTAATCAAATATTTAGAAGATACAAGAAATATGGTGTTTTGTATTTCTTTGGAGCCAGAATTTCACCCAGAATACATTATTTGGCTTATTTTGTTAAGATTAAAAAAATATTTCTCCCTCACTTTTCCACTGCCTTTTGTTTTCTTCAGATTACTTTATTAAGTTTTGGCTTTAGGGCTTTTTGTTTTGGTTTGGTTTAAGTTTTCTGCAGGAGAAGAACCTTCTGGGAAAAAGGAAAAAAAAAAAAAAGAAAAAAAAAGAAAGAAAAAAACCCTGGGATTCAAAATAAACACTTCTCAGCTGAACCACCCTCAGTAGACCAGCAAACTCCTCCCTTAACATTCAGATATATGACTGTACATGAAAATCAGATGGGCATGAGGAAATGATTCCATTTGCCAAACACAGTCTTGATCCATATGGCAAACAGCTGCTGTTCACATGAGCAAATTTCTGAGAAGCTAATTTGTTAAATCCAAACAGAGGATCTTGCAGTCAGAGGTAAATACATCACAGCACCTTGCAGTTTTTATTTGTTATCGTCATCACTGATAATGCATAGTCTCTTATTACATGTTGTTTCTTTCTTTGAGAGTAACATACAAAGCAGGAGATAACAAATATACAAGACAGGGTCTGAGTGGTTGCCGTTGCTGAAACATGCAGTAAATGGGAACACAATTCCTCATAGTCATAGCAAATTACCACAGACATTTTCAGGAATGTGTGATAATCCAGGATTTGTACAGAGGGCCATTCCAGAAAGATGATTTTTTGTTTTATAATGCTATCACTGCCTCTCAGCACTAACCTGTTTCTGCCTCATTGTATCTAGGGTAAAACCTGCCAATTGAGTTTACTATGAACAGTTGCAAGGGCTGTTAAAATTCCCACCTTTAACAATTTAGGGTATGTATGTAAGGATAAGGTCCATGCTGCTTCACTGCAGCTTTTTCTTTCATTTGAAATGCTACATTCCTTTCTGAGTGTATAGTGATGTTTGCATCTTTCTTGAAGAGCACTTCCTTTCCATGGGAAAGGCATGTCATATTTCTTACCATCCACAAAGCTGCCTCAGGGAGGGCCTGTCCGGACATGTCCAGCAGCATGTTAATTTGTGGGGTTTCCCAAGGCAGGAGACACCTTCCAGACACATCTGAAAGCGTGACTTCAAACCAATGAGCTGCGTGTCTTGTATCAGGAGTCTGCTCTTGAGTGTCCTCAACAACACAGATTTATGCTATGACTTACTTACGTAACTTATATAAACATACATAGAGGGATAACCTTTGCAGAGATTGGATTCACACAGAAACAGTTTCTTAGTTAACTTTTGGTCAGCCCTGAAGTGGTCAGACAGTTGGACTAAGTGATCGTTGTAGGTCCCTTCCAACTGAAACATTCTATTCTATTCTATTCTATTCTATTCTATTCTATTCTATTCTATTCTATTCTATTCTATTCTATTCAGGACTATAAATCTGGTCACTTCAGCATACAAAGCAATATCATTTGAAAACAGTAACTGGTCTGATTTCTATGTCTTTCTCATACTTTGTCTTGTGATAATATTAGTTAAGATCACTTACAGGGTTCAGCTATTTCAGTATCAAATTCAATAATGGCACTTTCTTTTATTTTCACAGGTGGCCTGGGAGTATCTGAAGTGGGGAAGTCACAAACTGGATGAAAAAGAAATAAGATATTTACTGCCAAATTGTCTCTGGAATAAGACTATAAAAACCAAAGGAGAGAGAAAAAATGAAGAAGAATGAGGCCAGATGGTCCATTGGAAGGCAGTGAAAAGAAGGTTTACTAGTTGTAGTTTGGGCAAGACAAAGTCTGAAAAAATGGCTGCTGTGTGGATACCTACATTGTTAGGTCAGTAATCATTTCAGTTCATTTTATTTCTGGTACTTTTTATCATAAAGACAAAGTAAGAGGAAAAAATAATTCTATTTAATATTAATGTACATATTTGCCAAGAATATTTAACAGTTAGAATCCTATTTAGTTTTGCTTACAGGTCTAACTTAATGAATTAACTGCTTGAATATATTCCTTGATCTTTCACTCTTGAGCCAGATTTAAAGCTGAAGTCTAATTTTTAATCTTACATACCATAACATTTTATGGAGGCTTAAATTTAAAAGGAAATCTGACACTCTGTGTTTGTCATTTTTGTCTGTTGTGAGAGGATATTGTTCCATGTCTTCATGTCTTTTCCTATTACTACTTTTACTACTTTCTTTCCTAATTACTTTTTTTTTTTTTCCCCTCTCAGCCTTTTCTTCTTGATTGGAACCACTCACAAGTGATTAAGGGATTATTTTATATATGTGTTCCTTACGGTTTCTTGATTTGTGGTACCTCCCTCAAAGTCCCTAAATTTGGCTACTCAAGGTGGAATTGTAGTTCTTGAAGAAATCCAGAAAGCCTAACTTTGAACTTCAGGACTTGTCTTGTTTTCAGGAAAGTAATTCCTGTCTTCTTATACTCTGCTTCAGAGACTTCCCTGACAATTGTTTTCTTCAGAAGGGAAATACTTCAGGTAAAATTGTGAAATATTTATTATTTAAATAGTACTTGGCTGTGAATGGAGGTCATATGGCTTGAAAATGTTTAAGGTGGGGTTTGTTGTTTTTTTTTTTTTTTTTGTGGGGGGGTTAATTGGCTTACTTATATTCTATTTAACGTAAATTCTAGAAGGTATTTATTCTTAAAAGTCTCAATTAGGGCTCTTAAATAAGATTAGTCATCTGCATTAAGCAGTACTGAAACCCATATTCTCAGGAATATTGAAATAAACCCCAAAGCATTAATAATGTCCAGAAGGTTTTTTAATATCTCCAAGGATGGAGACTCCACAACCCCTCTGAGCAACCAGGTCACTGCTTAGTGACCCTGACAGTAAAAAAGCATTTCCTTAAGTTCAGACAGAACCTCCTGTGCTTCAGTTTGTGCCTATTGTGTCTTTTCCTGTCACTGGGCAGCACTGAAAAGACCCTGGCTCTGCCTTTTTCTTCCTCATATTTATATGGATTGATAAGATCTCCTCTGAGCTTTCCTTTCTCGAGGCTAAACGGTTCCAACTCTCTAAGCCTTTCCTCACATGAGAGATGCTCCTGTCCCTTAATCATCTTTGTGGCCCTTTGTTGGACTCTCTCCAGTATGTCCATGTCTCTCTTGTACTGAGGAGCTCAGAACTGGACACACGACTCCAGGTGTGGACTCACCAATGCTGAGTAGGGAGGAAGGGTCTCCTCCCTTAACCTGCTGGCAACACTCTTCCTAATGCAGCCCAGGATACCATTTGTGGGTTTTTTTGCTGTCTAGCAGGACCCATAGGTCTTTTTTTGCAAAGCTGCTTTCCAGCTGGGCAGTCCCCAGCCTATACTGGTGCCTGGGGTTGTTCCTCCCCACGTGCAGGACTTTGCACTTCCCCTGTTCTGTTGGGCCATTTTTCCAGCCTGTTAAGGTCCCTCTGGATGGCAGCACAACTCTCGGGTGTATCTGCCACTGCTCCTGGTTTTATCAGCAAACTTGCTAAGAGTACACTCTGGCCCGTCATCCAGATCATTAACGCAGATTTTAAACAGGATTAGACCTTGTACTGACCGCTGGGGTACACCACTGGCTACTGGCCTCCAACTAGACTCCATGCCACTGACCAGCACCTCTGGGCCTGGCCATTCACCCAGTTTTGAATCCACCTCACTGTCTGCTCATCCAACCCGTACTTCATCAGCTTCTTCATGAGGAACTAATGAGAAACAGTGTAGAAAGCCTTACTGAAGTCTAGATAGACAATATCTACTGTTCTCCTCTCATCTACCATGCCAGTCATTTCTTTATAGAAGGTTATCTTGTTGGTCAAGCATGACTTTCCCTTGAGGAATCTGTGCTTACCAGTCCTGGTCACCTTGTTCTTCATGTGCCTGGGAAAGGATTCCAGGATTAGTTGCACCATCACCTTCCCAAGGACTGAGGTGAGGCTGAGCGGCCTGTAGTTTCCTGGGTCCTCCTTCTTGCTCTTCTTGAATACAGGAGTGATGTTAACTTTCCTCCATTCCCCAGGCATCTCTCCCAATTGCTACGACTTTTCAATTATAATTGAGGATGGCTTTGCAATGATATCAACCAGTTTATTGCATGTTACACGGTAAACACATTACAGTATTTTTTAAAGATATTAAAAATTACTCTTTAAAAGTTTTCTTACTTTTCAAATACATACCATATAAATATTTTAGAATTTAGAAAAAAAAAAATAAAATGTTCTTCGTGCATTTTTGAATGAAATGGAGGGGAAAACTCACAGGGAAAATATGACTCACAGACAATTCATAAAATTAGATGCTGCCCAAATAATGAAACACTTGCTTCTTTCAGTTTAATTAGCATTCATTCCACGATGGGTCCAAATCATATTCCCTTCTTCCCTCAGCTTCGGGTTTGCAGACAATAATGCTCAGGAAATTGGGTCAGATCAGAGCAACTGTCCAGCCTTGCTCCCTAATCTGAATTACCAGGAGTCAAGATTTTGGCTCACATTGCATTCATGCCCACAGATGAGTTTAGACACAACCTGTGAGATTGATATAACCATTCACTGTAACCTGCCAATACTGTAAAGAGAAGTGGGAGGGAAAAAGAGAAGAAATGAGATGTAAATGCCACTCATCAACACATGGCACAGAAAAGCTGTGCTAGCTCATGATATGACAGTACACCTACTATGGTAAGTTTGATATATCTTTCTCAGAAGAACAGGAAGCAGAAAGTAAAACCGAAATGTAGAATGTGGATCTCAAATTTACGTTATCAGTATTAGGGCTAATCAGTTGTCAAGTGACTCGGCTACAGATTGCCTCACAGTTGGGTTTATAAGAAAGTCAGGTTTTAGTTTTGAATAACAGGACTTTTTATTGTAAAGCCTTTGCATCCTTCCAAATTATTCTCCCTTATAGTTTCCAACTTAGGGTCAAGGACTCCAAATCACTTTTTATTTTCCCAGCTTGCACATTTTTAGTTCTTGTTCTCTTCTTTAATAATTTAATCTTTTTAGGCATTTTGCATTTGAATTCTTTCAGCCTCTTATAATTTTACTGTTGCCAAAGACAGCAGACTGAATGCATGATTATTTTCATTTTCATTAATACCACCTAATACTGTAGCCAGATTAAAAGATTCATGAGTTTCACCAAGATTTATCATGTATAAATACTAAAAATCTACCTATATATATCTGCTATGAGTTTCTTCTTTCTAAAGAGTGAAACAATCCAGTTTTCATCTTCAGATAATCTACCTTTACATGATTTTTTCATATCAAAAGCATAGTAAAGAATGCAATGAAAAGGACATCATTCTCTTCAGAGAAGTGATCCGCACAATGAAGAAATAAGGGGGTTCCTTTGGCATATTCTCAGGACACCCATTTCAATGTAGAGAAAAAGTGGTTGAAGGAAGGGCATCACTCTATGAACTTCATCATTTTAGGAACTTACAGAAAGTCTGTGCTGTTAAAGTTCTTAGGAAGTCACATTTGAATATATTTTAATATAAGAATGATGAAAAAATGAAAATATTAAAAATCTATAAGGAAATATATTGATAAATAAATAAATCTTCACCTTATGATTGTCCCATTGTAAAGACTTTCCAGAATTTTATTGCTCTGATTCTTAGAAGTCTTTATATTGTTAGTGTTTTGTTTTCATGCTAATGGTGCTCATGGCCAATTTCTTGTGCTTGAAATGCAACTTATCTTAAAATATTTTTCTGCCTTCCTGTTATTAATAGAGATGTATTATCAGAAAGCAGTAATATCTCTCTGTCTTTTCTCAGGACAAACGGACTGAGTTCTTTCAAGCAGTGTTCGTAAAGCTTAGATTTAGGTACCTGATCGATCTTTCTCTGCTTCTGCATTTATGACTGATGAACTATAGGATAATTCTCTGTTATGAGATCCACATGTAAGTCTGGGCAAATTGTACTGTTGAATTTCATTTTATTCCTAGCACATCAGTCCTCTAACTCATCATTCGTACTATGACAAAATTTATTACTCTGCTTGATGTTAAGATTTCTCCTAACTCTACCTGAGGGGAAGATACCTGGACCAGGAGGGAACTGTGGTATGTTACAGGTAAGTCATCAATGAAAACAGTTCAAGAACTGGCACTTTTGGTAGCTATGCAGTATAACGTGATACCCAGTCTAAATGCACGCAACATTTCCTAACATGCTATCATTCACAAGCTCTACAGAAACGTCTACTTTTTATTCTAATTAGAAATACTAAACAACATTATCTCCAAAGAACTGCACTGTCTCTACCCTGGTAGTTACCTTCATCACAATCTATTGTTATCTTGCCTTCACAAATTCATAATTAATTTCATTGCAGTAAATCTAATAGTTTCCTATGTGACATAATATCAAATGCTCTTTGGATATATTCACTGTCTAGAAAACAGTGATATCAAAAGGTTCCTGTTGGCATGACATGATTAACTTTGATAAAATCATTGTGTATTATCTCATTTTCTGTTTATTGTGAAATCTTCAACTACTCTTTCCTCCAGGTGTTCCATATTACAAAGGTTAAACAGTTGTTCCTCAGCTACCCAAGATCTCATTTTTCTTCTTTTAAATACAAATTCTGCATTGTATAGCTTCTAGCTATAAAAGACAGTCTTCAACTTGGCAAATGTTTTATTATTTCTTGCTACATTTCATAAGTCAGTATTCTTAAAGGTCTGAAATGATGCTTACCAGCCCTCCCAAATTCAGCATATAACTTCACAAGATGCAAACGCAAGCACCGCCCAAAGACCTCCTATTCGTCAATGGAGAGACAGGGATTTTCAGACACAAATCTAAATTATAGAGAGTTTGAATTGCTGTTTATAGAGGCTTTTTTCCATTTATTTCAAAGGAGCGTGGGAAAACCAGACTTCTGGTTGCTTTGCTTAAGTGTTTAACACTGAGGAAATTCTGCCAGGGCCCTGAGTGTACTCAGGGGCCCTGACGTCCCTGCCTGCCCCGGGGGTCCCCCTGCCCTGCCCAGGATGCCATTCCAGCCCCTGGCGCCACCAATGCCTGCCCCAGAGGGGCTGTAGGACACCATCTCCAGCCCTGCCACAGCCCTGTCCTGCCTGTCTATGGGTCCTGCTGAGCTGGGCCCACCCCACTGGCTGATGTCCCAGCCTGGCTTGACCCATCCCTGACCCCACAACCCTGCTCGGTCATCCCAGACTGGCTGTGACCGTGGTTCCCTGTATTGGTGTGGATCCTGGCCCCTATCCGCAGGCCAAAGGCCTGACCTGGCCTTGGCCTGTCCCTCTCCCCTGGGAAGTGCCCGATGCCCGGGACTGGGTCTGCCCTGGCTGTCCCCTGGCCTGCCCTGCCCTGGCTGAGGGAGACAGGCCATGGCTGCTGGGCCCTGCCTAGCTGCCTCGGGGAGCCCCTGACACCCCCAGCCCCAGGGAACCACCGGCTCCAGCCCATGCAATGCCCTGACTGGTTTTGGATCTGGGCTTTACGTCCATTGTAGATGTGGCACTTTTTTTTCTATCTATCTCCTCATTCCAACAGTTACTCTGTTGAATGTCGGGGTTTCGTGCCACATTAGATGGTCTTTTATCTCTACCGTTCACTGAACAGGAGTCAGACTTCCAAGTTTTAGACATTATTAGAACAGCTTTTTGCTCACTTGTTTTATTTTCCTTTGTAAAGGCAATCCCAGCTTGATTTTTCAAAATTGTCACTTTGTGCATGGACTTTTTAAACTTTAAAGTACAGCTTCCTTTAATGATCAATCCTGTTCCCATTCTAGATAGGGTCCCTGTTTACTCCTAGTATCCTTTTTATGAGATGGTTGTTTATTCAGTTAGGCCTTTAAAAAGCTTTCTTAAAAGTTTTTTTCTCTCTGGATGACATGCGAGTCCCAGATAATTTTTGTACATTCGATTTCTTGTTCCCCATTGAAGTTTTTGAGCTATTTAGTCCACTTAACTTCATTAATTAATTTTCTTAATTGTCAAAGTTTTTACTTTGAAAACAAAAACCAAAACAAATCCTTAGCTCCTGACCCATCCTGCTGAAGTCATTTAGAGAGGAATGAGCCCAGGATGGTAGTACTTCCCCCTGTTTGCACAATGTATTTGCAAAGTGATTTATACTAGTCCAGTCAAAATGCAAGCACTTCTGTTGATATTGAGTTTAATTGGGCACAGTAATGACTAAAGGCTTTTAAAGGTCACTGCATCCAGATGTTCAGCTATTAGTCACCATCACCCAACAAACTTTCTACAGTAAATAAAGATAAAATAAAGAAACACTGCAACCTTCAACAAAATTAGTGTGTAGGACTGGTAGGATTATACACTTCTGCTTTTTGGTCAGCTATGTTCAATTCCCCCAGAACACAAAATCTGACTTAAATAGATTTTACCCTATAAGGAAGAACAATCCTTTGCTTCATTCTGGCAAGTAGGCTTTACTTTCATGAGTAGCACAGTTACAGTTTGAAACTTACAGTCTTTATAATAATTCTGGTATTATACACATTGAATAATCAGGGTCTTTCTTCATGAACACTACAATGTGTGTAACCTCTTGCTTCTGAAAGTTTAAGCAAATCAAAACAGCTTCCTCAGTACAGTTTAGGAACTAACATTGAAAATGTTTTTTTTTTAGGTTTCAAACATTCATCCTATTAGAATCAAGGTTCATGTTCATTACCCTTTTGGCTTATTAGTAACTGATTTCTTGATCTTTTAAAATAGACTTTTACGGAAATGGAATAATTAATTTCCAGAAAGCAGTTTTTATAAACTGACTACCTCTGATAATATTTCATACAGTTACATAGTATTTTCATATGTTAGTCATCTAAAATAATTTTTCAAACTTTTTTCTACAGTCTTCCTAACAATGCATATAGGCCTTTTGGATTTTTGTAAGAGTTCTATGTTTCAGCTTCTGATATTATTCAGAGTTTGAATAGATACAAAGAAATTTTCACCACTTAGAAACTAGTGCAGGATTTAGTTTTAGTATCTGAGAAATCAATGAAAATTTTTGAAGTTTTTTTCATTTTAGAAGATTTTTAAATAAAATTATTTAAAATGTCAGTGCTCAACTTTTCTTGTAGACATAAACTGGCAAAATTTATTCATTCTGAGTGAACAGAAACAAAACTAGGAATTGAAGCTACTACAGAATCACCAGATATAAATGCTTTTCATATGCAATTAGAATCCACATAATGAAATGTTATGAGAAGGCAACATTTCTTAGATACTTTTGTTTAGCATGTTAAAACTTACAGAAGTTCTATAAGAAATCTCTAATTTTAATCAGGTATATACCATGGAACATTCCTACAAGAAAGTAAGCAATGCTATTGAATCTTCTTTCCAATCCATCTTTACCATGTTCCATCCAAAAGGCTGTGCTCCTTATTTATCAGCACTCTGCTTCCCCAGTGAGATAAACAGCATTCTTTAAAAGATATATTGCCAGACTTTACAGTAGAATTCATTTGCTGGAGTGATAAATCTAGAGCTAAGCCAGAATATGGTCTCATTTAATCTGAGAACATTGTCACAATTTATGTAATGGGCTGCTCTAAAGGTTAACAAGAAAACATCCTATCTCTTTTTTCAAATGTCAGCCAAATATTTTATAGATTTCTTTCCACCCCCTCTTGTAGCCCCTTTAGTTAAATTAGCGCAGCTGTCTGAGAGATCAGATTTAAAGTCTTTCAATGTTCCCTTGATCTGAGAACAGATGCCTCAGGAGTATTGCCAGGCAAAAGGTAAAGTGGACTAGTGCAGCATGCTCTCTAAGCACATTATATACACAGAATTGATAGGTGGGTAGCTAAGGATGCACTTTGCCTGTTAAGAGACTTTTAAAATCCTGGAAACAAGCTTACAGTGTCCAAAAGCAGATCCAGCTAAAATACACTAGGCCAGGGCTGTCCTGTATTTATAGGAAAATCTGGTAGAATTTTGGTTGGTTAAAAATCCAGCAAAAAACTAGTTTAACAGGATGACTCAAATTTAGCATTGATGTTGAATGGCAATAAGTGTATTTTACTTTACAAAAGAGCAATTTGAGACTCTGGAATGTTCAGATGAAAATATGACCTCTAGGCACATGGCAAGGGAAAAATTATTTTCTATATTCTAGATATTTTACCTTTTCTAGCTGTAGAAGATGTGTAGCATAATTTTTAAAGAAAAGACTGATCCTTATCCTACTTCGCCAAAGAAAAGCTGTTGAACCGGAATTTTTCTCTAGGCCTTCTTCCATACAAGGACCCTCCATACATGGACCAACAGTGTTCTTGGTTCTGCTCTAGTCCCCAAAGGGACTGGTCAGGGAGTCATCAGATAAATCCTTTCTATATCTAATCTTATTATGGAAAATATGTCAACATAGATGGGGCATGTGCATATGCAAAATAAGGAGCCATATTTTGCATGTTAATAAACCCTATCATGACCAATTCTTGTTTTGCAAACACCTGAAGAAACAGGCTAGTGGAAAGACTGGAATAGCTAAACCATACATTCAGTCTTTGAACTGACAGAACCATAAAATATTTTAATATGTCATAGCTGTAGAACAAAATAATATTTAAATCTTACTGGACATTTCATAGGATCTAAGGTTTATTTAGCACATTGTCCATTTTCACCTGACCAGAGTGACTCAAGGACCAGCAGACTGTCTATGAATTAAAAAAATTATACAGTGTTTCTGTTTCAGTTTTTATATTGCAATATTTTCCATGTCTGAATCATCAGTAAGGTTGTCATCTTTAAGGATGTAAACCAGTAAAAGTATTTTATAAATTATTGTCATAGTGTGGTCAATTATAAGCACAGAAAAGTGTTTTATACAAACATAAGACATTTATGAACATGAGACGATCATACCTAAGTGATTGTGGAAAGATCAATACCATACAGTTGGAGCAGAGACACAGTGTATCTTACAGGCATACACTGAAGCACCTAAAAAGTGCTACAGATAAAGCAGTTAAAAGTGTTATCCTATAGTGCTGTTGTTGGCATCTGCCAAAATAAATGGAACCTACTTTACTAGAAATTGTCATCAGTTTCTCATTTGTGCTGTAAAATTAGCAACTCCAGCATTGTTGGGAACAGGGAGGAGAAAACACACTACAGTTTGAAGTTTTCTGAGCTTTAAAAATGTTTTTTCAAACACTTGGTGTTTTACTACATTAGCTTAAGCATTGTGAAACATCCCATCCACCCTTGTAATTAAGCTACTGTTTATTTGTTTTTATGGAGTTTAAATTAAAACCATGATTTTTCCTACCTAAAGGGAAGCCGGAGTTGAGCAACCATCAAGAAAATCATAAAAGAGAAACTTCTGTATGATGTTGCTTGTTTTTTCCTATAAAATATAAAGGGTGAAATCCTAGCCTATTGAAGTCATTGGGAGATTTGTAATTGACTTTGAAGGGCCGAGATTTCACCCTTAAGAAACAAGGCTAAATTTTCCAAAAGCAGGCTCTGATTTGGAGTTGCTTGTATGTGCCTGCTTGATCCTTTGACTGTGCTGAGCTTTAAAGCTCTAGAACTTAGAGTTGCTGATGCTCAGCACCTCTAAAATAAGCTCTCACTTGTCTTAATTTGGATGCTTAAATCATCACTGCACCAGGAATTAAAAGCTGCCTTTGGAAATTTTTAGCCTACTTCTTTAAAAAGGGTTTGAAAAAAAATGTACTGTGCATATCAAAACCTTTGTTATTATTATTAAAATAAGCTGTGCGGAATAAATTAAGAGCAGAAGTGAAAATTGGCAGGATATATAATAATGAAAATAGCAGTTTTTCAGTGTTGCCCTGTTTTTTGTAACCCTACTTCACTGGACATGTTGAAAAAGGGGAAAAGAGCTAGTGGGATCCTTCCATCAGACCCTATTAAGAGATAAGAAGAGTCTGAAACTGCAGAAAACAGAAGTAGCACATTTGCAGCACTTGCAAAGGAAAGGTAGAGAGAATGGATTTGTTTAAAGGGCACATTTAAATTTAGATTAGCAGTTTCATACTGTTTAAACAATTTCCTCATCACAAACTGTAGTGTTTTCTTCCTGAACTCATGTGCTTACCCTGTTGTTATCAATCATTAGCAACAAAAAACTATAAGAAGAATTGTATGCAATTGGAAACAAAAAATCCTTAGATATATAGGTTGAATTTTTGAGGGTGTTACGTGAAAGGTACCAAATTATCTCTGCTTTGCTGTCTCCAGCAGGTGTTATGAGTTTTTTCTCATGCTTCCTCCTTTGTTACAACTACAGGGCATGGCAGAGGAGCAAAGGGGAGAAAGGACAGGTGCACACTGTTGGATTAAACACTGGCTGGATGGCTGGGCCCAGAGAGTGGTGATGAATGGAGTTAAATCCAGTTGGTGGCTGGTCACAAGCAGTATTCCACAGGGCTCAGTGTCGGGGCCACTCTTTAATGTCTTTATTAATGATCTGGAGGAGGGGATTGAGAGCACCCTGAGTAAGTTTGCGGACAACACCAAGTTAGGTGGGAGTGTTGACCTGCCTGAGTGTAGGAGGGCTCTTCAGAGTGACCTGGATAGGCTGGATTGATGGTCTGAGGCCAATGCTATGAGGTTCAACAAGGTCAAGTGCCTAGTCCTGTGCTTGGGCCACAACAACCCCATGAAATGCTACAGGCTTGGGGAAGAGTGGCTGGAAAGCTGCCCGGCAGAAAAGGACCTGGGGGTGTTGATTGACAGCCAGCTGAATATGAGCCAGCAGTGTGCCCAGATGGCCAAGGCGGCCAACAGCATCCTGGCCTGTATCAGCAATAGTGTGGCCAGCAGGACTAGGGAAGTGATTGTCCCCCTGTACTCAGCACTGGTGAGGCTGCACCTTGAGTACTGTGTTCAATTTTGTGCACCACAGTACAAGAAACACACTGAGGTGCTGGAGTTTGTCGAGAGAAGGGCAACGAAGCTGGTGAGGGGTCTTGAGAATAAGCCTTATGAGGAGTGTCTGAGGGACTTTGTTTAGTCTGAAGGAGGCTGAGGGGAGACCTTATTGCTGTCTACAACTACCTGAAAGGAGGTTGTAGAGATCTGGGTGTTGGTCTCTTCTCACAAGTTACAACCAACAGGACAGGAGGAAATGACATCAAGTTGCACCAGGGGAGGTTTAGGTTAGACATTAGGAAAAACTTCTACACTGAAAGGGTTATCATACACTGGAACAGGCTGCCCAGGGAAGTGGTTGAATAACCATCCTTGGATGTATTTAAAAGCCATCTAGGTATGGTGCTCAGGGACATGGTTTAGAAGTGGGCCTGGTAGAGCTCTTTCCTTTTTGCTGCAAAGGTCATATGAGGATAGGTCACCTACCAGGCTAGGATAGTCATAGGGCACCAGAACCTACATCCATGGGAAAACAAAGATTGATGTCGTTATCATCACTTTTGACTCCTTCCCAATAATGTTATACAACAGAGATGCAAGTGCAAGTCCAGAGCAAAACTTAAACTCTTCAGCAGAGCAAAACTTAAAATCTTCAGCAGATGGAACTGCTAACTCTGCCACCAGACCTCTACCCCAACACCTATCCTACATCTTAAATGCAAAGAAAAGATGTTTCTGGTGAACAGAATGAGATTATGAGATGGCATGTCAGAGACAGAACACTTACAGGTGGCAAAATATATATGTTGAGGACAGTCTAACTTGATGGGTGACTCTTCTCCTAATGTATTTGTTAAGTAGATCAGAAGTATTACTCTGGGGAAAAAAACCCAAACCAAACGCTCAAGCTGATGTCTCCTTTCTTTTCTTAAACACACTGTACTAAGTAATTAGTTTCAAAATTATGTCTGTTATGACGTTTACTGTTCAGATCATCTTAGCTTAATGGAAGATCCTCCTCTTGGATATAATTTCCCCCATCTTACACTATAATTGTTCTGAACTCCAAAAGGCAAGTTTTATGGTCAGTACAAGTGAGGTCTTGATTAGAATGAAAATGCATATACATACAATGTTTTTCCCTGTATTAAAAAATTTCCACATCTTGTGCCTTTTTTTAAAAAGGTCAGCCCAAGAAATAGCTGAGGTTTAAAAGTTTCAACATGACATGGAAATAGTTGACACTGTACTGCAATGTACAGTCTTGTTCCAGACAAAACCAGATACATGATTTGAAAATTGCCTGATGAGCAGTCTTAGGACTGAGGTTCTCTTTTTTTTATTAACTTGTTTAGGACTTTATTCTGTTTCCAGTTCATTTTACACAGACTTAGATATATTTGCGCAGAATGAAATTAAACTTGGAGATAATAAACCAGTGTGTTTCCAACAAACTTTGTAATCAGAGGAACCAAATAATAATATTAAGTCTAAATTAATTAATTGCTAAGACTTATATTTCAGTAATGTATAAAATATGAACATGTTTACTATTAAAACATTTTATTAGGTAATGTATATTTTTACACAATATAATGAGTAAAACCAGTTTGAAATTTCCTTATCTTAAAAATCTTTCATATCTGCTGTGTACAACTGCAGTTTCTAAAAGTAAACTCTGCCTTATTTCCCCCTGAATATATGTACACTTTTTAAAAAAGATAATATTATTTTAGAGGAAGAACATTCCAACAAGAATTAGCAATAATTAATATTGAAAAATATTTTCCAGTGTGTAATACAAGGAGATGTAGAATTTGTATATAATCTGAAAATCTGTAAGAACCATAATCTGTACAGGCAAATACATGCAGATAGATAGTACATGATCTTATGCTTAAGAGAAATGCTACATAAGATCATTAAAAATGTCTTCAAATGGAAACTCAACCAAATTGGACCTAACCATATTACACACCCTGGTATATTGATGTCAGAAAGACCAAAACTTCTACAGTAGATCCTCTGTATTACTGGAAACCCGTGATGAAAATGAAATTAGAGTAAGAATACAAAAATACACAAGCATCAAAATACTATGCGTATATATCAGAAGCATTAGAGGCAAAAATGTAGTGTTAACAGTGGAGGAATTTTTAATAGCAAATAAAAATATAAACTTGTGAGGCAACTATCAAAGAAAAACTTTTATTTAATTTCATATGATCTATGTTCTGCTTCTTCTACACCTGTTTGCATTTCTACATTTTATTATGGAATTTTCAAAAGGGCAAAAAGGAAAATACGTAGTAATATACAAATTACATTGACTTTCCCTTTAACTCCTTTGAAAACCCAAAGGAAAACATGTAGTCTGCTACCCTCATTAGCCTGCTAATTAGTCTTGTTGAAGACAGACAGGAATGCTAAGTTGTACGAATTTTCCATAAAGGTATGAGAGGATGACATATTTGTGACTAATTTCACATTAACAAAAAGTGTTCTTCCAACTCAGCTATCACACTGATTCGCCAAACAAAAAAGTGTCAGCAGTTCGTGTCCCAAAAGACACATGTTGTTATGGTTGAGTTTTTTAACAGCTTCATTCCAAAATCTGAAAAACTGGACCAAATTCGGGTCTCCATTATACTGTGGAATATTTAATCAAGGAAAACAGTTCATTCACTAAGACATTCTCAAGCAGATCAGAGACCATAGAAAAATCTCTGCTTTACTAAACAGTGTATACTCATATGTTGAATCTTAAGGCCAACTATGATGATTTTGAGGAAGAATAACACTCCAAAATGAATAAACAAAGTGGCACTAAAATTTATATCAACATTGTGCAAGAGTGGAGGAAATCACAATTAAGTTTTTTTCCATAGCTGGAGTTGGCTGGAGCTGGGAAATTAGTTGTTTTGGAGGTAGACTGTGGACAGCGTCTAACTGGTATCTTATTCTCATATTTATAAAAATATAGGTAGGTGGATATTCTCCTGAGGCCACTGCATATGTCATTAATCAAATTTTTAATTGCCTTATTAAAAAAATATAAAATGATTCACCATGTCAAGAATCATTGAATGTGAAGATTGCATTTTTTTCTTTGATCTCCTTTTTCAACATTATGGTTTAAATTCATGTTCTCATAGCATCGGGTAGTACTTACAAAACCAATTGATCAGTAAAGTAAGCAATACTTAAACCAAGATTAAAATGACACTAAAAAGGGACACTCTTACAGTGGGCACGCTATGTAAATCCATTTATATCTGTTAATCAAGACACTCGGACTATGTTCACAGTTAAAGTTATGTAGCAATGTGCCCCACATACTTTTAAGGGCACAATTTCATTGCCTTTAAGAAAAGAGGCCTTTTTTTTTTTTTGCGCAGTGGGGTCAAAAATCAGTCTACAATTAAATAATATTAATGAGTAGCGTTACTGGACAGATATTCTGAATATCATAGGAGTGTATATTTGCTTCGAAAGCCAACTGTTCTAATTAAACATTGTATTCTAGCCTGTCAGTAAGTTAATTTCCATTCTAGACTTTGTTTCACAACCCAAAATTTTTTCTTAGGCAAGCTATTTACTTAAACACATCTGTATATTCTATGGTTTGATCTAAAAGGAGCCACAGTGATGTGTCACAATATCTGGGACAATGTGGCACATTAGCTGGTTTGTTCTTTGTTCATGGGTGATATTTCTTGAGTTTGGCATCATCCTTCACTCTTCCAGGAAAGCCATGGTTGTGATATTTCTGAGTGAAACTGAAGTAGTATTTTAGCTGTTCTGATTATTTTTCCCTTTTCAGTGATTGTGCCACTACTTTATTGTAAGAACACAAAGACTAGCAGAAATCGTAAAAACAGATAGAGAACTAGTAAAAGGCCACCCATTTCAAAAAAACCCCAAATCAACAGAGAAATAAAAGTAATAGGATTCAGGGTGCCCTTTTACCCTTTAATTCGCCCCATGACATGGTATCTCATGAATCATGTCTCTAAGGGACACTGGTGATGTCAGACGAGAACGTTCAGTCACTTTTTTTAAGGGGGTGGGGGGGCAAAAAAAAAAAAAAGGGTCACACATTTCATTTTTAAATTTGGAAAGTACTGCAGAGTGGATGCAAACCAAGCAATAAAGGTGCACAACAAGCCATCAGTCCAAGTACAGGCTCTATAACAAAAAAGTACCAAAGGAGGAGGAGTGACTTGGTATCCTAATTTCCCTTGGTGGCAATTTTCTTTCCTTTTTCATGCACACTATGCGGTGATTATTCTTGTAATTGAATTGTATTAGAAATGTTTTATACAGAATTGGTGAACAGAACAGAAAAACAATTTAACAGACGCCTAACTCAGAGATTATTAAAATATCTGCCTAATGTTTAAGCATGTGAGCTTAAGCTAATGCTTAAGCATGTGAGCTTCGATGTTCCATCGAAATTTACTCAGGTACCTTTTTGAATAATGTGAATAACTGGGATAGAGAAGTCAGGCATTGAAGTCTCAGGGATATGTGGGCTGAACTTCCAATACTGTGTGATGATGGCAGACTTGTCAATATTATAATGTCCTACACAGACCTCAGACCAAGTCTGCGAGACTAGAGATGGTACAAAAACAGAGTGAGTGACAGTACCTGTTTCGCAAGGTTTGAACTTTGTATATTCATGAAAGTAAGGAATCAGAGATTGCACAGCTTATAGTAACAATAACACACCAAGAATAGAAATTGGCTTTGTGAACACCAGGTTAATGCCATTTTAAGTCTCTCACTTTGCTGTTGTTAAGCTGTTACAATGATGCTGCAACCTTATTTTCATGTAGTAATACCATTGAATTCCAAATATAAGACTCTGAACATTAATGAAAAGTGCCTACTAATACTCTTTAGCCCTTATGCCATGTTCCACGTTTTCATATAAACTTCAGTTCTATAAAAAAGCGATAACCTGAGTATTAAGTGAAACAAGTACTCTGTGTACTCCTTCACTAATCATCTGCCTGTTCAGTGCAATTAACAATCTGTACTGATGCTTGTCGAAGATGAAAATAGGACTACTAAATTTATATTGGTCTCCTTTGGGTTCTTTCTTTGTGTGTATTTTAAAATTTAATTTTATGTTACTGTTTCCTGGCACGGAGCGCATAGGGCATTAGTATTTTTAGACTAAGCCACCTTTACAAGAAATCCTTTCAAGGATTTTCAAATCCAAAAGGAAGTCAAGTATTCGAAATCTGTTAGACCTAGGAGAGACATTCCACAGGATTCATTTCCAGACATACATCAAAACTGACAGTAAAACTCAATTAATGTGGATATGGCTTTTTTTTGTGAAAAGAACCTTCAGGTACTCTTTCTTTGTGCTCGGAGTTCCCTGGGGTACTAACAGTATAGATGCAGATTACTTACCTGGTAGTGAATGAGTGCCAGAAACACCTAACTCTACGTGTGCTAAAAATTAACTCAGACAAATACTTCTAAAGTTAGGTGAAGTCAAGCCTACCTATTAGTCCAGCAGATGAAACAGCAGGAAACTTTCCAGGAAAATTAATAACTTTCCAGGAAAGTTATTAATTTCTTCCATAGTAACCATCTTTCTGACATTTCAGGTATATTCCTGGCTTTCTGTCAAAGACTACAAGGAAAACAAGGCTTCCCTTCCTGTGCATCAAGTTTGCATCTTTTTCATTCTCTCATTTTTCCTTTCCTAGAGTGTTATCTTCACTGTTGTGTGTCTTTAAGAACTTCACAGAATCGCCATGGGTATGATGCTTTCTCTTTTCCATCTGTTGAACCAGCTGCCTTATTCTTCCTTCCTCCTCATTCTGTTGTTTCTTCTTTGTCACCATCCCTGAGTGACAGGGACATTCTTGTTTTGCCTCCTTACTGTATTAATTCCTTTTACTTTTCACTTACTTTCCAGGCCAAATGAATTTAGGTGATTTTGCAGAAGAAAATAGCTACATATTCCAGTGAATTGGAGAGGAACATGTAACTTCCTGAAGAGCATCCAGCAGATCAATAGAAATATTAAAGCCCATACTTGAACCAGTGTGGTAAATTGGCCTAAGGTTTGGATTATCTATTTTCAACAAAGATGGAGAACCATAGGAACAGACAGAGGAATGCTTATAGCTTTCAACCACTGACCCGTTGTCTTGCTGGTGGCATTATCCTGTAAAAAGATCCTGGTTCAAGGTCTGTTTTAAAATTTGCAAATTGCTGTTCCCTAACTAATTTAGGAGTCTCAAGCTTATCATTATTTGTAAATTTACAGCTGTTCCATCCATCATCAACTTGCTAATAGGCAGTTGTGCAACTCTCAGGAGTCTTCCATAAGAAATAAGAGCAGTAGGTAGCTGCTACAGCTGGAATCCCATTCCACCTCAGGAGCTTCTTAACAACATTCTCAGATGTGTAAATGATCCGTTAGGAACCCAAGAGGACTGCTACAAGCATAAAAAGCTACCATCACGGAATGAGATGAACCTTTCACATTGTGATGAGAAACTGCTGGAACAGAGAATCCCTGTACACCAAATCAGTAGTGCACAGATCAGAAGACGAAAATTTGCAAACAAATATCAAAGATATAGATGAAAAGTCACTGAAATTTGATGAAGGTCTATTCTCCTGCGTGAGTTGTTTTATGAGATCTATCTTATCTCTGCCTTTTCTTCTAAATCTTTAAGAGTGCTTTAATATCTCGGTTGTTGCTTTTCCTGAAGAATAACCATTCAACCCAGCACATGAGCTATGAGAGCTTCCCTCTGACTTTCTTTTTCTGGCCTGGCTCAAAGCCTATTTGATCTTCCTGTTGTCCTTAATGCATTTAGTCATTTCCCTTCTTCTTGGCAGCCAGTTACTCCCTGGCCCCCATGACTGTTCTTCACTGCTCATTTCTCTAACTGCTCTGTCAGCAGCCTCACTGGCAGCTCTGTTTCCTCATTATCAGCCATTACATCAGGACTCCCCCTTTTCCATGTTTACTTCCTTATTTATTTATATGAATTTTTGTCTGCCATACCTAGACTAACTACTTAGAACTTACACTTCTGTGCTTCACACTTTTTAGAGTTACACTCTCGCTCATACTGCTCTCATCTAGAACATCTCATCTAGAATAACTTGTCTGTTAAGTCCAATATAATTAAGGCAAGTATTCTACACTACTTACTTTAATAATCACAACTAACCATGCCCTTGTATTGCTTGACTCCCATATAACTTAAAATAATTTAAGACCTTTTTCTAAATCCACCGTGATCCATGCTTGAGCAAATTCAGCCCTTTGCAGGACTCTAACTCTAACCCATTCTCTTCCTATCATCTATGTGCATTTTAATGCACATCTTTTAGGCTTCATAAGCCCCCCCAAAGTTTCTGCAGTAACCATTTCCTCTGCTGATGCATCCATCATATCATTCCAGCATCTCTTCCTACTTTCCAGTCCATACATCACATAGCCATTGCCAGTCTCTCTTTTGAAGTGTATATTTCTTGTTGATTTCTTATCAGTCTTTATATTTTCTCACTCCTATTCACTGTTCCTTGAGTTCACAGACATATTGTTGGCAAACCAGACTAACTGCCTTGTTTCATGCAATCAATTTTAAAATTCTCACCTACTTTTAAAATCCTCATCTACAAAGAAAAAAAAAAAAGAACAAAAGCAAACCAAAGAACAATGAAAGAAGAAAGAAGGCAAGAAATTGTGAAGAAAAAATGAGAAAAAATCAGGACCATTTTAGTAAGTTCTTCTGCTGGATAACAGTATGATCTCATTGTCATGCTTTCCTCTCCCCTCGTGAGTTTCTGGCTTGTGACACATTGAGTGTAAATGACATATTCTTTGGATAATTTCTTGTGACAATCCTAGCAAATTCTTGGCCACACAAAAGATAATAATAATAATGCCTTTTTTAAAATTTATTTTATCATTAAAAGACAAAATTATTTCTAGAGACTCAAGAGAAAGTTCTGAATAAACTGGTAGAATTGTTGGCTGAGGTTGCACCTCTGCTATGTAGTGGGGATCCCTTCACAGATCCACTTAAACAGTCATAAATTCTTAAGGACAATCACTATAGGAAGAAGAGAAAAAAAAAAAAAAAGAAGAAAAAACCCACTCTCTTCTGAAAAGACACAGACATAGTCAGATCATATCACTTGATCTTGTCTGGTTGTTATTCTGGATGGCTGCAATACCCAAGACTGCACTTTCACTTCCTAAACATTCTTCCAGGGGCAGAATGCTGTTGATGACTCAACATCACCTTCAGAAACTACAACTATTGTTCTCTGAGGAGTTTAGTTCCTGTTCTTTTTCTTTTGGTTAGATAATTGTAACGTTTTTTTATTCTCTGTGTCTAACAGATCCAACAGCAATGCTAGCAGATATTGCTTTTCACACATGAAGAGTAAACATCTCTGATAAAATAAGGAATTTCTGCTATCTAGACTGTTTAAAGTGCCATTATTTTATATGCATTCACTTATTTTGTTGCTCTTCTCCTTTATTTAAGGAGTGCGTAAATTACAGAAATTGCTTTGCCACTGGGTAAGCATACAAGGTGTTAAGAAATTGAGATGTGATTCCTTTGACTAAATGTTGATGACTACATCTAAGCTAGTTACCAAGGCCCCCGTTACAGTCAGTGGAAAGAAGCACTCATGTCAGAGTCACTATTCATTTCATCATAAGTTGGATATCTAAAACAGATCAGAGAAATGTGCCCTTTTTCCTGTATTTATAGAAGAAGCACGGAATGATTATTTCTGACGTAGATAGCTACACTAACATTTACTGATAAATATCTTTATCATTTAACCCTTTATTGGCATTGTGGGACTACCTGTCCACTAGCAACAACTATACAAATATAGATAAATGTCGCTTCCTCCAAGACCTTATTTTCTGAATAAAGACCTTTCAAGAAACCCAAATGACTGATCAAATGAAAGAAGTCCAGCCATGATTTAGCTTCTCTTTGCCCCAAATTCACTTGGTAATCATGACAGAAGAATTGTGCATGAGTGTCCAAAAGCAACTAACAAGCAGCCATAGAACAACTCTTTACTGAATCAGAGGACCGACACAGAGCTAGATATTCCCTTTTTCCTTTTCTTTACCATAAAACTGCCTTTCTGCTTGACAACTTAGTGTCCCTACTGACTCAGATCTCAGAAGTACATGCTATCCAGGAAGGAAGACTTTTCTTTCTCCTCTCTCATCTGAAAGTAATTGCCAAAGATGAATTCCCAACAACCATGTAAGTATGAATCATAAGTGATTCTGTTACTTGCTGATGAGGTACACTCTATATGTTCACCCCAAACCATGTTAGCTCTGAGACTGGGAAAAAAAATAAAATAATAATTGCTTGTAGAAGAAGACAGAACACATTCTTGCGGTAGGTCTTACTGGAAGGATGTCCGGGCTGCTTAAAAGGCCAGTATTGGGTGGAGGATAAGGCAGACTTTCTTCATCTATAACCATGGAAATTTCACATAATGCAGACTCCAAAACCTGGAAACTACCAAAAAAAATCCTAAAGGTGATTTGCCACTGCACATGCTTAAATCCCTTACTTTTAAATCCCTAAAATATAGATATGCTCTGATTTTCTTTCCATCTCTACATTCACCTTGACATCATATATATTGGTGATTTAATGTGGACTTAGTTTGAGTTGAAAATGCAGTATATCACGGTACTGCTCTGAAACTTGTTCAATAAAGTGTGTCTGTTTCACAGACATAGGGGATTTTTAAAAGAATTTGAAAGGAACTCCTCCTTTGCCATGTTTTATTTTATTCATCTTACCAGAGTAGTGGGGTTAATGATGTCTTCCTAAAATGGGGAACAGATGGAGACAGACTGGCTATGCCATGCCAGCTGGCCAAAAAAAAATAAATAAATAGGCAGTTCAATTGTAAAAGTAAGCAGCCTAATTTGACTCCTCTCATTAAAGAAAGATACTGAGCATTATCCAGCTACAGGAAGAAGAGGTGAAAGGGGAATGTGAAGCTTAAATACATAGTAGTGCATTACAGCACATCCAATCTGATGCTTGTGCTAAAAAAATAAAAATGTCTGAACTTTGCTGAGAAACTTCCTTTTAAAGAGATCTTTTGTTCAATATTTTTCATTTATTTCCTGTTTTGTTTACCGTAAACTTGAAGCATTTCCAACTCTATCTATTATATGTTCATTTTTTATTCCATTGTCTCAGTTTCATTGGTATTTGCTCATTTGGATCCCTCCTCCCAACATAGTTAAAGTAATTGCAAATACGAAAAAAAAAAAAAGAAATTAATCTGTTTTATTTTAGTGAAGATGAATGAGCAGTTCGGAAGGGAGAAAGAGATAGAGACCTTTAACCTCTGATCTGTCTGTACCAGGAGCAAGTAACTTCACAAATAAGTCCCTCACTTAATGAAGTAAGTGTAAGAAAGCTAATCAATTCCATTAATGCAATGGAAAACAGAAGAGAGTTTTGAGCGAAAACCAATGCAAAATATCATGTAACACAAAAGTGAAGGTTTTACATTAGTATGAAGAAATTCTGCCTATGATGCTAAGGACCTTGCTACTCAGATTTCAGAGGCATAGATACTTCTGACTGGTTTTCTTTTTAATACCTGTCTACCAACTTTTCCTACGTTACTGAAACCGTCATTATAAAAGCTTGCGTTTCTGAAAAGTAACTCAAATAAGTGCCTAAATATGAATCTAGGAATCTAGTTCTAGCCATCTGGTTTTGAAAATGTTGGTTCAAAAGTTTCACACTTGTTGATTGGTGTCTAACTCAGAGGGAGATTTATTTGTCAACACAACACACATTCTCTGAACTTCCTGTACAGTTTTCAAAGAGCAAAACATGTTTTCAAAATTATCTTTGTAATTGGGCATGTAATTTCCATTAAAATGAATAGGAGTGGCGTGTCCAAACCATGGGGCATAGAGCCGCAAGGCACTTACTTCCTTGATCATCAAGCCCAGAGCTTTTTTATTACAGACAACAATATCATACAGTTCTTTCCATCAACATATTAAAAATAGGCACGTTTCATGCCACCACAATCTTATTAAAGTTATCGTAAAATCTCACTGTGTTAGCGGTTGAAAACTTTCTTTTGATGTCTGGCCTAACTGTTTCATATTCACCTATTCCGAGTTCTGTCCATCTCTCTTTACAGCACATTTCTGCTATCCTGGTGTGCTTAAATAAGAACATCTATTTTGACATATTTAGACAAATTTTAGACAAATTTTAAAAAACTTGGATTCAAAACACTGGGTTTAGGGGGTTGAATCCTTGGTTGGGAACACTGTGACTGGCGGCTGAGAGTTTCAGACATTTTCCAGGAAAAAGGAGAGCGAGTGAAGCCTCTCAAAAAACCTATTTCCATTATTTTGATCAAAACCCAATTTGCTCTCTTCTCTAACAGCAGTATCTTCAGGTAATAAAAAGCACAGCCCTTCTTCAACCATCACCTATATTACTAGTGATTCCGAACATTAGGCAACCTCTGTATCATTGTTTGAAGTCATTATAATGTCTAGTTTTGTACTTTTAAAGAGAACAAGAAAACTTTATTCTTGAAAATACTAATTTCACTCAAGTCATAATCACTCAGGTCACACTTGTGACCATGCACCGTGAAATACTTCAAACTCTATGTATGTATGCAAGAGGGAGAAGGAGAGCTGGAGAAATTCAGAATTATATGGTACATTTTTTATACCTTTTGGAAGACACGTGAAGTTATGGCTTTATAACACTTACTGTTATGATTGCCGTAAGATCATTTATTTAGTAATTTCTGATTAGTAATTCTGATTACCTTGAGAAGTGAGGCTTTTGCAACCATGTAATCTATTAAATTGTCTGTCTGGTAAGTACTGAACACCATCCAATTCCAACTACATTGCCCAATTTCAATCTTGAAAACGGGTAGAAATATTAAAAAAAAAGCTACATTTCTGGAAGTTTTGTGAAAATTGAAGCACATTAGAAAAAAGAAGGAAAGACTCCCCATGAAGGAAAGGAAGACAGAAGTTAGCTGTTACCCAACCCTTTTGGAAGTAGCCCAGTCATGCAGAGTATCATCTAGCTGGGCTGATCAAACATGCATGTCTCTAGGTCAGGACTAATCCTGCTATGAATGTAACAGTCTATGTTAGGTGTGGACTCTTTACATGTGCCTCTTGGCTGATTGGGGGGCTCATATTCCATATGAATGGAATCAGCCCTATCTTGTGGTAGGATGTAAATCCATAGGGGATCAGCCTTCTACTGGTTATGGAACAACAAAAGAATTCTGCTATGAGGTCTGAAATACATTAATCACGCCTACCAATGAGCAAGACTAAATGACTAGATGTACTAGATGACCTAATGGTATTTCCCAGCCTTAAGTAATAGGATTACAATAAGGCAACTGTACTGGGCTTAGCCATTGGTGACATCCAGAGAGGACAAAATAAATGTCGCAAGGTTTCAGGACATTCCTAACTTTGAATTACGTAGCATCATAGATTGATTCTTCAGGTTATAAATAGCAGCTGAGGAACCAAATTACCTCCAGATTTTTCACATATAGACATTTCAAAATTAAGCTTGAGTTTTCCACTTTTACGTGTTTTCACAGTCATTATTATATAATTAGGTGAAAGATCCTTTATATGTAGACATTGAACTATCAGTGATGGTCCCAGAAAACTTGCTTCCTTAAGGCCTTCTTAGAGGCTAATACTCTGTAAATAGCTAAGAAAAGGTAAAGCTATTTCTTCATGATTCATTTTCAAATAAAAAATCCTGGAGGGATGTGTTGCGAATATGGAATCAAAAAAGAGCAAATCTGCACTTTAATGACAGTGGCCGTGGCTACTCTAAGTTACTCTCTCAAGATGTTTCATACTGTGATAAAGACTGAAAACTGAAAATTTAAATCATTGCTAGAAATCTTTTAGGAAAATATTACTTGCTTAGAGAAATAAAATAACTACTCCTGCCAGTTTACCTTTTGAAAAACATCAGAACATTTGAAAGCATAACTTCACCTATTTACTCCCCAGCTTTCAAGTGGTTCCAGATTTTGAAGTTTCACCTTCTACAGTAAGGAGCAATTTCTCAGCAGTGTCTATCAGGCCTCTATCTGGTCCCAAAAAAGACCCTCATGATACAAGGATAACTAAGCTTAGCTAGTTTGAATTTGGCTCACATTACAACTACTGGGCATTTTTTAAATTTACCCTTTCACACCATTGTGTGGTATGAAGAAAAGAAAGCAAATTACACTACATTGGGCTGAGTTATCATTCAGATAAAACACTAAGGAAATTCACCGGAAACATTTTCGTGTGTGGTTACATCATTGACGTCAGTTCAGAAGTTCTGTGTATCTCAAGAACAGATGTCAGTTTTCAATGTTTCGTATTATAAATAAATTGACCTTTGACTCGAGTAATGAGATAGCTGTACTTTGGCTGTAAATGCAATTACTTATGGCTAAACAAATGCAAATTTCCAGCTCTGAGACATGTTGACTTACAGAAATGCATGACAAAAAAAAAAAGGTAGAGAAAAAAATGTTATTCTGAAGGTATAAAGTGTATTACTGAGAATTAGAGTAAATAGGTTTGAATAATCCTTTTTAATCAACATAGTGAGAAGTATGAATGAAGATATGCTGAGATATGTATAATGAATGAAAACTTACTTATTTCTCATTTTACTTTACATTTTTAGGTCTTTGGATCTGATCAGTAGGATAAGAAAAAAATAATTAAAAAAACCCAACAAAAACAATAAACCAAAATAGAACTCCAAAACTTCAAACCCAAAATGAAGTGATCCAGTCTAGAAATATTTTTCTCTGACAAAACTTCCTCATCTTGGGCACTGAGGGAATGCTGTTTTGCTGTCACTTATTCAGGTGAGTTGTCCTTTTTCACAGATTTTAGAAGAGTATTTAGTTGGCATAGAAAGTTGCCACAATAGAAGGAGCTGTGATCAGTTCAGCCAAGGGCTCAGGATCAGGTCCACAATGCCTCACTAAAATGTATCAGTCTGATCTAGACTTCCAAGGCAAATTTTGGGTTAAAGTGAGGGACAAAGTCCAAAACTGATATAAAGAAAGCCACTGCGTATTCAGTGCCAAAATCTGAATGGGATCAATATTGGCCTAACTCCATGCCTGCCATCTCAAAACCAAGTGATACTGAAAAACTATTGCCATCAAGTTATTTTAACACCTCACTCCCAACTGGCAGTCTTTCAAAATGGACCTGTTTAGTTCTTTCTTCTATTTCTGTCTTGAAACCTTATAGGCTAGATTATCTCTTCTTAGATTTGATGATGTTGATGACAAAACTGTCTCCTTAGTTCCTTTTCCTTACATTCGTTATACCTGTTCATAAGATTTGTATGGTGGAAACAAAACAGAGTGAGTGAATTTGCACCCTTCTGCTGAAATATTGCTTTTCCCCAGTAGGCTTGGCTTTTGCAAAAAGTTTATCCTGGAAGATGATGAACCTGTTGGCTTTGGGTGCTTTGATGTCCTCCTTTTTTCTTTCTTCAGTGGGTGCACAAGGGACTATCAGAGAAATTAACTAAATGTCTGTTGAGAAAAGACATTATTGTTAAGACAATTACCTATCTAGTGGAAATGCTGTAAATATAATAAGTAGAGCTATTACAAATATTTCACTAAAAATGCCTTTCTTTGAAAATAGGTGTTTCAAGAAGATATGTCCATGAACCTATCCTTTACTATTCTTTTCTTTTCTGTTTTGTTTTCTATTGAGAATCCAAAGCAAAAAAAATATGAAAAACTGAAACCAGATAAATCATAACATGCAAAATATTCCTTAGGAACAGGAAAATCTTTGTACATCTTCCTAAAATGTGGAGTTTTTCAGTTAAATATGAACTTTTCTTTTTTTTTTTTTTTAGAAAAATAATACTTTTTCAGCATTGCTTCTCCCTCCCCCCCTTCAAAAATGTTTTTAAAACCAGTTCCCAAGTATATCTCCGTTATGGATTTAAGCCAAGGCTGCAATGGTGGCCGTTCAGAAAAGTGAAAGCTGGCTCAGCAAATCTGTGTTGGCACAGGATTTGAGACATTTTCTGTCTCATTCTTGTCTCGGAGACAATTAGCTTCTCTTTGCTTCAGTTCCACTTCTGGAAGAAAAGTGGAGAAGTAGATATTCCCAAATTTGAGCAGATATTGATAGGACCAATCGAGGATTGCAACAGGCCTACTTAATGCTATGATTTGCTAAGAGCATCAATTCATTGCTACTGAATATCTCAGTCCAAACTCTAAATCCAAAATGACCATCCATTGATGATTATTAGCTATGATTAATCCTGGAGGAGTTGGAACTCTTTAAGTACTTCAGGACCCATCTTAATTCCAAAGTATCCTGAACACCATGCACTACATCCTCGTTATGTTCAGTGCCTGCACCACTCAGTGACAGACTAACACTTGGTGGAGGCACAGAGACTATACTTACACCATGCCATACATAGGTACAAAACAGTTTAAAATAGAATCATAGAATTGTGTAGGTTGGAAGGGACCTTTAAGATTATTGAGTCCAACCATTGACCTAACACTGCCAAAACCACCACTAAACCATGTCCCTAAGCACCATGTCTACCTGTCTTTTAAATACCTCCAGGGATAGTGACGCCACCACTTCCCTGGGCAGCCTGTTCCAATGCTTGACAACCCTTTTGGTGAAGAATTTTTTTCCTAATATCGAATCTAAACCTCCCCTGTCATAACTTGAGACTGTTTCCTCTTGTCCAATTGCCTGTTACTTGGGAGAAGAGACCGACTCCCACCTTGTTACAACCTCCTTTCAGATAGTTGTAGAGAGTGATAAGGTCTCCCCTCAGCCTCCAGACTAAACAACCCCAGTTTCTTCAGCCACTCCTCATAACACTTGTTCTCCAGACCCCACCAGCTTTGTTACCCTTCTCTGAACACACTCCAGCACCTCAATGTCTTTCTTGTAGTGACGGGCCCCAAACTGAACACAGTCCTTGAGGTGGGGCCTCACCAGTGCTAAGTACAGGGAGATGATCACTTCCCTAGTCCTGCTGGCCACACTATTGCTGATACAGACCAGGATGCTGTTGGCCGCCTTGGGCACTTGGGCACACTACTGGCTCATATTTCTGCTGGGCAGCTTTCCAGCCACTCCTCCCCAAGCCTGTAGCGCTGCATGGGGTTGTTAATACAATGCAAATTCAGGCTCTATACACTAGAGAAGCCACCTTAGTGTAAAACTGACTGTGAAAGGTACTAAAGAAATGGAGTATAGGGTTTTGTTGCCTGAACAATTGTTACAGAGTTTTAGCTTGCCGAGGTTTGAGTGTCTCTGTATTGTGCTCCATCACACAGTTTCAACTTCCCTACACTCTGTATATGCTTTATCCATGAGGTACCTCTCACATAGAACAGAAAGACTTTAAAATATGAAGCATTTGTCAGCAGCTCCATTAGTGGTACTCTTTACAACTAAACTGATAAAAAATGCTAAAGGGAAGGTTCAGTGTTCTTTTGTATTGTTTGGAATTTTTTGGTTGTTTTTGGAAACTCTACAGCTTATTCTGCTAGTCCCTTATTAAAAACACTAGGAAAACTTAAGGGAAAAAAAATCTTTGACAGCTGTAAGCTTGGAGTGCCATCTGGACCTTACTTCAGTAGAAATGTTATCTTATTTATAGAGAGAAGAAATTAATAATGACAATGCATAATATATATTAACCCTTGGAAAATCCCTTTGCAAAGTATACGGAACTGACATTGATTAAAGCAGAAATCCCACATGTGGTTTTGTCCTGTTCTAAATTATTCAGGTCCTGGCAAGACAGTGCTTCATGCACATCCAAAAATAAATAAATCTTTGACAAACCAATTGGGTTTTGAATGCTGTATTTTGAAGAAGGAAAAGAGAAATTGTATGTCCATGCACAAAAATTAGGAAAATTAATTTATTGTTGGTTGGGAGAAGATTTGTTCCTTTCTGGAAAACAGAAGGATATGTCTTGTTATCTTAACAAATTCCAAACCTTTGGAAACATCAAAACCACAGAGGATTGCACTTTTTTTTTTTTTTTTTTTAATTTGTTTTAGTTTTCCTGCCTGGGCTGCCTTTACAGAATTCAATAATTCATATTTTTAAGCACCCACTCATTTCCACTCAGGAAGGATAAAGATCCTTAAGAAACAAACACTAGGTATACCTAAAGCTATTTAACATAAAGCTGGACTAAAGGTTACACTTCTTTGATTACAAAACTGCACAACAAATGCCGACTTACACTTCCCCAATAGTCATTCTCTCAGCCTCTTCTGTACAGCACATGCCTTTGCTTTTTCTTATTTAAACTCTGCATCGTTCTTAGCACTTCACTTCTTCAAGGTGTTTTAAAAAATATTAATGAAGCAATAGTATGGCATTACAAATTACTGTAATCAGTGCAACACTTCGTAGCTCCAAATAGTATTGCGATTCCGCTTAATAGAAGACAATCATCTGCCCTGGCCAACCTCCAGTCTAACAGAGGGGTCAGGCAGAGGGTAGCACTACAACTGTGAGATGAATTAATGGTTTACGTGTGGGGAATGGATGTGAAACGATGAGGTGTTTTGCTAAAGATCCCACAGGATATCTGTGGCTGAAGCAGGCATACTGCTTGGGATTAGTCTGACCACACAATGAAGTCAACTGAAAGTGTATACCCGTCTCTTATAGTCAGTAGACAGAAGTAGGCATTGGTAGGGTGAATGTCATCTCACCCTAAAAGATAACATCTAAACTTAAGGTAGAAAGTGTCTAAAACCACCTCTTTGATACATCATAGACAGAAAGCCAAGTATTGAACTCAATAGCAGACATTAGAATATAGAAACACAAAGTTAAGTGAGATGGATCTCACCTCGAGCTTTTGTATTACAAGGCTGTTCAGCTTTTCTTTGGTACTTCTTTGAAAGAAAAAAAAATATTCCCATTTTAATGACAAGAGGCAAAGAAAAGAAAAAAAAAAAAGCCAAGAAAAGAAAAAATATGGGTGCTACTCTAACTTCTTTGTAGATAGAAAACAATTTGAATGAGATCCAGAACCCTGATGGAGCAGTGAAAAGGTAGAATTACGCACATCAGAAAGGAGTCAAAACAGCTATATGGCATTTGGACCTTTTCCACAAAGAAGGCATGTCTTTTTTTTTTTTTTGTATATAATTAGCAAGAATCACTCTATTCTTGGAATATCTTGAAGGTCAGAAAGAAACCTCTATAATGTCATTGCCTCAGTCTTCTACACAAGGTTCAGGCTATCTCAGATGCCATTTCCTTGCACTTTTCTTGGAAAATAAGTGTTATATTTATAATGGCGTCAGTCTTCATTCATCCTCCAAATATTTTGCAGGCATTCAGAGAACTCTTATGTAAAAACTCTGCAGCAGTATGATGTGATGTCTGCCTTTTAACAAGTCATAGAATCATAGAATCATAGAATCATAGAATCATAGAATCATAGAATCATAGAATCATAGAATCATAGAATCATAGGGTTGGAAGGGACCTCTGGAGATCATCTAATCCAACTCCCCTGCCAGAGCAGGGACAACTTAGAGCAGGTTGCACAGGAACGCGTCCAGGTGGGTTTTGAATGTCTCCAGAGATGGAGACTCCACCACCTCCCTGGGCAGCCTGTTCCAGTGCTCTGCCACCCTCAAGGTAAAGAAGTTCCTCCTCATGTTTAGGTGGAACTTCCTATACTCAAGTTTGTGCCCGTTACCTCTTGTCCTGTCACTGGGCACCACCGAAAAGAGCCTGGCCCCATCCTCCTGGCACCCACCCTTTAAGTATTTATAAGCATGGATCAGGTCCCCCCTCAACCGTCATTTTTCCAGACTAAAGAGACCCAATTCCCTCAGTCTTTCTTCATGAGAGGTGTTCCAGTCCCCTAATCATCTTGGTAGCCCTATGCTGCACCCTCTCCAGCAGTTCCCTGTCCTTCTTGAGCTGGGGAGCCCAGAACTGGACACAGTAGTCCAGGTGCAGCCTCACCAAGGCAGAGTAGAGGGGGAGGATGACCTCCCTTGACCTGCTGGCCACACTCATTGAAGCCCCTTCAATGAAAAAAACTTCAGATCCTACAAGGCACCTATCATCTCCATTACCCTTAACCCTCCCTGGCTCCACAGTTCCCTGTTAACAACACAATCTCGTTCTGCCTCATAAAGCTGCTATTTATTTTTGCTGTTTTCTATCTATTTTTTTCTGTGTCTCAGAAGCTTTAGGTAAAGTTGACATCTTTGGACTGCAGGCTGTTGAGGACATGGCATCTAATTAAAGCATTATATTACACAAGCTGTGACATTCCAGAATACCCTTTTATGACTGATTTCACAGAGCAGAAGTGTTATTACCTGTAACATCTTCATTTTCTTTTTTCAAACATGAAGGGATAGGTTGTGATAGCAGCTGATAGGAAGATAAAAGGAGGTAAATCCCCAAGCACTTCACACACAACCGGTGCCCCTTGCTGTGTAAAACTCTTCTGACATAGGTGTTGTCAAGTTGTTGTTGAGAAGGCTCTGCAAAACGTCTCACGGGGCTCCTGTGACACTCCAGCCTGACACTGAGTAGTACATTTCTTCAGGGATGCTCATATTAGTAGAGGATATGAGGTCAGCTTCAGGAAAAGGGATGGAAACTGGCCCTATGAGACAGCGATCCAGTGTTCTGCACATGAGTTACTCTGATCCTGAGGGAATCTCTGATCTTGTTCCCTGCCATGGATACCTCTCCTTTCCGGTCCCTTGCTTCAAAGAGACACTGCTACAGGATTCCCACAGTTTTCTTGTTTCAAAGGAAGGTTATCACCAAGAAACTGATCAATGGGACTGGTGCATATATTCTTAAGAGATAATATTCTCCACGTGTATTTAGAGGAGCAGAGAATCATCAAGCAAAAGGTGACAGTAGCTTTATATTTGTTTCTGGCTTGTTTTGTTTCTGCATTTTCTAAAACAAACTCTTGCTTCATACAATATAGTATTTGAAAATTATGAATGTCCTAATGTAACAAGTTTCTTAGTGCTTTATATTGTTTTCTTTTCTAGGCATGTAAGAAAGCCTGCAGTCCTCTACTCAGATCAACTTTGGGCTGTGTGTATGTGACTAATGACTATGGGCCTTTCAGTACCAAAGCAGCTGTAGGCGACTTCCAGCCATGTGAGCAGTGTAGCTACATGTGGAGTCCTAATGACCGAATACTCAGGATTCTCAAGGTTTTCCTTTACTTAGCTTTTAATTAAGCAATTAATTTGAAGAATAAACATGAAAAAGCACTTTTCCCAATGGGTATTTAATTTTGAAAGAGGCTCTAGAGCAATTTTTTTCTTAAAAAAAAAGAAAAAAAAGAAAAATTCAATAGCAACTTGCATGGTTCCTGGCAGAGAAACAAGATTCAGAGCTAAGCTTTACTCACGACTCAAGTCAAACCAAATGCTCAGCCTTTCTAACTTTCAGAGAACTTTGGCTAAGTTTCTATTATGTGCCTCAGTTTTGCCAAAGATTTAGATACCTAAATATATTTAACTAAAGATATTTTTCCAAGGCAACATAAGCCAAAATTCAGTCCATCTATCATGGCTGAACATCACCCAACTTGTCTTTCCCAGCTTCATACTATTTAAGGGATAACCAGTTACCATTAGAAGTGGCTGTAAACTAGACTGTGTGTATCTAAGCACTGGTTTATTGAATTCACATTTTAAAAAACCACAGTCAATTTGAATTCAAAATATGCAGCAGAACAATCAAATTATCTTTTTAACTTTGTTTTTCTCAATCAGAAATCTACACACATAGAAAAACCAATGGCCTAGTACTAAAAAGTGATTATTTTTTTTTTCTAGAGCTTATAGGAAGTTTCAATGGCTTTACAG
This sequence comes from Vanellus vanellus, assembly GCF_965231255.1. NCBI lineage: Eukaryota > Metazoa > Chordata > Aves > Charadriiformes > Charadriidae > Vanellus > Vanellus vanellus. The sequence goes on along the minus strand of NC_138905.1, from coordinate 11,668,155 downwards.
CCTGTAATCTGAAATGAGAAATCCAAAAGACTGCTGAATCGTCACTTCAAAATTAAATTGATGAATAAGAGGTCTAAGTCCTGATGCAGCTAACCATGGACTTGAATAAAGCTATGAAGATTTATTTTAAGAAGGGTTGTCTTCCTGTTAAACTGGATCATTGTCAGATAAGCTGTCAAACCTTTTTTGTTTTCTTTGCCTATCCATGCACAATTCTTTCCTTTTATACTCTCTGGCATAAACTCCCAACCCTCAGAGTTGCCGGGGCACTGTTATGCTATGAGGGATGGTTTCCACCTTTAACGACTGACTCTTCCTCTCTTGATACAGGTACCATGGCTGGCACTGCTGAAGGATTAAAGCAGAAACTGTTAGGATGGATTTAACTTATTAACAGCTTTTTGGCTTTGAAGTACTTAGTGCAAATGAGATGCCACTCACAATTTTGTGACTTGCATTCGCTTCCAGAAGTGCTGCCTCCAGCAGCTAAGTTGCCGAGACCCTGCTTTCCAAATCCTGCCTTGGGGCAACCCACATCAGTGACTCGCAACAACACAAACCTGCTTGTGAGGCTGCACCCACCGCCCCTCTGGGACGTGGCTGCTCTTCTCGCGTGGCATCCCAGCCTGTGCCAGGCTCACCACAGCCTTGCTCTTGGTGTGCTCCTGCTTTCACTGCGCACGCAAACATGAAATGTGGATTTCTCTACCTGACCAAGCTCCTGTGGGCAGAAGAAGCCACGTTTGTACAGCTCCTGCCTGCAAGCAGGATAGCTGTCCCATCTCTGGACTGTGGAATGAGTGTGAACTCTTCTCATCCATTTTATCTGCTCCTGTACTTCCCAGGGCAATCTGCTTTGGCTGAAGGTGTGGAGGCTGAGTAGCTTCTAATCAGGATTCTTAGCAGATGAAAATAACACTCACAGCCACAGACTTATCATAAGTGTACCAATTTGTAAGTTGGGTATATGGCATTGTCCATTTATATTAAAGAATTTAATACAGTCCTACATATACAGCTCTCATAAACTCACAGTACAGTTTGCTTGAAGCCAAAACCACATCATTATGGTTGTCATACCACAAGTATTTATTCATACCATACACATCTGAAGTGACTTTCTCTGATCTGCCTGCTTAACCTTCTCCATTTGGAATACCTAGGGGAGGTGAATGGACTTAGTCTGTGCCACAATGTTTTAATATCATCTCCCAGCTCCTCTTGCTAATTCTTTTAGGCAGACTTTAAGTTCAGCCTCAGGCCCAAACGGTGCTGTTAGGAAGATTTCTGTGAGTGTAGTTCTCAATTGCTGTACATGTTGTCAGCACAAAGATGAAGTAGGAGACACGGTGCCTCCCCTCAGTGAGATGGAAGTAGGCAAGCCCTGTGGGCAGGGAGCTTATTGTCTCAGCTCTGAGTTCGAAGCTGGAGAGAAGCTACACTCCTATGCAAAATGTGAGAAAATAAAAAAGGAATAATTAACCATGTGGAAATGCCAACAAATTCTCAGAGAGAATTTCCCAGATGAATTGTGAATATGAACTAAGAGTGTGACCCATACATTTTAAAGCCAGAGAGTGTATTATAATCTTTTTGAGCCAGTCATCTGCATTAAATAGGTTGTGTTTGTGCAGCATGGTTGTGTATATTCACATGGCTGGGTTTTGGCCTGTTTTTGACAAGATTTCTCTGTTTTCTTCCCTTAGGCTGATTGTAATTAGAGATGGGATCAAGGCTGTGTAGTACAGAGCTACATCTAATGTACCCCACATCCAAGGGGCTTTGCAATTAGCATTTGCAGCTGGATCCATCCACCAGCCTCATATTTGAATTCACTCTAACTTCACGAAGTAACTAGAGAATTGTCCCACATTAGGATTTTGGCTGGTGCTACATGCCTGGCAAAAGAGCTCTACCCATACAGTCCTACTGTGGAGGTGTATCTTTAGCCAAGGCTGTAGCTTGTGGTGAGCCATAGCTAATGGCTTGGGGAAATTTGTCTCTAACCTAGGACAATGATTTTTTTTTTTATTATTTATTTTACTGTGTAAGCTTTTTGTCTGAACTTGTCTCGCCGTTGGATTCCTACTTCCCATTAACCACAATTAAAAGAGCAAAATGTTTGTGGTTGTGAGCCCCAGACTAACTGCTTCTGACCTACTGCAGCCCTGTGGTGATTTGGGTTCTATTAGGAGAATCCTGAAGTGACTGAGACCTCCTCTGCTGCTCTAAACAGATGGTATTTGGGTTACAGATAGGTTATGACCCTCAGGTAGGAGAATTTTCACCCTTTATAATCCGCATAATGCAGTCTTCTGCTATGCCCTACAGCAACCACTCCAGTCAAAACAGTAATTACAAAGGCTGTTTTTATGAGACTGAAGAATTTATTGATGTTATGGACATGAGCAACATCTAACAAACATCAACTTGTTGTTGTTGGTAATGGCTCATGAGAGCTCAGCTATTCACAAATCTCACCCCCATCATTTCTGTTACACCAGTACTTTTCCACTACTAGGAGCAGTTTGCTATACTGTTATAGTTGGGAAAACATAGTAGCAATATCATAAACCTGTCAGGAAAGACATAAAACAGGAAGGAGATAAAGACCTTATCCAAAATTGAAGAGAAAACAGAATATTTGAATTTTGTACAGGTTGAATTAAACAATTAGTATTATATCAAAAAAGCATTCAAAAGCACTAAGCTAATGCAAGGATGATAAATACTTTTTGTTACATACATATGTGTGTTTTTTCCTCTATCAACAGGAGAGATTCTCAGGATGGGTCTGGAAGGGAAAGTGAAGGTCCACCATACACAACACTTCCCTAAGTAATGTAATGGGAATACCAACAAATCCCACAAGAAGTAGGTTGCTTCTATCAGGACCATCATCTAACAGGTTAGCAGTAATTGTGCTTCTGAAAAGATGCTCAGGGAAATTATTATACACTCATAACTCCTTTGCCACAGTCCTTTCTGGCTTAAATAGCATATCTTGTTGGGGGTTTTGGTTTGTTTTTTGGGGTCCTGTTTTTTTTTGTTTTTAACAGAGAATGGCCATTCTTCTCTAGTGTGCAGTGGAGACAGTGAGAAGCAAAGCTCATCCTGATCTTTGTTAACTTTTGTGAAAAGAGAGAAGACACACTGAAGTTCCCATGTTGAGTATGGAGTATGAACATTTTTACTCTGTTGTTTCACCATAAGCAGAATCATCAGCAAACTGATGTGATACTTGATGCCACATTTTACCTAGCTCTGGTATTTACAAGGAAATGAAAAGGAAGAGCTACAAAAGGAACGATGAAATTCAGGTACCTGAACTTGGAGCGGTGATCTCGGAAGTGTAAAAAGAAATAAGGGTTTCATTATTATTAATTATTGCTATTCTTATTATCTCAGTGCATGAACTTTTAAGAAGGGGGAATGCCCTGACCTTAAATCCAACCTCAATTTCTCTTATGCAAGAACATGCATTCCTGAAAGAGAAAGACGCAAATGATGTACTGCAAAGCTATCCCCATGTCTAATGAAATAATTCTTGTTTAGATAATTCAACAAGTCACACGAGCTTTCCACTGAAGTCAGCAGGACAGCTCACACGAGATGCTCATGTGCCCTAAGTTTGCAGGATATTGTTCTTATATATTCATTATTTATTTATATATTATTATGACATTCTTGTTTCCATGTCATATTTGTATCTTCCTTGCACTTTAAAAAAACCTCTGTCCGTTTTATGCCTATGATTTCCTACAGAGGGCAAGATGGGTATTGAGTTTCAGCATAGACTAGAGTAAGAAAAATCTATCTTTAATCAATCTTCATAGGTCTCAGAGTTTAAAAAAAAATCACTGACAGATAAAGAAAGGCACATATGTCTTACATTACCCCACATTCATCTTTCTAGCACTGATTGTAAATGCTGCTCTGTGGTTATGAAATATATTAATTTATTTGCTAGAAAAGTGTTCTGAGAAATTTCATGAGTCACCGAACAGCTTACAGTTTCTTGTGATTCCCAGGGCATATGTCTTTGTGACAGGCAACACTTACACTACCAAACACAGCTGTTTAAAAAACAGTGTAAAATGTGCAGGTGCATGAAGGACAAAAAAAGAAAAAAAGAAGAAAAAAGAAAACACACACACACCCTTCCTGAAACAACTTTGCCAATTTTTGTCTCTTTCTACCAGGAAAATCTCAATATCCCTCAATTTTAAAACCCTGCACCTGGCGTCTGAGAAGCTCGGCTTTCTTTTTTTAAAAAAGTTTTCTTTGTAGAAAAATAGGAAAAAATTAGACTTTAAAAGCTAAGAAACCAAGCTACTGAACAAAAAAAGACTCTCAAACTTACCTGATAATATTTTTATAAAAACATTTTGTTTTTATTGGATAGAAGTACTGTAACTACCAGTGTGGGTATGACTTAACCTAGATAACTGGGCCTACCAATTTGCATAGACAATAAACACGTTTTCAAGCTTAATGCATGAGATTTTTTTCACTTGATTAACCATCATTAAAATAATTGTGCCTGGTATCAGTCTGCAGTGATTCTGTCCAACAGAAGTTTAACACCATAAATCTCTTATTTATGAACATGAAAGTTTACATTTCCCAAGTAAAATTGTCTTCTCTGGGACAGAGGCGGATGTCAGATCCACATTTTAGGGCATGACATGGAACGATTCTCTGATACCAAGATGAGTTAGTACCTCCAAGAAGATCCGCTGATGCTCTTAAACAACACACTGCACATCCATCCTTTCAAGCTTCTCCCCCAGCTCCCAAGACAACTGAGAGACTAAAGGTCATTCTGGTTATTCTTTCACACACATAGTCCTAAGCTTTAGAACTATTATGGACTATTTATGGACCTTCTTTGCATACGTGTAAAAGTAAAACCTGAGCCTTTACTTTGGGGTTTTTGACAATTAGATAAAAACCTTGAGGATTCAAGTGATCAAAGTTTTCCTTTTCCCCATGAGTACTGCTTACTCTTGTTTTGGGAAGTGAACTCTTAATACTGAACATGACGTTATCTAATGGAAATACCGATTCCTTTCCGCTCCCCAAAATATAAATAAACTAGCGATCAACTCATGCACCAGTGAGATAACCTTAAGAAAATACTTCAACCACTTTTGTAGAACTGGAAAACAATTATGAGTTGTCAGTGTGAATGTAATATGCCCTAAAGCCCAGGCATCCCGTACGCTTCTCCTTCAACACCCATGGCCACAGCTGAGGTGCAAAGGCTGAGGAGTTGGACCAGCAGTCAAATGCGTTGGGTGAGCAGGATGAGTGTACGCACCCCGAAGCCATCAATGGGCTCATGCAGAGCAGGACAGACTTCACAGGTTTTATTGTATCTGTACAGGTGTATAACAGTCTCTTTTCTAAAAAGAGACAAACAAATCGGAAGAGTTATTTTATAGCCTTTAGCTAGCAATTCACAAACATGACTGATCTCTTTGGAAAGAGCCTGGCTTCATAGTGGAGTTGTCAGATACATCATCATCTTTTCTTACACTATACTCTAATTTCACAAATTTTTTATCAGCCTTCATTTGTTGATTATATCGGACCTCTGTACTTCATACAAACCGAAATATATTTATTGCCTCAAAGGTATTAGAGACAAATGATTTGCTTTAGAAAGAGGCAGGAATATGGCTGCAGTATTTTCTTTAAAATCTTTGCAATAGGGATATGGAACTGTTGCAAACAAAGCTCATCACACTTTTAGTAGTTAGTTCATTTCCCTGTTAAGCTTTGATGTATCACTAAGTATCACATAAGTCCTGAGATGTCATAGTGATTCATAGATGTCATAGTGATTCAAATAGGATTTTATTGATAATTTTGTCATTTGTTGCAATAACTTCAAAAATTCTCATAGAGAACACCCTTTTCCTTTTTTTTTTTTTTCCTTTTTTTGGCATGAAGAAATTTACAATAGCTCATTTTGGGAGTTTAAGATACCTTTTTTTTTTTCCCAAAGTGTGAATATATGCAACCCCAAAATAGTAAAAGACAAAATTAGCAGTGATATATCAAACAAAAAGTAGCTTTGAAAAGGAGCAATAACAGAACTCCCACTGTAGACATCAATGTATTAGCCATTAAATACTTTTATTCAGTGAGAGTATTTAAACACATACTTGGCTTTATGAATGTGCAATGTTCCCTCGAGCAATATAGAGAAACAAGTGCTAAATTTAAAGCAAGTGCTTCGGTTCTATGGTTTTCAGACAATTGACTGCAACGATTGTTTGGTGAAGCAACCAGATGGTACTACTAGAAACCTCAGAATGCTTTTCCATAAATACCATTTCTATTTTCAGAACAAATGTTTCCTGAATTTCCACAACCAGAAATGAAGATGAGGCTTGTGTCCTTTAATTGTTATAACCTACTATTAGTAACATAAAAGAGGTAGAGAGAGAGCCTGCTACATATATCCTACCTCTATCAATCAGAGTTGCTGACTCAAAAAGACAATCAATTGTTAATGCACTTGGCATAGTGCTGTCATCCACAGCAGTATAATGAAAGGCAAGAATTCTTCAGCTTTGCTCTGCTTGGGAGAAAAAAAAGAAAAAAAAAAAAAAAGAACACATAATTTTCTTCTAATATCTGTAATTTATAACTGTACAGACTTTAATTCATATTTTACTAATTGCAATACAAAAAATATTACATTCAGCAAATGCTTTTTTCTCAATCTCTATCAGGTTTTCTTAAGATCATGTCAACAATAGTGAAACCCAAGATGAAAGATAAATCACCTTTAAAAATATTAATCACGAATGGTAAGAAAACATGAGACAAAAAATAAGTGAAGTCACTTAAAAAATATTCAGATGATTTTGCAGTCTATTTCCCAACAGCTGCATCTGGTTCTATTTCATGTAAATGCAAGTTGGACATCTATAACCTCTGGGTTCTTAACAGATGTTGTCATGAAGTTGAACATTTTTACATAAGCAAAAGCTAAACAAATTAATTTCAGGCCACCCATTGTTTCCAAAAGGCAATTGCCTGGCACTGCCAAAGATTGCATTACTCCATGCAAAACTACATCCAGACACTCTAGACATACTTTTCAAATTTTATTATTTGTGGCTTTAATTATGAATTTCATCTGTCAGGTTTTCTTCCGACCAATGGTGAGTAATGTCATCAAATACAGAGACTGAGGCTAGCTCTGCTGTGTGTGTGTGTGCAGAAATGCTTGAAAGACGCCTGCTATTGCTGCAAGCAGCTCCACCATAGTTGCGCTGCTGAGCGCAGGGGTTGAAGCAGCCTGCATGGGCTAGGAGGGAGGAGAAATGGGTCGGATATGTGGTGGCTGTCCTAAATGATGAGATGTGAACAGGGTTGATACCAACCTCACTGGATGTCAGCAAAAACTTCAAAGAGTCTCTCTTTGTGCACTGTACTCTATGCATCATCCACACAGTCTGTCATCTCATAGCTTTATATTCTTATACGGCTCGCTGGCTTCAAGCTTCTTGTTGCCATTAGCCCAGAGAAAGAGCCAGAGGAACTATCTTTTCTAGTCTGGTTGAGATTCCCCCAAGGAGTACTTACTTCCCTTAATAATGTTTATTTTTCAGAAGTGGCTAACCCTGCCGTCTCCTCTTCCAGTTTCTGCTCTGAGAGCCAAATGCTTGGCAGTCCTGAAAATCCAAACTTCCTTAAGTACGTTACAAAGTATAAGTGTCAGAAAAAAAAAAAACAGTGCAGGACAATCTGAAGTTTCTAACTGTAGGCAAACAGGCCTTTCAGTTTTAAGTGAGAGTTCATCTATCACTAGCAACACTGTAGCAAGAAATTAAGTACCTGCCTATAATTTATGTATAACCTCACTGATATACTACTGATAGAATCGTTTCACCTTTCAGATTTGCTCAGAATTGAAATTGGCTGTTTGATTCAGAAACTGTGAATTTCATCTTACCAAGAATTAAAGCTATTAAATGACCAATATCTTATAAAGCTATAGCTATTAAATTTCCTGTAGTTTTAATAAAAGATTCTGTATATATTGGAGAAAGGCTATGTCCGGTATAGCACTCATTCCATGTTGCACTTAAAAATGAACTATTGATTTTTGATACAGGTTCATTACATTCATATTATAAAATTGGAAAAACAAAACAAACCAAAACAAAAACACAACAGTGCAGAAAGACACTAACATTATGAAGCTGTGAAAACTATTACGTTTCTTAATAGCAATCAATTCAATCATGCATATTTATTGTTACTTTTAAAAGGATTTATAATCTGGGGCTTTTCGTTGGTTGGTTGGTTGGTTGGTCAGGTGGGTTTAGCAGAAAAAGAACCCCAAACTATTCCACTGTTACCATTGTCATGATCATCTGCACTGTTTTGGAACTTAATTCTGGGATCCACCAGACTGTGTAAATCAGCTGAATTATTAATTGCAGGCAAAAGCCTCAGCTATGGTGAAGGCTGTCCAGAGTCTTAGTTACAGCAGGGTGAATACAGCTGAGCTATAAAATATAGCAGTCCGCAGTATTCTGTAATTTTTAAATGGCTATTTAAGGCCTCTAGTAACAGAATATCCATTTACACGAGACAAATTCTTTTGGAAACAATAAAGGTGCCTATCTGTGCAGTGGCCAGGATAGGTTTTCGTTCAGAACAAGACCAGTTTCTATTTAAGACATAGATTCTGAAAAAATCAAGTATCACACTGTAGGTTCTCCTTCACGCTCTGCAAAGCAGGCCTTACATGCAGGCTGCTTTAAAGCACGGTTTTCCTCATGTCATCTGCCGGAGAAAAGAACAGCGGGGCTGTTTGACCTTGTGAAAGCAAACCACACTGGCTCGGAAGCCCATGGGTAGTATTTAAAAGGGATAAAAATATTTATGTCCACACATGTACTTCTCCCAAATATCTTTTCACCTGAAAATCATAGTTTAACAGCTACATTCCACAAAAGGTGTGGAAGTATTGAAACCTGTTGTCTCTGACTTACTTAAGATTTTTCTCCGTGAAATTTTAGGCATCTGAAAACTCAGATATGATGTAGCACACTGATTTTCCTGTTGATAATAGAAGGAGACAGATAGACAGATGCACCAGTTTGCTTCATTCAGGTGTAGAGATCTTCCCATCCCTCCCAGAGAATCAGGCCGTGCTGGCATTGTCTGGCGGTTGCCTTAGCCTGGTGGGTACGCCTCATGCCCTCTCTTCAGGCTGTTGTGGCTTCAGAATACTTTCCTATTTGCTTTCCTCTTGGCCCTGTTACCCTCACATTACGAAGAAGTTTTTCACTCTGAGGGTGGTAAGGCACTGGAACGGGTTGCCCAGAGAGGCTGTTGAGGCCCCATCCCGGAGGTGTTCAAGGCCAGGCTGGACGTGGCCTTGGGCAACCTGGTCTAGTGGGAGGTGTCCCTGCCTATGGCAGGGGGGTTGGAACTCAATGATCTTCAAGGTCCTTTCCAACATAAACCATTCTATGATTCTATGATTTCTGGTTGCACAGCAACTCATGTGCAAGAAAAGAAACCTTTCTTAACTGTGCCATGAGCTGACAGGTATAGCAGTGTCCAGGTGACCCTCAAAGTAAGCGGTTTGTCACCACTGTTCTTCCATGCTACTGCCCCAGCCACAGGATTATGCAAAATTGGATACAAGCACAAGGGGATATGGAATTTTTGGTTGAATCTATGAGCAACATATTTTCCAAGACATAAAATAATCTACTAAACCCAAAGCTGGAGCTCTTAGTACTGAGTGCTTTGTACCAACTGCTTTCCTTGTGGATGAGGAGACTTTTCATTCACTGAAAATTAAGGATGTGTTTTAAAGTTTGACACTATGCGACTCGTTAGATTGGAATGGGATGTTGCTAGATTGGAATGGGACATAAATATAAAAATCAGCCAAAGAAAAATTCGAGTCATTAATGGCATAAATACCATATTCAGAAATGTCCCAGAAACATTGTCTAAGAACTAAAACTTGACTTAGTCAAAATTTGGGACTCCAAACACACAAAACTGTGATGCTGAATATTCTGCACACCACTGCCATGTACATAGGTAAAAATACCTAACCTTTCCAGAACTCTCTAGATCTTCAAGTTCTACCTACCTCTCCATTTCTTCTCATGCCATAATGAACCGAAAACAATTTCTTAATAAAAAAAAAAACAAACCAAAACCAATTAAATAGAAATTTAAAGGTGTTTGCTTTTCTGCTTATTGTAGACCTTTCTTCAACAGCCTGATGGCAAGATCATTCAAAGTCGTTATCTAGCTTGTAGGCTGGATTTCATTGCCACCTCTCTTTGTAAGTGCTCAGATTCCCTCTCTCATAGACATCCTCAGACAAAAGGCAGATTAGAAACAGATTTTACACTTTTGAGACAAGTACTTTAAGTGGAAGCACACGATGCAAAAAATGAGTAACATCCCCTTCACCATCACCACTACCTCCCCTCCACTTTGGAAGGAATTTAGTGTTGGCCCAGACTGTGCTCTAACCACAGCCACCAAAACAAGCTTCTCTCAGGACCTGGAGTTTGGCATCTCTTCCGCTATGTCTGCATAACACTGGCTGTTAAAGCAGACGTAAGTCTGTATCATCCTCTGGTAGCTAAAAGCCTAAATTTCACTTCTGTCTTCCCTTAGATGGAATTCACTAAGCCCAGACCTACATCCTAGGAACTAGCTTAAGCCAGCAAAACAGAAGAATCAGGTTTTGAATTCATATATCTCTGAAGCTTGGTCTGTCTTCCTCTGGATCTTGCATCCTAATGTCTCAATTTCAATAGAAAGTTTGTATGCACAACTGCAACTACAATCAAACCTCCAGTGGTTGGTCATCTGAATAGTTCTCCCTCCTCCACTGACTATATTGGGCGGATCTCCACTGATCAGCCTAGGAACAGAGACACCTAGTGAATCACTTGGTAGACACCTAGTGAAGCTCTTGGTTCTCACCTACTGTCTCCTACTGCGTATGATTCAGAGCCAGGTTCTCAAAGTTTTCATGCAAGTTATTTCCCATACTGAAATTCCCAAAAGATGGCAAAAGCAAATCCTGCCATTGTATGGAGTCTTTGATCCTGTGTGCAGACTACAGGTATCCTGGACAGGAGACTGCTCTTAATTTCCAGGCCATTTGAGATTAGGTATTACAATATCTTTCCAGGCAGAGCTGAACCTCAGTTGCCAGCAACTTTCTCATAGAGCTAATTGATTCCTGAAGATATAAGAACTTATAAGACGAACTGACTAACCCTTACCACAGTGAATACTAATTGCTTGGACTCTCAAAATAGCTTACAAGAGTAATAAATGCTAACCACACATACCAATACATAGTACTATTAGTCAGTGTTCCAAGCATGTTAATTACCCTTTCCATCATCTATGTGTGTATCACAATGTTCCAAAAATTTATTTTTAAATAATCAAGACACAGAATGGAGGCTGAGGTCACAAATGTCTGGGTTACAAGAAGAGCCTGGGTTAAAGAAACAAAAGTTAAACCACAAATTCTAACGTAGCTTCCATTTTCAATCCCACATTTAGTTTCATTTATGAAAAAAATAATTCAGTGACTGAAAAAATAACTGAAAGATTTTTTTGAAGAGGAAGAGTGAATACCACTAAAGTCCTATATTTCTGATTTCCTTTCTCAGAACTGCTGTCAGAAGCTAGCAGCACTAAAAGCCCATAAAAAAATAGCATGAAAGTAATGGATAAATTAGTAGATGCAGCTTTTACTTGGTGTGATAATCCCTCTCTTTGACAAGGCATACTACTAAAAGAGCAGTAGCAAATTCTTTTTTAAGAATCCACCTTCTGACCATTAGGGCAGGACCAGCGGCTTGCATAGCAAGCTCCTTTTCGCTGTTGAGTGAATTCATGACTAATTGTAGACAACTGTAGTTAGGAGAGACAAATCACAAACATGTTTACCATTTCCCCGAAGGAAACACTACTGAGTTCAAATATCTGTTCTGCAAAACTCAGGATGTACACTGGAGATCTAGTCAAGAAAATGCTTGTGAGATCAAAAGACAAGGATGTTCAAACCCCAAAAGCAACAGAGGTGCCGGTGTTCTATTGAAAGGGGAGACTTTACTAAAAGGCTCCTGGGTTTCTGAACAAGGTTTCAAGGGAAGCAGTCAGCTTCCAGGAATGTGATATTCTCAATTAAGGAAACTAAGGAATATATACATATAAAACATTTAGAATAAATACAGTTAGAATTGAGACAAAATAATTCTAGAAAAGTCTCATTTTCTTTCCCTCCTCCCCCGTACACACTTTGGAAACAAAAGCTCCCGATAGCCTATTGGAAAAGGGAGACGTTGTTTTCCATGTCTTTTGCAACAGGCAGAGAAGATGTTGTACCATTTAGGGTGTGCATTTTGCTCAGTCGCGCATTACGAGGAGCACTGGGCTAACAGATGTGACTGCGGAGGGGTTTTATAACATCAGTGTTATATAACTTCTTGATTTTCGTAGATGGTTAGCAGCAATAGAGCTGCATTGGACAATGTGAATTCATCTCTCAAAATAATATCATATGACAGGCCAAGTGTGTTCTGGCTTGATTTGCACCAGGGACTAGTATAGAATATCTCGTTGCAGTGCAGCCATTCCCAAATCAAACTAATGAAGTCAAAGATGCTTGTAAATTCCAGAAGGGAGGGAAGAAACCCTGCGTTTTCCAAGAGTGTTGGCTCCTGGTACTTAATGAATAGTGTATTGCAATACAGAATTTCAATTAAACGTGTACCAGGAAGGGATTTGGGGTTTTTATTTATTTCTACATCTCAATGGCAGTCAGCGTACAGAAAACATGATACAATGAGTTCAGCATGTGGGGCTAATCATGTAGTTAGGCGGCAATGTTTAATCTAGTTGAGGCCAGTAATCTCTGGATGTTGATGTGCAGTGTCATGCGCTGCCTTGTAGCATTTCCACATGGGCGATCTGTTACTTTGCAGCATCAGAATCTGCATTTGATTTCTTACTCTCTTATCTGACTCCTCGGGGACTCGGTACATTCAGCAGTAATTTACGACTGCCATTCTCTCTGGGCTTTGACACATACACAGTCAAGGATTAAAATCAGGCTTCTAAAGCAGTTACCACTTGCAGCCATCTGCCCTGCCCTTCTGACGGAGACTGCCAGTGCCACCGCAGTGAAAACCCAGTGAAGCAACTCCTGAACATCTCAAGCCTGTTTATTAAGGTGCAGAGATCCACTCCGAATGTAATGCCTAGCTGAGAACGGCAGCAGTACAGAAGCTGGTTCACGAATCGTACAGCAATCTTTGTCAGAGGTGGGGCAACGACTTGGGCAACAACCGTCTGAGCCATCTGATTTTGTTCTGCTTCTTTATGTGAATGAACCCTTGGACTTCATCAATGTTTACAAGTTAGTAAATGACAATCCTTCCAAAAGCAATTGTTTCAGAACAACAGGGCTACTTCGGATGCTTTGCAGATTATTATTTTACTGAGTGCTTTACAGACTCTCAGTTTTCATTGGTTACAATTTTTTTTAGCTTTTTTGAAATTTTCACAGCCTCAAATGAAGCAGAAATGAGGGTTTGCTGCACATCCTCCTTTGAACCCCAATAAGAAGTGTGTTAAGTGACTGTCTCCAGGCTGGACAATCTATCTATCTCTTTCAGACACTTGGGTGCAAACTCAGAAGTATTATATAGCAAATTATGTAGGCTCTTATTTACATGATTTTATTATACAGAGTGAACAATCAAATTAGTTGTTGATTTTAAATGATAAACTTTTATTCTGAATATACTGTTTTTGCACAAGAATTAACACAACAGTTCTAGGATTATAAACTTTTTATAACATTATTGTACAAATTTTTACAAAAAATTATTTTTCCAGGCTTGTCAAGTTCCACAAAAGTGTCAAGAGAACACAAGAAAAGGGAGAAAGACCTGCTTGCTTTGTAGGAGCAACCAAGTCTTTTTTTTGCAGAAACGCACACTGAGCATTTCAATAAAGATATCCCAGAAAGCATGATCCAGACATTCCATACAACACAAGAAGAGAAGACAGCTTTGTCAGATCACAATCGCAATTTCATGGCATCTGAACAAGACAGTATCCCTTTAGCCTCAGTGAAATTATTTCTTCAAGATGATGTTTTTCTTTTAAACCATAAACAGGACAGATGCAAGTAGCCGGGAAGAGGGTGAGGCTAACTTTTCAAAACTCTTGAATTGTTTTCAGACACTTTGTTTTCATCTTTTTACAGTAGTGTACAATGAGTATTAACAATATTAACATTGTGGTATGAAAAAAAACAATAAATCTGGCCTTTGTTAAAGGCTTGGACGTCTGATGAAGCTAGGGTAAAATTTATCCTAAGGAAGGAGTTACTAAGATTTCACATTTAGTCAACATTCCAAAAAACCCCGAGTGTTTTGCAGTGCCTTGTAGGCATTAATATACCTCTTAATAACCAGTGTGCGAGCATCTGAATTTTTAGGACCGGTGGGACTGAGGTTGTGTTTTGAAATTAAGACTTACTAAGCACGTTTTCTGAGCTTAAGTATTAGTGGGAACAAAAGGTCTTAATGTCTCTTCAGTGATACTGAAAAACTCTCAACCACAGCAAGTAACACTTGGGTTGCAAAGGTCACTTAAAAGGGGTACTGCCTATTTGAACCCGGTAAGGCCAGTTTTTAAGTTAGTAAAAGGAATATTGTAGGAAAACTTACAAATGGCAGCAACACGGTTTTTTCGTCAGTTAAGCAGTAAAGCCTCAAGCATTAGAAACATGAAAAAGATCATACTAAAAGGTAGAGGACCTAAAAATCTTGTCAATCAAACCTGCTATGTCATGTTAAAAACCTGTTACAAATATGGACCACGGTCAGTGTTTTGGCAGTAATGCTGGTTGTTTAAATGAAAAACTAGAAAGAAACCTTTCATGTTAAGTCCTCAGATCATGTTTTGCACAGTACCATGCTGTAACAACTTTAATGGTGGTTATTTGTCAGATATACAATAGGCTGCATGACTTCTGTGTAAACTGAAACAGTCCCAACAGTTCCCTTAGTGCTATTTAAAGGATCAGAGCAAATATCAACAGAGCTTCGGCTTTAAAAAAAAATACTTTTTACAACATATTGTAATTTGAAAATGTCTCAATTTAAAGCCTAAGATCAAGTTTCTTCTCTCAAAGACAAGAGAAGACTATTATGCATTACGCGAGAGTGAGGATATTCTTCTGCATGAGAATATGTATTTATTCATGCAAGTTATTTGTAACAGATTGGTATTCACATTTTGAGACAGCTAAAGTTCACATTGCATTTTCGAACTGTGTTTTGTTACAGATATCTAGGAAGTGCGTTTTAAAAAACCTTGACCATCATTTGGATATAATCAAAATATATATTGCTTTCTGCAAAAAAGAAGCCATTTTTTTTTTTTTTTTTTCCCTTTTTAAAGTATTGAGTTCTATGGGGACAGTACTAATCCCTTCTGGAAGGACCAGTTCCTGAGTTTTCTATCAGACAGGAATAACGGCTGGAAGGTTAAGTGTTTATACAGAAACATGAGTCTTCTGGTCGTATAGAGGAGCAGAGGAGAGGAACAAAGGACATTTTGCTCTTTGGATAACCCAAGTAGGCTGATGTGTCTGCATCGCCTGGGCTTCTCCCTCCTTTTTGCATTTGAGCACTCTAAGGGAAGTGGGATGAAAGCAAAAGCCATGGTTGCTTTCTGTGGCAGGAGGGCTTTGTGCAATCTTTCTTTCTGCCTACAGACCCTAATCATACGTTTATTAGGTAACGCACAAAATATGGCCTACCAGCATAAGCAACTTGTTCCAAAATGTTAAATAATGTAACTTTTCCATGAAGGGTTTCTTTTGGGAAGCTAAGTGAAAACTATAAAGAACTTAATATACGGACAATCTTTCAAGAAATTAAAAGAGCAAAATGCAAACTAACATGTATTTTAATTAATCGTAGTGTAAAAGCTGCGAGTGTAGTAAGTATTGGCCTAATCTTACAAAACTTGTTTCTCCCATAAAGTTTCAATTGAACATGTTAAGGAAAAACACAGGATGCAGTCTCAGCGTTAGAAAGACTCAAACCAATTTTTTATCAGGTGGTAACTGGTGACAGGGTGAAGAGAAGTGCAGTAATATGACTGGAAGGAAGAGCTCCAAGATTATCTTCACCCGTATTGTTAAAATTAGCTCACCTTCCCTGAGGAGGACCTGAAGTCATCCAACACAGTTAATTGTACTTTTAACCCCATGACTTTACGAGAGATATTTTTTAAAGAGCTAAATCCGATCGCTGAACAAAAGGTCAGGTTTTCTTTTTTTCACTCACTGTATTCCCAAACATGAGAAAATACATAGCTGGAACCAAGGTACATGAGAAAAACAACGAACCAGCCATGGGTACAGCTACACTAGACGTCTGATCTTTTAAGCCATGCCA
The DNA here is from genome assembly GCF_965231255.1 of Vanellus vanellus. Classification (NCBI taxonomy): domain Eukaryota; kingdom Metazoa; phylum Chordata; class Aves; order Charadriiformes; family Charadriidae; genus Vanellus; species Vanellus vanellus. Next base: position 11,651,644 of record NC_138905.1, on the reverse strand, counting down.
CGGCTTCGAGTAGCTTCTTCAGTTTTCATAGGATATTAACGCATGCCCAATTATTTCTTTAAGCTTTTGGCATGATCAAAATTATATCAATCAATTGCCAGCATATACATACCAATGCTTTGCATTGTCTTATTTTTTTAAAGAGCTAGTGTAATGTGCCGTGTTAGTATTTGCATATTGCAGTTGTTAGCAGAATTGTACAATACCAGCAGAGTTGCACATTCATTGGTTTAGCTGTCTTGCAATACTGTTTAGTTCTGAAAACTAGAAAAAAAGCGCAAATCATATTTTGCATCAACACTATGCTACACTGTAATATTGTAATTTACTGCACCAATCTGTATCACCAATGAGGTTGTATAAAAACAACTTCTAAAATTATTATTCACAATCAAGTATCAATGTGCATACAGATAGATTCGAGGCTCCCCATTTGTTTAGATTTTTTTCTAATCTCAGCAATCAGGACATTTTGCTGTTAAATATGCTATTTTCAATAATAAATAGCAACAGCAGAAGTTTTCATATTATGGGTGTTCCTATACGAAGGAAACAAAGGGGGAACCTGATATGAACCTTAGAGAACATATACTTCCAAAAATAAATGTGTTACATCTGATTTTTATATACTTAAAATATCTGTACACAGGTTTTCATGTGAGATCGCTACTTTGTAAAAAATTCAACTCAACCCTTTTGTTACGATAGCTAAATTTACCCTATTTTCTCAGCTTTTCCATTGCACAGTATATTCAGAGCTCTGTTTTGTAATATAATTTAATATGATTTGATTGCAACACATTGCAATGTTCAGTTTCTCACACAATAAAAGAATCACTCAGTTACCTTTTCAATGGACTATACTCTACCATCAAAGAAAACAAACTGAAAAACAATAACATAGCATCATCATCATGCAAAATACCCTTGGAAACCAACGTTCAAATATCACAAAGACATCTTTTATTCACAAGCTTTTTTGTTTGAGCCTTTGAAGGATTCGACTAGCTTTATATATAACTGCATTGTGAAAAGGAGGTGAATATTACAATGAAATTAAAATTTTTCTGACAGAAGGTGACACCAAGTTTAAGATGAGAATCACTTTTTCGTTAAACTCTCAAGCACCTTTACATTTTTAAAAACAGAACTTTCTCTCCTTCCTTCCTTCTTTCCCTCCTTTCTTTAAACTAACAATTTACCAACCTACCGAAACTTAGCTGGCTAAATGATTCATTTTGGAAGAATAAATGACTCATCATAAAGCATTCCAGTCATGCTGAACTTCTGATGAAGACTAGCCAATATTTTCATTTTACTTTACTAGTTTGGACAAAACTGATGTTCAAAGCAGCCATCATGGTGCTAGTAGTGTATATTGGGGAGTATGTTTTCTTTTTTCTTTCCTCTTTTTTTTTTTTTTTTTTTTACATAACAGTTCATGTAAAAGAATATAAATCTTCAAGATATCCAAAGCTTAAAAGAAATGAAAGTCATATACATAAGCTATTGTCAGGGGAGCCCTTTTACATGAAGTCATCAAGATTACAACAACAAACAAACGAAAAAAATAATCTTAGATTCCCCAATGGAGCACGTACAGAATTCTGTTTGGATGGCATAGATGATGCAGCATTCACACACGTTTAAGTATCCGACACTCCAACATGCAGCCACCGTGGGTGCCTTTATGAGTCTCACAACGAGTGATAACCAGACACGAGCACTGCTCTTCTGCTGCTGTCTGAGTAGCTGACCCTTTTTAAAATGAAACTGAGGCTATTGTTTTGGCCGGGTCTTGATTAAGTTACGCAGGTTTTGGTTTAGCAAGGTCATAACTGGCAGTGTCTGCTGCCAGATAACAGCCAAAGCAGGACCAACTGAATTCCTACCATAGACCACAGCGATGGACTCAGACCAGAGACACCACCGCAGTCAGCCGAATCTTCCTGTTGACAAGAAAAGAAGAAATCATTTAACATCAATTAAAATTAAACTTCCTGAGAAGTAATCTACATTTTAGTCTTTGAGATTTTGAACTAGCCTTGAGGCATCCTTTTGGTCTTATATATGTCATTTTTTCCTACAATAACAGCAAAATAATTCCTGGACGTTTGTCGGATTTTTGATACAAAAAGTGGCATTCCTACATTAACTATAATCATGGGAGGACTAAATACTTACAAGGCTTACTGCGGTGACTTGTGAACTAGGTGGGATACTTAAACAATCAAACAAGAAATGCTATGGGATATACCTAGGGGTCTCAGTAAACCCCATATTCCTTAAAATTACACCAATTTGGAGATTTTAAGTATCAATTTATTGCAAGGAAAGATGGAAAAACAGATAATTTTTTAAGATTAGAAAACAAATACCAGAATATGTTCATGTCCATTTCATCAACATGATCACACATTAAAAGGAGTATGTTCTGCAGGTGAAGATATGATGAAAGAGAATGAAAATCCTTTCTCTGTCTCTGATGCTGTATTCATGTATGAGAACCAAATTTTCTGCTGGCCTTTTGTACATGTTTGACGCAATCTGTAGAGAAGACACCTTCCAGTTCGTGGGCTCTAAGCTGCACTGCTCTGTCACACATCAGTGGACCTAACTGTTCATGATGCCAGACAGCAATCCCACCTCTTTTCCCAATTCCTCTTTACCGTTAACTGCTCTTATTGGGTCCCACTTTGCCTACAAGGCATAACAGCTTTCACATTATGGGCTTACTCATTAGTCTGGCTGAAATACATTTGATACCTCTTCTGGACTCTGTAATATCTTTACACCTTCTTGTTTCTCAGAACTGCTACAATCTATGTTTAGCTGCCTAAAACACCAGGACAATGTTCCGGCCATCCCCTGCACTGCTCTGCCTACCGAGTCTGAGACTCACGGGCAGCTCTGAAGGCTGAAAATAATTGGTCTTCCTCTTGTTTTCAGACTACCAGTCTGTACGCATAGTATAAAAAGACACTTTCAATTTTCCATGAGTGTCTGAGCCTCCAAGGCCAAGTCAGCGGTGTAGGTGGGAAGAGACTTAGGTGTATTAGGAACTGGGGCAACTTCTTGAACAGGAGGAACATGTGCAGGGAAGGACAGACTACACCTTAACAGTAACAGAGCCCGACTGCTGGCACAGAAATTGAAAAGGTTTCAGAACAGAAAGCAGAAGAAAGCCAACAAGCATGGAGCAGCTCCTGGTTCAGGCTGTCATGCCACTGAGGCATATATTACTAATATCCAGTGTGCCTCAGAAAAGCTTGTGGGGTTTGGGGATAAAAAGTACAATCAGGATAAATAAAAAAGGGTCAGTAAAAGACCTTTAATTTATTGTCATATCCTTAAGCAAAACTTTCAAGTGCTACTACATCAATGCTAGGAACGTAAAATTAAGATGGAGTAATGAATAAAAGTCATCAATGAACCATTCCAAAATAATACACATATCAGAAACCTGGTGGAAGGAGAATAATCAGCAGGAGAGAGCATTGTCAGGCTACCAACTTTGTAAGAATGGCAGTGTAAGACATACAGTGGAAAGGCAGTATGTAAAGGATAATGCAAAGTGTAATAGCATAGAAGTATTGTAGGAAAAGGAAAGTATGGTGGAATCTCCATTGTAAGAAATTTCAGAGTCTAATAATAAAAATGTAACAGTAGGATTGCACTGCTGACCACCTGATTAAGGTGTCAATATCAATTATGAAATGTTATGCGAGATTAGAGAAGCCACATAGAGACTGGATCAATGTCTTATCAAAACGAGATGTAGACATCCCATTTTTGAATATGACAAATGACCGCCTTTTGGGACAAACAGTCTTTGGTGCTTGGGCTCCTCTTCAAAATTATTAGCAGAGAACTGCTCTGCATAACTCTAGTAGCTCCGTAGACCACAATGCAATAGGATTTAGCATTGTTGTGTGAGAGACCAAAATAAAAGATACCAATTTCAAGAAAGGAAAATTACCAAAACCAGTTAAAAAAACCCAAACAACCCCAAACCCAAGAAAACAGGAAAAAATCCTTAATAAGCAATCAAACAAAAAAAACCATAAAGCACAAAAAACCCAGGAAGCATAGTCTCAAAAAGTAAGTCCTTCACGAGTATCCAGAAAAATATTTAGAAATATTGCATCAGATATCCAGGTCAAATGAATGCCACAGTTAGAACAACCAGTCTCCCACCACCCCCCTCCCCCAGAAACCCAACCTCAAAACAAATGAAAAAACACCAACACCCCTCCCCCCAAAAAAAAAACAACAAACAAACCCCAAACCCCAAAGAAACACCCCTGCATGAATCAGTAGGGAAATCGAGTACACTTTCATAGGGAAAAGGTCAGTATTTAAGAAATCAAGCTTACTCAAATGAGCAAGAATGGGAAAGCACATAAAAATGGCAGATTAGATATAAACAGGAAATTAGAAGGGCTGATAAAGAATTTTTAATGACCTCCCTGCAAAATATGCTGAAAATGATAGTAGAAAGTTTTGAATAAATAAAAATCACAAAGCCAAATACGGAGTTAGGGAAACTGCTTGATAACAGAGATGTAAGGAGGGAACTTGGGGATTACAGGGCATAGCGAACAACTTCAATGAGCTCTTTGTGCCAGTTTTAAGGGGTGAAGACTTGAATAAGATTCCACTACATACAAAGCATCCTTTTAGGCAGAGAGGTCAGATGAATCAAAATCAGTTTGGAATAAATATATGGAAAATCAGAGGAAGCAAAGAAATTGGACTCAATACATCATCAGGTATTACAGCATTCGCCAACAGTCTCCTTCATAAACTTGGATGTAAAAAAAAACCAAACCAACAAACCCCAACATTTAAGTTCTTCAGGAAAAAGAAAAAAGAAAAAAGTTTTCATTCTATCCTAAAGCAAATAGTTCACGTTAGCTACTGTTCTTATCAATAATAGCCATTTCCAGACAAGTCTCTGTGTCTCTGTCATCTGTTAGCTTTATAATTTCGTTCTATAAATTTGGCTTTGTTTTTTGGTTTGGTTTTTTTTGTTTGTTTGTTTGTTTGTTTTGTTTTGTTTTTAATTGATTGCACTCTACAAGTTCAAAATTCCTAAGGTTTCCGGTCAACCAGTAAGTCATAAGTGAACTCTGCTGTGCCAGATTTGGAGTAGGATGCGAAGATTTGAAGATGCACTGAACTTTCTGGTTTATTTAGTTTGGCTCTGTCACTTTTTGCATCTGCATTATATCTTGTCATGTAGCTTTATTTCTATTCAAAGCACCTAAAAATAACTCTGTTGCTTCTTCCTCACATAAATACCATCAGAAACAGAATTATCAGTAAAGGTTTCTTCTCACATTAATTCAATGAACAGCACTCAGTATTACCTTTTGGTATTTAAGATTCTTATCACCGAGATTACTTAGAAGAGTAATCTTTGAAGAAATAGCCTAAAGTAAAGCATGAGGTTTAAAATTTTCCAATAGAGGGGAGATGTCTGGAAAGTAAGAAGGTCTTAAACAAAATTGCGCATAATAGGAAGGGGAAAATATCATTATAGTGAAAATGACATCCAGTATGGACGCAGAGCAGGTGGACCTCCACAGATAGAGTTATACAGTACTCAGCTTTTATGCCACCTCTGCATTAGACAAAATATTGGGTAAATTATGTTGATGAATTAATCCTACAACTATTGAAAAAGAAACTCCACTCTGCTGCCCATTTCTATTTGCTTTTTGAGATGTTTGGGTTTTTTTAAACTACATCACAATTTATGGGCACTGCTTTTACATTCAACAGTTAGACTAGGTAATATACTTATTGGATTGAAAAGAAATGTTTTGATATATATTGCTCACTCCCTAAGACTACACAGAGCAGTTTTTAAAGGATTCATAGCTTCGCAACAGTGGAGAATGTCTTGGAAGCCTCACGCACGAGAGGCATCTTCTTATTATGGATGACAGAGTTAAGCTGTACTAGACAAAAGTATACAAGGTTTATACACATTTTTCAAGGTTGGTAAGATTTTAACCTCATATTGATCAAAGTCACACTGAATTTCTGAGGTTTGTAGACCATTTGCAGTGGTAAGCCAGCAGTTCTGCCAAGAACAATTTCTAAGTATTCTTTCTGGAGTCAGTTATTCTTTTGTGTCCTAAGCCAAGATAAAAATAGTAGTGGCAAAGAAGGTACAGTAAATCCTATCTAAATTACTTTTTCGTCCGCAGCATTGCACATTGTAATTTTCTTGTGTGCTTTAACTGTTGTGAGAATTACAAGAAATGTAAAAACAAAAGGAGGATAAAGTCTGATTACATGCTGATTTACATAAATTTAAAGAATCAACAATTTTATGGAAATGAGTGGGATCCCATTACTAATTTGTAACCAGATTGAGCTAAACGTCAGTTTTGAATGGTCTTCAAAATGTCTTTTTTGAAAACAGTTTCCCAGTGCCTGAGCTTTAAGAAAACTTCTCAACTGTTTCCTGTAAATGTTATTTTTGAGATTTCTTATAAAATTCCTTATAACAAATTACATAGCAATATTTTGTCCTATCTTTACCTTATCGTCTCTTTACCTCCACCAGTACAATTAGACACTGAACTATTTTTAAGCAGTTTCACTGAAATTTTCCAGCCTGTTACATTACTCACTATTGCATTAGTCACACAGAAAACCTGAGTAACCAACAGGTCAGTTGGGGATGTCCTCTCTTTGTTGTCTTCAAAATAATATTCTGTATATTATTTCTCTTTGAAGACATAAAAAAATAGGAAATGAAATTGGAAAGAATCCTCTTTAGCCAGTTTCATTTCATCAGAAGTGTATCAGAAATTTCTTGCATTAATAAGTCACATGTCAAATTTCCTTGCATGCTTGAGGTAGACAAGTGTCAAATCCAAATGTCATCTCCTACATGTCATGCCTTACTATGATAACTCTAGAAAGGGTTATTTTACAGTATCACACACTGTTAAAATTATTCAGCACTTGCAGAATGGAAACAAATGCTTTGATAAAACCATATATTCACTGTTAAGTATCAAACTCATATATTCATTGCTATATATCAACATTTCCTTGAAGGCAGTGCAGGTCCAGAATTTTAAAGACACACATGGAAATATAAATATGTATATATACACATACATGTCTAAGTCTATAAACATACTTGTTACTCCTTTAGAAGTACACTATAACTATTTCATGTACTAAAACTTTGTCTTGAAGCCTTAATCATTTATCAGAACCCATTGTGCTACACTGACTATAAAAAGGATAAAACAACAGTATCTGCCAAAAAGTTTCTGATCTGGCCTTTGATATCAACCGCTTACCTCAAAGTTATACATTTTATAAGCATATGTTTTAAATGTGTCATATTGCATGGTGAAGACCTTTGCTTTTACTCAAGATTCATTTCAAGTCCCAATGCATTGTCTTTCATAAATGTTGTGTTACCCTCCTTTGTCTGGACTACTGCATAAAGCTGTTAAAACTTTAGAGCTGCCCACACATAGATCAGGGATACAGCCAGTCCCAGCGAGATGTATACAGTTGTTCGGGCTGTTAATCACCCTCCAAGCTCCCACCGATGTCCCTGGGAGCTGATGGTAATAAGACATTCCCAGAAGGGGCTAAAAACCTGTAGAGTTCTTCTCTTTATTCTTGGGGATGGCAAACAAAACCAGTGTGCATGTACAAAGTAAGAGCAAGCTATTCAAGGGGGTGATAACGACTATGTTGTTATCCCTGATTAAAAAAAAAAAAAATAAAAATAAAAGCTGCCATTATTGAACCTGATCAGCTGGTTTATGTCTGTGTTGGCTTCAGTGATTTTAATAAAACTACACAGATTAATGTCCAGTGAGAACCCATTTCAAAAATCACAAAGTTATTAAAAGAGGATGGATGAACAAAACTACCTTTATAACTTTCTCCTGCCAAAAGTCTATCAGCTAAAATTACATTCCATGGGTTTCCCAGTATTTTAGTTTGCCTTCTTGAGCAAAAAGACCATTTTGGACATAAAGAATTCAGCTCAAGGTGAGTCTCTGCTGCTTTGCGTACATTGGACAGTAGCTTTTTAATTAAAATAAGGTTACTGTAGAACAAGTTGCATGAGTAAGAACATGAGATGTTAATCTTCTAGATTTTAATGTGAAATACAGCTGGCTCGGGGGAAGGGACTTTCAACCTTCATCACAACCTTCAGCCACGGTTTTGCAAGTTCCTAGGTTTGCTAGAAGTTAGATCATTTAAATACAAAATAGGAAATTTCAAAATTACTCAAATACAACTGTTAAACAGAACTTTAAACTTTTTTTTAAAACTGATGTTCAAGTGGTTAAGGGAACCTGCCGCCAAGTATAAAGAGAACATAAATTATTGAGAAAATGAGTATTCTAAATGGTTACAATTTTAAATATTTTACTACACTAACTGAAAAATTACCTCTAAGGTTCCATTTCTGTCTCTCAGTTGGCTTTACTTTGATAGATATGTTAGTATCTCCCTCTAGTGGTTTGCTGAGTAACAATATTGATCAGAAACCCCTCCAATGTACAAGGTCATGAATTTTATTCTCATTAGACGGGCAGCTCCCTTGCAAACATGTCACTAGAACAGTAGTGCACACTCTCACACTATTAAATGCAACACAGCCTAAAATGCCAAGGCTTTCACTATGAACCCCGGAGTCTGCACTAAGTCAACCTGCAGGACTTCATGTATCCATGTATTCAGTTAGAAGAAAAAACCTACCTTCTGCTGTAACGCAGCAAAGAATATGTTCAGGTTGCAAAAAGTTAAGAAGTAAAAATACGACTTTACTGAATTAATTGTTTAACCAAATCGGTGCACACTATTACCTTCCATTGTTAACATTTGCATTAACTTAGATGCAGTGAAAACTCCTCACTCTTCTTAATAGCAACGGTCCCATTACTCTTACACAGAGCGCTCATCTTTGCTATCCCTACATACAGCTTTATTTTCACGGGTATTATAGTCTCTTCTAATTACTTCGTAACTTTGTCTCCGTGCAGAAAACTTTCTTCTGCTGCTTCATTTCAACAAGGACAGGGGAAAAAATGTTTTGAAGGGAATGACACTGACTCAATTAGTACATGTGCAATCTCAAAAGTGCCAATCGTATAAACCCAACAGGTTCCCGTGTCTTTGTATTTGCTATAGGAGAGGCCCTTGTGTTCTGTAATTCTGATTTATAAGGTTTCAGACAGGGTTTTCTCATATTTAATTTCCTTTAATATTGCAAGAATAATTTGCTCCAGATTGTTGCTTTTGGGGCTCACTTCATTCTGTTTTCCTTTTTATGCTTAGTAAGTAAAAAGTCTGCTATTCTTTTAAGCCAAGAACAAAACAAAAAATTAGAAAGTAACTGACCATCCACACCACATGAAAACTTGCAGAAAAATGAAGATAGGAGCGGACGTCATGGCAGAGGCACGACTCGTTGTGCATATAGGCTGATCCTATTAATAACGGGCAAAGTAGCAAGTAGAGGAAAGGAAAGAAAACACAGAAAAAAAGACATACAAGATGAGATATCATGCAGATTGCTGGCAGTTAGCAGAGTTAATGTGAAAGCATCCACCCAAGAGCAAGAGATTCACAGCAAATTTTGCAAATAAACTTAACCAAAACAATCCACTGTTACAAAACACATGACTTACACACCGATTAGCACATCAAGCTAGTGAGCAAGAGTTGTACTTTCACACACAATCGTATCAGGAGGATTTGGGATATTTACCATGGCCAAATGGCTTTTGGATGATTTTTCAACTTTGTTTAACCTTTGTTGGCCAGTAAGAAGATTTCCTTTTTAAAGTACCATTTGATTACTAGAAAAATGCATTGAAAACCAACTGTCTGGACTTTTTTAACGCGACAGACATCTCACCAATTGTGAAAGAAAATCAAAGAATATACTGGATTAAAACCTGGTATACAGCAATTATAACCAACTAACTGCACTAGTTTTGGACAATCTTTTATTTGCAGAAATGGTATGAGGCATTAGAAATGCATTTTAAAAATAATTTTTTTTACATAATGGCAGGTACTTCCCTGTTCAGTACTTTTTGCCTTGAAATTTATTTTGAGCAATTTGACTTCAACATATTGTCTTTCATACAGTATTTCAAAAGGTAACACGGAGATTATATTAAAAGTAAATTATATATGTGGCACAGTTATAATTTTTCTCCTTCAAACCTTTGATGTATACAATACAAACACCACAGTTTTGCTGATTTCAGTAAAGCAATGCAGTTTATAACTGTTAAGAATGTTACCTAGGGTCAATATATTTGCAGAATTTCTAAGAGGAACAACATCCCAAACCAGATAAAATATTTTAATCATTTAACAACATCTTAAATAATATTCACAAACACTAATATAAAAATACTGCTTCTAAGACAGGATTATCGTCTAGTTGTGAAAGCCATTGAAGAACTGAATTTGACAGCACTGTACAGACACCATCAGTTTTATTCTCACTGTTGGCTTTTATTTTAGTGAGAATCATGTGTGAAAGTGCAATGGTTATAGGAAAGGCAGATAAGAAAGCAGCTGTTATTTTATGTTAATCATGGGAAATTTGAAATAGAGTGGCTATGGTCTAGAATGAACGGTATGTTTAGTGATCGATAGGTTACCAGGCACCAAGGGACATTTAAACATAGTTTTCACTGCTCTTCTAAAACAGCTGTACAATTGTGTTTAAAGGTAGTCCTAAAGTCTTACAAATTCAGTTTTACCTGTTTGGCTTCATCAAAACAGACATCAGGACCTTTTCTGTATCTAGGTTGTTTGACCATTTCACAGGGATTTGGCCCTTCATCTGTTTCTCCGGTTAAGGACCGTGACTGTTTTTCATGCATTGTACATTAGCAGGATTAACATCCTGCTTTTTCTTTCGTGGGAGAAGAGAAGTTTTATGCTAATTCAGACAGTACTGAAATAAACAACAATAGTCTCAGTTCCTTGTTTAAATTAAAGAAAACAAAACCAATCCAACCCTCCAGATACATCAAAATCAAATACCCTTTTTTTTTACACTGCTTTAATCAAGAAATAAACATCCTGCATGACTTTTTTGAACCAGTATTTCCAGAACCGTACACAAAATAAATATAAAAGCTGAGTTTTTTTTAAGATTTTCTGTATTGCTTTTATTACCATCACACAAGTATTACAGAAAATATTTGATAAAATAGTAAACTCTCAATTGTACTTATTGGTTACAGTATATGTTACCCTTGAGTTGTTCTGCTGAAATAGTTACACAGCAAAAGTGAGGAAGCCTGTTTGGAAAAGTAATGCTATGTGCAGGCAGAATATTGCAGTGAAGGCCTATAAGAACTACTGGTTTTATTACGTGTACACCTATATTATCCCAAATATCACAGACAAGATCATCCCACTGTAGGCTTTGATAGTAAATGACAGAAAACCTAATCAGAACTCATTAGCATTCAGTGATGAAGGGAGACAGAGAAAATGCTGTCCAAACTACCAGCAGAACAGCAGGATAGAAACAGGAGCAGTGACATGTTACTAATTAGGTAACTGTAAACATGAAGTAAGCTTTAGCTTACATCTCTGAAATCTGTAATTGCTGATATTTATATGTAAATACTATACTTCGCATTTGCCACAGGTTAACCAGGGACACAAACCATTGCGGCATCCTTGTAAGGCAACGACATGGCGAACTGCAAAACCACCTTCTGTTGAAACCTGCTTACATTACCATTCGGTGTGTTAAGCTTTTTTTATTCCACTGTTGGTATTACACACACAAAAGCTAAGCTAGGGTGCTTTATCAAAAATGAGCACTAAAACTTTACTTATCTTAGCAGTTCTAACTTATCCCTGAAGGAATCCTACTCCTGCACGACTGTGGAGTACTGCAGCAGCCTCATCGCAACGAGTGGAGGTGCCCAATGGAAGACAAAGCAAGAGGACAGGGAACTTACTTCTACAGATCTACATCTGCCTTCATTCAGATGTTATCAGACTCACCTCCCCTTTCCTCTGTCGGGGCCCAGCTGAAAGGGAAGTCAAAACATAGAAATATTCTAAAAGACCACGTGCACAAGCAAAGCTATATCAGCCAGAAGGAAGGAGAGTCTAATAACAACCATCTGAATAGCACCCAAAGGTCGTTCTGTCTGCTCGTGTGATGCTATGCTACATATGCATTTCACAATGTACCTTAGTTATAGAAAAGAGAGAATAGCTTAGTACTGCATAGTTGGAACAAAAATAAAATAGTTCATGTAGTCAATGTAAGCCCACCCAGCTGCCCTGGCTGCCATTTGAGGTCATTTACTGCTTCCTAGAAGGTTTGGGCCCCACCAGGAAATGCACTTCATGTGCTCATTTCCCATCAAACGTGCCTTATTTTCCATAGCGAGTGCCGTCTATAAATTCAGACAGTGACAACAGTTAATCAAACTGTCATGGACTGAAGCCAATCAGAATATTAGGCTGTGTTTACATAGTTCTTTGATGACATAGGTATTGCTTCCACCCCAATGTAACTTCCTTTTCAGCCCAAACGTAGGTAGAATTCCAGTTTTATTAATGTGGCAACGAACGCATCGCTTGTGCCAAAGAAACACAGTCATCTCTACCATCATCTACTTTTCTTTCAGGAACGGGAGAGGCTGTCTCAACTAACTTCCTGACATGGACAAAGGTATTACTAATTATTTTCCATATTCTGTCATATTAATCTAAATTATCATTTGATTTACCATCTCTGGCATGCTATCCTCAAGCATATATACCAGAGAAAAATTGAGGTGAATTTCTCCTGGCCTAGAATATGCGTATGTTTGTTTTATGCATTTCCATCACAATCACCTCCAGGTATCTAATGGAGTGACCAGGCTAGGGGCGTAGAGATTGGCATGAAGGTGGTTGCAAGTTAGGGTAACCTTTCACATGCTTTTAATTGTAATGCATGTGTCGCAAGGGCTCTGCTTAGCATATATGCCACCTGTGTCCCCTGTCAGCTCTGAAGAAATTCTATGCTAGCAGCTGGGTAAGCTCTGGCTTTTGATGGTTAAAGCAGTTTCCGCAAGAGGCGAGCAGTTCTCATTGGCACTGAGCACACACTAAAGTGCCTCCATCACTTCACCTCAGTGTTGCAGGCATCAGGGCAGCATCCCAACTTTCCATGACCAAACACTCTTATCTTGGCGTTGCCCTTTTTTGTTATTTCTCTAGACAGACATTCCCTCGTCTTTTCTAAAGGCTCAACAAACCCAGGACTCTCAGGCTCCCCTTGCCTGTCCTGTGCTCCAGATGCCAGCCACCTTAGTGGCCCTTCACTGGACTTCCTTCACTATGTCATTGTGGTACTGGGGAGCCGCAAACTGTACACAACACTCCAGGTGTGGTCTCACCAGTGCTGAAGAGATGGGATGGATCAATTCTCCCAACCTCCTGACTACACGCTTGCTAACATAGCCCAGGGCATGACTGGCTCTCTTTATTGCAATGCACAGTGCCAACTGATGTTCAACTTCTTGTCCACCATGATACTCAAGTCCTTTTCTGCAAAGCTGTTTCTAGTCACTCCGCCCCCAGCCTGTGCAGCTGCATGTCATTTCTCTGTCCTGGACCCAACACTTTGCATCTGCCTTTTGGAAACTTCGTTAAGTTCCTGTGAGCCCATTTCTGTTTAGGTCCCCACAAATCACAGCTTTGCTCTCTACCTCATTGACTGCTGCCTCAGATCATTTGTGACACAAATATCTGCTGCTCCCAGTACTCCAATGGCAACCATGCTACTAACATGTGCACAAACAGGTCATTTTTTTCCAAATATATTCCAGTATACCGTAGCCAAAAATCACTCCACACTACTAAATAACGTGATTTTAAAGGATACCCGGCTTCTCCGCTTGCATCAGTGGCTTTGGGTCACAGGAGCGGCACAGCAGTTGGCTGTCACTAATAATGAATACTAGATTGGTGTTTGAAATCTTCTCTGCATGATAAAGTCTGGAAAAAAAGCCAACAAAAGCCTGTGTTTAAATGAAGCAAGGAAATCCATATTTGAGAAGGGCACACAGTATTGGAATAAAAATAAACTAATTTCACAGATTCAGTCTGCCCGTTACTGTTTATCTTTTCCATTAACAAACAGCAAGAAACATTTATAACAAATTTTGTAATCTTTTTGACATTTCTATGGTTCCCCCTTTCAACTAGACTTAGTAGTGGAAAAAATGGGAAAGAGCATAAAATGACTTTAATTGAGTTAATATCTAGCTCTGTACTGCTACAACAGTAGCTGTACTGAGAAATAAAATCAGTTCAGCCTGGATTCTTCCCCTAATTACACTAAGAAACCCCTCATTCACAAAAACAAATAAACAAACAAAACCTCAACACATAAATATAAACCTGCCTGTAAGAAGGGAGAGAAAGAGGTTTAGGTTATACATGTTGTGTATTGAATGAGTATTTGTTGTATTTTTATGTACATATAATTCCACAAAACACCTTTAAGTTAGTAGGGAAAGCAGAGAAAAAAAAAATCTTAATGTTTATTAGTCTTTAATAAATGTATTCTACCTCCCAAAGAGAGGTAAATTCAGGACAGTCTAACAGTTTAATTGCTTTTAGTGGATTCTAAATATATTTTCATATGCATATAAAACAACAAGCAAGTCTTTTCCTCGAGATGGTTACCATTCTATATAAGCAGAATTTTATTACTTAGGTGTGAATTGATCAGATTATTTCTGAAATTTCACAGATTATGAGTTTGTACCACTGATGGGGTACAATAAGAAGACAAGATACCTGTTAATTAAATAACTGATATTGTGATTACATATCTGGTTGTTTTAAGCATCTTAAATTGTCCTTTCATACTCATTCCCACACTGTGGCACTATTTTTGCAATATTAGCATAATAATTTCTGTAGTCTTTCAGTAACCTGAGCTAAAGAGCTCTTCTGAAAACCCACAACCACAAAACCCTACAAAAACCAAACCCAAACCCAAAAACCCCAGCTTAACGAGTTCTCTGCACAACCAGGCACCACACAAACACATACATGGAGGAAACTGTGGAAGTGGGAAAAAATGTCTGGGTGTTTTGGCAGTATTCACCATTCTCCAATGTCCTCCGTCTTTCTTTCCCAGCTTCAAATATTGTCTTCAAGGAGTTTAAAATCTGGCTGTTAATTTTAATTTCTAAGACATTTTCAGATACTCCTAATGTATGGAATCTTTCAACCCAGCAGGCTTTTGTATGAAACACAGTATTGAGTCCAAGTTATGTTTCTGAAGTGTCCTATTTTTTAACATAACATTTAACATCATCTTGAACAGGCACATGGTGCCCGAAGAGTAATTATTTTAATCACAAAACAAAACATCATGATTGCTTAATAAGACCCACAGCTCTTAAATCATGAGCCTTATGGACTAGAAGGTAAATTTGAAGATAAACTGCATAATGTCTTGACCATCAAAAATTCTAATACATAAACAGGTTAAAGAAAATAATCTTGTGAATATTGCATAATGCTTTTAAGTTCATACAATAAATTAAAAGAAAATAAACTGTAACAGAAATACAATGTTGATGGAACATATACAGACTATAAAACAAAAACTTGACTAAGGTATTTCTATAATTCTTCAATTATTACAATTAAAATTCATTCTAAACAAATACAAATAAAATACAATTTATCATTTTACTACCTATATACTTCTTTGTCTTCCTTAAGTAAGTTTGGTATAGTTAATCTAAAATATATTATTTGTTCTTATAACAGTGTCATTATTTTTTTTTAAATAAACAAATATCCAAAAGTTATTATTTATATTGAAGGAAATTTACCTGGAGCAGTTTATACAGTCTACAATCCCACTGAAAGATTTATCATCGTTTTCAAAGAAATACTGAGTTTGCTCAGTGATACAGCTTGTTTTAGGCAGGGCAGCACCGAAATCATCATCTTCCATGTCAGCTGATAGAAAGAAGAAAATAAATAAATAAATAATGACATTTTAAAGTCACAGGCGTAATGGGGAGATCCAAATATGGCCCCCAGCCTAGATTCTTACCTTCTACTTCACTCAAAGTTGACTCTAACATTCTCTGGACTTACCTGCCTCAAGGAAACGTGGAAAACTCAAGCTCAAAAACAGCTGCTGTAAGATAGACCTGAACATAGAAAGACAATATACATTTGTTAAAGGCTTTTCTGCCATCTTTGTGTTTTACTAGGTCCTTAAAAATTACTCAAACAAGAATAATTAACAACAGAATCATCACGGTTAATTATGCTTTTCATAGAATCATAGAATCATGGAATGGTTTAGGTTGGAAAGGACCTTGAAGATCATTGAGTTCCAACCCCCTTGCCATAGGCAGGGACACCTCCCACTAGACCAGGTTGCCCAAGGCCACGTCCAGCCTGGCCCTGAACACCTCCAGGGATGGGGCCTCAACAGCCCCTCTGGGCAACCTGTGCCAGTGCCTCACCACCCTCAAAGTGAAAACTTTCTTCCTAATGCTTAATCTGAACCTGCCCTCTTCCAGTTTAAAGCCATTCCCTCTCGTCCTATCACTACATGCCCTAGAAAAAAGTCCTTCCCCAGCTCTCCTGTAGGTCCCCTTTAGGGACTGGAAGGCCGCAATAAGATCTCCCCGGAACCTTCTCTTCTCCAGGCTGAAAAGCCCCAACTCTTTCAGCTTCTCCTCATAGGAGAGGTGCTCCAGCCCTTGGACCATCCTCATGGCTCTCCTCTGGACACATTCCATCAGGTCCATGTCCTTCTTATGTTGGGGACTCCAGAGCTGGATGCAGTACTCCAGGTGGGGTCTCACGAGAGTGGAGTAGAGGGGCAGAATCACCTCCTTTGACCTGCTGGCCACACTTCTGATGCAGCCCAGGATACGGTTGGCCTTCTGGGCTGCGATTGCACACTGCTGGCTCATGTTGAGCTTCTCGTCAATCAGCACCCTCAGGTCTTTCTCCTCAGGGCTGCTCTCCAGCCATTCCCCGCCGAGCCTGTATTTGTGTTTGGGATTGCCTCGACCCAGATGTAAGACCTTGCACTTGGTCTTGTTGAACTGCATGACGTTGGCTTGGGCCCAGCTCTGCAGCCTGTTCAGGTCCCTCTGGATGGCATCCCTCCCCTCCAGCGTGTCTGCCTCCCCAAACAGCTTGTTATTATTGGCAAACTTGCCGAGGGTGCACTTGACCCCACTGTCCATGTCGCCAACAAAGATGTTGAACAGTACAGGTCCCAGTACCGACCCCTGAGGAACACCACTTGTCACTGCTCTCCTCTTGGACATCGAGCCGTTGACAGCAACTCTTTGAGTGCGACCGTCCAGCCAGTTCTTTATCCATCGAGTGGTCAATTTGTTGAATCCATGTCTCTCCAATTTAGAGACCAGGATATCCTGTGGGAGGGTGTCAAACGCTTTGCACAAGTCCAGGCAGATGACATCAGTTGATCTGCCCTTGTCCACTGCCACTGTAACCCCTTCGTAGAAGGCCACCTAATTTGTCAGGCATGACTTGCCCTTGGTGAAGCCATGCTGGCTGCCACAAATCACCTCCTTGTTTTCTACGTGCCTCAGCAGAGTTTCCAGGAGGATCTGCTCCATGATCTTTCCAGGCACAGAGGTGAGACTGACCGGCCTGTAGTACCCTGGGTCCTCCTTATTTCCCTTTTTTAATATAGGGTTTATGTTTCCCCTTTTCCCGTCAGCAGGAACCTTACCAGAGCAGCACGACTTCTCAAATACGATGGCTAGTGGCTTAGCGACTTGATTTGCCAGTTCCCTCAGGACCCACGGTGTATCTCATCAGGTCCCATGGACTTGCGCACCTTCAGGTTCCTCAGGTGGTCTCGCACTTGATCTTCTCCTACAGTGGGCCGTTCTTTATTTTCCCAATCCCCGCCTTTGCATTCTGCATCAACTTATAATAACTTAATAACTTTTGCTAGTTACTAAAGTTGTGTTTCTTTAAACCTTAGGATTTGACTCTGGTTTTCTTTCCACACTTTCTCCCAGGTCTTCTTTCACACTAATCTTTTATTCTACTGTTGCGATTTGCTATCATTTGTGACCATAAGTCACATGATGGAAATGTTATTATGCCATCCATGTCCTCCTTTTACACCTTAGGGGGAGGTGGAAGAGGCATGTTGATATCTCTCTAACACTTAAACTAACCAGAAATCCTTTCGAACACGCTCCAGAAAAATGCTCCTGAATTAGATGGTTTATACTGATTAAGGCTCATTAAATTGCTGAGAAGGAGATGAACACTGGAATATTACAAGTATATTATAAAAATCATTACTGTAGCAGTTGACTTTTAAAACCATCTCTATTCCTGCTCTTGAGGTATAGAATATATTTTCCTCCCAGATGTTGCCGAACACTTAAGCTTAAAGAGCTCCATTTATTTAAAATTAGTTTTCTTCACTCGCGATCATGTTTTTCCTATTTTATTTACTTGAAGCAAGTACCAGCTTGCCACATACAGAGCCCTCTTTTCCTCTACCAACCTGTCAAAACAGGAATCTCAGCAGTTAAGTTCCCTGCCTCCCTGCTTGTGCTTAAACTTTCTTAAGTTGTAGTTTCCTGTCATCACATTTTAGGTTTGCTTCTGCCTACAAATATGACCTGATCTCTCCTCGCCGCATTCTGCACTAATGTTTGTTCTGCAGAGAGAAGGGACTGTATAACTTTATTCAGCCTCCAATATTTTTTCCTTTTCTCCTCATCCAGCGTGATCCATATGTAAAGAAACTGAGTCTGCCTGTCACCTTTCCAGTGGCATTGTTGCCTGAAGGAGCTCTGGATTCACATCCACAGATTTGTGCCTTGAATGATCAGATGGACAGTGCACCAGCTGTCATGGATGAGAAGGGACCTGATGTCATTCAACAATGACACAATTTGCTGACAGAAAGTAGTAATTCTTCGTGAGGACCTGACAGAATTTATAGGCGATTGAGTGAAAGAGGCAGCCTGGGACAACTGTAAAATCTTCTGAGTTAAAAGACCATGAAGGAGAAATGATACATACTCTCTTAATTAAATGCTAATGCATCCCATATAAATTTTGAAAATTATCACTCACACCTTTATCCCATATTGTTGCCTGAAACACTATAGTTTTCTTTAATAACCTGGTTTCTCTTATTTCTCTGCATTTGCTTTTGCCAGGTGCCTCACTGAATCCATTTTTGGTCAACCCTTTTCACTCCGCTTGCTTAATGGCCTTCTCTGCCTGCTTCTGACCTAGATTCCATTAAAAACATATCCATAGAAAGTACTTTCATGTGGTGCTTTCAAGTTAAACATCACACAAAATAAACCTCAGGTCTAAATTGAATCCAGACCACTGAGCCTGATTCGAACACTGATAAACTAAAGTTTCTCTGCTTGAGAAGAGCTCAAGTTTCTCTTCTGGATTATTGCCCATCTCCAGTTTTTGAGGTTTGCTGTTGTCCAAGAAAACCGAGATTTTTGCTGTTGCTGTTAACAAAATGTAAACAACAATAAAGACCAACATACAATCTTCATAGTGCTATCTGTGAGAAAATTACTGTATGTTTGTTCAGCTGCTGTATATTTTAACTTCATAAAATAGGTAATTTATTCCAGCTTGGTAATTATTACATAAAAAAGCGTCATGAAACTTTAGAAAAAGGAACAGACAGTCTCCAAGGGTGCAATTCACACCAATGCAAAAGTATCACATCAGTCCCAATCATCCCAACTTGGTGCTGTGGTAAGTAGCTGGTAGGGATATCTAGCTACATGGCTCTGAAATAGGTAAAATTATTTCTGTGGCTATTATCAATAATGCACAAACCAAAGTCAAAAGAAAAGAAAGCTCCTAAATGTCTCTTTAGTTTTAAAATATATCCAGTATTGTGATTGTGAAAGATAAATTTAACTACCGGTGCAATCCTGCCTCTCTCAAGGTCAATCCCAAAACTCCACAACAGTCCAAATATAGCAACTTTTCCCTTTCAGCTAGAAAATGCTGACTATACGTGAATGTAGAATTATCCAAAATGCTTTATATATATTTGCTTCCTTGAAGTAGTTCAGTAGTGCTTTCCACATTCCATTTCAAAAAAACCCCTAGTAATTAACATGAGAATCCTTAACTGAACTGTGCCATCAGATAACATAGTGGTTTTCCTGCAGTCTGAAGCAAGACTTCTTTACATTTTGCAATAGAGAAGCTTCATGTGTTTTTGTAAGATGATTCACTGAAAAGCAGAAATTGATTTTCTTAAGACTTCTTGCTAGAAAAAGGGAAAGAAGATATTCTGAAACAGGGAACCAAGTGACCAATAATTCTAAGTGTAATAACTTCACCTGAACCTTCCCACCTGCCTATCAGAGTTAGACCATCAATCCCAACTCTGCTTCCTGAACCTGATTTTGAGGAGTCAGAACACACAATTGCAAAACCTGGCAAGAGTAGTTTTGAACTCAACTGTTGACAGAATGCTGAATTTTCCAAGGAGTTTGGAGACATAGAATTTTCACCATAAGAAGAAACTGCAGAAACAAAGGGTTCAGAGCAGTTTCGGGGGTGGGGAGAGACTAACACAGTCTCAACCTACAGAATAATTAATTCTAGTTTGGACATACAGATTTCTGACAGACTTGCACTTACCAGGCAGCTGCCGAAGCCCACCATCCGAGATGCAAGATATCTGTTATCGTAGGCTGGGAAAAAGGAAGAGAGATTATACTATTTGTATAAACACCTGCACACTTTTAAGGGAATGTCAATCACCTCCCAAGGGGCTACTGACCACATAAGCAGAACGAAGTCCAGCTCCTTGCTTTGGTTCTTCTTCAGGATCACAGACTGATTGATAGTCGTACGACTTGTTAAAGGCATACAGGGACATATTAATCAGGTTTCGCATCAGGCCAGGGTCAATTTCACCAAAGAATCTTCCAATCTGATGAAGAAGAATATATGGAGATAAGTTAAAGTATTTCCAAGTATGTTTCTCATAAAAAAGTAAACAACTCATCAGGTTGTGTTGCTTATGTATTTATTTCTTTCTTTGACTATTTCTCTCCCAAAAGCTTGGTTGGACAACTCCAGTTAGACAGAAATTGTTAAATGCACTGCCAATGAGACCACCCTGCTTGAGGAAGAACCCAAGGAATATGAGAAAGAAAGTGTGTGTATGCCATACTACTTGCCCTCACCATCATAAGTCCATCAGCAGCCTAAGGGCAGAGCAGAAAGAACACAACTTGGCAGAAGTATGGCATCTTGAACCATATTAAATAAGACTGTGAAAAAGACTAGCAAAATAACTGGAATTTCTGATACACCAAAATTTTTGTGATTTGGAAGAGTAATTCTTTGGGTAAGTTGAGAGTGAAATCTTATTTTTTTTCTCTTGAAACTTCTTCCCATTTTGTTTCATGTTCTGTCCTTAAAAACATACATACCTGTTGTGTATATTCATCCCGATTTGACATCAAAAGAAATCCACCATCGTCAAGGATAACACAGTCCACATGCTATTATAAGAAAGTAAAATATGTTTTGCAGAAAGGATTTGTCAAGAGAACACTCTGTAAGAAACTATTTTTTATTCAACACTTCAGAAGTATCTTCAAATCTATGTGGCTCAGGCTAAATCACAACCCCATAGCCAAGGGCCAATATTAAGCTATAATAAGTAGCATTATCAGTATTATAAAAGTTTGTTCAGATCAAAGGCTGATTTGTGGCTTAATTTCATAAAAGTCGCTTTGTAAATTCATATTTGCTCAATACTTTGTTAGCTCTGAGTGCTATATCCTTATTAAATCTGATTATAATTGAACCTCAACTCATAATAAGGGACTACAACTTCTCGTGTGCTTCAGCCATGCTTAAAGTCCTTTTCCATTTGCAGCTTTTAATGGCAAAAGTCTTAAGGGCAGACTCTCAGCTTGCTAGTCATGCTCATTTTCACTTGCCAAGGACTGCAGTGGGTTTCTTCCAGATGTCAGGTGCAGGACTGGGAAGCCCACCAGTTCCCTGTGCTTTGCACTTTGTAACAGATCCTTTCAGTCAGAGATGGGAGAGATAGCAGGGAGGCCAAATAGATAACCTCCCAGAGTACCCTTTTTTGCTGTAACTCCTGCATTTAATGATCTTCACACTCCACAAAAGAATTCATGGAAGACCTGAGCGGAGAAAGCTTTTAAGCACATGGCAGAATCTGATACTGTGATTGCCCCTGAAGCTGTGCTCTCCTGAGTGCTAGCAGAGCTCCGGGATCCCCGAATCCTGAACGGGCTGGAGCAGAGGAGAGGAGGATGACTAATGACTGTTGAAGGGCACATCACATATTCTGGTGCTTTTCAGTTTGCATTTATCCTTTTCTAAGGTACTTCTAGTGTTCTTTTTCTCAGTTTGGTGGGGTTTTTGTTGTTTTTTTTTTTTTTATTATTATTATTTTTTTTAAATTATTGCCTTTCCTCGGGATTCTCCCCTTGCTCTGAAGGTTACCATTACACTTTTCTCACATTTTTCTTCACATCGTTCTCTATTCTCTTACTCTATTTTTTTCCTTCCCTCCAGTTCTCATAACCTCATTGCAATGATTCTTGCAACAACTGCTTCACCTTTTATACCCTCTTTCACCCCCTTCCCTCCTATTCTTTTTCTCAAGACACAAATGACTAAGTCCTGTTTTCTGTAAAATTAACCCTCAAATAATAATGATAGAATACTTGTCTTATATAAATCTAGAGAGAAAGAGTGAATTTTCATAATCTGCCAGATATTAATAAAGTGAGCATATTCTTACCATGCTGTTTCTCTCACAGCCACAGATTTCACTGTTGCACTAAAAAAATAGAAGTACAGTAAACTTTACAAAAAAGTTTCAAAAGAAACTATATTTCACAGTGATATTAATCAAGAAAAACAAGTGCAACTGATTTGAATTCCAATATCTGTATACTAATCAAAATTAATTTTGATTGTGTGTCATTTATCACAAATATCTCTGTGAACAACCTGTATTCAGTAATTATCAACAGCACAAGCCCTACTGTCTTTCACAAAGTCTCTGATACATCACCCTTTTTAAGAATGCTCAATATATTAGAGATGAATAGTTTGGGGGACTTGTCAGGCTGTCAGTGTTGTGAGTATAAAATAAAAGAGAAAGAATGTGCATTTCTATGCGTTTGGGGTGTGGAAAGAAAACCCAGAAAACATGCTGCCAATTATCTTTTTTGACCCTTAAAACCTTCACCAGTCTCGAAGCATGGGAAAACCCATGTGATAAAGGAAGCCCTCCATCTCCAGTTAGCTTGTATGGTTTTAATTACAAACATATTTTTCTTTTTCTTGCAATATGTGTATACATACAGACATAACTGTCTCCTTGCACTGTGTCCTGAGCAAAACAACTACTGGACAATGCTGCAGTCACTCAACTCAAATTAATTCTGAGATATTCCTCTTTCTTTCTCTTTTTCAGTTATGTATTTTTGTCCTTAGCTGTTCAGACATTTAGGGAATGCATTTGCCTACCCATTGAGCTCTAACACCCGCAATGGCCAGACACTGTTATAGAGTCCCTTGATGTACAACCAACCAAGCAACATTGCCTCATCCAATTGTTCCATAATTACCTTCATTCTGTGTCTCTGATGTACTATTAATGCACTATTAATGCACTATTTTTTTTTTTTTTTTGGCATTTAAAGCTAAACATTAGATGTAAGGAATGAAAGGGTTAAGCACCTATTTCATTGAGTTCTGTTAAAATGCTGTGATGTAGGTTGCCATGTAAATCCTTACTGTTCACTGTTTATGCATGCTCCATATTAAATAAAAATAGATTAAATTTTTTTCTGGGTTTGTTTTTTTTTTGTTTGTTTTTTTTTTTTTTAAACCAATTCTTTTGCAGATTTTATTCACTGCTACAGCATAATCTTAGTAGGGAGACTACTGGCTGGAATATGTCATTTTTCTTTGTCTTTATCCATGTTGTAGAATTATGAAAGCAAGACACGTACAAAATACAGCCTGTTTCAACATAGATTTATTTTGTGCATTTGGATGATTTAAATACCACAACTACTTGGCAACTACGCATCAGTGTGACTCTGGCACAAATAGCTATTAGACCTATTTGCATCTGAAGCTTTGAGAAATGCAAACAAAGTTCAAAAAAGACTTGGTCAATTGCTTACCAGGCTCTTGATTGTGGTTTTTGTGAAATTTTCCATCCAGCTGGTTGCGTCAATTTTTATTCCAACAACTAACAAGAAATACATGAAAGTCTTTTTTAGTAAAATGAAAAAAAATAAAAAAGGTAACTGTAGGATCCTAAAAAAAAAAAATGGGAAAAACTATAATAACATCTAAATTATTAAACTGGAAAAGGATAAAATATGAGTTTTGCTCAGTTGTCTGACCACCAACATCCTTCATGAGACTAATAAATTAAGCACTCTTACTCAAACACAGCCAGATCTTTGGCTTGATTTCCACTAGCAAGATTAAAAGAGTCTCGGAGAAAAGAATGTTATATAAAGTGAAGTTCCTTTGAAATCTCAATTAAATTTCTAATTCACTGTTGAGCAACAACCAAATAACGAATGTATTTAGAGTTTCAGCACCACTCTATCTTACCTGCTGGTTTCAAAAGCTTCCCATTAATTGTTATTTCCACAGCCTTGCTTACCATGATACCTGTTTCATAGCTATTGGCACCACTTTCTGAGAGTATAGAAGGAAAAACAAAAACAAAACAAAAGGTTAGGGTGATATAAAAGCCTCTTCCTCTGAAAGCAAAATTAATGATTAGTGAAATACCCAGAATGATTAAAAAAAAAAAAAAATCCTTATTCAAAAGCACTGACCCAGTTGCACTATGCATTTATCACCTGTAAGAGCTCAGATCACCAACATCTGGATGACTAAGAGAAATACTTTTGTCTACTTTTCTTCATTCACGTTTTGTGCACAGTTTCGCTGCTTCATAAAGTTACTGCAGCCTCTTTTCTTTTTTCCTGCAAGCAGAGCCATGAATAGCTTTACACATGTGAGCAGCTCTGTTAAAACCCGGACCGGAGCCAAAGATTTTATCCTGCTGTCGTCTGTCTGTTTTTCAATGCAGGGTATACTGACACCGCTCACTAACTAACAATTTCTTCTCTGACAGACTTCAGCCTGTTTTCAACACTGCTTAGTATGAAAAAGCAAGTTAGAAGTGCATTCCCCGGAGCTCTGAGGAACAACAAAGGCTTCAGGGAATTCAGTTAATTACCTTTTTAATATTTTATTGAGAAAAGATGCAATAAATAAGTATGAAATAACAGCAATAAAATATCCCATATGTTTAAGAGAGGAGTATGTCATTTGTGGTAGCATCTGCTTTTAGACGAGCTTGGCAAGGTTAATGCTGCACACATCAGGAACGAGCGCTTACTATTGTGCACATATAGGTTTTAAATATCACAGTATTTCAGAGAAACTGGTTTTGGTGAATAATAGCAATTGGAAATAGATTTCAAAAGTGAAGTTTAAATTAAGCAGCAGTGCAGTGGACAGAGCTGTGGACTCTGGGCTCTTATACCTGCTTCTCCTAGACAGGTTTGGTGCTGAGGAGTTATAAAGAACTCCATCCAAATAAGGCTTTTTAAAGTAGTGTTATTGTCCCCGAGTGTGATTTTCTTGCGCTTCCTTTTAAAATAATTCTGACAAAGCATCTCTATAAAACAGGCTTTCAGTATCATAAATGAACGCCAGCACTCTGCATGTTTTCAGCTTTGTTAATTCTGAGCACGCAGGGCCACCAGACTCGATGATAAATTATAATGTCCCTTATTTAGTGCCCTCCTAGCTACCTTTTCCTTAATAATGGGTGATATCCCAGGATTTTTTTCCTTATGAAGTATCCCACTTGCGTGTTTTGTCAGTGACCTCAACTGGTATGGGAAACTTCCTTAAGTACACTTACATTGGACTAGCTGGCTCTGACATTTCAAAACAGCGATGACTTACTGTTGTAGTACGGAGCCGTGAATATATAGTTGTCATTATCTAAACTCCGTTTATAGAAGCTGACTTCATAAGTTTCAGCATTTTCCAACCAATCTTCTCCTGCCCTAATCACAAAAAAAAAAAAAACAGTGATGGAAAAAAGATAGTTAGTGTCGCATTCAAGCTGAGCTGCCGGAGGTGCGCTTCACAATTGGAAATAATGTGAGAGTCATTCATATAGTCCTCAGCCTTTGTCAGCTTTCGCTGACAAGGTGACAACTGCCAGGTGCAATTATTATTTTTACAAAAGTAGGGGGGAAAAGAAAGGAAAATAGTATTCTTGGAACAGCATGCATCTTGTCTCATCATTTTTAGATATAATGAGACAAACATAACTGCAAAACTACTTACAACAAAATATAAACAAACTTTTATAGCACACACTATCTCTTGAGAAACCATCCCAAAAGATTTTATATCATTAATAACACCAAAACAGAAAAGAAACTGATTTGGGGAGTAAAATTCATTGTCATTTTCCCATTTTGGGGAAACACCGAATAACCTAAGAAAAGAGATAAATTTGCTATTTACCCGTATATCTGTACTGGTGTCCTCAGTATTCCCAGTCACTGATTGGGAGTGTCTGGTTTATTAGACAACCACCTTCACATTCCCTTTTTGCCCTCTGGTAATGATACATTTTTCTCTCTTGAAGTCCCTGGACCATTTGGTCTCCTCTTATTACTCTAAAAAAAAATCAACTACTGCTTTACAGTATTTGCAGCCTGCCAGCCTGCCAAACCAGTAAGTGCTTAGGAGCAATTAGGGATTAGCATGGCCCCACTAGTACCACAAGGGCATTGCTTTTACTGCTACTCTACACTGATTAGAAATTTGGATTACATGACTGGCTACGGAAATAATGTTACGGATCAGTTTCAAGCAGTGACACAGGTAAAATCAAATTAAAACAAGACATTCCATTCATTTCATAGTTATCAGTACAGATTAAACTGTAGGAGAAGTTGTTTTTCAATCAATAAATCCATCATTTAACATTCCAACCTTCCACATTTCAAAGTTATCGTATTATACTATTTTATAATAATTGTTACCTTTTTGGGAACACTCTAGTAATTCCACCATCTGTAACAACAAATTGTGCAACAACTCCATCACTGTAACAAAAATAAGATTTTAAATGAAAACTGACTGAAAATCTCACAAGTTTCTATGTTAAGGGTAGCAATTTAAGTGCATAACTGTGAATTAAATATTTTTCCTGTGTAAACATTAACTGTATATCTCTATATACTCACACATGAATATTACTTTATTATCAAACTTTGAAATGCATCAAAAAAATCACAGTCAATAAAAAGAATACTTACAGAGACAGTTTACTCCAATAATTTTGGGCAAGATCATTTGTAAATCCTGCATCCAGCAAAACTCTAATGACCATATCAGTATTACCTATCAAAAGAGTTAAGACACTCATCTGAAACCATATGACATGGAGTTGCATTAAACAGCTAAAATGAAATTCTGAGTTGTCAAGGCACTATGGCCACAAAAATTGGGCTATTTCTATCAGACATACTACCTAACTGCAAAATACACCAAGTACTCGTTGTTAAATAGATTACTCTCACACTGTTGGCTTCACTTAAACTTTTCCTTCATTGTATCCTAAAAAACTATCTTTGTGTCAGAGGAATAAGCAAGTTGATAAGGGTATAAGTCCCAACTTTGCAAAACCCCTATGTTGAATTTGGAAAGTAACCTATTTTTAGAGCATGTTTTCATTCAAACACTTTATATCTCAGGTGATGCAATGAAACAACACTTAATTCTGAGTTGTACTTACTCCTACATGCTACAAAAATAGAGACAAACCGACTACAATATAAATATATTTATATCAGTTATGCCCCAGCCTCTCAAAAAAACCTATCTGCCATGTGAAAATGGGTACAGAGATATCAACTATTTTGAATTAGTAGCTTAGATGGATATGTAATTTTAAAATATCTTTGAAAACATGGTTTGAAGTCAGGGCTTCTCCAGCATCTTTTTCAGTACTGCTTTGCAAGAGTAAGTGCTAGGAATGCTCAACAGAAGTAAGAACGCACTTCAATACAGATTTTACCATGATGGAAAATAAAACAGGGCTAAATTGGAGCTGAACAATGTAAAGGCAAAATCTGGCTCTTGGTCTTCAATGTCACACAGTAAATCAGCGTTAGCAATACAGTTGTTCCGTGACTGGAACCTGCAGCTCTGAATTCTGCCAAGCCCCAGCCGCTCAGCCTTGCTGAGGAGCTTCAAAACTCCTCCTGGGGAAATATAAAAAAAAACAAACGCACCAACTTTTCTACAGTTTTGCTCCATAGAGAGCCGTGACATGCTCTGTGCTTCACCCTAAGCCTCAGATTCCAGAAAACGGATATTCACTTTTTTTTTTTTTTTTACAAAAGTGTCCTAATTCAATCTGTTTTCACAAAACAGATAAATAGGGGTATGTATTTGGGTATTGAAAACTTCATAAGCTTTAGCAAAAAGGCTTTTTCATAAAATGCACTGAAGTCTGAATGTGTGAGCATGCTACAGCAGCTCTGATTCACCAGCAGGAAGCACTGTCTCATATCGCCTTAATACATTAATTTAATTGTCATTAGATATATTTACATGGCTTAGCTAGACAAACATGTTAAACTACACTGAATGCTACAGAGTCACCTTCCCTATTTGGATGCACACTGTCATGGTATAGTATCTAATATAAGTTAGGGTACTGTTTTAAAAATATTTCTTCAGCTGTAAGTAATGACAAAAGGTCTCAGGATGAAACGTGCATGGCCTTACTGCATCCACATTTTCCTAGAAATTAAATTGAAATTCTGCCTGAATATAAGTATCAAAATATATCTCTCAGAATTATATTTCTCTCTGTTAATATAGACTCCTAATATTTTACTGGATACAGTGGTTTTTAGGATCCCCTTGTACTACCCACATCTTCACAAAGCAAGACTTGCTTACTCACATAAAGCAGATGTCAAAAACAAGTAGGGTCTTACTGCCCAGTAATTAACTGCTCTTACTGTCCCCTTAGTAACGACAGAGGTACTTGTCTATCTTCCTGGTCAACTTCTAAAAGGCTGAAGTTGGATGAGGTGAGTCAAAATATAACAGGCATTAAAGTTATAGCATATAGAGTATTTCAATTTGGGGATTTTACTAGTTACTCCTTTTAAAAAGTATTTTTTTTTTCTGAGATAATTTCCATAGCCAGTGTTTCCTTTAGTCAATGCTGTTTACTTATTCAGGAGACTATTTTTAAAATAACTTAATTATTAGAAAAAAGAAGGAAAAAAGTTAATTTTTTTGTGGATTCCAAAATGAAATATAGCAGTAATTTGATAAAATTTTGGCATAATTGCTTACTAAGCCCTAGTGTATACTGTAATATCACTAAATGTGTCCTCAATGTTTGCTTATATAACTAGTGAATATAAAACTATATAATTTTCATTTATTAACTGGTTTAATCATTGAGATGAACGCTTTCATTTCCAAGATTGAGTCAAGGGACTCAAATAAAATTTCAGTCAGTCAGCAAGCTGTCAATGAATCAGATCAATGTGTTAAAAACAACAACAAACACCCGCACATGTAGACAAAAATAGCCTTTTGTGAGAAGATCTCATATCTAAGTGCACATTCCTTCAGTTATATGGTCTAGCAGAGAGATTCCCATTGAATTGATCAGTGGTCCCTGACAGCAACATGTTAAAAAGACTCGGGAAATGTAAGAAGAAAAAAAAAAAATGTTTATTCCAACTGTTTATAAATTATTGATGGTGCTAAACAGATTTGAATGCATAAACAAACGAATCTAAACTTTGAATTTTTCATGAGAACAAGACTTTAATGCATTACTAATGGTTCATTGAAAAGCCTAACTCCTCATTTGTTCTAAATTGAGTTTAAGGCCAAATTTAAATAAACAAGTACCTTCCCAAAGCCCAGCGCTCACCGCTGCAGCAGTTACGTCAATCTGTGGTCTTAAACAATTCAAGCCCAAGCGAGGTCTCTCTAACCAATTTCTGAACCAGCAATAGAACTTCCTTATCTTTTATTCTGGTTATTGGTTATTTTGGTTCTCTGCTCCTTTTCTTTACTTATTTTGGTTGTATAAGCTGACAAGAAAGAAGACTGAAGATTTCATTACAAGATCTTGAAGTCTACTTAAGACTTACTTTGGCTGATGTGCTCAACAGAAAAAACTATAAATTCCAAATATTTGGAGTGTATTAAAATGAACGGTTATCTGCTGCTAAAACAGAATGCTGAGAGGAATAGTGGAAAATACTGCATGCATAATGCCCTGCAAACTTTCTTGAATAAACACAGAAAACTGCCAGCTAGTTTTGCAGTCTCTACCTTGGGTAGAAAATCCCAACACTAGATGTATTTCTACTATAAAAATAAGCGAAGATAAAAACCCGACCCACATGATTTGGGCATGAAAGCGGTCATCTTGATGAACTTTCATTTATAAGTACTTTCTGAAGGAAAAATTTCAGTGAATTAAGAAGAATACTTACATGACGAACTGCTTGGAGTATTTCTGTCAATAAATTCATTGAAATTTAATAGAAATTCAGTGTTGTTATCTGATTTTTTTACATCATTACAGTATTCTCTGAAAAACAACAAAACATCAGCCTTCTCAGATGTTTCCTTTGCTACTAAAACAGACAAATATGGGTTAGCAAGTTGAAAGTCCAAGCAGGATTGTGCAACTACAATGAGGTGGCTGGCACTACTACGTCCATTGACTTCCACAGTCAATATTGAATGTTGGCCATATTGAGTATTTCAGGCATCTACAGGAAATAAATTATTCAAGTGGCTGCCTAAATCTGAATTATCAGAAAACTCCATGTATAGAAAAAGGCATAGATTCCCAGAAAAAAACACTCAAAACCAGTGTAGGCCATGAAATTAGGAGATCATAGAGTCTATAATCTAAACAAGAAAATGTGCAGTGAATTTAGTTTGGTCCTCGGTTAAATTCTACTGGAAAGTACATGGACTGCTGTTTAAAACATAGACACTTCATGCTCAACTAAGGCGGGATTTATGGGATAAGGTCCTATCCTCTGAGAAGTCTTAAAGGCAATTTTAATAATATACAACATGTAAGCATATAAACACTCTTTGTTTTGACATATGCAAAACAGATAAACAGTAAACTACTGTCCTTTACATAATGTAATAAACCCAAGCAACAGATCATTGAGCAATTCACTGAATACAGGCAAGCACAATAAAAGTTGCTGGGCATTTTGAAGGCAAATATTAGACGGTGAATGGCATTAAACAACTTTAATTAAAATGTAGAGAGTATTCAACAGTAAAGCAGGGAGCTCTTGTTTTAAAAAAGCTTTTTATATTAAATTAATTTTACGAACAAAAGAAGTCTGTTCAAGTATTTCATATGAATAAGCTATCTTATTACCCTTTACTTACTTTACCATGATCCTGGAAGAATACAGGCAGAATTTGCCCTACTATACAAACACTCGCATTTAAACAGAGTTCAATATTAAGCAGTCTTTGTTCATGTAGATCAGCCTAACAACTAGGGACTTGCTGGAAACTGCTAATTGGTACAATTGATTATCAGTAACTTCAGTCCTTCAGGAAAAATAAATTAAACAGTTAAGCTGAGAAAAGATTTGAAGATAGAAGACTGTGTTTTACATACAAATCTATCTAAACCCATATAATTTTAAAAGGATACAGGAATTCATAAGGTAAATAAGAAATGGAACAATTCTTAACTGAACTTGATGGTACAGCCTTTCCTTTATTTATCATAACTATTTTTTAAAGGAACTTAATTTTTAAGAACTATTTACCATACTATGTTTCCCTAGAAAACATATATTTACAAGGTCAAAAAAGGCTACACAATTTCACACGAAAAAACAGGGAGCTAATGAACTTACTCAATCAATTTTCAATGACTCAACAAGTTTTCTTATTCAATGAGTCAAAAATTACTTCATCCTTAAGTGATAGAGAGCTTTGAAATACTTTATCTTGGAGTTGTAAAACGTCTCGAGTTAAGTATGATACCAATTTAACAAAAGAGAGGCTAAGGTACAAAGTTGTAAAATCTTAAAATTCACAGCCCAAGAAATGAACAGATACGTATAAGATTTCCATTAAAAACATAAGCAAATGACAACATGTCAGATTTTACAGCTCTCTGCTTAATATAAAAAGGAATCAGAGTCTGGAGATGCTATTTACATTCTAGCAAGAAGAAAAGATTGATCTTGTAGAACACAAATATAATTACTGTTCTTTTACTTAATATTTTTTTACCAAAATGAACTCTTGGTCAAATCTGTATTTTGTAAATGTCATTAATCTGATCAAAGGCTTACTTACTGCTGAAATAATACTTATTACTGGGAAATTAACCAACCTTGGTGCTATAAACGTATAGCCAGCTTCATCAAAATGATCAAGCTTCAGTGTTTCTGAATCTACAAAGACGAAGAGTAAACACCAAGTAAGTAAACTGGGCTTTTTGCCATCATCTTTCTCAAAATAATTGGCTAGCTTTTGCATGCATCCATGAATTTAGAAAGAAATGTTTATTTTGAGACCTTTTCCTGCTAATATACTGTACACTTCTCAGAATTTCACAGTATAGGAAGAAATTATTTGTTTATTATATACAACATACACCTGGCAAAAATAACGTATCTAACGACTTACTTAGAGAAGACATTTTATTAGCATGACAACACGAAAACATATGAGATGTTTTCATTAGAATAACAATCTGATAACAAAGAAATATTTGGGACACTGAGTTGTTAGAACATGAAGGAAAATGCTTCTAGTATTTTCTGCAATAAAGTTTAAAACCCATCCATATATGCATCACTTTAAATGCTACTGAAAATAATGGCTTCAAAAGCTGTATCACTGAACACTGATAGGACCAGACAAAGAAGGATCAGAGATTAGCAACATACTGAAATGTGCATGAAAACAGAAAAACCCTGCACTTTTTTTTTTTTTTTTTCTTCTCCTTTCTATTGCTATGGTACCCAATGACCATGGGAAAAATCCTGAGACAAAAAATACAGAGGAGCATATCCAGTAGGAATAGAAATATAAGTGAAAAATATCAACTGCAGTAGACAGAAGGAAATTGAGCAACAAGAATATACTTGCCCTTTTTGATTGCCACTATCCATCAGAAAGAGAAAGCAGGGAAACAGAAAAAAACAGGGTAAAGCAAAAGGGGTCACAAACCAATATTTTATTCAAACAGCCCCTTGAATAAAAATATTGTGCATAGATAGATCAAAGGTTCAATTTACATACAGCTGTAGTCTGGAAAAAAGACAAACATCCTTGAAGACTGAAGAATATGTCCCTCTCAATTATTTCTCAAGTACCTTCTATATACTGTGGCTATTTCAAGGGTCTGCTTTGCAGGTATTGTTGATGTAAGAGCAAAACCATCTAACCTAATCCATCAAGAGAACCGTACTCACTCACTAAAACTTCAATTTTAAACTATTTGCTATTTGACAAAGTTACAAAATAAATCACTGATGATTAAAAACTTGCCATACTCTACTTCATATGCAGGAGGTGATGGTAAAATTCAGTAATTTAGCACTAATCAAGTTTTCTCTAAACTAACAATATCTAGGCCTGTCAGAGAGATTCATAGTGCTTTTCTAACGTTCTATTTAACTGTACATTTGTTCAAGTTTATCATAATACTCAGATAAAGTTAAAAGGATGTGATAGGTTCTATTTGTTCTACTACCTAGATTACAGTTAAGCTATACCTAATAAACACAAAGCTTTTGAATACTCACAAGTATCATTTACAATTGTCTCTCCAGAATCTGTAAATGGCTTGAAATTAGTCTAGTCCAAAAAATACATTAAAACATCCACTACAACTATTTGTAAAGCGCAAAATAAAAACCTAGCTGCAAGCCAAACCAAACAGCACTTTCACATTAATCTATTTCTACAGGCAGCAGAGGTAATTTGCTAAATATAATACTGTAACTACTGTAAAAATAAAAAAAAAAAATACTTTACTACTATCATGACATCTAGCTAATAGAGTGAAAAAATTAGTATCCAGACCCTTAAAATGACAGCAACAGAGGATACACAAAGCAATGATTCTATAGGTACAGAGCAAGTGGGAAGGGATTGTCAGAGGAACCGGGGTACCTGCACATATTCTATCATTATAGAATATTTCTTGTTCCTTGGATGTTGCAATGGGGTTAGAATCATTGCTGCAGATTTTGGGTACATCATGATAACATCAGTGAATTCCACAAAATTTATTAATTTTAAATATTGCTTTTTTAAGTGAATCTGAAACTTAGCAGTACTAGCCAAGAACAGGGAACCTTCGTAGTACTTACATCTGGCTTGAGTTATTGGTTCTTCTATTTTGGCTTTAATATAATAAAAGCTGTATGATGGTAACACCAATGCCAAACTGCAACAGAAATGAGAAAAGTAAAGCAATTACGTCATTTGCAGCAGTTTTCCCATTTCAGCTTCTACGTGCTTTGAAAACAATCGTCATGAGGCAAGATTGTCATATCGTGACATACCAGCCCCACACTTTGTAATGGACAGAAGTAGGTTCATGCTGGTCTTAAAGTTCTCTGTGTTTATTTTCATTCTTATTTATGCCTTTAATCATAAATGCAGTTTTTAACGGATTTTCTAAATAACTGCAAATTATAAAATAGATTATTTCTTCTATCTTCCTCTAACACATTTAGCATCCCAATGTGACACATGTCAGCGATCACTGATAGTAAAAAAGAGTACGTGGCACTGCACAGAATTGCATGCATCATATAATGACAGACTCTCCCTTCGCTAATAAAACAACTATTGGTATGCATTAGGAAATGTATCTGGCAATACTTGAATTCACATTATGCTCAAGATGCAAAATATTTTCTTGAATCATGCAGTCACCACTAAAAACCTTTGAACATCCTTGTGTAATAACATTTTGAGATTTGCAAAGCATTTGCAATATATTTTCTTTTAGATTATACTTATTTTTGTTCAGAAAATATAGGGCTTCTTTTTGCTACTAAATTCAATGCAAGTGTAGAAGAGTTCAGCTCTGAAAAGGTATGTAAAGGACAGGAGGTACGAGTAATCGTTAAAGAGGTAACATCATCTCCCACATCACATCCTTAATATTTGCACTCGGATTTCATGACTGTAAAACTGCAATGGTTTCTAATAGATAGCTGCAGAAATTAACATTAAAAAAGTTGTACAATTGAGCCATAAATGAGATGACCTTTAATGATACATTTGCCATTTAAACAGAACGTAAGTGAGATTGCTGAATATTCAGTGTAGCCTTCTACCAATCCTCCTCTAGGGAAATCAGCAGCAGTTTACCTGTCATTAACAGTTACTGCTAGCAGAAATTGCTAATTAAAATCTATAATTTTATGTTTAATAGGTTTGCTGCAATGTGACTTCATGGATTTATTGCCGTATCTCATGCCAGGGAGCTCAGTAAGAATTAAGAAGTCATATAAATGAAATGTATCTCTTTACCGATTGCTAGATGTCATAGTCTGATAAAAAACTTTCTTTTCTTACAGAGTATAAAGATAGAGGCAGTTCAACAGAAAAATGGCATGCTGAATAAAAGATAAAGTCCTACATTTACATTATATTGTTAAAACTGATTTGTTTTGCATATAAATTAACGTTGGCATTTTCTTTGGCTGTACACATGGGAACCAGCTTGGCTGAGGACTACTGTAATTCACCACAATAAAAATATCATTTTGGTAAAAATTTGACTTAATATTTGTACCATCTAGTTTTGAGCTAGAGTAGTTTAACCTTGCTGGGACTTGGTAAACCTTAACTTGCTTTGGACAATGTCGAGTTGCTATATTCTTTCTAGTGTTTCAGAGCTGTCTGCTTAAATGAGTTTGAAACAATATACACACCGACATTGCATTCAAGGGGGGACGTGATTTTACCCATTACTTAATTTTTTCCTGCTGTCACTTACCGTGTGATTTTTATATGCAAAACAGTATAAATGATAATTAGCCAAAACTTGTCACAAACAGATACAGATTTTGGAGATAATCAGTAGCATAGTTCTTGCCCTTAAGATCTGACATGAATGTCAGCAAAGTCACGATATATGTGATGACTGCGACTGAAAAAGATTTCCACATAACATGTCGCATTTTTTACTTAGACCGAAATATAGCATCTTCCTTTTTAATATGCATATTAAAACAAGAACACGGAGACAACGCAGAGGTGAAATAAGAGGAGGAATCTAAGAGAAAATGTACAATTAAGAATCAAACTATGGTGTGATACAGAAAGTAGGAGGAAAAGCAAGATTCTTAACATCAGTCGTAAAACCTTTTTTTTCCTACATACTGAAGTAGCCTCGTGAAAAATGTCAACAGTTGGATGAAAGACTGAGGTTCTGGTCCTTAGACAGAGCAACAATTCTGAGCTGTAAAGGAACCCAGCAAACCCTGTAGGCCTGGACACAAGATGATCTGGTTCTGACTTAGCTAATATAGAAAATGTAATGCTAAAAATATTAACCAAAATAAACAAAAAAGATGTTTAACTAAACAAGTCAGAGAACAGAAATAGGTTACCTGTAATCAGTGCCATTCACAGCAGTCCATGTATACGTTCTGTTTCCTTTATCTATATATCTCTGCAAAGACATATTGGTGAAAAACTAAATTATTAACTCTGAAGCCTCAACAAGTGTGCCTTTTTCTTGAGAAATGTAGTGTAAAATCAAGTACAAATCTGTTGGAATTCTATTTATTTTGCTAAAAACACGAGCTGAGCTGCAACCCGTTTTCTTAAACATTTTCCAAACTTGTATTATACAAAAGAATTGCTGATATCCTTTCAATTGAACATTAATGAAATGCAAGTTTAAATAGAACAAGACAAATATTACTTATCATTTTCCCTTTTAAATTCATTAGTCAGGCCTACGCACATTTTTTTTCTATGTGTTTTAAATTTGATAAAAGATGTTATCTCCTTTACAGACCATTTTGCAGTTAAAATATGAAAAATAAAAAACCCAAACAATTAAAAAAGAAGACTTTGTAAGTAACTCTTTAATTACAAAAGCCCCAGTACCTGTTCTTTCAGGTCACAGTACCAGTGGCTAAATGAATTTAAATTTCATTTATATCAATGGGCGCATTCAGGTAGTCCTGATTGTATAATCAACCCATGCTAAACGCACATGTGTTCTTAATCTCATTAGAAGGCTCTTGAATTTGTGAAAATTTTAACATGGAAGTAAATATTTATTTTTAAATAACTTAATACATTAGGATAAGCTTTACCACTCACTTTCTTTTGGTATGAAAAATGATGTGATAGACATAGTCCAACAGTTCCCCATAGATTTAATCATTAATGCAGCTGGCTGGCATTGTTTTACTCAGTTTGCCACTTTGAAAACAACAAGTTTATGCCAACTTTAACATATTATTATTTTACAATTAGAGATTTGTAAGTATGCCAGCAATGAAGCCTCTGCAGCTGTTGCACTGCAACATTACAAAATACCTCTATGTTCTTTACTTCCCTGTAGTAAAACATAAGTGTGAAAATGACCATGGTTATGAAAAAGAGGTGTGTTTTTTGACATTTATGATTTGAAACCTTCTCATTACCTGGCTTTTCAGCACAGCATGACAGTGTAAACAATTTAATATTCAATTTAGGAAAAAAAAAAAAAAGAAAAGAAAAAAAAAGATGCTTTTATCAGTGTCTCATGCCCTGATATATTTTATATGTAAGATAAAAAAGTGGCTGAAGAGATTTTTTCCAAGCCTATTTATATTTAATAATGTGCCTATACTATTACTTCACCTCAAGAATAAGCAGACGTTTGAATCTAGCACCAGGAACCTGTCCAAATCCATGCCATGGGTTGCCCACCATGTCCGGTGGCAAGAGAAATGCAGTGCCCAAGGTGGGAGGGAAGGAAGAGAAGAACTGGGCTCATATTAAATGCTGTTGCCACCAGTGCTGTGAACATGCTTGAAAGCGAACTGGCTGAAACCTCCCTTCAAAGATAACCCAGCAGATCACGTGTCTTCAGACGTGAGTTCCCATTCCCCTCTGCCGACTTCACTACTGAGCAGTGTGAGACCATCTCACCCCTAGCTGGTCACTGCCAAAGAACCTACACATGTTACTGCAATTTTTGTGACCCTTCAGTTTTCACTGCTGCCCACCCCGGCTGCCCGAACGTGGCAATGCTTTTGTTCCTATGGCATCTTCTCTGTTAGCTGGAAAGCCCCTGAGGCCTTGGGAGACTCCAGCGCACCCCACCCACACTTTCTGCAAGTCCAGTCTCTATGCTGTAGTATGAGGTCATCTCCCAAGACGCTGCTGGGGCCAGCTGCAATACAAAAGGAAAGCAATGCAAACTTAAACCAAAAAGCAAAACAAAAAGGACATCAATTTTAAACCTCAAAACTGCAACTGTCAGTTCAGAGCAACTGACCGCGGCAGCCCTTTTTATAAGAAAATATATGAAGCTATCAAGTGCAAAGTGGTGCATGGCTCACGCATGGCCTGTGGTCTGAAGCAGCATTATTCTGGCTCTAGCAGCCTGGAGCTGGGCGGGTGCAGTGGCTCGAAGCAGTCACCATTGCCAGCCATTTCTGGCTGCTCCCGTCTCTCACAGAGGTCCGAGTACAGGAAGAACTCTTGGGCTGTGATGCAAGAGGAGGTGAGGGACATTGATGTCGCTGGGCACTTCAAGCATCTGGGATCAAAAGGCTTGGGAAGTTCTATTCAAACACAGATTGTGGTTGGGGCCGCGCAGAACTGACACATTCTCATGCACTCAGGGACATCACATTCCCGACGTCCCTTCCGATGCTGTCGCTGACTCCAACATTTGCAAGCGTAAATGCTTCCCCTCCCTCCCTCTCTGGGCAAACAGTTTCAGGACCAACTATTTCAGAACTTTTTTATCACACAGCCTGAGATCTCTTCAACAACTTTTCCATGAATGCAATTTCTTGTATAACCCCAATGATATTGTGTTTTTGTGACCTTCTCATTCTCCATTTTCTAATCACCTTCACAGAGCCCTTTTCACCCATAGGACAGGAGAGGCCCTCCTTAAACAAAATAACAACACATGTCTGAAAATGTCCCAGTGAGTCCCTCCCTTCGGGAGCAGTTTATTCCCAACGCAGAAGCCAGCAGGACTTCAGACTCTCCGACAGTGGGTCAGGAATGACCCAGTCTCCCTTCAGAATTGGGGAACAGGCTGGTGGCTTCCTAGACAGTGTGGGCTCCTGACACAGATGAGGTAGCAGAATTGACATCAGATGGGGCCTACCCTCCCTGCCCCAGGAGGGCCCTATTCAATCACCATCCTCCAATAGTGGAACCATTCAGAAAAAGGCACTTTTTTTTTTTTGATACAGCAGGATTTCCCCATAGATTGTAAAGCAGCATTGTAAAGCCTTACTCAGGAGGGCTGGGATGGGGGCTTTATTGTGGGAAAGCACAGCAGAGTCCTGGCAGAAGGCAAGGGGACTGCTGGTAGAGGTGTCTGCTCTAGAAGAACATGGGAAGAGGGGAAAAACAGCATGAAGTCAGACACAGAGGAGCGTGGGATTCATAGACAGTGGGACTCCACAGGTTCAGGGACCATAACTTACAGGCACACTTTGCACCCAGACTACGTAAGTGTATAAGGCTTGAGTTAAGTTGACTTCACTTACACAGACTAAAGTAGGAAAATATGACTTTGCTGCCTACATGATTCTGTGATCATCATTATCATCATCCTTCAGCTAAGATCAACTACATTTACATTTGTCTGCCTCCGCTGAACCTGAGGTTCTGTACTCAAGAAGAGAGTCTATGAGGTTCTTCACTTTCTGAACAGAGTATCAGAAGGAAGACATCACCAAACACCGAGTCAAATTCCCTAGACTCTGAGATATAATAAAATACCATGCCAACCTTTCTGCAACAGAGTCACAATCTTGTCAGCAGGCAGTTGAATGAAAATACAGATTTTAATGTCTCCTCATAGGTGGACACATATGCACATAAAGCCACTGATCTCCTCAATGACACCCATAGGTCAGGAATAAAAAATGCCTCTGATGGATTTGCTTTTAAATTATACTATCAGAAGCAGCGTGCTTTGTCAAATCCAGTGTAGATACTAAAAGGCTGAGGAATGGTCATGAGATGTCCAGCTCGGGAGTCCTCAGCATAGGAAAGACATGGACCTGTTGCAGGATGTCCAGAGGAGGGCCACATAAATGATCAGAGGAATGGAACATCTCTCCTGTGAAGACAGGCTGGGAGAGTTGAGGTTGTTCAGCTTGGAGAAGAGAAGGCTCTGGGGAGACCTTATTGAGGTCTTTCAATACTTAAAGGGAGCTTAAAAGAAAGATGAGGACAGACATTTTAGTAGGACAGGCAGTGATAGGACAAGGTGATTTAAACAAAAGAAAGTAGATTTAGACTAGATATAAGGAAGAATTTTTTTTTATAATGAGGGTGGAGAAACATTGGAACATGTTGCTCCGAGGGGTGGTAGGTGCCCCATCCCTGGGAACGTACAAGGTCAGGTTGGACAAGACTCTAATCAACCTGATCTACTTGAAGATGTCCCTGCGCATTGCAGGGGGGTTGGACTAGATGACCTATAAAGGTCCCTTCCAATCCAAACTATTCTATGATTCTAAGTATGTTCCCAAAGGTCTGTCGTGGAACCAAATGACCATGAGCTGGACATTGTGAAATCACAGCCTGGATAAACCATTGAGACATGCTTCAGAAATTTCAGCTCCATTTTCAGCCTCATCTAGCAATGAGAATGTGTATAACCACTGATTTTTCACCCACAAAAACAATTAACATTCTACCATGTTTAATGAAAAGATAGACTACAACTATGAAATATTTTTTGTGTACCAAAATGAGAATAAGTATATAAAAATCTTGCCTTGATGCAGAATTGTGTCAGAGGACAGGTAAGAGGTACTGTTTAATATTGGGCATCACTTGGTGTAATCTGGCCAAAATTTAAAACAGAGTTTAAAAGTTGCTACCATCTATCAGACAATGAATGGAATATAAGTAAGGAATGTGCTGTTTTTAACAGAATAGAACACCCCAAAATTCTGAGGCCTGATTTCCTGTCAATTTACCTTGATTAGATTCTGTAACATATGTCTTTTGAGAAGAAGGAACTTTATATTGGAACATTTTGCTATTTAGGTACAGACAGCAGAGCCATTGGAGATATAAAAGTTACAGGAGATCAACAGGAGAGAGCATGGTGTTAATATACATGAAAAATTAATTGCATACTGCCAAGCAATTCTGCTGAGTATTGTTATGGTGTGCATATATATATATATATAAGGTTGGTGTAGTGTCTGCTTGGTGTTATATTTGCTTCACATTCTTCTGCTAAGTCATTAAATTAGCTATCTTCAAGCTGTTTTACATTCAGAGCAAAACAGTTTTAAAAAGCTTTTGGAGAAACTTGACCCAGGGAACTACAGGCCAGTCAGTCTCACCTCTGTGCCTAGCAAGATCATGGAGCAGATCCTCCTGGAAACTCTGCTGAGGCACATAGAAAACAAGGTGATTGGTGGCAGCCAGCATGGCTTCACCAAGGGCAAGTCATGCCTGAAAAATATGGTGGCCTTCTATGAAGGGGTTACAGAGGCAGTGGAAAAGGGAAAATCAACTGATGCCATCTACCTGGACTTGTGCAAAACGTTTGACACCCTCCCACATGGTCGCACTCAAAGAATTGTGGTCAACAGCTCGATGTCCAAGAGGAGAGCAGTGACAAGTGGCGATCCTCAGGGGTCGGTACTGGGACCTGTACTGTTCAACATCTTTGTCGGCGACATGGACAGTGGGGTTGAGTGCACCCTCAGCAAGTTTGACAATAATAACAAGCTGTTTGGCGAGGTAGACACGCTGGAGGGGAGGGATGCCATCCAGAGGGACCTGGACAGGCTGCAGAGCTGGGCCCAAGCCAACCTCATGCAGTTCAACAAGACCAAGTGCAAGGTCTTACATCTGTGTCGGGGCAATCCCAAGCACAAATACAGGCTCGGCGGGGAATGGCTGGAGAGCAGCCCTGAGGAGAAGGACCTGGGGGTGCTGATTGACAAGAAGCTCAACATGAGCCAGCAGTGTGGGATCACAGCGCAGAAGGCCAACCATATCCTGGGCTGCATCAAAGCAAGTGTGTCCAGCAGGTCAAAGGAGGTGATTCTGCCCCTCTACTCCACTCTCGTGAGACTCCACCTGGAGTACTGCATCCAGCTCTGGAATCCCCAACATTAGAAGGATGCGTACTTGCTGGAGCGTGTCCAGAGGAGAGCCACGAGGATGATCCGAGGGCTGGAGCACCTCTCCTATGAGGAGAAGCTGAAAGAGTTGGGGCTGTTCAGCCTGGAGAAGAGAAGGCTCCAGGGAGATCTTATTGCAGCCTTCCAGTCCCTAAAGGGGGCCTACAGGAGAGCTGGGGAAGGACTTTTTACTTGGGCATGTAGCGATAGGACGAGGGGAATGGCTTTAAACTGGAAGAGGGCAGGTTCAGATTGAACATTAGGAAGAAGTTTTTCACTGTGAGGGTGGTGAGGCACTGGCACAGGTTGCCCAGAGAGGTTGTTGAGGCCCCATCCCTGGAGGTGTTCAAGGCCAGGCTGGACGTGGCCTTGGGCAACCTGGTCTGGTGGGAGGTGTCCCTGCCTATGGCAGGGGGGTTGAAACTCGATGATCTTCAAGGTCCTTTCCAACCTAAATCATTCTATGATTTTAAGTGTAACTGTGGAGTATACTCTGACCAGAACTGCTCTTTTGCCACACCAGTCCTGATTTCTTCTCATTACAGTCCCGAAGAAGTAGAGCATACATGTAAGGATCCATATAAAATCTGAATATTTCTTATTGCTAGGAAAGAGTAGCAATCTTTGTTATGAATGAGCATTTTGGACAGGGAAACAAGGAACACCACACACTGTTCAGATAGTACAAGTATGTAATATAACTGTAAGATGAATTCTCTTATCCCAAATAGTCTTCATTTATGGCACATAAATGTTATATTTTTTCTCACTACTTTCTTCCACCGCAATATAAACTACCAAACCCATCCTCACACATCTCCACAGGCAAATTAAATACTTTGTTTTGGGATTCATACACAGAAGTAGGCTGGGCCCATTTCCTGGTACAAAGTGTAAGACCTCATCAACAACTGCCTGATTAATGATGCACCAAAGAAACCAAGAAACAAAACAATTCTTTTTTCAGAAGTACATAATTTCTTTCAGTGTAAGACAGTAAAGCTAGCAAATCAAAAGGGAAAAATGATACAAACTGACATTACAGAATGAACGTCTTTTCACCATTTCACAGTATTTTTCTGGTTTTGTTCCAGTAAATGTAATTGCCTGTGTTCCTATCTTACCTCATCTTGGGACTTGACCAGTGTTTCAAATGTTTTTTCTCCACTTTCCCCATCTATCATTTTCTTCCGGATCTATAGGCAAGGAAGAAAGAAAAACTATGTGTTGCATGTATAATGTATATAATACTTCATATAATATATATAACATAATATATATTATATATTTTACAAAATATATATTGTATATAACATTTCATAAAAACACAGAAAATGGTAATGCATATGAGAGTCATAGCTCTTTAAAAAAAAGTTAAGTTTCCAGTATTCGGGTTTTTCTAATTAAAAGTTGCTTTATCCAAACATATACTGAATCAGTAGAGTTATGAAACAACAACTCTGGTATATGTTGCATAGCAAGACCATCCCATAAAACCCCTTGATGTTGGGCACTAGAAAGAGTATGAATTCTGCGTGGAGGAGGAAGAGTTTTGTCTAGCAGTTCTTGCGCTCCCCAGCACATCTGTGTGGTTCTGATAGCAGCAGTGATTCCCAAAAACATTTTTATTCCAGTCTAAGAGTCATTCTTGTCTGAAACAGGAGTGTTAAAGAACCTTAAGGTGGAATTTAACAGATACCAATAGTGTCATTATGAAAGAACAATTGCAAATGAAGTGAAAAAATGCGAAAAATATGTAAAATGTTTAAAACCCCTGTATTTTATTTCATGAAATTAAAAAAACATTTTTAAAAATTCTGATTTCTGAATGTATTACAAAATTAGTAACTGAAAATATACAGAGGAATTTTTGTCAAGACTTTATTTCTCAGTTCTCTCTCACCACAGCAATATACTTGCATTAGAGATAGGAAAATACTTCTAAAATATTTCAGGTAATATTTTAATATCCTATTAAAAATTGTTCTGTTTAAAAAAAGAAAAAAAATACAAGCCCCCTTCCCAAGAATTGTCTTTAATGAAGAAGAAAGAAGAATTAAGAATTTAAAAATGAGAGGAATATAATGCATTGCCTTTGCCCACAAATAATACTGGTTTTCAATTTGTTTCATTATAAATTCATCTCTCTATAAAGTCATCATCTTGACAAATTAAAAATTTAAATTCATAGTGAAATA
This sequence comes from Vanellus vanellus, assembly GCF_965231255.1. Classification (NCBI taxonomy): domain Eukaryota; kingdom Metazoa; phylum Chordata; class Aves; order Charadriiformes; family Charadriidae; genus Vanellus; species Vanellus vanellus. The sequence continues at coordinate 11,606,877 of NC_138905.1, read as the reverse complement.
AATTCCCATTCAAAATCTTGAACATTTATTGCTTTTCAGTTGCTATACAGTGAAATACAAGCAGCAACAAGTAGTAAGAAACCAGGTAATCTCACCTCAACTTTAATATCATTTTCCAATTCAGCATCTAGAAAATCCAGCGTAACAGGCTCCTGGGATTTAGGATTCTGAAGCAGAAGATATTGAATGATCAAGTAATAAAGACAGAGTACCGTAATGTTACAAATCATTCTAATCCCATTATTTCAAAGGAAGCTACTTAACTGGGTGTACTTACCCATCTATTTCAATCTTTTATAACATGATGAATTACTAGTGGCCCTTTCTCATTTATTTTATTTCATTGGGTAGAGGGGTTAATTGGATAAGTGAAAATCAAATTAATGCTAATGGCCAGTGTCCATCCACAGTCTGTCATGTATGGGGTGCTGCTCTCCCTACTGCTGATGTGTCATGGACTGTAAGGGTGAGAAAAGACACATCAGAGGAAGCATCAGATATGAGATTTTGTTCCAGAGAAATTTGGGAGAGTTTTCCAGCTGACCAGTAAGATGGGGCAACTGTACTCTTCTGCAGTTTTGCCAAAAGCAGGCTACAGGCTTGCCATTATGATGTGGAAATGGACTGTGGGTCAAGACTCAAAGAGGCAGCAATTATAGTAAATTATTTGTTTGTCATAAAAAACACTGTTATTGTCAGCATTACAGGACTTCCCTGTACACCTTGTGGTTTTGAATGAATGTCTCGACATCAGTACTGTTATCTGAACTTAAGAGATGGAAACCTGTAGTACAGAAATACTGTGACCCAGCAGCTTCAAGACCTACGAAGTGTACATGATGTCAGCCCTCAACTATGGAGCACAGAGAAGTTTGGTGGTCTGCATCTGTAGTAACCCTCGTCCCATAAGAGTGGGGGAAGACCTTTGTAGCACTGCTGAAGTATGACCACCCTCCAGCCTCTACTCCCTTCTGGGTTACTGTCTGCATTTACTTGGACAGAGCCCTTTTCCGTATCAGTTTTTAAGAATCCAACTCTTTTTTTTTTTTTTTTTTTTTTTTTGGGGGGGGGGGGATAGTTTTGGCTAAGCCCCATTGACTTTATATTATGTATGGTAGAAAAAAAATGGTATGGGGCTATTTAATCATTTAAATCTGATAGTTTAGAATAAAATATGAAAAAAATCCAGTTTGCGTTGTTTGATTTTTTTTTGATTGATAATACTTTGCGTTGTGTAATAGGACAGTTCATCCATTAAAGGATCTCAAGGCCTAGTTTTATCAGTAACTGAGCACAGTTTCTCATATGATTAGCAAGACAAAAATTGTCATTAGCCAATACTATTACTTCAAGACTACTGTAAATTCTGATAATGACATTTTTAGAGGATTTCAGTGATTTAGCTATACTAACAGGGTAGACTAAAGTCCATTCTTTCAAAATTATTATTATGTTCCTTCTATCCTAACATTGTCTGGCAAAGGTACATGAAAAATATACTTGTGACTATTCTATCAAAGAATGCAAGCATGTTTCATCACAATTTATGTATGTAATTCCAGTTCCTACTGGAAAGAAAGTAACGTCCTCAATAGCTGATAAAAGATGCCTTCATATAATGGACTGGAACATTAAAAGCTTAACAGTAGTCCATATTTTCAAGACTGTATTATAGAACAGTGTTAGAAGACAAAAGATGATTCCTTCATATTCTTGAGAAGGAAATGTGCATGTTTCTGGGTGTATAGAATCATTCCTGTTCTTAGCAAGACTTATGGTCTGCTAAGAGAAAAGCCAATAAATTTATTCTCAGAAAGAGAATATGCCCTGGAAAGATTTCAGACAAAGATCCTGGGCTTTTCATTTAAATGTCTATTGATAACTTCAAAGACATTTTTATATTCCTATTTGTATAGGATAGATAAAACTAGCAACTTTAATATAGTAGCATTAACATATGCTCTCTGCTAATTCAAAACAATTTAATTATTGTTATGCAGTTTCTTTCCCCCCCGCCCAAATCCACAGTCTCAAAATAAATAGCAAAAGGCTAAAACGTAAAAATAAATAAAAAAAATACATTTTCTTACATGCAATGGATAATGAATAGCATGGTCAAACCGAAACAGCATGCATGAAGGCATTGGCATGGCAGAGGAGGCATTTGTGAAGTTCACATTCCATTCCAACACACAAAGGAAAGGAGAAGAAAAGAAATGGTAAAAAATGGAAAAAAAAAAGCCATCACATCAAATCAAGGTCAATATTCATTTCAAATGATAACCTGGGCTAGCCATCGTTAAGGAGTCCCAAAGACAAAATAGTCCACTTTAACAGTCCTTCAAAATTCAAGTATACATTAAGTGTTTGTTCTTGTTCTTTTTAAGACTTACATCACCACACATTCTTTATAAGGTGCTTATTAATGACTTAATTGGTGAAGAAACTAAGCATAGATCGATAGATTATGTGGTGTGCCTGAGGCACAAAGAAGTCCATTAGAAATTAGAATAGAAGATTCCTAGACCCGTACTTTAAATGGAAGACTATTTTCCCTGCTATGCCTTTTCCCCCAAGAATGTGGTTTTACCAGTATTTGGGCTCCATAATTTTTTCTTCCAAGGTTGCCATTTAGTGGGGTTTATTCCAAGCCATGAAGAAACAAACTTACTGTTCAGTTTGCTCTTCTCTTTTTCCAGTCATGCACATGACATGACTAGAATAAACACACCACCACCACATTCACCAGCACAACTTAATACAACAAAACAGAAGTAAATCACTAGCAACGAAGCATGCAAATAAAGGTAGTGCGATCCATTTTCAGCATGACAAATAAAGGCAAAGATCTATTACTTCAATGACAAATCAAGAAGAAATCAAAGAAAGAAAGAACTGGTGCAGCAACGTAAAAAAAAAAAAACCTGTTTATGAAAATGTTATTTTTGTGTGTTTTGGGAGGTCAGTATTCTCACAAATTCTACAGAAGTCTTCTTTGGTGTGAGTTGCAGGAGCCTAGTTCCTACTCACACCTGCAGTGCTAATGAAGACATGGGCTGTTAGGGTTTTACAATAAATTCTGATAATTAGGCAGCAAAATCCTGGGCCCCAGAGAGAGAGGCAGGGGCATGTGGTGAGGATGGGAGCCCAGAGCTGCACCTCCCTGGGCAGCCGGCACAGCCAGGGAAACCCACCAACAGCCAAGGGTGCGTGGAAAATTGAGATTTTTTTATGTTCCAGTGCTGTTTTCTCCAGTGCATAAACAAAAAAACCTAGCCCAGAGGTGGTCTTCTACATGTGGTATAAGCACAGCCACTAGAGGCTCATTGAAACGACTGAACTGAATTAAGTCGGGATTTTACACCATGTTTTACTGGTGGTATTATGTAAACCACCAGTTTTGCATTATATATTCCCATACATGTAAGAAATTAACATGGTATATTGTACCTAGTTTTGTTATTTTGTAGTTACATAGTTAATCTTTTCTATACTTTAATGATTCTTAAGTTTTCATTAAGTGCTCAGGGATTGCATTACATAAATGTTACTAATTTCCTTTTCCCTGTTCGCTTAATGGCAGTTAATCCTCTGGAGCTGGGTTTGCTAAACTGAGCAACCTGATGTAAACAGCAGATAAAACATATGCCCTATCCTGACTTCCCCGGAAAAAAAAACCTGAACAGTTCATTCGAAGTCTGTAATGTTATACAGCATACACTGTACAATAACATTTAACAATAAAGTTGTAAGAATGATCTTCTCTTGACTTTGGGTTTATGCAAGCAAAGCCAGCACTAGTAGTCTCTTTTTTTTTTTTTTTTTCAGTCTTCAAATTAATTTCAAAATCTGAAGAATCATTTTAACAGCACGGCTCTAATTAGCACCTATTAGTAAAGCACCATAATTTAATGGAACGCCCTTCACTACAGCCAATAACATGTTTTCTATTATTTAAACAAGGAGGGATGCAAGCTTCATGCTTTGGAAGCTGTTTGTCAAAGTAAACAGTTCTCTAGTTAGATTTTTCCTAGTAAGCAGGGCAGAAGCTTTCTAATTGTATTTCCAGGTCTATGCATTCTAACGCACTAATCACCTCCATCCAAAGTTACCTGTACATTGGGTCTCCTTTTTCTCAATTTAACTTTTGGTATGCCCACACCAATTTGCTGAAGTAACAAAAAAGCAGTAATTTATATTTTTACACTCTCAGTAAACAGCCTACTTATAGAATGGAAGTCTTCCCTCAACATCTCTACTCTCCAGTGCACATTTACTGGAACCAGAGACTACCCTCATTCTGATCAAGAGTTCTGCGCTCTCTATCAGACCTACACATAGGTTTTGTCTAGGGATACAAAAAACAGACGTATGTTAAATCATGTGAATTAAGTCATCAAAGTGCTGTTCCTCCCACATACTCTGCCAGAATTAAAATACAGAGTAAGATAAGTTTCACTTTTTGTTTACCATCGTATCTGCTCTTAAAACCTCTTACACTTCTTTCATAACTAAAAACCATAAGACAAAATACTGGACCTTACTGAAAGCACCCGCAATTTCATATTTACCATTAAATGGATTTTGATCAGAACCATCACGAAAATGAAGAAAAGGATGCTAATCTTTAGAACACATTCAGAAATTTAATTATTTACTGTTTTCAAATCTTATCTGGTTAAGACTAATCTTGTTAACTCATGCTCAATGCACTCACTGCAGTGACTATGTCTATTCGGTGGGCTATCCACCTGTTCTCTCCCAGGACAATGGGAAAAATACACGCACATATGCACAGACACACAAAAAAAACTGGCAGAAAAACATAAACTTAAGCATTTGTTTAAAAATGTAGTATAACTAAATACACAAACTGGAAAAATGGTATTTTAAGCAGTTTAAAACTATATTAAAAAGTTAAAAGTTAAAAACAGGTTTCCTGTGTTGTGCTTTGACGTAGATTTTGTTTGCAAATAAGAACATGACGGGAAAGTTCTTAACGATTTTATTCTGGTTTTGACCCTGCCTTTTGTTAAATTTTCTCAGGTTTGCAAATGACTTTACAAGTTCTGAATTTAGGAGCTTGGGTTTGGTTTTTTTTGGTGAGATCATACTGCAAGACAATTTCTTAAAATATCAATTGTGTTGAACCAGTTTTGATTTGAGGTAACAGATTTTCAGAAGGAAAGCGGAAGACATTCAGAAGAAGGGACCATCGGAAGTTTAACACACCCTCACCTCTTCAAAGGTAAAGACGTAGTTATGTTTTAGTCTACATCTATTGAAATATTGCTGGCAAAGAGGGTTAAGATGTTGTTTGTTAATAAGTTAACGGCTACCAGGAAGTTCAACTAAAATTAATATGACATGTTAAAGAAAGTCCATGAGTTCTAAATACATCTGTCTTTGTAGTGTACCTTAGTTTTAAACCGTAGTTCTTGTATCAGTCTGAATAGCATGCACCACCCCAAACAAACTGGGAGTGAAAAAGTCTAGTCTGTGTAACTGTTAATAACAACAATAACAATAATAATAATGCAGATGCTTAATATTACATTTAGACATTATTCTACAACATAAAACATATCACGTAAGATATCCTTTTTTAAACATACTCTAAATCAAACATTTGAGCAGTATGTGAAAACATCTCTGGACTTTCACATCCTTTTAAGCAGACGACTACACAGACAAACCACGACAATTAGTTTCATAATAATCCATCTTAGTCTTCCTGGATATAGTTTTTATTCTCCAGTGTAACAAGTATTCACTGTAGTATAATAGCACGTATGAGATGAACAGAATCCATATCCATCAGTTTCCTCACAAGATTGTACCTAAACTGAGAATACTACATTACTTCATTTTATATTCCTCCTGTTAACAAAAAGATAGTTTCATTTGCATATAAGTAAAAGGTAAATAGACCACTTGCTATAATCTGAGTTTCTAATGATCTCTAATGAGGAGAAGATTCGGTCAGTAATGATGTATATATTTGTCTCAGAATAACTCACCAAGCAAAATCATCAAATCAAACCTTTCATTTCTTAACACATTAAAACCTAACGCATATATTGAGAAACTGAAGTCCATCTGAATTATGAAGACTATATAAAAACCTTATTTTCCCTTTCTTTTTTTTTCTTTTTAAAAGGGTCCTTTCAAAATAATTCAAAAGGGTTATTTCATCAGTAGTTAAGATCAAGTTATTCTTTCTCTTCTTCAGAAGCTTTTTTTTTTTTTTCTTCTTTTGTTGGCAAAAGATTTCAAACATATTCATTACTTCACCAGGAAATTAATTCGCATATTCACAATGCTGACCTTCCGCAGCTTAAGAATTAAATGTGTCACCAAGATATGTAGACAAATTCTTAATTTCTTTCTCTGCTTTTGACAGTTAAATAGTGAAGTACTGAAAAGGGGTTCTGCTATCCCTCTTGTAGCTATGATAGGACTTTCTGGTGAAGAAACAAGAGAGGACAGTCACACAGACAAGAGGTCAAGGACTTACTGCTATTCTGCCACAGGAACATAGCTGGGAGGAATAAAGTGATGGATGTGCATCCAATTTACAAAAACACCCAATATTTCCATGCCTAAAGGCAGCAAATACGGGCTTCCATTACTTAAGAAGTTTCTCTAAAATGTACTAAGTGCTAAAAAATAACTTAGGGTGCCACTGAAGTCTGAAAGCCGTACTAGCCTTATTTGCCTGTGTATTGACAGCTTGCATTTATCTTGGCCATATATTGCCCAAACCATCTTAATGAGACTTTTTACTATTACCAACTGAACTACATGGATACATTGTTTGGTTTTCAATACTTAAAGGGATTCATTATTGTTTCTAACTTTTTATCTGTGAACAATCCATACATTCTCTCAATCTGGAGGGATTATTTTTTTATTAAATGTGTGTGTAAAATATACATCTTTTTTATTTTATTGATAACCAAATTCAATATGAGGCAAAGCTGGTCTTTGTGCTGACTAAAGCAGATTTGGGTAAAGCCATACATGCACCATGGATTTTCCTGACACCCCCACAACTAAGAAATCTTTACTATTGCTCTCTGGTTCTCCGGCACTTTCAGCAGATCTTGGATATTTCTGCTGTTTCTGGCAATGACCTCTTATTATAGAGAAATAAATTAGAAGGTTTTTCATACCTTTGGTTGGAGATTTGGATGAAGTAGCACATACCCATTAGGATCAATTGCAAAATAGTATCCGTTTGGACAAAGCTGAAAGAAAGAAATGAAGTTTGGCATTATAAAGTTTCAAGTAATAAAGAAAGAATAATTAATGGTTTCAAGCAATGGCCATATTAAAGAAAATACATTGCCTCAGACATCATGAAATACGCAAGAGATTAACATACAGAAGAAAATTTCTTAATATTTACTGGTTTAGAACCATAAACTTGCGGAACAAATTAGGCTGATGGGACCACTGGAGGTCATCTGGTACAACCCTTCACTGAAAGCAGAGTTAACTTCAGAATAAGCTCCAACTTCAAAGTTGGACTAGGTGTCAAAGGGTCTTTGAATACTTCCAATGGTAATTCCACAGCCTCACTGAGCAACCTGCTCCAGTGTTTAACCACCCTCACAATGATTTTTCTAATCCATATTTCCAGTTGGAATTTCCCTTGCCACAACTATGTCGATTGCCTCCTGTCTTTCGCTACAAACCTTCCAGAAATGTTGAGGGCCCTCTTCCCTAGAACTCCCACTAGATAACCCATTAGGTTTCTTCTTCAGTCTGAACAAAGCCATCTCCCTCAGCTTCTCCTCATATGCCATGTACTCCAGCCCCTTGGACAACGCAGTGGCTCTGCACTGGCCTCTGTCCAGTGCCTCAGTGTATTTCTTGTACTGCGGAGATCAGACTTGGACACGGTACTCCTGATGCATCTGCTCACTGCACAGTTGGCCTCCTTTACCGCAAGAGCACACTTCTAACTTATCAGCAGCTTGTCCTCCACCGTGACCACCAGGCCCCTTCCTGCCTTTTGAGGCACTCTGCCCCAACCTGTACTGTGGCATGGGATTATTCCATTCTAGATGCAGGACTTTGTGTTTGCTTTCAGTCAAATCTGTGGTGTTCCTTTGCTTCCTTGGCTGTTGTTTTCCACAGTACTAGTTATTTTCTGAGAAATTCCCTAGCTAGATATCTTAATATATAAACCAATCATTCTGAGTAGGGTACAGACAGACACGTATATTAAAGAACTTTTCTATAAAGAACTGTCCATATAAATGGTAAGTATTAATATTAGATGAATTGATCGTGTACTCTACACTGTGACAAGAACCAAACACTCAACTAAACAGCAGTGCCTTAAGCTACAGGAAAATAATTGCTTGGAATATATCCCCCAATGTAAAAGATGTCTTTTACAGATACATTCTGATGGATAATTCACAGAGAAGCACATATATGGCTGGAGAGAAAACCATCCAAAAATCTACAACAATGGAAAAGAATATATGAAAAGAAGCCTGCTGGTATTTTGACTCGCATCCAGTCACTGCTGCGTGATTTATGAAAGAACGTGCAAAGAAATCATACATAAATCAGACATAAAGAGAAAACACCAACACGAGCGACTTACCGTAAATCGGGGTGTCAGTTTTTTTATGTCCTCCAAAGACACATCAACACCCATTACTCCAAGAATCAGCTGATTCTGGTAAGATTCCAAAATGTTAGAATATGTTTGACATGTTTACAATGCAGAATAACTGCAACAGTCAGTGAATTTTGATTTTGCCTTAATCTCATGTTTGACAGACACTACTTAAAAAATTGCCTATTTACTTATGTTCTGTTCTAAATATTTTAAATAATACCCAAGTGATTTAAAATAACATTAAATATATTCAGAATTTAGTATAGAATATGAAAACTATTTATGAAGATGAACATGGATGCTTTCCTGAATGAATAAACAATAAAGTAAGAACAAAACAGGTGAAAGCAAAAATGATGCATTAATATTGCCAGTGATATAAACACTAAATTACTAGGACCGATATAAAGCTACTATTGAACACTTAGGTTGGGCAATTGTTAAGTGAGACCCCCAAACAATCAAACAATTAACCTCTTTTGGCTATAATACAATGATGAATTAAAAAAAAAAAAAAAAAAAACAACCTCACCAAACCTCCCAAAAAAGAGTGACTATAACAATCATCAGCATTTGAAATCAGGGACTCAGGTACCACATATACTTCACTTGTAATTTATTTTCTTACTACAGAAAAGGGACGTGGTCATATACATCGTGTCACCTGAATCCCCTCTCCATATTAAACGAATTTGGAATATGTATTGGAAGATGCACCTTGCAGTAATCTAAAATTCAGGTAGAGACATAAGTCAAGCAGATTCAAGTTCGCCTCTTGTTCCTCTGTACTGTACCATGGCTGGTTTACTTCTCAGAAAGAGATCCTTTGATAATCAGTAGTCTCTCACTTTGCTACCAGACGCAGTGAATTCCAGGCATTATCTTGTAGATAAGATTATGAAATCTGTTTTTTTGTTTTGTTTTGTTTTGTTTTTAAAGGGAAACTATGAGAACTATTCTGAACGTAAATAAAAGAAATGGTAGTGATCACTCTCATTTATTCATGCTGAGTCTATGTAAGATCTGAGAAACTGAATCAAAGAGTATCTTGTCTAAACTGCTGTATGTACTGACCTGAATTAATGTATCACACCAAATGTACAGTATTTTACCACACACTATAAAACATATTCTAGCTCTGATTTTAAAAAGTAGCATTTTGATTTTGTGAAAAGGATATAAATTTATTCCTTATCAGGCTGCAATAGGGATGGGGAATTGTATTTATTTAATACTTAGATTTTAATCTAAGTACACAGTCCTATTTTCTGTTATCATTACAACCAATTAATTTAAATTCTCTACATCATTTCCTTTTACCCTGATATGTCATAGCTTCACAGATCTGTTATAAATTTATTTGGGCTTCCTGTCTTGGCAAGGGCTAAGTAATATCATCATCTACTTCCCATCTATTGAGCACTTAACGCATTTCCACTGCCAATAGGTCACAGAGATAGATCAAGGGATGTCATATCCTGAAACTCAGAGCTACAAAAAGGGTGATCTGCATTTTCTTGTTCCCAGGAGGTTATCAGGCAACTAGAGACGACCCCTTTGTTTCTGGTGTTCAAGACAATTAAACTGTAGAAAGCTTTATGGGAATACACATTTTTCAAGGAGTTTAGCAGTACATATCGTTCAAAGAACTGTTTGGTTTGCTTGTTTTTTTTTTTATCTTCAAGTAACAGCTTACTATTTTCCCATTTTGTTCCTTTGTTAGATTGAAGACAGGCAGAGTTCCTGTAATCACAAGGCCCAGCTCCTAGGAAATAATCACATATAGAGGGGAAAAAAAAGACTTTTTAGTTAAATAACAAATATAGAGCTAAAATATATTAGAACAATCCAGGGATTACTGTAGCCAAACACAAGACTAGAGTACTGTAAAATTTTAGCTTGTAAAAAAAAAGAAAAAAATAAGACTACTTCCTTGATTTTATGCATAGAAAGTTAAAATTACATTTTTTGTGTCCATGTGTTAGTGAGAATAATAAATTGCTTTTTAAAAATAAATGGTGGGCAACAGATTGGGATATAATAGTTTAATAAAACATAAATTTTATGAAAACATACTCACAGATACAGTTCCCACTATACTAAAAACTATAGATAGTAAGGAAAAAAAAAAAGAAGAAAAAGGAAAAGAAAAAGAAAAAAGAAAAAAAGGAGAAAGCCAAACCAAACTTAAAGATAATAAATAGGTAGGCAACAAATACATACAGGTAAAATCAACAGAAAAATCCAACAGGCAATGCTACCACTTTTCATGTCATCACTACTTTTCAATGGTTTGCAATAATGTCCATCATCAGTTCTGCAAAGTCATGTAGTCTCTTCTAGTACTGAGGCAAGGGATTTGTGCTTATTTGGGAATACATAAGATATTTTTTTTTTTCCTTTATTAAGAGTCACAACTCATAGTGAAAATAGGATCCAGAAAACTATATGTTTAGGTAGCCTGAAAAGATTTGTTTTCCATCCTAAATTGTCCACAGGTAGATTTCTACCTTTCTTTGTCCTAATCTTTGGCTTTGATTTCAAATTTTTCCCCTCACTGACCCTTACTCTTTCCACTTATTTTACTGAGGAACCACATCACTTCTCTGCCTTTGTTTAATTGGAAAAAAATAAGCTAAAATACTTTATTAATCCGCTTTGATGAAAGCAGTTCTCCATTTGCCCAGTCTAGTAGCAGCTTTTTGAATTTTCAACCATCCTTCGTGAACTTAAGTTTGTGTATCAAACGAAAGGCGATGAGGTCAGAGTTAATAACCTTACAACAAACAAGGTGAAGAGGAGAAGTGGACTTTTTAGGAAGATAAGAGAAGCAGGAAATGGAGATGAATAAGAAGAAAAGAGACAGGAGGATATTTTTATAGAAGTAGCATTGAAGAGATATATAATGAAACAGTAGGGGAATGTATGGGGAATAACACCCTCTCCACCCCAAAAATGTACAGTTAGAGTGCACAGTAACTGTGAATGAATTATGATTAACTGGTAAACCTAAAGGTATCTGAAAATTCTGGAATTATCTTGAAGAAAGTGAGGTTGGAGCAACACTGTAGCAGAACCTGAAGGAACAGGGCAAGGAAAGAGGCATGAATTGCCACAAATACTTAAACTATTAAAGACAGTCCTGAAAACCAGCATCAAAAGAAAGTACCTTTTTAGGATTTCATAACCTGAACTTAAGCTCAATTCATATGTATCCCCATGTAATACACTTTGCGTTATTTTAGCCTTAGCCCCAAAACAGGTGCTGGGCAGTAAGAGAAAAAGGACCGGACAAAGTCCAGTGAGGCACAAGCAGGAGAAGGGCAAGTCCTACAGGAAGGAACAGCTTTAGGGAATTTAAGATAAACAATCAGTGTGACAAGTTAGTCCCAATCCCTGCTAAATCCAAGAATCAGGAAAAGGCTCCAGAGTGAATTAGATGCACCTGTGCCTTTGTGCCTTCATGTGTGACGAGAAACTCCACAAATTTCAGCCTTCACCTCAACAGTTTAGTTTGGGTTGGTCTTCACTTAATACATACATTAGTAAAAAGAACATGTCCTACTTTTTATAAATCTCTATATATGCACACACACAAACATCTATATATACATATAATTATTTATACACAAACACACACACACATAAGGAAAGACTGAATGAACCCACTGAAAATACAAAGCGACACAGCAGAAGGCTGCAGGTACCACTCATTTTACTTCATTAAACAGATCTCTTTCTATCTCTAGTTACAAATTTAGCTTTGGCTTTACAACAGGATATGTACAGAACATATGAACTTTCGTCATAACATCCTTTATGTTTCCAGTAAGTACCTCAATTGTAACCAAGAAAATATGGTTAATGAACTTCTGGCCATTGAAATTCAGAAGAAAAACTAGTTCCTCTGTGTCCCGCTCAGTTCTATGGTGTGTTGACAAAAATTTTACAGTAATGCTGACTGATGGGAAGAAGTGGTTTTGACATGACATTAGATGACCATGTGAACTTGGATAAATACACGATTCCAGATGACAATTTTGTAGTAATTTTTGCCTAGTTAGAGTTACTCAGAAGAAGGTTATCTAGAGCAACAGATTGGATTGCTGCTAATAATACTTTGTATTTCGTAGTTTCCTGAATATGTTTGTTTTACAAGACCAAAGTGATAAATTCAGCAGTATGGAAAACATTTAATATATCTTTTTTGTTTATTTTCCCATTATATACACTGTCAAATTAAAGAAGTCATTACCTTGAGCAAGCAAGTAATTACAACAACCATGGTAGTTTAGAGACCCAAGTTCAAAATCTGTGCAAATACTCAGGAACATTGTCAAGTTTAATTCTGTCTGGAATCCTTTAAAAAAAAAACAAACCTCCACACTAGTAACATAACAGAACTCTACTGCAGCACAGGTACAACACTGGAAAACTATTTGCTTCTTTTTTTTTTTTTTTTTTTTTTGTTAATTTGAGGGCAACGACGACCTACACTTAAAGATCTGTGTGTCGTATAAGTTGCTTTTTTATGTTAAAGTTCAGAACACTTAGGAGGATACTAGGTGCAAGTAATGACCAGCACGTTAGAAACAGCTGTTCAGGAAATTGCTCTACTGAACAGTATAGATGCTGGAAATGTGAAAGTGTAAGAGTCTGGAACTGTAGGAAATTGAGTCCTCAGGACTGTGGTAAATGGCCCCTTGTAGTTACTGATTTGCTAAGATTCTTATTTTGCTAGAAATAAATACAGATCATACCAAAGCATCCAGGTAGACATTTGTCCATTGGACTTGTTTGGCTTTCTCTCCAGCTAAAACCATTGGTCTTCCCAAAACGTCCAGATATTCCTGCCAAAAAGTGCAACAAACTCATCAAAGAGTAGTCATTAGATCAAAGTCCAGAAACAGCATAAAAATAAACAATCATGAAATAAAAACAATTAACAGATTGGAAAAAAAAAAAAAGTCAAAACTCACCACCAATACAGGAGTAGTATTTAATTACTCCTTTAGAATTATAATAATCAACAACTTAGTCTTCAGCATGCAGCATTTACTGCAAAGGCAATTGTTGTATTTTGGTCTCAGTCACGTGGACCTTACACATCCATAACCACTGCTGTCTTTCCATGAAGTGAGAATTACAACTATTCCTGTTCCAAAATTAACTGCTAATGACATAATTTAATTACAAGCAGATCGCAGAACCTTCAACCCAGAAGAGAGAGTGGGCGATGGAGGGTGCATGGTGTAACAGCTGGGTATGGTAAGCTCCTACACGAAGAACTTGCATTACTTCTATTGGAACAAGAAATTCAGGGGTTTAAAACCTCATAGTCCCTGCCTTCCTTCAGTTCTGGAGTATGGCTAAAGCTGGTGATCTTATGAGCTGTCAGATTTCTGGTCTGGTTTGGGAGTGGATGCCATCAAACTTGTTTCAGTCTTCGACCTTTTCTATTTGTCTGATCATACGAGGGATATTTCTTGCCAGACACTATCTGGAAGAGTTTAACAGAATCAAAGGACTCTTATTCAAGCCAAAAAAAGGACTCATTTTCTGCCAAAAAATGTCATGCCTGGGCTTGGAAGGACAAAGAACTGCTATGATATTTCTCTGCTTTTCTGGACATGCGAATACATGGACTTTCAGACAACTAAAAAGAATATCTGTTCATCTGCACTGTCAGTTTGGATCACACCGTATAATTCCAGGGTCCTGTGCCCTTAATGATCTACACACATGGCTGCTAAAACTGTCTTGCACGCTTTTTGAAGGAAAAAAATCTGTGTCTCTCCCAGGCTGGTTGGATCAATCCAGGAACCTCTCCTGTATGCAGAATTGTACCAGGTCACTGTTTCTGCCCAGCTGAGTTCAAAGACTCTAGCAGGGCGATGCCCTCCCGCACATCCACAGCCTTCTCCACGTAACACAAACCCTTAGGATCACGCCGTGGCAGGAGGCAGGCTACGAATGTCTAGACGCCTTATAAAAGAACTACGGGGTTTTATAGAACTTGAGAAAAAAAAATTGTTGCCGCGTCTCAGGCTCAAAGAGGCACCATATAAGGCCGGGAGAAATACTGAGCCCCAAACATAGTCCTTGTGCAGAGAGGGTCTGCAGGACAGAGACGACTTCAAGCGCTATGTTGCGTGCAGGCGGTCAGCCTGTTTTAGGGGGCGCACGCTGCCGTGGGCCAGCTGGCCAGGGAAGCAGGGCTCACATTGTCCATTGGCTCACTGCAACCACTAAAAAGAAGTAAAGACATTAGAAGACTTTAACACGATAACACCTCACACGTAAAAGGAAGCTTTTATTTTATTTTTTTTTTCCTCTGTTCTTAATGTAGTGCACCTTAAAATTTAGTCGATTCAAACAGAGGTGAAACGCAACATATTGAAGAAGAGAAGTTACTCCACTTGTTTGTGTTACAACTGTACCTACGTTTGGCCAACACACTTACCTGGGTGTTTATTCTTATGGCTCCAATCGATGGAATTTCATAATAATAACCTAAAATTTGGAACAGAAATAATGCCATCTTAATATAATATACTGCTAGCCTCTTAATCTTGAGGAATTTCATTTAGCTTTTAATTTCTAATTTAATTTTAATAGAAATTCTCATGTACGAGTGGAATACTTTTTTAGTAGCTGCCACCATGTGTGGCCACATATGATGGGTCGCCATGCTTTATGCACCAAGCTAGTTACTCTTAAGCAGTGAGAGGATATAACGTGTTCCTTTTGTCTGTTGTTTTTAAAGCTGAGATTATGTACTGAATTTGTGCTCCGGAATTTCCAGTTAAGCTGATGTGCCAGTATACGTATCGGTCATTTTATTACACTGTGTCAGCAACATAATTATATGCTGAATACACGTAGGAACGTGAGTATAGATACAGTCTGCCACAACAGTGATGTTCATAGCAGAAAAAAGTAAGGCACTGTGTGGAAAAGGTGAAAAAATCAAACTGATATTTCTTCTAATTAAATATCAGAAATATCTTTATTCATCATTGAGTACACCACTTATCTGTTTGAATTAAAAATGTTGCCCATATGCATCAATGACCCTGAAAAGACAGACACTGAGATCCAGTTTCAGACCAACTAAGTTGTGAGTCAAATTGGAAGGAAGTGGGGAGGACTGGAGAAGTAAGAGTACTGAGGTTAGACATTTACTTTGCCATAAGCCATGAGTGACTTGATAATAAATTAAAACTTTTCATTAAGGAAAAAATTAAATAAAACTCTGCTTCTTTGGATGTGAAAACAAATAATCACGTCAATTTTGGACAGATTATGATCTTTTTGCCTCGATAGTAAAATGACATAGGTGGTTATGTTTTAAGCCAGCTGGTCCTCATTTGTTTTAAAATGATAGACTTCACATGCAAACAGTGTTTTGAGATACAAAGACATTAGTTAAAAGTGCCTGTTAAAAAAAAAAAACAAACGTTGATTTTCTGTAATTATCTGACAATACAATCGGCTCTTCATGAAGTTGTAGGATCTTCTGCATAACTTGCCAGCAAACTGAGAGACTCATGAGACCATGATATGTATGTTATTCATACAGGCTATGGATTCTTCTATATCATTATTTTTTTCCCAAATTTCTATCTTTCTTTTATTTTTGGTTTCTGTTATCCTCATGCCTGAGAATCATATCTTATCCTCCTTCCCTGGCAGTCTTAATTATCAAGACCCTTTGTAATCTATCTCACCTCTCTCCTCTTGCTTCTTGCTGATTTGTAAAATACTTTCACATTTTCAGTCAGGCCTGGAAATTGCTCTATTTAAAATATTAAAAAGAAATTGTGATATTTTCTCTATTTTCTCTTTATCTGTATTTATCTCTTATCTCTTGCTCCATAATTATACTGTAAGTTTTTTGAGACACCTCTTTCTCCCACTCTTTTAAATGTTTCTGACCATATTTTTCATGTAGAAATTTTAGGAGAAAACATTTTACTTCATTACTTTCACATTTTTTTTCCTTTTTTTTTTTTTTTGTTTTCTATATTAAGAAGTCAGGATTAAAATAAAAAATATAAGATGTTCTTAGTAGCTAAGAAATCACGACAGGAATGAATTTGATATTTTCATCAAAAAAGTGGAAAAAAAATGTAAGTCATTTCTTGGAGAAAACCAGAAAGAAATCCAACCAGCCAACTAAACAAACAAAAAATCCCTTTGTCCAGACCCCTTAATATAAAACAGCTTTGCTTAATTCCTTATCTGCCATCAGTTCCATCTTTTCATAGATGGCTATTACAACAAGATTTCTCAAAACTGAACCATAATATCTTATTATTATTATTATGATTAAAAATACTCTGATATTTTTGTTACAATATAAAGTTTTAAATAAAGTAATCAGAAATAAATAAGCAAGATTATTCTTTATATATATGCATATACACATTATTTCATCAAATAACTTTTTGGAACTTTTATTAAAAAATGGAATAAAGCTAAAATGAGTCTGAAAAAAAAATCCACAATTTTTAGAGAATAATAAAGATATTGCCTACCCAAAGCTTTAGTAAAGAATAGTCTCAGAGTAAAACACAGTACCTTTATTTTCACAGGCCATCCACTGTATGGGTCCTTTGTCATAATTGTGTTGACCAACAGAAAATGTGAACACACGTACCTATGCAAGTTAAAAAACAATGCATGTAACTGTATGTTATTAATTAGCTGTGACTCTCAAGTTAATGATACTTGGATTTTTCATACATTTGAACAGAAAAAGAAAACTGTGAATTTTTCATTTTTTATCACCGTAATAGATATACTGTTATTATGATGTTTTATGTATTCCTATTATCTGGTCCATGAAGTAGAGCTCAGGAAGAATGTCCTTCCATACTTCTTTCATACTTTAACGCTCTTACACTGGTTACCGTCCATAAACCGTTTAATTTTTTTTTTTTCTAGGGTGCTAATTATAGCTCTTCAGGTTTTGTTAAATTAGTTGACATAATCTCCTATCAGTATTAGATGCTCACCAATTAATTAAAAGGAACATATTCATGGCAGTAGAATTCAAAGCAGTGCAAACCAAGATTTTTTAGGATACAAAATATTTTCAGGAAAAAAGATAGGAAATTTTCAGATACTACAGAAAAAAATATCTCATTTCGCTCAGACTTTCAATCTTTTTCATGTAAAACCATTAAATTGGTTCAACAGAGTTCCATGAAAGGGTTAAGATTCTGATATTTCACTTTAAGCTCTTGATATTCATTAAAGCTTTAGGTTTTATAAGCATAATTCTACTCTGTTTAGCTAATGAAACTCCAGTCTATCTCAGCAACTGAGGGGAGTTATGGCTTCAGAAGTACTTACCAAATTCTATCCAAATGAAATTATTTTCCATGCAAATTGTCTGATTTGAATGAGAAAAATTAAAACCAAAAAATGGTACTGTTGGATACAAATTTAAAATCCTACGAGACACATAGAGAAATTACAAATATTATGTTGCAGTTTCTGGATGAATATTTTTCTCCAAAGCTGAGTGTTTCTGTAAAAGGTGGGAAAAATATTTTCCCAACAGGTCTAATAAGCTGTTCGCTGTTACCATCTCCCTCTGAAGAAATGTCCAAGGACCAGACTGCCTTTTCTTTTCAGGTATCTCTTTCTTTATGGACCTTTAACTTTATTATTTCACTTTACAAATCACAGATCACAACATGAAATCAGAATATGAATTCCTCTCTATGGAACTTGATGACTATGTTTAAAATTAAACCATAGCACAATTTGCATGCAGTCTATAACTGAGTATAAGGTAATGTTTTCTTTAAATAATAGTTACCATACAAAATTGCAGAAACTCCTTGTAAACTACTGATCATTGATAAGTTTTTGAATTATTTTTATACAAATTTTCATCCCATTATTTAGCATGTGTGTTTACCACCTAAACCTTCATTTGTCAAATAAGCAACAAAAATGGTGTGATGTAGGCAGAGCTTATGTATTAACCAAGGGCTGTAGGAATAGCTCCAAATCATCAGTCAGCAGCTAGCAATTGATAAAATTTTGTTAGTGTTGACCTCTATATGCAAGGAGGGTGAACAAAGCTTTGTGCTAGATGTCATTTTTAATTAACAATGTTTTGATTTGCTTTATCTGTACACACCCTTTATTTCTGTGGTTAGAAGCAGAATTAAAGCAACTACTCTGCTGCACTGACTGCTGATTCAGGTGTTTGGTTTTTTGTGTTTTTGTTTTTTTGGGGTTCTTTTAAGTTTTTCAATATAACTAATAACACTATTCCATACAGGGTCCTTTCTCAGCAATGAGTCAAGTCACTGATAGTTCTAGTTACCCAGAGAGGTATGGGAATGATTCTACATGTGTGACGGTAAAATTTTGTTCTTATAGTTCATATGGATAGAGACAGATGAAAAATGCCAGATATCACATAGCGTGACCATGACTTCACCTGATATGTCTACATCTCATTTATTTTTTTAATACTGTATCACATTGTAAATTGAAGTTACATTTGCCACCCCCCATTTGTTCTTGACCTCTTTTACAAAATTTCAGCTGTAACTCTTCTAATGGATCTTTCTGTTTCTATTTAATTGCCACCTATTTTTTCCAAGCTGAATATCACAATATAATTTTCTATTGGTACCTCTCAGCTCACAAGGTCCCTGCCTACTCTTGGGGGTTTTTTTGGGCCCACCATTACTCCCAGTTCAGTGGCCACTAACACTTCATTCAGACTGCATTCTTCTCAAAAAATATTGTGTAATAAAAGCCCACTGAAGGCCACTAGTTAGATGGTTGAGTGACCTGATGTCTTCTTCGGATTAAAAGTAACTAATTGAGTTAAGATGGAATCATGTGGGTTCACTTGTGTGTGTATAAAACACATGAGTCAATTAGACTGGACTGTCTCGCATTTGATCTCAAATGTAAAAATGAAACACTGTGTTGGATTCAAGTTGCAAAACGGTATGTAATTTAGGGAAAAGAAGCAGCATGTTAAATCTGCAACTAATCTATAAAGAATTCAGAATTTAAATTATTGACAACAAGCAGAAGACAATATATCTGATTTACTGTTCCTTGGATAATTAACAGAGATAAAGAACTGCAATGAAAATTGGAGTTTTTAATTGTTACTTGGTTTGGCAAGAGGGTGGAACATTCAAAAGAGTTTTCTTTTTCCTATTGCCTCATCTGGAACTGAGTAGAATGACAGACCAGCTGGAAAAATGAGTCAGCAAGTCAAATTAAACAAGCCAATTTTAGCAAAAAACATGCTCTGTGCTAACATTTTCTGTGACAGGACCCAGAGTCAGCCAAAGGACTGAGATGCATCTGTCTATACCTTTTCCTTATAGACATCTCTCTAAAGAAGACAAAAGGCTTTTAAACTAAAAAAAAGACAGATTTAATTACTTTTACTGCGGAATTTATGACCGAGAACACTTGGAGCAACTAGATCAGACACAATGGATATAAGCACCTCTCCCTGTGCCTGTCTTTCCTTTTAAGTTTGGTTTCAACCAACTAAGTGGATTTCTGAGTTGAAGGAAACTGCCAAGTACTTTTTGATCTCAAAAAGTTGTTTTCCATCACCATCAAGACCTGGATATTTCTTCTCTGTGCTTCTCTGCAGCCTCTTAGGTTCTGCACATACTACAGGTTCCCGAGCCCTTTTGCTATGACTCTTGCTCTCCACCATCCGCACCAGCGGATGGACACTTCTGTCCCCCAAACCATTTCCCAGGGACTGTGCAAACTTGCCTCCATGCAGTGGAGATCCATTTACTCTCTTCACAAAGAAGCATAACTTTCATATCAATAAAAAACAATGTCTCAATCAGAAAAACAAATAGGAGCTGTCACACTTTCTGATTTTCAACGGGGTTGATCAAAGTAAAGTACTTCTAGAAAACTCATACCCTTAGAATGGAGAAGAACTAGAGACGGGCACCAGCCTGCTCTGCCAGCCCAGTCAGATACGGTCTTGAAACTGTTCTGAAATATTTCTAATATTTAGTAGTCCTAATAACAGTCCTAATTTCTACCACCAAGTGTTCAAGTCCAGCGCTGTGTTAGTTCTGTCAGGAACATATCGTGTGCTGGTAATGGGTAGCTAATTTTCTGTACTTTTCTCACTCTGAAACTAATCTCGGGGAGAAAACACACTATCACTTATTCTTTGTATTATTCACTTACAGTATATAGTAGAGCAATATACTAATTAACAAGCAAAATAATTGTAGAATTAATGTAAGGAAAGTCAGACAGTAAGTGGCACAGGCTGCCCAGAGAGGCTGTGACGTCTGCCTTCTTTGAGGAAGAAGTACTGTTTTGAAGAATATACAATTGCCTTATTATATAATTAATTTGCTTCTTATTTTTTATTTCTCTCTAGCAGAAAGAGCTTATAAAAATCAAGGTGAATAGAAGGCTTCTGACTGCTACAGATAGTAGGGGATAATGGCACTCAAGAGAGTTGTGATGAAGACAGCAATGAAGAGTTACCAGAGAAAAGGCTGCTTTCCCTACAGGTCTCAGTTGCTTTGTACCTATTTTATTTCTTTATTTTGCTATTGGAATGAAATAAAGTAAGATTAAATTAAACTCTTCCTTTGGGTGTATCTTGTTATGAGTATTACAGAAAATTAACGGTTTGAGTGAAGTTAATTCAAAGTGGTAACTAAGCACAAAAATCACCCTTGCTGTTTAAAGCACTGCATATATGTGTAGGCACTATGTGCAGGTCTACGAGAGTTTGAGAAACTGCAACCACTCTGCAAGCAGTTCAGAGTGGATGAACTGCTTTTTGACAGATAAAGTATTTGTCTTGAATTCTGTGCTGCTGCAAAAAGAGAGCTCTCAATAACCTTTTATGTGCATCTCTTCATTAAACTGTTTGGGAGGAGATTAACTGACCTTTGGAGATATATATGTCTCTTTATCAGATAGTAAGAGAGCTACATGATTAATTTACTCAACTAGATGCAGGCAAGATGAATTCCACCATTTTCTGTCACGTAAAAACATCGAGTGCATCTTTCTCTACCACTAGATAAACAAACTTACTGAGGCAAAAATTGATCTCATCAAATCATGCAACTTCAGTTTTCATGATGACATAATGATTTCAGAATATTTTAATCTGGCCTTTATGACTGCAGGCAAACATTCACCTGTAATCTCATTTGCTATAGACCAAGAGAAGCTGTGATATAAAGGAATAATGCAGTAATTCCAACATGATCTGGGAAATTATTTTTCCCACTAATGTGTTTGTAGATTATCAGATCTGATGAAAATTCTTTTCACTTTATATTTAACAGGTACACTTCTGAAACAAGAGCACAATACATAATGCCTATTTTTCTGAATAAAATCATAAAACTGCTTTTCTAAATTCCACTATGCACTCCATCTTCTAAATTGCTTGAAAATACAGCCTTTAAACCACTTCATCATTCTGGTACTCTTCTGCCATAGGTCAGGTTTTCAAGCTGCCACACTTAAAACTGTCAATCCATTTTTTTTTGTTACTGTCTTTAGGTCTGTGGGCAAAAATCTGAAGATGATTTTGGATTCTCCTATGAACCGAGACCAGAAGGCATTTATGAGCAATCTGAACTGAGAACAGAACTTCAGAAGATGGTCTGAAACTCCTGTATACAAATTAGGAAGCCACCTAGGATTAGCCAATAGGAAGCACCAAACAAAGAGTTTCACCAAAATTCCGGTCCATAATCTGTCATGATGAACTGTGCGATTCAGGAATTCCAGGGATGCAGTCCTCCTGAACCATTTGGGTTATATCTATAACTGTAAAGCGGTTTTGTTTTCCTAGGAAGCACAGGGAGAAGAGAAATAGAAGTTCTGTGTTTAACAGCGGGGGTAAGACTCACAATGATGTACTGGAGGGAAGTTTTAGGCTCCCTTAGGCTATGTTTATGTAGAAATAAAATGGGACATTACCCATTTTCTTTCTCAGGCCATGAAGGCAAGTGACACAGCATGCGTCACATCTCTACAGCTATAATATGTTGCCTTCCTCCCTCCCTGTCCCACCCCCCATATTGGGTGGTTTCATTGTAAAGTCTTTTGGGAACAGTCCCTGGCTCATGCTAGCCCCTGAACTGAACCCAGGCATTGTTCAAAAGAGCTGATTGCCAGAGGCCAAGGACCATACCATTGGGTCTGTTAACAATTAAAGAGTATGGATAACTGTGGACATTTCTCCAGCCGGCACCCTGGCCTTGGACCGTTCATTAGTACGGACACAACTGGGCGATTCGCTCATATGAATAAAGCTGGTTATCTCATGATGGACTGAGCAGGGCTCACACTTTTCACAACGACTATGACAGTGGTGCCGCTAATCTTTTAGATGAGAGTTCAACGCTCAGACAAAAGAGGTCTGAGTTCATGTTTCTCAGTTTGATCAAATTCCTACTTCCACTGCTGTGAGAGAGCTCAGGAGAGTTCAGAAGTTGGAGATTTAGGCTTTTGTATGTGTCTCTCAGACTGCCTGCACATTTGCCCTTAACTGCAATTGGGAAAAACCCAGAGATGACCTAAGCAGTGGGGTATGAAACCTAGTCAGGTACTAAGGTTACGAAGTTATAAAGGTCTAGAACTCAAAATGCAGAACTTAAAATTTTATGTCAAATTAGCAAATACCAAGAATGGCCTAATACAGCAACAGAACCATATCAAGTTATATTTTTGATATTTATGACTACCTTATTATCTTCCTCTTGCTCTGAGTACTCTCCAAAAATATGTGTAGACTTGGGGAAATTGGGGAGAAAAAGCCCACATGGGAAACAATAAGAATTTATCTCTCAAATATTTAGATGAAAAGATAATTGCAGGTGGGACATCTTTGGATTTATAGACAGGAAGAAAGTATGAATGCATTTGATAAAACACCTACTCGAGTGTTTCCGTATTTGACTCTCTACGCTCTGATTCAGCAAGACATTTAACCGTACAAGTAATCCCCTTGATATCAAGGGGATTCTTCAGTTGAGGCATGTGTTTAAAGACTAATAGAGCAGGTCCTTGGAACTACTTTTCTAGACATTTATCCACAGTGAATTATTTCTCCCAGACTTTCTATGCATACTTGCAGTCTTCTCTATC
This sequence comes from Vanellus vanellus, assembly GCF_965231255.1. NCBI lineage: Eukaryota > Metazoa > Chordata > Aves > Charadriiformes > Charadriidae > Vanellus > Vanellus vanellus. Next base: position 11,583,077 of record NC_138905.1, on the reverse strand, counting down.
ATTAATATCTTTCATACACTGAAATTCAACCCCAAACTTCAAGCTTCAATGCTAACATGAATTCATGATCTAATTATAGTCTGTATAATTATAGCCTAATGAAGAAGAGAAATAATGACACTCTAAAAATTAGCTCACATTATAATCTAATGTTAATCCTTCTTCTATCTTAAAATAAAAAGAAAAACTAAATTTGTTATATATTAGGAGATTATTGGAGAATCTAACTTGCTTTGGGTGTGATTCAATACTGATAATATGGGCCCAAAACCATTTAACGGTCTTAATATATTGGGAAAATAGATCCAAGAGCACTGATGTGTGGTATGGTTGCATGCAATTACTCTACAAAAGGAACTAAAAACTGAGGATTATACCCGTATTCATATAACGTATGCATACAATGAAAGCTGCATGTTCACTGAAGAAGTCTTCAAAGTGAATGTCACGAATCCCTGAAATGTGCTTTGAGAGTTGCAAAGTGTTTCAAAAAAGAAAAAATGTAATTTCGTCCAGCTTGCTTTGTTTCCTCACAAAGAAACATATCTGCATGAAAATGGGGATGTTTTCTAGTGCAGAGGTTGAAAACACCATTGTGGCTTACATATTGAAAAAAATCAGAATTAACAGTCTCATAGAACTGAAAAAATACTAATTCAGTTACACTGTTCTACATCTGCTTAGTGCCACCTTGTGGAACTACAGCAACTCATTCCTTACTCCCTGAAGGGCCAGCACGTGGTGCCCCTTCCTCTTCTGCCGCACGGCTACGAGTATGACGGTATAAACACCCTGCTGATACCTACTAATCTACCTCTGCTAAATTGAACATAATTAGATTGATGAACCACTGATGATGTGCTCCTTTAAGTCTTCGCCTAGTTTAGACTTAGTCTTTGATGAGCCAGAAGTAGCACAGAAGTACAAGTGGAATTATTCAACTCTCTGCTCAAAATAACTTAATGCAGGAATATTACATAATGACAAGGAGGCTATGTCCTCTGCACTACACTGTCTCTACAAACAGGGTGAAGTTTTTAATCTCAACGTGTTCCAGGTGTAGGTACAAATCAGCTCTGTTTCGTTAGCTTTTTGCATTAGTCTCAAGAACAGCAGTAAGAAAGAGAAAAGCTGTGCTTTCAAAAGCACCAGTAGGGCCTCACAATGGTGTGTTTGAATTTAAGTTTGAGAGTCAACCAGGCTGTGTCTACCCTACCAAAAACTATGCCTTGACCAACTCTCCAGCTTCAAGAGCAACTGTGGCAGCAGAGCGCACAGGAGCTAAACCATTGCTCCTTCCCTCTTCCCCTTTCCTTCCTGCCCTGGGACGAGTCCCAGCACCTTGTCTGGGGGTGCGCCACTTGGCAGAGGCTGAACATCTCCCAGCTTTAACTAACAGTTAAAACCTATAAATGACTGCAGGACAGTGTCCTAGCCCATGCCTTGACCCCATGTAATTTACTAATATCAATGGTGCCTGAAGACGTTTAGATTAATACAGCGTCTCCAATAGAGTGTAATAAAGATGCTGTGCGCTTAACTCATCCTTCTGAAAGGCAGAGATGGATTTTATCTAGAAAATCCTCAAATAGTCCTCAAGTAGTCTTCCGTGATGCACATTTGCGGCTGTAGCTCTGGCTCAAAGGATGCTGATGCACTGGTCGCTTCTCCTGTGATTTCCACCAAAAATGCTGTCCTCACCAGACAACCCCACCGCGCCTCAGAAATAAACGTAAACCGCTGACTCTGGATCAGGTGACTCTCTAGCCACTCATCCTGTCTCCCAGTCTTCAAATGAAGAAATTGCACTACCAACTTTTAACAATTCAGCTCTTGAATATTTCACTCTGACTTCCCGGGTTCTATTTTCTCAGTTCATGTGTTTCCTTCCTTGGTTATATTAATAACAAAATTTCTTTGTTGAAATGAAAAACAATTAAATTCCTCCTTTCCCTAAGCTGCTTCTCCCTGACACTCAGCATTTAGCATTCCCTGAAGAAAAAATCATTTTTTTTTTTTCTCAGAGGTCCTTGCAAATGTGGTGGCCCATATAAGTAATCAGACAAAGGAGATGACAAAGTAATTCCCTCCGTACTCTGGATTAAAAGCATTTTAGGCGTTTCTTTGATAGTCAAAACGACATTTGGAGGCAGCTGAGCAGCTGAAAAGGACCAGATTAATTAGAGAGATATTTACTGTTCATATTGTGACACAAAGCTTTCTTTTTACCCCATTTTTTTGTTTGCTTGTTTTTTTTTTTTTTTTTGGTTTATAAGCCTCAGGGAAGAAATATTACAAATATCAGCTAAGGATTTAAAGGAAAATTTAGTATTCCAAAGAATAAATTCAAACACTAATTTTAGTCAGGTACTCTGACCTATTTTTTCCCTGCAAATAGTCTTTGTTTGAAAATAGTGTACTAACTATCCCCTTTGTAGAGTTACTCCCTCCATTTTTTACTCCCATTTCTCCAGCTCTTGTGCAGTGTGGAAAACACTGTCTGAAACTAAATGGCTGCAAATGCCCAACAGTTGTATTAGAAGAGGGAAAAGGATGAAAGGAAAGGGAAGGGCCATCGGAAATTCTCATTTCCAGCAAAACCCATTTACAGGAAATACTCCTCTCTGGAATTATCAGTTATACAAAGTTCATGTCTAATTTTACAATGGTCTGATCATCACAGGAACATGACAATTCTAAATGAAAACGATTTAGTGAGCATGAAAAAGGGTATGCCAGCTAAACAGGTGAAGGCACTTTTGCCCTTGTTCACATGCTGTTTCTTGGAGATTGGCCTGGAGATGGAAGAGTATCTTCAGATCACCTTAAGAGATGGAGATTTAAGGATGAAAATGTTTCAAGTTTGGTTCCCTTTCCTCTATTTAGGGGGGCAAAAAATTAATAACTACTGCATAACAATGGAACCTCAGCACTTCCATACAGGACTGTGCTCGGGGCAACCTGACCTTGTCTCCGCTTGCAGGTAAGACGTTCCATTACTGACACAAGCAGGGACTGACGATGCCTGCTGTCAGCAACTGGCAAATGTCCTAGCACGGCTGAAAGACCGAGTCTTATGTGCAATCATGTAATACAGACCGTCCTTCACAGTTAGCAATTAATGCAGTCACTGTGCGTGCTCATGCGTTGTACTTCTTGCCAAACTACTCCTGAAATCTCAAGATTGTCTAAGAAACATTGCATATATACAGATTTACAGATACCGTCTATTCTATGGATGGTTTAATAATAATAAAGTTAATCATGACACAGTTCACTCCTATACTGAATGATAAGCATTTTAATTTCTTTTATAATCAGCTAAATTAAATTTTCAGGGAAAAAAAAAATAGAACTGATCCTACATGCAATCCACAGGTTAACACACTTTGGGGGTTGTCTATAACCCTGGTGTGTTTAATGGTTTGTGACAGTGTTCTTAGTAAATTTAGATGTAAATTTTGCATTCACAATGGCTGAAAGAGAAGAGCAGAGACAACATATCATAGTGAAATGATACTTTAGGTGACAAGATATAAGCTGGTTTTCAGTCTATGATGTCAGATAAGTGAATTTTAATGATCTCTCACAAAATCTGTCTTTTTATGGAGAAAAAGATAAAAAGGTATTCAGCCTTATTTTTAAATATTCTTCTTACAGAGAAATTTATTATAGACAAAATATTGCCTTAGAGGGGTTTGGGTTTGTCTTTGTTTTTGTTTTCAAATAAAATAGCACCTACAGACTAGGTTTGCAACAGAAAGTATTGAGGTTATTGCTGTTTTTCTTGTCTACATGTAGGACTGAGAACACAGTATGGACAGTCTGCATTATACATATCATCACCTTCAAAGAGGCATCTTCATAAAATCATTTGTAAATAAACTGAATTATTTTCTTGTTAAAAAGATCCATTTAAATAAAGTCAGAATTATTAAAATAAATACATTTGCACTCCAGCTTCTTTGGTCAGTATGGATTAACTGTGGTCTTTTGCACATGACTAATAATGAGATTATGAAGCACAGAATTCCCACCTAAGCCTCAGCAAACCGAATACGTCATTTTGAATTTTATACAAAGCTAACATGAATATGACTCTGACTAAAATGACTGACTTCAAATAAAAACTGAATATAAAAACAGAGGAATGGAGACACGTAATAAGCTAAGAATTCAGAGGCTACGTATGGGGGCTGACTCTGTTCTGAAAAAGAAAAACTAATTTTTTAAAAAATATTTTTCCCTCTATTTTTTAGGAATGATACCTGTAAAGATGTTTGTGAAAACTTCAAGAGAAAATAATTAAAAACTCACACTTGAATGTTATTTTCCATAACCACAAAAGTCAAAGACTGCAAAGTCAGTTTCTCATTCTTCTATTAAAAACATTTTTTTCAACATAGCATGTTGAATTCTATATATTAAATTCTATCCTGTAGAGTGCAAAAGATTAAAGAATGTGACTATGATTTCCTGGAGACATGACAGAGCAGATTTTAGCCTTTTCTTTGGGACTAATCAGGATTTTGAATCCAAGTAACTTTCTAAGCAGAGACTGGGGTATTTTCTGTTTGTTTCTTACCAGAAAACTCAACCCTTTCTTGAGAGAGGAATTTTTCCCTTGCTTTTTGTCACAACTGAAGTATTTTTTTGCAAAATGCTATACAAATAAACCTTCTTAATTACATACAATAACTCTTAATCTTGATAAAATTTCTCAGACAGTGCTCCTCCATCTCAGCTATTGATGTTCTCTCCTAAAAAGCAACCCTTCCTTACGCTGTCTGCACCAATCTCTAATACTTTACATTTAAGTAGCACAGGGTTTCTACTTGCTTAAGAGAAGTTAACAGTACACCTACACTTACGCTTTCTCAGTTCCCATTTCATATCTCTTTCCTCTGTTATGCTTCTGGAATATACAAACAAATATTTCTTGTTATCTGAATGGACTGTAACTTTGTCTCTTGAAATTTTCATTTCCTTCTTAACCTGTCGTCTGTTTAGGCTGCTGCATGCATACATCTCGCGCTACCATCTGGTTGTTTCAGCTGTTCCCTTATTCTCTTGCCTACTACAGAGATTCCCATTCTGTAACTTCTCCCTTTGAGCCCCAGTATAAAGTCTTCTACGTATTTCTGTCTGTTTTTTCCACCAGTGCGTTGGCAAATCTTTTCAAAGGTGTCCCATCCCATCTGAAACAATTCCAACTACTGAGACACTAATGCTCAGCTAATGCTCATCATCCGTCTACCAGTCTAAGCAGCATTTAGAAACTAAGCAGCATTTAGAAACTAAGGTTTGTATCAAGTTTTAGAATCACTTAATAATAGTTAATGCTTTTTTAAAATATTTTCTGTTGTGCTACATTAGTTACATTACTTATTCTATTAAGTGGACAAATTATGCAGTTTCTTCCCAGAAAGTTACACTTTTATGCTAATGTTGTCAAGTTAACCTCTGGAAAACTCTAGACTCAGTGAATACACAAATGTCAAAATCTTGACTATGCAATGGGTAATTTTATAGAAAAGCATCTCTTTGTCTTCTTAATAATTTTTTTCTTGTGTCCAGTTTTGCTTCTCTATCTGCAGAATTCTTAACTTCTAAATTTTCTCCAGTCTTATGTTTTTAAATGAATGGGATTTGTAAGTCTCTCTTACATGGTACTTTCAGCAGAACAACTTATATTTTCTCTGTCTACAGCTGCACTCATTACAGTCAGTTGTTTGAGATTTACTTATGGCGCTTCCTTTCATAAACACTGAAAGCATACAAAAAATATTTATAACTTTAATTATATAGGTTCATGCAGATGAAACAATATGATGTGAGACACAATTCCTGAATATCCTGTAGCAGGTTAGGAAAATTTCTTATTCTAGAAGATGCCAAGAACAGTTAGATTTATCTCTGAATTTTAAGGAGGAATTAACTGAAAAACTAGAAGAAAGACGATCATTTGAGTGAAAGATCAAGAAGTTATTTTTATTTCGAGGAAAGGAAGGTATGACAGCAGTAAAACAAGAATAACATTTCAAAGAGACAGACTTCAACAAACTCAGAGTAATACCTAGTTGAGTATTGTGGGAAGATAAAGAATAAAGGGTTACAAGAAAGCTGGCAATTCATGGAAAGGAATACATTAAGTGTACAAGAAGAAATTGCCTAATGCAATGTAAGATTAAAAATATTTAGAAAACCAAACACAGCAACTGAAATTGAAGGATATCTGTAAAAAGTAGCAGTTCGGGAAAAAAACATTCAGAGAAGAGCAAAAAACAAATATGGTTCAATAATATAATGCAGTTTCAGAAGTTAAGTTATATACTATGATGTATTTACCTAAGTGCTGTGTGAAAAAAAAGCTGCAGAAACTACTCTGTTCTCCTGATGCCACTTAAGGTTCTCTAACTTTTCAAGAGCATGTTTTAAGCAAGTTAGAGGTAACATACCATTATTCACAAAGGAGGAGACTATAAAGAATGAAAAGAATTTAAGATATAAGGTAGGGGAATTTGAAAGAAGTCAGTTTGTTTAGTTGAAACGAAAAAGGTTGAGAAGTTGGATGAGGGTGACAACATAAAAATGGTTTCCTAAAATGTGAGAGAAAATGATGATAAGAATTAATTCTCTCTGTAACAAATATAAAATGAAAAGAAAAAACCCTCTAAACTTATTTTGCCTTAAGGAAATTTAGGGAAAGCTTTCTAAACAGGTAAGGATTGAAACGGAAAAATGTAAATGCCTAAGGAAGCTGTGGAACCAGGGACTTTAAAGAAGAGGTTACATAAACATCAGCAGGTATGGCCTAAGTATTAAATTTATCGTTGCAGAACACCCCATTACTCCAATTCTTGAATTACAGAAGAACACAATCAACTCACACTGCCTTTCACTGCAATCCCAGATTCATAAGAACAAGTGCACAGTTGATACATGGGGAGACTGAGATGGGACTCATCTTCTGATGCATAACCTCAACCAGTTATGTCATATGAAGCATTTTGTTTGTATACATAAGTAAAATACTGTCTGACTCTCTTGCTTTCATCCCAAAACAAACATAACATGCTTTCTATATTAAGTGATATCCTATCCCTGTTGCCTTGATTCATCATTTTATGCCATCTGCAGGATCAGCCTCTATGTGATACCCCACATCAATCACTATTAATGTAGTGGCTGGGAATTGAAGATCGACAAAAATAGAAGTATCAAATAGACCCCTCCATGCCAAATTTGAAGGAAATAAGCTGCCACTTGGGTTTTATGTAACAGATACGCATGATTTTAATATGACCGATAAGGTTACTTTTCAACAAAGCTATATTAAAACTTGCATTAACATTCTGCAGTTCTATCTAGTTCGTTTATAAATATATAAAGGGGGAATGTCATGAGGATGGAGCCAGGCTCTTCTCAGTAGCGACCAATGATAGGACAAGGGGTAATGGATTCAAGCTGGAACACAAGAGGTTCCACTTAAATTTGAGAAGAAACTTCTTCTCAGTGAGGGTGGCAGAGCACTGGAACAGGCTGCCCAGGGAAGTTGTGGAGTCTCCTTCTCTGGAGACATTCAAAACTCGCCTGGACGCCTTCCTGTGCAACCTCATCTAGGTGTTCCTGCTCCGACAGGGGGATTGGACTAGATGATCTTTTGAGGTCCCTTCCAATCCCTAGCATACTGTGATACTGTAATACTGTGATACTGTTCACAACACCACCACGTGGATTTTTATCTTGCACAGTAGATAAAAATGTCACGTGGTTACATGACTCACGTGGACTCATGCTCATAATGAAGCAGCAGCCTGAAGAGAAGCTCAGTATCAACACATGAACATGTGTGTGGATACATGCATGCAGAGGCTCTTGTGCCTGCAGATCTTCCTAAAAAATAAACTCTCCTCTGACTTGCTGCACTTTCTGCTGCCCCTCCTAAGTCTGCAGCAATCTTACTCAAGAAGACAGTGTCCATATATAGAACAGCACATGGGATGAGAGGGTTGAAGGGGAAAGTAGATGAAAAAGGGAGAAGAAATATAATGGATATGATTTCCTTATTGAAGCCTTTAGGAAAACCCTTAAATGCGATGTTATATAGTCTAAAGGTAAAGGGGTCAGGGAAAGACAGTGTGGGAAAGGCTGTGATAGACTGCTGTAATCTAACAGCATTGTCAGGGCACGGATACATGGTAGTGGAATGCCAGCTTAGGAGAAGATTGCTAAAAGAACAATATTTTTGAAAAAGATTATCGTAAAAATCACTGTACTCTGACTCCTGGTGGAGGAAGAGGGCTTCACACACCATCAGGTAACTGTGGTTCAAAATGTAGGTTTATGTGGAAAAACATGTGCTTAATAATGCATTGAAAATTGCGTGGATTTACACAGCTATGATCTTAAATAGCTTAGTATTGTACAACTTGATTCTTACTGAAGCGTGTCTGGATAATGAGCATCACAGGAGGAAGACTGCTGATAAGAGTATTTAAATTCATTAATTTTGTGGCAATAATCTATGTTAGGAACGCAGAAGCTGGGATGGGTTACAAGCCCTTCATTAATAAGTGGAGCTAAGAAAGAGATAAAAAAATAGGTAATTTGCCTTAAGAACAAGACGTTTCTTTAGTGAGCACTCTGATAACATGGTTTCCGCTTTTACTTTGCAAGAAAAAGGAACGGATTGTGGAATTTATGAGTACTGACCCAAGTTTCACCCAGAATTTAGCTTTACTAGTTTTGCATGTCACAGTACGTACAACAAATTAAAATTAACAGCTGGAAGATGACACACACTTAAGACAGAAGTGATTAGGGAAGGAACCAGGGAGCCAGTTTAACCAGCTAGCTGGAGATTTCGTCTACATGGGATTTCCTGTACCATCGCTCCAAGAAAATTCACAGGACAGGGGGGTGATCAGGAGGGACGAGAGGTAGCTTAGCAGCTGGTTGTCTAAAGATCACAGAAAGCTCATGTAGAGAAGGCCAGAGAACAATCTACAATTCAGAAATCTTAAAAACTGGCTTAAATTTTATCTATCAAACTATGCTACATGCCATTCAGATGCAAACCAGAACTTGCTTCAATTTCATTATGCTGTATATCCCGTGTCACAAATCTGTCGCACACTCAGAAAGGCAAGAACTGTTGGGGTGCACTTTGACAGCTGTTAAGCTCTATTCAAAGTTCATATTAGTGTTGAGAAAGAAGCTGTTTCTATTTTCGGCTCTATGAGTAACTCCAGAAATTTACATTCAACCAGTCTGAGACCTGATGAGAATCCCACAGCTACCCCAAGTGGAAGTGTCATGGGCTTTTTCAATGGTCCTTTGTAGTGAGGACTAACACCTCCAGCCTTGTCTAGAATGATTCATACACCATTGCTTAGATTAACAGTTTACCTTTTAGTGTTACTGACTTACAGTTGTGCGATAATGGATTCAAACGAATGAAGAAAATGGTTCCTCCTGTCATAATGACGGTAGGAGGTATTTCTATTTTAGAAGAAAGCTTTGCAGATGCTTTTTCCTAGATATTTCATTTTATCATTCTGTTGACATGCTGAATGTGCTTATTTGGAAAAAGTCACTGCCAGTCATTACTCGAGACTGTTTCTTCTCATCCTATCGCCTGTTACTTGGGAGAAGAGACTGACCCCCACCTTGCAGCAACCTCCTTTCAGGTAGTTGTAGAGAGTGATAAGGTCTCCCCTCAGCCTCCTTTTCTCCAGACTAAACCACCCCAGTTCCCTCAGCCGCTCCTCATAAGACTTGTCCTCCAGACCCCTCACCAGCTTTGTAGCCCTTCTCTGGACACGCTCCAGCACCTCCATGTCTTTCTTGTAGCGAGGGGCCCAAAACTGAACACAGTATTCGAAGTGGGGTCTCACCAGTGCCAGTCACGAAAGATAATTCTGTGGCAAAGGGACATGAGAGGTTCCTCTCTTACCTGAGGGGTCAGATCCTCCTACCTGTGTGAGTCGGATCACTCCATCTGACCCCCACAAACCTCTACCATGCCAGGAAACTTCAAACAACTGAAAGTGCATGAGGTATGTTTAAGGTCTTTTCCTACTCACATAAGTTGAGCAATCCTTCAAAACACAGATTTCAGGGTACACAATCTGCCCCAAAGAACTGTAGTTAGTTTTCTATTTTAACCTGAATTCAAAATTCTCAGGATGGAGAACGCCTACTGGGCCTCCATTGCAAATAAATTTATATTGCTATCTTCAGTGAAGCCATCTGTAGCATGAGTGCAAATAAAATTAAAATTTACCACCCCCATTCCTGAAATTTAGCGCGTGTGTGGTATTTCACACATTTAATGTGAGTGCCCCAAATGTCACTGTAAAGGTAAACATGCCAGTTTTTAAATATCAGGCACAGCGTGTAGTTGCAATCTGTGACAATAAAATCTGGCTTTATAGAGGGAAAAAGGCATGCAAAGGTGAAACACAACTGTGATTTCCCACTTCAAACAGATGAAAACTATAGACGTTCTTCCTCAAAATTTTGTTATGTAAGTTTTGTAATAACTCCCATATTCATAGTTTAAATAATTCGTAAAGACAAAAAACTACTTTAAATATATCTGTATGCTACCTCAAACAGATAAAACTGCCTAATTTAAGAGGACAGTTTTCCAGCCTTTAGATTCTAGGGTGCTCTTTTAGTAGCTTCCAATTGTTTATTGTATTCTTTCACATCTTAAATTGAAGGTTGCACTGAGGGCACTGCAAACAAGTGTACTACGTCATGTCGTCTGATGGGCCAAAACTTATTGAAGCTTCTGTCACGCCGAGGTATTACTAAGTAACTGACATGAAGAAGAAAATATTTTTAGAGCTGAAGCAATTTTACATTAGGAAGGTGAAAACAAAGATTAATAGATTTGAATGAATGGTCTTTTGTTTGGACAAGAAAAAGAAAAGTAAATTTACAACCCTGTGTACCTAAGATGGGAAGTGACTGACTGTGATATAATAAAATAACGATTCATCTTTTATATACTGTATGCAAAACACAAAGAAAAATGTTCAAACAAATGCAGAGCAGGCAAGAAGAGACATCGGCTGATGTACACTTATACTATGAAGCGCTACTACAGTAAAGCACCGAAAACTTTTTTTATTGAATAGCCTCTCTACAAATGATAATTAAAAAATTGGGGTTACATTCAATGGGCCATTTGTGAAATAAAATATAAATTAACTGTAATAAAGACAACAGAATCTAGATCCACATAACTTTAATTATCTTGTCATTTAATCTACCAAAGCAGCCTAGTATGCAATCCAAGAAGACAACAGTATGTTTGTGACTATGACTTTACAAAATTAAAAGTACCTGTGTATTTTTCATGTTAGAATGTGTCTATCAATTATGTTGTTATCCTTTCCTGGATTAAAATTAACATTAAAATTAACATTAAAGTACAAAAAGAGGGAACAACTAGAGAGCTCACGTCATCATTCTGAAATCAAGTGTAGTCTTATTAAGGAGAGTACGACAAACATGTTTTGTATTAGTCTTATTTTTAAAAATATTAGAATGCTATGAAAGATTGTTGGGGGGGTTCATTATTATTCCTAAAAATGAATTTACTGTTTCAATCTCATTAGAACTTTTTCAACCAGAAATTTCCCTTCAACACCACCAAGGATTGTTACTGATTGAAAACTATAAGGAGAAAGCAAATTGTTCTTCAAATTATATCTGCAAAAACTTTCTTAGTATTTTTGTATTTCCAATGTCACCTTCAAGAAAACCAGTAAGGGGTGGCATTTAGCTACCCAGTACTTTATTAGACTAGTGAAAAAATGTGCTTACTAAGATTTGAACCATTGTCATCATTACATTTTTGTTGTATACAGTAAACCCCCCAAACCCTCATTCACTAGAGGGAACAAGAAAATGGGAGAGTATTGTATTATATTGTCCTGGTTTCAGCTGGGATAGAGTTAATTTTCTTCCTGGTAGTTGCTGTGTTTTGGATTTAGTATGAGAATAACGTTGTTAACATTTATTGTTTTAATTGTTGCTAGGTAATGTTCATATTAAGTCAAGGAGTTTTCAGCTTCCCGTAGAAGCTGAGAGGGAGCACAGACAGGAGCAGCCGGCCATAAGAGTATTCCAGACCATAGACATCGTGCTCAATATATAAATGGGAGCTGCCATGGGGGCAGGAATCTGCCATTGCTGCTCTGGAAGGACTGGGCGATCAATCACTGGGTGGCGAGCGATTGCATTTCATCACTCATTTTGTTATTCTTTTACCATTATTGTTATTGTTGTTATTATTATTATTATTATTATTTTCTCTTCCATTACTGTTCTATTTAACTGTCTTTATGTCAACTCACAAGGTTGTTTGTTTTTTTTCCCTTTTTCTCCCTCTATTCCCTACCCTCCTGGAGGGGATGGGGGGCGGAACTGAGTTAACGGCTGTGCGGTCCTAGTTGCTGGCTGGGGTTAAACCACGACATATATATAACAGTATATATAAAACCAACACTACCCTTGGCAGTGCAAATTTACAGTATTAAAGGATGTAGTGAAATAACCATTTTAAATTAGTAAATCCTACATTTCGTTTACTATGCTTCACAGAATAATCAATTGTCAGGCATGACGTGAGTAAGAACACAAATCTCAGCATTACAAATCTGTTTTGTTGTTTGGATTCGATATTTTACTATACTTTCCTCCTAACACGGCAAATTAAATGTAAAATAATAAGAAATGAATCATACATCTTCCCCCTTATGCACGTATTTCCTTTAGCTGATGGCTTTTGTTGTAACACAATAAAAGCTACCAAGTGCAAATTTGAAGAGTAATCTCTGCATATATTTTCAAAATACAGCCATGTGTGCCAAACAATGACTTGCTGTGATTTCAGTTCTGCCTTTTAATTTTCAGTTTAAAAAGTACTTTCAGCTCAGACATGAAGATTAACTAAACCCCACCATGTTATTCTATGTGAAACGCTATTATAAAACAGACACAAAATGATTATTCAAGGTCACTGACTGAATCAGTAGTCGAGATGAAAATTGTGTCTTGCATTTCTGGTTCTCCATTTGAAGAGATTAATTCAAATATACAAGGATTTCCAATTAAATACTTCTACTGTTTTATACATAAGCAACCATGGCAACTCTTAGTGTCTTGGTTAATTGTGATCTAACTTCTAGCTGCTTTTTTTGAAAACAAAACCAAAAAAAAAAAACCCAAACCAGATATAGGCACATCCCCAAGTACTAGAAAAGGTAAATTCTAAGTTGTAGTGTGAATCCAGCTCATATTGAGCTTTTATTTAGAAAGTGATTAATCTTCTAAATATAATGATTTGTACTGAAATGTAGTAGGCGACAATTTACAAAGCTGTTTTATTTCACGCCCACATAGATTCTTGCGTTTTTACATCCCCAAGTATACAAAAGCCAGGCCAGAAATTAGATTAGATTCAAAACTTAAAACCAGCACAGCTAATAAACCAATCTAATCCAAACAACACAACTCATCCAGTGATTCTCGTGTCAAGCCCGTAATTCTGGTTGAACCACAGATCAAATTTCATCAATAGAAAGCTGTCCCACTCCTAGCTGAGACATGCAAAGGTATAATTAGCCTCACTGGGAAAAACATGTGCATTTGTTCCAGCACAAATCTATTCAGATTCAGACTTTAATCTTGAGATCTGGTTTTGCCTTTGCCTGATAAACAACAAAAACACAGAGAAAATATTCACAGTGAGGAGATATAGATATATCTCAAATCATTTACCTACCTGTGTTTCTACTTGATAATGGAAGGATTACTCCAGTACAAGAAAATTTTCAATAAAAACTTTAATTTTTTATGGTTTATGGAATATTTCTGTATTGCTTGACACCAATGGTCACAAGATGTAAAATACTAAATATATCTTACATTTTTTTCAAATAAATGCTATAGATTGAAAAAGCTTTAAGTGCCCTAAGGTTCAATAGTAATATGTTTTTAAAAAGTACTTTATACACATACCAAAAATGTTTTCACTACCATATTTAAATATTCCTCTTTGTGCTGTTGTATTTTATGTAGTAAAATCTTTCATATATCGCTTACTTTTTTGTCTTCATTATATTTGTGGAAAATTTCCTGTGCTCTTTCTTCACCACCATCCGTAAACAGCATAATAATCTTATTGCAGTTAGCTCTAGAGACACTGTGCTGTAGGAGATACAAACGGAAGTCTTTTTAAATTTCAGGTCATAAGGAATAACAACCGTTATGTTTGATGGCTGTCATCTCAATATGCTTACTACTTTAACACAGAAATGGCAAAACTTCCAACGTCTTTTAGGATTCCATTCAATACCACTTTCTGAATGAAAAATATAAAAATAAAATAAAATAAAATAAAATAAAATAAAATAAAATAAAATAAACAAAATACATTTTCTGTTCCATGAGAGTTAAATATGACTTATTTCAAATCTGGCCCAACACAGAGGAATGGGGCTCTGGTTGTTCCTTTCACCTCCACCAACACAAGGAAAGCTCTTTAGCTCATACCCATCACATCAACCCCACAGTGTTCCTCTATAGAGGTTCTGCATGAGACTTGTACAGTGAGGGCCTCTAAATATTTTCACTCTTCTCTTTTCTCATCCTTACATTTTCTCTTGTCCTTACTTTCCTTGTGGAAATTTGGGAACAATGACCCTCTAATAAATTAGTGAATATATTTTTTTCTGCTGGACTCCTACTTACAGAATCTATCAAGCTCACTGATGTCTTAAATGAAAACTCTGATAATTTAGGAAGAAAAACTCTACCTTATAAACTCAGGAATATTTTTGTATTTGCTATTTTTTGCCACATTTCCTTAAAATAAGCTCCATCTTCCACTTCTCTAATTCTTTCCTGGGTTTCTGTTTGTTTGTTTGTTTGTTTGTTGGGTGTTTTTTGGTTTTGTTGGTTTTTGTGATTTTTTTTTTTTCTTTAATGTGCTGCAGTGAGTAACTAACCTTTAGGTAAGTATTTTAGAATTAGGTTTAAATAGCATATTGCAGCCAAGGTGTGGCTGCCTAGAGTACTAAGGTCTCTCCATCGCCTACTTTTCTAATTAGATTGCAGCTCAGAGGTGAAGAACTGAGGATGTTCCATCGTTTCTGCAGAGCAAGGCTGGAATAGAGAGAATTGAGAAGAAACCCCTCTGACTCCTAATTCAGCAGTCAAAGCAGCTAGTAAAGCCACTGAGAAAAATGCAGTGTGTTGTGCAAAGGAATGAAAACACTGTTCCACAGCCAGAATAATAGCGACTTGGATAGGAATTTTGGCTCCTTGTGAAAGAAGCCAAAGGCTCCTCCTTTGGCATTCATCTTCCTTCCTTAGTCCCTAAAAGTTAAGAATCTAGTCTAAGCAAATTTTTTATGAATTTTTCCAGCCAACGTTCCTTGTCCTCTGTGTTGCACACAAATGGTTGGGTACTTCTGAGTAGTTGGATGTGACAAAGTAAAACCCTGAGAGATTCAGTAAAATAAATTCAACTTCCCCTTCCACAATTTACTTTTACTTTACTTTTACTTTCCATGATTTTACTATACAGTCAGGAAAAGAAATAGGAGGGTCACCTTACAAAAGTACCTAGTTCTCCCTTGCTTTAATCTTTGTGACTAGATAGGGACTAACTCTCACCTGGCTGGGCAGGTGAGATGATCCTGCTCCCTTTCATTACTTTTCATCCTACTCTCTGATCTGATTCCTTTTTTTTGTGCAATAAAGAGACCAAAACACCAAAGCCAGCCCTCAGATGTCAGCGGGTAATCCTCAGTATTGCAGCTCCTTAGTTCTACAGGGCTCCCAGAAAACTAAACCACGAAAACTTGATTTGCAATCACTATATTAATAGATGAATAATTATTCCTCAGAGATGATTGGTATTTGTAGTTCAATATTCAGTGAATAAATACTTATTTAATCATTTGAAAAAAACAAGTCCAAAGATTTTCTTACATGTAACAACAAATAAGAAAAGCTTGAAATCAATACATTCTCTCCAATCTCATCAGCACACTGTGTTTCATTTGGAATTAAATAATTTATGACCAATTTTGCTTGTGAAATATAATGTACAAGACACTGCTTTGAGCTGCAATATTTTTTATATTAAAAAAGTAATAAAAGTAGGGTTGGATACTTCATGAATAAAGAAATTCACCTACATTTTCAGTGATTTAATATACAGGCAAAAATAAAATCAGAGGGAAACTAAAGAGATGACAGGGAAGGGGACCAAAGCCTGCTCATATTATAAAAAAATGACCTCTATTATGAGCAATGTGAACTTGACCTAGTCTTTGTGTTAACTGACTAAATCAGGATTTTCCTAGCGGCTTACTTAGCATTTGCTAATACAGTATCAGAAAAACGCAGTGATTTCTCTTTATCTCCTGGTACTTAAAGAAGGGCATTTACTTCCATTACACTGTTTAGACTCTAAAGTCATGTCATGGGAAAAAAAAAAATAAATCCAAAATTTCAGCTTCCAAACTTTATTGGAAATCTGAACATAAAGAAGGTCAAAAATAAGGTTAAGTCATATGATATTTTCCCACCATAAAACCTTTGCATCCTGATGAATGAACTTAACACACCAGTCTCTTACAAGGGATGAAGAGGAAAGCAGAACTGCCTTTACAACACATCTTTTTTTCCCCCCATTTGCACAAAGATGGAGAGATACTGGTTCAGGGTGTGAACATAAGCAGTTTTGCAAAGCTGATGCAGTAATTTCATAATTTTTCTGAACAGTTTGTCTCAGCAGTCCAATGGATGGCTCTGCTCTCCCATCACAGACCACAGCTGAAGAGGAACGTGCTGCCTATACAGCAGCTTCCCCAGGACAAAAACTGGCTTCTTAGCTTAAACTGCAGAAGAATGCAAGTTGGAACTGAGTCTGTGCCTTCATTTTTAGCTCTCTCTTGCGCTTGATAAAGGGCTGTTATTGGTTTGGGGTTTTTTCTTTCAAACAAACAAGAGAGACGTGATCCATTTCATACTGTGCCTAAAACTGCTTTTGTTTTACACAAGCTTTACATCCTTAAAACTAACTCCTTAAGTGGCCGATCAGGATAGCATCTTGTGACATGACACTTTAGGATTGCCTTTTTCATTATGAGTTTCATGCCACTGAGGCAGTAAAAGGTAAACCAAACCAAAAATCAACTACTCAAGAAGAGATGATTTCAAGATAATTTTTTGACAAATCGTAGTTATTATGGTATAAGGGAAAAAAAAAAAACCAAAACAAAAAACCTTCTGAATTGCTGAAGATGAAGTATTTTCAAAGAAATAGCAAGTTAATATAACAGGAAATAATGGAAAAATGCTGCATAAATACAATGAAAACCAGATTATTAACAATCACTTGAATTAGTCTGCTGAAAAAACCTGCAGTGTCTATTTCCATCTAGCAACACATTAGACAGTAAGTTTTTCATGGTAGGAGTGATATATTACTTTGGTATTCAGAAAATTGTTTGAAATAACTGTCATCCAGAAACAGTACCCACAAAATCATAACGAAAATTTGAGCTGTTAAAAAATATTCCATTTCCATGGACCTTAAAGCAATTGGAGTGTTTGAATTCATAAATATACAACTGAAAACTATCCCAAAGCATATTTTTTATTGTTTAAGCCTGTATTATATCATCCTATTATATCGCCTTGTCACCAGTCTAGCACTAACTCCATCACCAGCCCTTTACTCTTCCTGCCAAATGGATTTGCCAATATCTGGAGAGGATGCCTGTATTTCTATAACCCAGTGCGATCTCTTGATTTCCCTTGATATACACATCCACAACATCCAGCCATGATTTACAGGTTTGCAGAGATTATGTGAGGCTAATCACACTTCTGTCTCCAGTTATGAGAGAGATGATCCCACTATGAGACTGATCTCCAATTATTTTTTTAAGCAATTTTTTTTATTTTTTGGTCCCACAAATACGTCCACTTTGAGGCTTCCCCTGTGTTTTGGTCTTCTTAATACTGCCTGTACAGAAAGGACATATATGGTGCTGCACCAAAGGCAATACATAACGTTAATCAAATAGAAATGTTATGAAGAAAAAGCTGTATTTGGCAAAATTTCTTGTATCTTGCTGGTTCCCTCTGAATGAGGTGAATGAAGAAAAAGGGGAAATACCTTTCAGCCCAGTCCAAAAAAGACTGACAGCTTTTAAAAGCCTATTTGCAGTTTTATATAACCATCAGCAGAGGGCACACAATCATTTCCCCACCAAACCCCTTTGCTCATGTAAATACTGATCCTCTGAGAAAATACTCTTGAAAATATTGTATTGTTTTTTCCTCCATCAAAATTTAACAAGGTTAGAAATTTTTCAGCCGGGTCTAGTCTTAAGATGCATATATATACATACTCAGGGAGCAGGAAAGCTCCCTGAAGTCCAGAATCTGGCAGATTAGAGGAAAAAATTAAACATTTATACACTGAGAGACATAACTGATGTATTAAAAAAAAATAAAATAAAAAGAATACACTTTATTAAGTTAGATCCTTAACTTCTGTAAATTGATGTAGCTTTAATTACACGAAGGTGAAGATGAGATATACAGTCTATATGAAGGTGAAATGTAAAAAAATTTTTTAAACTATAAAAACTATTAAAAAAAAAAAAGACTAATAAACCCCCAAATTTTGTGGCAAAGGGGGGACATGACTACCTAGAAAGCTAGTACCTGGGTGCAAACTGGAAAGCACAATGTAATTAAAACACAGAGACAATGCGTTTAATTTTTGAGGAAACTATTAATTCCATGCATGAGAAGGAGAAAGGAATTAGAATACTCTGTTGCCTAATAGTCCCCTGTTAACAAAGTAATTTACTCCCCCTGCCCTTCTCAAGCCATGGCAGACTATTTATGGCATGTAATAAATATAAAATTGCAGGTTAACTAAACTTTGCTAGGAGATACTGCGGTAAAACTGAAATAAAAACCAACACTGTAACGTTCTGTAGCCTTCCATTTTAAAATTACCTGCAAATACACCACTACCACAGCTACGTGCCAACCGAGAAGCACCTTACACAACAAAGTAGCTGAATGAATGAAGTAAAATCAGTACAGCACATTGAAACCCAAATTTGTGCCCGCATCTTAACAACCTGCTGGGGGATCGGCAAAGGGAAAAACACATTGTTGGGATAAATTTACTTGCTAAAATAAAGGTTCGCACTTCTACCACTTTGTTACACAACGGAGGAGCGTGAGGTGGCCATCTGAAGGTTCAGGTTCTCCTTCTTCACTGTACAGCAGAGATGACTTTCATACTTACATTTAGCAGCTGTTCAAAAGCATAGCTAAAGCCTTTTTTGTAGTCTGTAATTCCTTTAGCAGAGATCTTATAGACAGCTTCTTTCAACTTCTTCTTGTTCCTCACATTAGCTTGGACAAGATGATTAAAGCAACTGACGTTCTGAGCGTTATTGTTAAACTGTAAAATAAGTAGAAATAATATTAAAGGCAGTTAATTTTGATTCTCTTTTCTAGGCACGATAGAAGTAAAGGCTAACGTTTTGTAAAGCTTGTCACAGCTGGATTTTCATTTCCTCGATATTGAGAATGTCCAGCAGTGTCTGGAGATTTCAAAACTGGGCAAGAAATACATTTGAAAAGTAAACTCTTTGTTGCAATCCAAAAAGCTCTACTATAGAGGAAAAATTCCCCAAAACTTTGTTTCAAGCTCATATAATGAAATCGAACTGAGAAATGCAGTGTTAGGGAAATAAAATAAAAAAAAAACCAAACCAAACCAAACCAACCAACCAAACAAACAAAAAACAAAACAAAAAACGAGGAAATATTTATTTTAATTTTTTTAATCACTGAAAAATGCTGGTTGCATTATCAGATGACTTCCATATCGCACGTATTCGTCTGCTCTTTTACGGTGAAACTGGCAGATCATAATCAATTAGTACATATACCTTACAGAAAACAATGTATACTCTTGGGACAAAGGAAGCATGTGAGACTACAGCTGTAAATAGGAGGATATTGTTTAAAATAATACAAATTTGTGTATTAAGAACACACATATTTGTGCTTTCTTACCCACATATCCGTAAAGGTTACTCCCTGAGAAATTAATTTACATGAGATTCTGACATTATTTAAAAAAACACATGGAAAATTCTGCATGTGCAAAATTTGTCTGCACACGCGGAAATCAGTTTATGATCTCTTTAAAATTTGTCTCTGTATAAACACGCATGCATACATGTATAGGTACAAATATATATAACCTGGTAGAGAGAGAAGGATGCAGAAATACGTCTCACTTTTTAGCTACCTCTATATCTATCTATCTAAAATCAAAGACGAGATTTCTAAAAATGCTGCAGCATGTACAATTCTAACTGTAGTCCTGAATGTGCATATTCCTGCACATAATCTGTGTTTAGCTCTATTGGAATGAAAATCTCTTTTTACTTACAACACATATATTTTTATATCTGTGTTGTAAGTAATATATATATCTGTGTTGTAAGTAACAAGCTCCTGACTAATATTACTAAAACTATTGTCTTGTCCAATTTTTAAACTGTTTTATTTGTGCAGATTTCTTCTGTGAGCTTTTTTTTATTTCCCACTGGCAAATAAGATATCCGAAAAGCTCTATAAAACTCCATTTCAGCAGAGGTACAAAACCCAGACCTCCTAATTTACGTTTCAGCTGAAAACAGGTTATTATACTTCTTCCTGATTAAGGGCCTTCAGCGAAAGTAAATGCAAATGTAATTTTATGCTGTCAACCTGGTGCAAAACCTTAAAACAACTTTAAAATCAGGCCTTGTATGGTTAAGTGTCAACATTGCTAATTAGTTCAGTGGTACTGTATAGAAGTTAAGGTAAATAAGGTCACAGATTTCAGTAACTGCTCAGACTAGTTACATATCTAAAATAAATCACTAAGTACCAGGCACAAAGTCCAGAGAGAGAACTGCCATCAGCAGCAAACTACAACTTGGGCCGTACTTGTAGGACACTTACAGTGAACAGAACTTAAAAGGATGAAGGGACTGATAATATGAAAACATTTTTAATAATGTATGTAATTCAATTCAAGAGAATAGGATGCTTCGGAGGCACGCAGACTTGGCCATGCCCTGCAATCAGATACGTACAGACGCACCCTCCTTGCTTTTAGGACCAACCGAAATATGACCTACCAGTAATTTTTAGCAAACATCCACTTTATTCAATGAGACTTCTGCAACTGAATCAGCAGGAGCAAATGTACAACAGCAAATATCCAACAGCTTATGGCAGAGATGACTGACAGAAAGGCACGATCCTCAGCCGAAGGCTTAGCCTAATTCGTTCCAGATCTTTCCTGAAAATAGCCCCGGAGCTGAAGTTTGGGGGGGGGTGGGGGGGGGTGGGTATTTGTAAGTGAGCAAACCCAGGCACTATTATGAGAGCATCGGCTATGTTGGATTCTTACTTAAGGTTCCGCATGTAAATTTTTATTCTTGCAAAAAGGATGTGTCAAAGTGCCCCGTGAACTAGATAGAGACTTTAAAGCATAAATTTGTCTGCTTCATCTTCTAATATCGCTGTTGTACCACACACCAGTCCTGCATGTATATAGAAACTAAACCAGAAAACCCACTACTTTGATCTTGAGCATGACGTAGTTCACAACTAATTTAATACCTTGCCATCTTCATATTGTATTTATTTTTCTAGGAGGATTATTTTTGCTCATTCCTCATGAGTTAATATTGTCTTCCAGTGAGATACTGATAATTACATGGTATAGTTGCTGGTTTCCTGAGGACTGTGTTAGCCAAAAAATTGTATTGATTCTTGCTAGGCAGAATACACTATGAGAATACCCATATAAGAATCTTCATATATCTTTCTAATTAATAAGGACAGTTATTACTCTGTCCCAATTTTATAGCTCTGGTCCCCAGGTGATTAAAATCTGTGGGAGTAAGTTATTCTCAAATGAATTTATGCAAAGTTTTCTGTCCCCCTTTCTATCAATATGCAGTTCTCAATGTGTCACAAGGGGATAACTGTAACCAAAACCATGCAAAAGCACGAACAAGTGCTCTAACTTTGAAAAAGTTTGACCAAGTATTCTACAGAAGAGTCAGTTGTAGATAATAATAAGACAAAGGTTGCTTATTTATTTTTGTAATATTCCATTTATCAGGGCTTTAATTTTCATAATACCATAACTATAAATATAGTACTGTGTATCTAAATTAGTGACACAATTATGAAAACAGTACGAGATAACGAAGATTAAAAATATTTTTCAGTTCTTACAGTGTCACAATGCAAGCTTTACCTTTAAAATAAATGAACACAAAGAAGTGGATTACATATAACCAAATTTTCAGCTTGAATATTCCTTTAATGCATGACATATTTCCTAGAAAAGAATAATTTTGGTAGGACCAACCCTCTGCTGTGATTAAAATGTAAGACTCCCAGCTGAACTTTAACATTTCCATTGTGTGCTTTTAATGCCATTATCTTTTATAAAAGTTCTTTCCCCAGACTCAAACAAATCATGGTTACTCATTTTTCCATTTCCCCTCAGTATCACGTGCTGAGTTTTATTCGTTGTCCTTAAACAGCATGTTCCGCTGCTTAAGCAAAACCATGAGATGATCACACAACTGTAATCAATTTACTTTGATGCAAAACACTGACACACTAAATGGTGGTTCTTACAGAAGTTTCTTACAGAAGTAACTAATAAATCACCCGATGATTATTAGGGACATTAACCATGTGGGAGTGAAAACAGTATTGTGCTGTGGACTTATTTCAGCTTGCCTTGACCTAATTTTGTAGCCGTGATGGGAAAGTTACTGATGTAAAGTAATTTTAAAAAGACAAAGTCTGAAAATTGTTTCTGATTGTGAGATGGGATGAGAATACAGATCTTGTACTTGGAAAGTAGAAGAAAAACACTAGCTGGTAGGTAGCCCTGCTTTACAAAAGCCAATTCCATCTGAAAAAGTAGAGTGAAAACACTGTTCTGCTTCATGAGTGACATTATAGGCAAATTATTTATTGAACTAATATGAAAGTAACCATATATTCAATCTTATGGTCAATGCATTTTCTTGTCTTTGGCTATAGCAAAGAGCGGTTTAGGTGTTCAAGTGAAAATTTAGAGACGAGTGAAAATTTCTTCCTGAAGTGCCACTAACGTTAAACTGCGAATCTAAATTGCTTGCTAGCGGTCCTGCAAATGTATCAGGATAATTATTTCTGTGAAGGTCAGGTATCTAGTATATGGATCGGTAATTACGGATACAAAAGTGACACTTTAAAAAATGTCAGGAATACTGGCTCAAACCGTTAAAGCAGTTGACAAGTACACTGTAGTGTACGATACCTACACATGATGTACACTGAACAAAGGTCAAGGTCAAACTATCTGCATCTATAGATTGACAAATGCTGATATAAAATGAAGGAGAGAAACAACACATTTGTAGAATGGAGAGTTACATCAACCAAAGTCTGTAAATGTTGTAATTTAATTAAGAAAATATGAGCCAGCTGTTTTCAAATAAATCAGTCAATGTTAACATTAACGTTAGTAAACAAAGCAGATGAGAAGAGTTTTTCACCAGATAAAGGAATCAGCAGGTAGAACAACAATCCTCCAGAATGAACATTTAGCTGTTTGTTAGGAGGTGAAGGCAAGTCTGAAGGTTGAAAAGTGACTGATAAAAATGTCCAAAGGGGGAACAAAATTCAGGGCTACATTTAATTAATTTAACATACTGAAGTAACTAAAGGATTTCAAGGGTAAAAGCCTTTAGATCACCCTTAAAACTGGTTTTTCGTAACACTAAAATAATTTTGCTCTTTAACCAGTTGACCGTGTGACAAACACCAGGACCATTCGTAACTTTGAACCAGCCAAACGGAGCCAGCTTTCAGTTAGACTCATCAGAAATATAATAGCAATAGTACTATTATATTTTTTTCACACATTAAGGTACCAAAAGCCAAAATACCTGCAATAAGCCTTATTGACTACTGGTAACATTACCTGTCTCCTAAGTATCATAATAATGCTCACTTAAGTTTGGACAATTTCCTGAAAACCAGTTAATAATATACTCAATCACTTAGCATATAACTGGAAGAAAAAAAAACCATAAAAGAGTTCAAAAAAGAGTTGCCACTTCAGAAAGTCCACGTTCTTACAAAATCAAATCCTATCAAAGGTGCAAAATTAAAGTAATTACAATCCATACTTTATTGAATAAAATACTCTCAATGTATTAATACGAAACATGTCAGTTGGGTATTTATCAGACTGGCATTTCCCCCTAATTATAGCAGTAAAGATAAACATACATCACAAAAATGCTATTGTGATAAAAAGAAAATAAATGGAATTTGTCTACAGTGCCATGGGCTTGGTGAGTCACTTACAAAACAACAGATGACATTTAGAGGCAAACCATTCAATTGTTAAAATCTAAAGCCACCCTAAACAGTATGCCACCATCAGTGACAGCTTCTACTTTTTCAACTATGTAAACAGCTTATTCCTCATCTAAGCAAAGAGAGGTTTGCAGCTAAACACTTGAAAATCATGGAAAACAGGTTAACCTTAACTTTTTATTTTAAAATATCATGAAGTATTAACATAATTAAATTAGTCTTGTAATTATAAAGCAAGGTGTAGGATCTAGATGTATTTTTCACTAGACTATCTCTCACTACCCAATGTATTTATATCCTATATTCATATCCTTTTGCAGCCTCTGCCTTTGGGATCTCCCAGAACAATCCTCATGTCTGAGGAAATGAAGACCCCCTGTTCATGGGTTTGGACAGAAATACCCGAGTCTGTTACTGGGACACTAAGAGTATTAGAGACCTTCATCAGCTGACCTCAAACCATCAGTATAATCTCTGGCCATATATGGGGCAACTGAATAACTTGAAAGATAAGTTAATCAATTCAACTTAGCATGAAACTCTGAATAAAGGCTTTTGAGTTTAATGCTGCTTGAATGTTGTCATTCTGGAGAAGGTCAGAAACAGAAATACTAATCTGACAGTTTTACAGGGTGTCTGGGTTTCAGCTGGGATAGAGTTGATTTTCCTAGTAGCTGCTGTGTTTTGGATTCAGTACGAGAATAATGTTGATAATGCATATTGTTTTATTTGTTGCTAGGTAATGTTCATATTAAGTCAAGGAGTTTTTCAGCTTCCCATCGAAGCTGAGAGGGAGCATAGACAGGACCAGATGGGGCCAAAGGAGTATTCCAGACCATAGACAACGTGCTCAGTGTATAAATGGGAGCTGCCATGGGGGCAGGAATCCGCCATCGCTGCTCTGGAAGGTCTGGGCGATCAATCATTGGGTGGTGAGCGATTGCATTTCATCACTCATTCTCTATGTTCTTTTACCATTATTGTTATTATTATCTTCTCTTCCATTACTGTTCTGTGAAACTGCCTTTATCTCAACCCATGAAGTTTCTTTTTTTCCAATTCTTCTCCCCTATCCCACTGTGGTGGAGGTGGGGAGGAAGTGAGCGGCTGCATGGTCCTGGTTGCTGTTTGGGGTTAAAACACAACACAAGGACTTTGTCTTTATCCTCCTGTTCAGAGAAGTATCAACTTGCGAAACCAGAGGAAAATGATACAGAAATGCAGTGAATATTTAAATGCTACAGACCTTTCCCCTGCCTTGGGTAGTTCCATTGAGCAGTGGCTCCTCCTCCTCTGCAGTCCATAATGCCCCAAGAGTTATAGTGACGGAGAAGACAACGGATTGCCATTCTGAAACCCTCTTCTGATTCCAGAATAGTTATTTTTGCATTGCTAAAACCCTCTTATTTTCCAGAGTCTCAACCTGCTCTCACTAAGAGCGTCTTCATTTTAAATTATTAAAACTCCTAGCCCAACACCAGGATTTTAAAGGATTCAAGGGAACTGAAACAGAGACATTGATTTATTTCCTATGTCTGTTCCCACTCTAAGCACTCTGTGGATATGATGGCAGATCAAAAAATGAATTACAAGAGACCCTACAGACAGGTGTTTTCATTAAGAGGACAG
Organism: Vanellus vanellus; assembly: GCF_965231255.1. Classification (NCBI taxonomy): domain Eukaryota; kingdom Metazoa; phylum Chordata; class Aves; order Charadriiformes; family Charadriidae; genus Vanellus; species Vanellus vanellus. The sequence goes on along the minus strand of NC_138905.1, from coordinate 11,556,920 downwards.
TATTAGACAAAATAATGGTGGGAAAAAAAAAAAAAAAACCTCCTGGAAAAAGACTGCAAAATGAAAAGAAAGGATCAGCATTCAGAAGTGGGATATACAGGGACGGAAAAACATTTGAGACAGATAAATAGAAAGATCAAAGCTATCAAGCAGCCTCGGAAAAAAAACAGCAAACAAAAAAGATGAGAAGAAAAACATGTACAATTTTTTTTCTTTTCCTAAGAGTGCATTCAGTTCAATATATTACCTGCTAACCAGATACAAACTGGCTTGTCTATTGGGAATTTTTTTGACAAATCTGTCTTTTGCAGATACCAGCCGAACTCTCCCCAGTTGACAAGATCTTGCAAGTAACACATAGCATATAACTCCCAGGGACATCCACACTTTAGGTTCGCAGACATTTTCAAACGTTACTGAGTGTCTCAGATTTCTTGTGAAATAGCTCAGAACTGTTCCCATTTTACTGGTGAGAAAAGTGAAGCAACAGGGAAGAACAAAAAGTAAATCCGAGGCAAAGACATGGCCAGAAACTTTAATCTCAGTTCCCCTCTACTAGAGCACCAGAATATGCTTTTTCCCTTTCCTTTGTGCAACCAACTCCAAGTCCTCAAATTTGACCTTTAACTTGATATTAGTAATTTTGCTATATGCTATTTAAACCACAAGGTCAAATGGGGCACAAATACTTAAAGGATGAATTCTCATACACAGTTTATGACTTCAAAATCCACACGCAGTAATGCAATTCATTCTGGAGACTACAGCACAGCAAGAGAAAAATCTTTGCTTTTACAGACAATGTATAAATGGATGACTGTTTCAAATTCTCTTCTGTATATCCATCCATCCCTCTCTATACACCTAAATGTGCCTCCATCTCCTGAGAGGTATAAGGGGTATAAATCTGAAATCCAATGTCAATCATTCTTTTGGCTAGCGGAGGAGGTTATTTAAATCCAAATAAAACACTTCAATTGATTCTGCTTCTTTTATGAAAAGAAACCCAAAAACATCACCTTCATTGCACTGTCTTAGAATTCCCAATATGGGTAATGCTCATAAAGCGAGCAGGCATTGAAAACAGCAGCATAAGAAGAAACGTCACAAAAGAATCAGAGAGTAATATCTCGAGGCATTAATTTATCTTAATCACAAAGTGCTTATTGCTGTTTCTGACACTCAATAAGTTTTTTCCTGCTTTATCTGATGGCTTCATATATGTGTGTATATATATTTATTAAAAATATGTTTATGTATATGTATGTGCTTAATTTATTTTTTATTACAAGATCAAGAAAGCAAACTTCAATCAACATTTATCAGACGCTATCTAGACAAAGCACTAATCCTCTGAGGAAAGCCACAATTCTCAAAAAGAAGAGCAATAAGTTTAGGTAAAACCTCAGGAAAAGAATTTGAGGAAAGAAGTGCTAGCTCTGCAATTTAATCTGAAAAACACAAAGTTTCTTTTGTAAACCATCTCATTAAGGGAAAATGCAACAAGATAAACAAATCAAAACCAATACATCAATGAAACTTTTAAAACCTTTTCCAGGTTTTTGTCATTAGGTGGCACTAAAACAAAAAAGGTTGAACTGCTCCTACAAATGTTATCCTGAAATGGGGATTTTTACACTTCTGGTAGAGGTTGTTGCCTTCTGTGAACGGCATAAATTTCTCATTACAACTTAAAAAAATAAGTACTTCTGTGTGCCAAATGAGTGAAGAAGCAGGAGTATTAAAAGCCAAACTTCCTCCTGAAAGAAAAATTTCCACGTGTTGAACATAAGAGATCCCAGCTCCAGGAGGATGAAAATCGATATTTCCATACAAAGGATCCGTATTACCAAAGCAAGCATCTCCATTTCTAACAGTTTTACAAGCTGTGTTTACAATACTCATAATGGAAAAGCTGTAAAAGTTAACATTTCTTAACCAACCTCCTATCGAAATGTCTTTCTGCATCTCCAAAATCTGTAAAAGTCGTAACATTCTTATTGAATATTTTAATACCAAATCTAAGTAAAACCGCAGATTTTCCCAACCATCCTTACCTGCTGCCTCCCTGTCCTTCACTCATCCCAGTTAGTTTACTAACATCTATTGATTCAACATTACACGTTTAATCAAAATCTCCTGAAATTACACTTCTAAACAACAACAACAGCAAAACACTATAAAAAGCCTAAAAACTATCCCTCTGAAACTTCTGACATTAAATGAGACCTTAAGTGCCTTAAACTGTGTGTAAATTTTGTATTTTTAAACATTCAGAAATGTTTATTGTTTATAGAAAATCAGATGAACAAAGCAGTAATTCCTATACTTAAACTTGCTACAGAGACAAAATGTATACATTTAAAATACCGAGACCATGATAGCTGAATAAATCAGAAACATCACTCTGGGAATAGTGAAAATTGAGAAAAATAGAGTCAGCTTGCTGAAGACCTAATCAGATACTACCGCTGCTGACTTTCAATCTGCCAAGGTTTGTTGCTATGCTGCTTCTACCTCATGGCTAAATCAGCTTGGTGACCCAGTTGTATCTATACATATTAAATGAGCAATAGTGAAATAGATCTGATTTCATCAGGCTTTCGTCTTGTAGCTAAATCCAGCTTTGCTGCTTTCTTTTCTTTTCTTTTTTTTTTTTTTTTTTTTTCTTGCTGCTTTAGGCTTGGTAATAGGATTTTAGGGTTAATCCCAAGAATAACTGAATCTCGAATAAGGCCAGTTACAACCTATATTTTGGCAGTGGGAAGATATTATAAATATTTATCAGAACCCATTTAGAGAATAGGAAGACAGTAATTTTCAAAGCTTTATTCTCATGTAGATCTCAGTACACAGAAAATTTGAGGCAGTTCAAGTAATAAAGGTTTGTAATGTGACACGCCAAAAAATAATGCGTGGTGTTAAAGTTCAGCATTCATATCTTGCTATGGAATAACTGTTTTCTCCTAGCCTATGGCTTACATACAGATAGTCTTCAGGTATAGACTGTAGAGAAAATCTAAAAACCTTATTCTAGTACTCAGAAGGACCATGTCTGCATTTCTAAAATTGCATTGCACCTTTGTAAATTGTATTTACAAAAGTAAATTGTACATGTTTGCACTTCTTAAATTGTATTTACACTATTGGCATTTCCTGAAATTTAAAATGTATTAAATTTCTTTTCGTTGTGAAATATATATATGTTTATTATAGACCAGAGGTAGCGGAGTTCAATAACAATAAAATTGCTAAATCACGAAATATCTGCTGAAAAAAATATTGTAGCATAATATCAGGTAAATGTTCGGAAAAACACCAAATACAGGGCCCAAATCCTCTCTCAGTTAGCTCTGTTAGCTTTTCTAACCAATATGATTATCTGCACATAAATCAATGCAACGCTCCCACTGTGTGCAAAAGGGTTAATGTTCAGGCCATAAAGGATGATGCTGTGCTGCGGATCTCAGTTATGACAAAGAACCTCAGCGCAGCCTGCAAGATGAGTTAGCTTAGCAAGATGAACTCATTTATGGTCATTTCATGATGCTGTGGCTAAGTGAGCACGCATTATTTACTTCAAATAGCGTCTTTCGGACTTCTACTGAAAATTTTGGTACTGTAAAGGTCAACATCTCCCAGAGAAAGCTGGCTGGTCTGCACGACTGCACTCCTGTAGTGCTGCAGTCTTGCAGGCTGCGCCGTATGGCACGGCGACCCGGACACGCTCCAGGAGACAAATGTAACAAGAAGAGACTTTCTAGAAAATTATTTTGTAGCCTTTTTTTTTTGTTGTTTTGTTTCCACTTGACTGGGGAAATCTACATTCAATCAAATTCAAGTTGTTTAGAACACGAAACACCCTTGGCCAAAAAGATGAATCATAGTATATCTCAAGTTGAAAGGGACCTGTAAGGATCATCAAGTCCAACTGCCTGCTCCTCGCAGGACTGCCTAAAATTGAACTATATGACTAAGAGCATCATCCAGACCCTCCTTGAACTCTGACCAGCTTGGTGCTGTGACTACTTCCCTGGGGAGCCTGTTCCAGTGACCGACCACCCTCTTGGTGGTCCTAACATCCTGTCTGAACTCTCCCTGACACAGCTTCATGCCATTTCCTCGTGTCCTATCACTGGTCACCAGAGATAAAGGCTTGAGTATTAAACCATTATCTATAAATTCACTGCCCATTGGAACAGGTTGCCCAGAGAAGCTGTGGCTGCCCCATCCCTAGAGGTGTTCAAGGCCAGGCTGGATGGGGCTTTGAGCAACCTGGTCTGGTGGAAGGTGTCCCTGCCCATGGCAGGGGGGTTGGAACTAGATGGTCTTTAAGGTCCCTTCCAACTCTAATCATTCTATGAGTCTATGATTCTATATGTGAGGTTGCTACTCAGGGCATCAAAAGCAAGATGAATGTTGGGTCACCAAATTACAAGACAGACATACACTTTAGCGGCAGACCACAGAACTGGGGGATGGCAGGGGGCTACAATGTCACCTCCATAGCCTCAGGGTTTGACTTAAATGTGCCTGTCACCCTTGCAGGGCAGAGCACCGTGCCTGGCATGGTGCCTGGTGGTTGGTGAGCAGTGAGGAGGCTGTGGTAGCACACTGCCGACGTGTGAGATGCTGCTGCTGAGGCAGGGAAGCGTGAGACAGGAGCGAAAAGGATGTCTTGAAAAGTGTGAGACTTGAGAAGTCAATGAGTATTTCATTCATGTTTTGCCTAGGTTAAGAGATCATTTAAGTTCACACCAAACTAACATCTTGCCACGTGTCTTACAATTTTCATCTACCAAACAGATGACTTTTATAGAAAGTATATTAAAAAAAAAGGGAGACCATAGAACAAATAGTCCCCAGCCCAACCCAAACCTTACAGACAGGCGGCATTTTCTTTTTTCATTAACATGGTGAGTCATTTCCCCAGCAGACTCATTAAAGCCAGCCCAGCCCAACCCCTTCAGAACTGGTAAGGAATGAGTTCATTGTTCGAGACACACTCACCACACGTTTTTAATTATACTGTCACAACTCCCCCTAATAATTGTCTCCTGGTTGGAACACTGAATCAGAAATGCACTTTTGGTCCAGCATCTGACATTCCATAAAAACTCGCAGGATCAGTGCTAGGTCTGACATGTAGCAGGGCTCTCTTGAGTAAGACTTGGGCTTTAATGAAAATTAAGAAACTGGAAATAGCCAACAGACTTATTAACCAGTGGAACCACGAGGTAGAGCTAACACCTCGTTTTATATACGACTAAACTACCCATTTTAAATACTACTAATGTACTAGAAAGCTGGAATTTATCCTGGAATTTGTTCGCAGAAGCCCGTGCCATATGCTGTTAGAAGTCTGACTTCCTGACATTTGAGAACTATGAGAGGTGACAATAAAAATCTGTATTGATGCCCAAAGCAATCCCTCAAAGTGGGAATGGAGGTGACTCTTCTAGTCATCTGGAATCGTCAGTTATACTGGATAGTAATAAATGCACAGTTTCCAGCAACATCCCTGCTCCTGACATCCTGATGTAGACATTCAGCTTCTAATTTCCATTCCCTTTGGCTCTTCATGCACTCAAATACTCTGTTCCCTAGAATTAATACTTTATGACAGGTTTAAAATGAAACAGATCTTGTTTTAAGATTTGCCCTATTCCTTTTCCAACTCTTTCTTTTTCCTCTCTTACATACCTTTAGAACATTTTCCTTCCACCGAAAACTAAAGTTGAGGTTAATAACACAACAGTAACAACTTAGCTGATATGTTAACACAAACAGTAACACAAAAGAAGACAAAAAAAAAGGTGTGAAAACCCCAAAAGTGCCTGGGGGCATTTTTCTCACTGACTCCTTTTTGCATTCTCAGCTGAGCAGAGGTAGTATGATTTAGCTCATCTCACTTCAGTAGTCTTTGAATTGGGATCCCAGTCCAAGAGTGTGGGCCAAGCTCTCCCTGCAGCCAGTGGAGGCAGACAAGCACCTCCGGGCCAGGATGATCAGGATGGCTTGTCTTCTGGAGGTGTTTTTCATTTATCACAACTAAGGCCTAGGCAACTGGACTCAGGGAGGTTTTATGAGAGATATTTTGGGATGCAGGGGAAGAGGATTTCAGGATTTCACAGGACCTACTGTGGAATATTTATGGGAAGAACCCAGGTGAGGAAAGGGATGGGTTTAGGTGATTTGAGGATGAACAAATGGGGGAAATAGAAGGATAAGGGGAAAAAATATTGGTCCTGTGTAAATGGTTTACTGATCACGTATGTTTTTCTGGCCACATCTTTCACCTCATCAGCGCAGTCTGTCCTGCCTTCTTATTATACTCCATCACTACCTCTTTTCCTGGGTGAGGGACTCTCTGTTCTGAGCGTGTATCTATGCAAGGGTGTGTGAGTGCAGCAACTGGAGTCAGACCAGGGGTCACAGGTTCCATGTGTCCATGGTGCAGCAGCTGGAGAGACTGGAGTGAGTGGACTTTAGTGTCAGCAACTGGTGAGGGACCATGGGTCAATGGTGAGGGACCCATATGACCATGGTATCAGCACCTGGCATGCACTCCAGGTGCTGGTCTGGGACGTCTCTAGGGGTGAAATCCATATGTGTGTGTCTCTAAGGGGGAGATGATGGGGGAGGGTCAGCTACTGGGACTAGGGGAGTGCCTGCCGGCTCTGTGTGTGTGCATGAGATTGGCTCTACCAGCAACTGGATGGGGCTGCAGCCTCGGGGGCTTGTATGTCTAGGTGGCAGCAACTGGGCAGACCGGGATCCAGGGACAGCTGCTGTGCACATGAAGTGTCTGAGCCCAGCTGCTGGAGGGATCCACACAGTACACACGTATATATATACATATAGGTGTGTGTGTGTGTGTGTGTGTGTGTGTGTGTATTCTCAGCAGCAGACTTCCATCCTGCTGAGCCCAGAGGGGAGCAGGCTGAGGTTGTTGGTGCTGCCTGTGTTCACACGAATGCTCTGTTTTTCTGTGTTACCTGTGTGGCTGGCCTTGTATGTATATATATACATTAATATATCTTATGTGGTATCCATGCGCTCTGTGTGCATGTGTCCCCTGGGAATACATTTTCAGCCTCACTACTGGTTGGATCTTTGGCATGGAGCTGCAGCTGCCTCACCTCTCTTGGGGTGTTGAATCTGGCATGATATGCTTTAACCAAACGGGTAAAATAATATATGTATAAACAAGCAAGTCCCTAAATTCAGCTGGCTTGGTTATTATTTTGTAACACTAAAAGAAAAATAACTTCATCTTCTAAAGGTTTCTTAAGTTTACGTGAAGCTCTGTAAGGCTTAGTTCAAATGTGAAATCAGGAAAAACTTGTTGAAATATGCGCTTTCTTTCGAAATTCCCTAGCAATATATCGGGTATGGCTAGATGGCCTTTGAATACAGATGTGAGTAGCTGCTGCGTGGGATCTGGCTGGCTGTACTTTTACAAAGGCTTTCTAGCTTGAGCACAGTTCTGAGCCGTACCCGGCAACTGGCTTTTGGAGAAGGTCCCTGGTGTTATCTGCAATTCCCAGAGAAGGAAGGTTTGACCCTACACTAACATCACCATGGGTTTTGTGTTATATTGAGTTTATATACTGGCATAATATTTTAACCCAGATGCTAAAAAAAAATAAATGTAAGGAAGTACCATAGGGAGAATAATCACCGGGACAGCAAAGTAACACTTCATTTTCACCTCTTTATCATGGACTATTCTGTATATCACGGAATCAGGGAGTTTCAGAGTTGGAAGGGACCTCTAGAGACCATCCAGCCCACCCCCCCTGCTAAAGCAGGATTGCCCAGAGCACATTACTCAGGACTGCATCCAGGCGGGTCTTGAAAACCTCCAGAGAAGGGGACTCCACAGCCTCCCTGGGCATATTTCTGTTTTATACAAGTATTTGCTCTTCTGTCTTATGTGACAGAAAAATACTGTAGGACTGGTTAAAGTGAAGATAACAATGACTTTTCACATATATTAGGGATAAAAGACAGCCCAGCTACTGAATATATGTGTTGCTAGATAGATATGGCTAAACTGTTAAGTACACACAGAAGAGAAAAAAGTACTTGTTAAATACGTCTTATTTACAAAGATGAAGACTAAAATATTTCTATTACACGAGGATGATGAAGTACTTTCCAGTCCATTAGTAACTACAGTGGATGATGAACAACTACTTGGGATAAACATTTAAGTCAGCAGGACAAAACAACAAAAAAAAACCCAACCAACCAATCAACCAAAACCTTTATGTATTCTTGTTTTAAGACTAAAAGGGGCAATGAGATAATCTAATCCAACCTCTTGCATACTGTTTTACCACCCACATATCATAAAATTACATGCCTTAAAATTCCCTTGGTTACTTCTGTAATCAACCTTAACAATTACATTTAGCAGTAGATGTTTGCTTAAAGTGCATCTTCCAGGAAAGCATTAAATATTGATATGAAGACAACAAGAATCTTTCTTTGTAATTTGTTGAGGCATATTAACTATTTATGCGCCATTCAAATTTATTTGGCTTCCACTAGTCATTCTTGCAGTGCTCTCATCTGACAGTTGTAAGAGTTTACAGATGCAAGAGTTTTCCCCAGCAACAGCACTTCTCAGCTGTGATCAAATCAGTTATCAGCCAATTTATTTATGAACTCCTGAACAGACAAAAAAATCAAATTCTGTGAGTTTGAGAGCATGTTTGAAATCCAGCTTCTCAGGTGACAAACTCGGGACTGTGAGAAGATGCTTTCAAGAACTAAGCAATCATAAACCACTTTCGGTCCTCAGAGAAGACACCTACAACCTTTTTTTGTAAAATCTAAGCCAATGCAGTTTGTGTTGAATTAGTGGTGTAATCCACATTTATGTAACAGTATTTAGCCACAACAAAGGAGAGACATAGGTTCAAAATCTGAGTTCAAATACTCTTCTTCTGCCTTCCATCAGAGAAACTGAACCATCCATCCACACACTGTTTAGCCATGTCACTGAAGCTGCGCAAGAATTTCTAGTTCATCATGTCTGATGAAGACTGCAAGAAGTTTGACTTTCTAATGGTCCTTCACTTTTTCTTGATACAAATTGTGTAACTTGCTTTCCTGAGGATCACAGTTCCATTGAAATCAAATAACCTCATTTCAAAAGAGCCAAGTAATATAACATCCTCCTACCCTAATCTTCCTCCCAAGTCCAACCCCACCTGAAATGCTCTAACATAGCATCATTGACCCCTATCTCGACTTTCTTTTTAGAGGGGAAGGAAAATTAAACTGTAATTCTGTGGGCAAACAAAAATTTCATGCTGTCGTTAATACTACTGCATTTCTTGCTTCTATTCCTACTCTCATTAATGCATTGAAAGAGAAAAGTCTTTCTAACTTCTTAACAATTCCTGGATTCCCACAGTTCTCAATTTTTCCCTAGGTCCCTAAATTGATTTCATTACTATTTGCAAAATATTCATTACCATTAAGTTTGATAAACAGGACCTCCAGACATATTACCCATACGTATCTTTCCATAGATATATAGCCTAGCTCTATCTGGAATTATTAGTAACACAGAATTTGAACATTAAATTTAAACTTCGCTTCAGCCCAGCACCTACAGCCCTTACCAAACATACCTGTGTGAAACACGTACACTAATTCACTGGGCCCCTGAATAGGGGAGATGCAAGATAATGACCTTCCATTAAGGAATGTTAATGATTTTCCATTAAGAAACATTCCCATGAAGATGTGTTTCTGTGTAGCTATCATTGTTCCCCCTTGTCTGGAAAATGAGCCACAAGAAAAACTGCAAGGTCATGATACAATTAGATGGACTGTGGTTAAAAGAATCATGAAGCTCAACACTCAGCTCTAAACCTGCCTATATAGTGCTTTTCATTTACTATATAAAAAAGGAATAATATACATTTGTTTACTTCCTCACACAGCTGTGATGTTGAGGAGACTGTATACTTAATTGGAGCTACTGTGATTCGTTACCTAAAGTGCTCCAGGATTAAATCAGTAAAAGAGATATTTATGCAGACCTACAGTGGGATCTTGATATTCTATCTTTTTTTAATTTGTTAAATAATGAAAAACATGGCAGGCATCTTTATATTTTCTCCTTGATATTGTCCATTATGGAAAATGGGAAAGTAAGGACCGAAATTACATCAGCAAGTCTGCTGGCAAACCCCTTCATACAGGAGTCCTGTTCATCTCCTCCTCTAGATCCACCCATGCAACTACTTCTGTGCCAGTATCTCACACCGCTGTCATTATCACATTTTATGCCTTCCTTAAATACTGATATTATGTAGAAAAACTAATTACCACTGAGCTTCTCTGGGTAAAATCTCAAAAACACAGGAAGAAAATATGTCTTAGTCTATTCGAGAATGTAATTTAAGTTAAAGTTCACTAAAACTATTTTAAATGGAAGTAATAAAGGAAATTGAATTTTAAAGAAAGTTCTGGAAGCTTTTGCCAGTTGAACTGAAGTACACTCATACAAATCTAAAATTCCTAATGAAGAAAACACAAGCACGACAGGTAACCTGGTTGCAAAATCTAGTATCCTTCCTCCCTTCAATAGGACTTCAGGCTAAGGTTTCCACCCGTGTCATGTTTGTTAAGTTTTTAAAGAAGCTTAAGAAAGTATTTCCCAGAAAGAAGGAATGTTTCCCTGTATCTAAGAGAATACAGGTGCAATCTGAGCTGCATAATGCAGGAAGGAACAGGAAGCAGAAAGAGAAGAGAGTCCTTTGATAAACTGAAAAGCTCTTTATGAACACCCCCCCCCATTATCATATAATAAATATTTTAATTAGGAAGGCATAAAGCTTGTATCAACTTGGGAGTAAGGGGGGCAAAATAACCACCTTGGCAACCACTGAACTGTGGGAATTACATGATAAGCTGCTATTAAAAGTCGGTGGAAAAAGGGGTATATCTTCCACAGATTGCTTTTATCCTCAACAATAATTTCATAGGCTGGATGCATCATTTTTTCTTTGAAATCAGTTCATCCAGAAATCTCCTTTTCTCTGATTTTAGTCCATGTGCAAAACTGTACAAAAGCAGGAGATGAGCTTTCAGTTTTCCCAGAACATGATTCTGTTATCCCTAGTATGCTCATAACACTTAATTTCCAGATCCTAAGCAGTAAATACTAGTTTGGACTTGTACAAAGTGATTTTAAACAGCCCTACAGCTCCTGACCTTTAACATGCCTGTTGCTATCAGGTAGGTTTTTCCTTTGTGTGGTTTTCCACATCTCCACGGATTTGAAGTTGAAATACATTTCTCCTGCAAACTGCAGCCTACCCACAATCGTAAACAAATTACACTCTCTGCGTCAGCGTTTGAAACCAAGTCACTAAATCACAACGTGCTGGGATGGAATTGCTGCCCCTATCATCTACCACTTACTGCTATCAAAGCATATAACCGGATTAGTGGGAAAACAGCTGTGTTACTCATACACTTAAGCTCCCTCAAACAGCAGGTTTTCTTTCTGCAACAAAGCACAGCACTTCAGATAAGAAAAATGCAAATCCCAGAGGAAATCATGACATATTAACCCCTGGCAATCTTTACGTGACTTAATAGTTCATTCAACCTTTTTTCACTGGAAATAAATGCAAGAATTATATTAAATCGGTAGAACTAATGTATTTTAACACATCTACTTTTAAGCTTTTGGTTCCCTAGGATTTCTCCATATACCAAGCATGGCTCATTAAATCATCCTGTCACTTTCTGGAAGTGATTGGCATGAGCTTAAATCCGTGTCTCTCAGTTGTGGGCATGAATCATCATCCATATGGGTTCTGTGGGACAACATCTTGGCAGAGGTTAGCGGTAAAACAGCTCTCTAGTTAACTCAAAACCTCATTACTAAACACTCTATGGTTATTAAAGCTAACCAGCCATAAAACAGCTGTTGCTTTCTTGGCCAAAAGATCCAGGGGGGAAGAAAAATTGTAGATAACTTCCAGTTATCGCTAGTGTTCATATATCCATTGGCTAATATTGTATTAACTGAAAATTTTCACCTACTGTTTTGGACTTTTTAATTACCCATTATGTCTTATACCAGGATGCTTGAAGAGAAAATGTCCTTAAGCAGTAACATGAAACATATTGGATAAATCTACATTTCTTTCACCTAGAACAAAATGTTTAAGTTAATATTTTGGGGCTTGGATTTCTTAAGAAAGCACTGGATTTGGACTTGATTTAGACATGGATTCTTTGCTATGAAACATTCTGTGAAAAATAATGATCATAGAACCATAGAATCATTTAGGTTGGAAAAGACCTTTAAGATTGTCGAGTCCAACCGTAAGCCTAAGACTACCACTAAACCATGTCCCCAAGCACCACTTCTACATGTCCTTTAAATACCTCCACAGATGGTGACTCAACCACTTCTCTGGTCAGTGCTTAACAACCTTTTCAATGAAGATATATGTCCTAATATCCAATCTAAATCTACCCTGGTGCAACCTGGTGTCCACTTGTCCTATCACTTGTTACTTCCCCCCACCTCGCTACAACCTCCTTTCAGGCAGTTGTAGAGAGTGATAAGGTCTCCCCTCAGCCTCCTTTCCTCCAGGCTAAACAACCCCACTTCCCTCAGCTGCTCCTCATAAGACTTGTCCTCCAGACCCCTCACCAGCTTTGTTGGTCTTCTCTGGACACTCTCCAGCACCTCTATGTGTCTCTTGTAGTGAGGGGCCCAAAATTGAACACAGTATTCGAGGTGCGGACTCACCAGTGCCGAGTACAGGCAGACAATCACTTCCCTAGTCCTGCTGGCCACGCTATTCCTGATGCAGGCCAGGATGCTGTTGGCCTCCTTGGCCACCTGGGCACACTGTCGGCTTATATTCAGCTGGCTGTCCACCAACACCCCCAGATCCTTTTCTGCCGGGCAGCTTTCCAGCCACTCTTCCCCAAACCTGTAGCACTGCATGGGGTTGTTGTGACCCAAGTGCAGGACCCGGCACTTGGCCTTGTTGAACCTCGTACCATTGGCCTCGGCCCATCGATCCAGCCTGTCCAGATCCCTCTGTAGAGCCTTCCTACCCTCAAGCAGATCAGCTTGGTGTCCTCTGCAAACTTACTGAGAGTGCTCTCAATCCCCTTGTCCAGATCATTGACAGAGATATCAAAGAGAACTGGCCCCAATACTGTTCCCTGGAGAACACCACTTTTTACCAGATGATCTTTTGTGTATGACCATATCTCTAGATGATCCCCATATAATTTAGAAAAAAAGAAAAATGAGATATTTTAAAATCACACAAGAATTAATGAACCATCTGCCTTTTAACACACTACATAAACCTATTAAAACATGAAGCTTTTCACCAAATGTATGCAAGGAAGAATACGTGGGGAAAAACTAAGTAGTAAAATAAAGAATTTAATATTCGAATAAAGATGAGATCTCAGACCTCTATGAAATCCTCCTGAATGAAAGTCATGTATGTAATTTTCAAAGATTTATCCAAATGATCGGAATAATGGTTGTTCTAATGTAATATGTTTTACTTTAAGTGTCAAGAAATCTAAATAAAACTTAAAAATAAAGAAACATACATGAAAACAGTACAGCAACTAATGCCAACTTTGCAGTGGATAAATGCTTTATAAAAGTTAGGCCTGTGTATATACTTTTGTGAATAACCTGAAGAACAAATAATACTGAGTGTGATAATATAGCACCTTCTTAAGTGGAGTCATCTCTGGTGCTTAATTTTGGTTTGAGGTTTTGGTTGGACTGTAGAAAAACTGTGCAAACTAAAAAAAAAGGGGGGGGGCAACATAAAAAAGACCAAACTTCTGTGTTCACATCTTATGCTTAAAGAATGTCTTGCAGTAGTACAACTATTTATTTCCTGTCTTTAGCGTATGATTCCCTTTCTGTTAGAGAAATAAAATGTCAGAACACAATGTCTCCCAAAATTCCAATACCTAAGTCATCTGAACACATGAAAACATAAGTTATACAAAGGTAATTGCAATACTGAAAGGATCTAATGTGGACTTATAAGTGTACAACACCGTAAACATTTTTATAAAGTGCATTTTATAAAAGATGTAGAGATGCCATGTTCTATTATGTATATTTCTGTGAGTGTTGTCTTCCTCTGAGGAGGAATGCAGCATGACCAAAAAGTCCTCTTAGGTTCTGCCGTCAAATACCTGATGTGCGCCTCTAAAATTCATTCAAAGAAGAAAGGTCCTTACATATTGTAAGTTACAAACCACTGGGAAAATGTATTGTAGAAAACAGTCAAAGATTTCTAGTCCTTTTTTGACACAAATCCCAACATTGGGGCCTCGCTGGGATAACACTGAACCTTAGCTAATAAAATACCCAGAGCCTAAGGAAGGCTTAACATTAAGATACACTATTTCTGCTCAACTGGGAGCAAGTGAAAGAAAGAGTTTGGAAAACTGTGTAAATCAGGAGGTAGTGGGGGTCCTGATTTTCCAACGGCAAAAGTTGGCACAGCTCCACTGAGCACAGCAATCCATTTCCAGCAGTTCAGGATTACAGTCCTTTTTCTTTGTAATACCGGTGAACCTAACAACAAGATTTCAGCTTTCTAATGTCATTACAGAAAAGCCTATTTCCTTTAATAATAATAAAAACATTAGTTTCCTTTTTTTTACTGCAATTTAGATTAAAGAAAATGGTCTAATCCACTATTAAAAACTTTAACAAAGGAAATGCCATTGCAAATAAAAGCTTCTCTCTACTGCTTGTAGAAAGGTCTAGCTAGACTGACAGCAAACGATGAAGCAATAAGCAGTATTCAAAGAGATTTCTGATAGTGATATTTCAGGTCTTTCTCCCCTGCAGGCTGGCTACAACACATCTGTAAAAGTTGAAAATTGTCTTCAAAATTATTCCGGTTACTCACCACACAGGCTGTCTCTTGTCATTAAAAGTATGTCAATGTTCCCATCCTAAATCCTTAGAATCAAATCTCTACAGTTCAACATCTAAATAAAAACCAAAAAAGCCTGGCCCGAGGCTAGAGCATGACATCCAAGGTATCAGCCTGAAAACTGAAAGTTGCCCATATCATCTTCTCCCTCCCCAAATCTATTTTATTTTGCCTTCAGATTTCTTGAATACCAGGAATTTGCACTTTAAATTCCAGGCAAGTATTAGAAAGGTGAAAATGCCATTAAAAAACCCCAAAACTATTTTAAAGAACTATTTAAAAACTATTAGGTAGAAACAGAAGTTTTAAGCCTGGTAGTCAAGTTTGAAGTACGGTAAGCACAGGTAGTACTAAAGTTTCAGATCATGTTCTGAAAGACGTCAGCTGCTGAAAAGCCAGCCCGAAAAAGCCAGAGTCAGCTTCATTTGAAACTTCTTACAATCCTACCCTCCTCCTAACAATCCTCTGACCTGCACATCACTAATGCTGTCTCTGTATGCACAAATTATGTGCATTTTAAGTTCCTTCATAGCTTCTCCCCTTTATTATATTAATTATTATGGGGAAAATTGCTTTGCTACCCATCAAGTAGCTAACTGTAGAACTTCTCAGCGGCACCTCTTCAGCAGGTCACAGGTATGGCTCTACATCTTTTGTCATCGTGCATCAACTAACATGAGCAACCCAAATACCTGTTGTGTGGAAAAAGGAACTTCCCCCTACCTCCTCTATATCATTTTATCTCATACCACAATTTAAAGCCTGGAAACTACCAGTTATTTCGATAGAGTTTGCATATACAAGTCAAATAGAAGATGTGTTACACAGACCAGAACAATATATTGGAAAGGAGAATTTGGCTGCACACAGGTTTGTTTAAATGACTTTTGCCCTTCACCCAAATGTATAGAGAGCGACAAACCTGGGACTTTCATCATACTTGACAAGAAAATAATAAGCCAAATGTATTTCGCAATATATTTTAAGTCTCTCAGCAGCTTAACATTCAAGTATCTTGTATCTGACATTAAAAATAGTTTGCTTATATTTTTGTGGACAATGCAAATTTTCTGGAAAAAACAGATACTCACTGAAACTACGTTCACAAAGTCGTCGTCAGACAAGGTCTCTAACATCTCAATGACTGAGGTGCGGATCAGCTTCAGTGTCAATCCACTGACACTCCCACTCCTAACAAGGTGATAGAAATATTGAATTTAACAAATTTTATTTAAAATGTACAAAGAAAATACAGAGCACCAGTCAGCACTCTCATCAACTTTCCCACTACGATTGCCAATAATTTTCATGAATTCTCCAACACATCATTAGTGTTATTACATTATCATAATAAAAAATTAAGTCCAAAACTGGCACTCAAAGCTCCAGTCCTGTGACTGAGAGGAAGTCATAATGGTACATCACTTCGTCATTTTAATTTCAAGAAACCTGAGAGAGTTTTCCACCTTCAACCAATGCGTTATGTAAAAATTTTATACTTCTACACACAGATTTACAGCTTCAGATTTTCAGATATCCAAATGACAGCTTGTTTGATTCAAGGCAAAACCCAAGCTGAAGTGAAGAAATAACAAATGTTGATAAAACTCACTGCTGATATGAAAGCATTAAATGCAAATTCTCTTACAGAGAATTTTTCCAGCATATAGTAATCTGTTTTACACATCAGGTTCAATGTTTCCTTCAGTCCCTCAACATTAGCTAAATAAATAAAAACTTGCCAAGGCAAAGAGGTTTTTTATTAATTTCTTTACTCACTTTCTATTAACGTTTTATAGTAACCAAACTTGGCAATTTTTAAATATATATGGTAAAACATCTGAAGTCTGCATACATTCTCTTTTTCAGGCTCACGAAATCATGATTAAATCTACTGTAATGTTTGTGTTTTACAACAAATCTTGGCATGTGCATGAGAAATTTTCAGCTGATTACTTCAGTAACTAAGAAGCTGAAAGCAGAATATTAAAGTGATTAAAAAACACTTCCTTGTGCCCACCTTAAACAGCTTTCAGGTTTGGTTTGCGCTTTTTGGAACTTTTTTTTCCTGTGTAGGTATTTTGTTCATACCAAGACTTTCGATCCTACCATATAAGGACTTCTTAATCCTCTCCCTTCTCCAGCGTACAGATTTGTTCAATATACCTAAGTACTTTTATCCCTCTAATGTCAATATCCAGACATTGAACACTTACGCATCAACTAAAATAAGCATGTCTTTGGGAGATGCAGCTCCTTGGATATACCTGAAACAAATGAAGGGTATGAATGACACAAATTTGAAAACAGGTTTGTTGCATGTGATGGAAGAGACTCTGCGATCGCTAAGCTAAATCCAGCTGAACCAACAAAACCCTCCTGCTGTAGCTAGTACAAAACCAAGCGCTATAATTTTCTCTTTTGCTGTGTCTCCTAAGTTAACCAAAAGTCAAGTCCAAACTGCATTGGGAAAGCCTGAAAGTAGGATACACCAATCAAAATTTCCTATTTTCAGATGTCGATACCTAATTAAAAAAAAATAAAAAATGCTATTTCAGAGCAAAAGACCTTGATGATAGATGAATTATTACATCAGCCCAGTTTAAGGAAAAATATTTTGTCCTTTGAAAGAATATATTCAACTGGTATGAATCCGAGTATCAATATGCATTACTCCTTGAGAAGCTTACAAAAAAAAAAAAAAATCATGAGAAACAATCCTACTGTTCTCTGTCTCTTACCAATCTAGTGATTTTTTTTGCTGGTCTAAATCACTGAGACATATTTGTAAACACTTGCAAAAGTCTGGAAGAATAGCTCAGTCTAATAATCTGAATTACATC
Source organism: Vanellus vanellus (assembly GCF_965231255.1). Lineage (NCBI taxonomy): Eukaryota > Metazoa > Chordata > Aves > Charadriiformes > Charadriidae > Vanellus > Vanellus vanellus. The sequence continues at coordinate 11,539,090 of NC_138905.1, read as the reverse complement.
TGATTTTTGTACAAAACCAAAGTTTTTAATTGCTTTATTCCTTTATGATAGTTAACCTCCTATAAAAAGGTCCATGTAATGCAAAAATACAATGCACTATAGTGCATATTGCATAGCAAAGAGTGCGATTTGAAAAAAAAAATTTTAGAAGAATTAATGTATTTTATAAAAATAAAATAGTTGTATATAAAAGTAAGGACCATTAGATATAAATAATTAGAAAAAAAAATGTCTTTAAAGACTTATCTAGAAAGTAAGAGTCATATATACATCAGTCTTTTAAAGAAAGCTTACCATGGTCTTCTGCGAACATCATACAGATCTATTTTGTTTGGAGTTCGACTTTTATCTACCCATGGGGATGCTAAAAAAGGAAAAAAAAATATAAAATACATTTATCTGAAGTATTTTAAATGCAACAGTATAATGAATCAATAGCACAAACTTTTCACCGTATAAATATCAACATATGGTATCAATAAAAAAAATCTGCAATTGTGTAATCTGTTTTTGAAATACTTACATTCTCTTATATATATGAGCATACAATATAATACAATAAAACCATATATAGATAAACACCTTAATAGATCACATAGTGTTGAAGAAACAGTTACTGACTAAAACTAACTACTGACTTAAGTGGAAGGAGAATTTCAACTGAAGTACTTTAGAATATGAAATAACATTTTTTTTACAAGAAAGTACTTATTAAAAAAAATATTAGTTAATTAATGTTGTATACAATACTACTGTGTTGATCTAAAGCTCAGCTACACATCTGAAAAATTATTCACTGACTCAAGAGAGCTTTACCTAAAAATGCAAATTAGAAAAATAACATGAAAGTATCGTATTTTCTGAAAATAAAATAAGGTGGAAATATTCAAGTTTTTGTAAAGAAAATTATAAGATTAATAACCTTTTGCAAGCGTTTATTATAAGCTTTACCATAGTTTTAAACAAGGGTAGGCACCTTTTCCTCACTGAGAAACAAAATAAGCCTTTCAAAACCACTTGACAGCTCAACAAACACAAATAAAAACATGAAAACTTACATGAAATGAAATAATGTTTTGCCATTTGCTCTCTCACTGTATGCCAACAGCATTAGGAGAGCGTTAACCATTTTTCTGTCTAGAAAATAAAGACAGATATAGGCAGCTCCAGGATTCTTCCTGAAAAAGCATTCATCTAAGACAAATGGGAAGAACTGTGGTATCTCTATCCATGAATATAAAAGAAGCTATTAGCTTAGAGTAGCTGCCTATTTCTGATTTTACTAAATAAACCCTTTCCTAAGTGACCATAACCTGAGTTGGCATATCAGTTACTAGAACACTTAAATGGAACATATCCCACAGGACATTTATCAGTGTATGTTTATCAGCCACAAAAAACCCCCATTGCATATTATTGCACACCAGAAGAACCTCAAATTCTATACCAGTATTGTCTATGATTTCAGGCTAGACCACCTGACAGGTCCTTTGTGATCCAAAGGGATAAGGGTCTTTGGAATTTCCAGAAATGAGAAAACAAAATTTTTGAGACTGGTATATGTCAAATTTGTAATTTAATTTTTATTACTTAGGTATGGATAGGTTAAATTTGCCAGTATTTTTTGAGCCTGAAGCCATGGTTAGCACATGTTCGATCATGAACTTTTTGTGTCCATCCAGAGTAACCCACCCCTTAGAATTCCATCTGAAAATCCATCCTTGAAATACATTCCCTGAGACTTGCAAAATCTGCATCCAGTGTACTCATTTCAGTTTGTATTAGGAGTAGCTTAGGTAAAATAGCAAATATAAATCAAGGTACTGAGCAACACTACTATGTCTTTGCCCAAACTCTCAGTCTTTCAACAAACATCCAATAATAGTTTATGCCCTATCAAATCTGTCCCTGTTGATCAACCCATACCTTGGACAGTCTTCATAAACAGAGAATTATCTGAATGTATGCATCGAGATTTATTTCAAAACAACAGGTAAAATACAATTTACGCTGCTGGTGTGACACTAACTCTTAGCAATCTCCACTAAGAAGTCAACTAAAAGTTTTTTTCTAAAAGTATTTTTTCCACATAACAGATAAGTCCCGCTCCTTAACTGCATTCTCCAAAGCAAACGGATGGTGATTCAAAGAGAATTTGAACACGGGAGCTGAAGAAGAGTGCTTCTAACATCATTGCATTCTCCGATAACAGCAGATACTGACATAAGCATTCATTTAAATTGACTCTATTTTCTAAAGGCTCACAAAATAACAGAGTACCTCCTTAGCTAACATAAATCATCTACTGAAAACCATCACATGAACATTTAGCTACAATTTATTTGATATCATAACCTTCGAGAAGATGATAGCATAGCTGACTTCGCATCCTATTTTGAACCACAATCTATTTTTTCTAAATTCTGAACTAAAATTTACAGAAATATATGTTAAGATTACATTTTGTCTGTGTAACGGAAGACAATACAAGAAATAATCCAGCTGCGTTTTTCTGCAAAATCTGTGAGCTAGCCTGACAAGTAAACACACAATTTCCTTGAGGTCAACACCAGTTGCCTAGGCAGAACACACTTCAGAATCATGTCCTTTGCATCAAATATAGTGTGGCAAATCTTTCAGAAACGTGAAGTGGAAAAATTAATACTAACCTAAACTTGTGAGGAAACATCAAATCATAAAATTTGAAACTTTCCCTAATATTTCCAAAAGCACCAAAAGACCCTGTGTAACAAAAGTTGGGTTTTTTTAAACTTCAATACAAACCAGAGCAATGCTTTTTTAAATTCAAATTTTCTTTCCTTTCTTTCTCTTTATGGAGAGAATGCTCAAAACTTCTGGTTGAAACAAAGTAAAAGAAAGGATCTGAAGACAAATCTTTCCAAATCACTCTTCAGAGGAGGTCCTTCCGTTAAGACTCAAGCAACTAAACCTTGCACTCAGTTCTACCATAGTTTTTCAGTAATTTCCTGGATTGCAACAAAGTTCAAACTATCCCTTTCTGGCTACATCCATATTAGTAAGTTAAAAAGCCCAATGGAATGGAAGACATTCACCAGAACTAGACTATGAACTATTGCAATGGCCCAGTTATACCCTTAGCTCACAAAAGGAACTGTGAATAAAGCACTCAGGGCATTCCTTACGGCCTATCTAAGCCTTTTGGAGATTACTGTGAATGGTACCACAGTTTTCATTTTGGGAGACAGCAGAGTGGTGGACACAACAGCTACATTCTGCTTCTCTTGCACTAGCTTGGCCCTTGCACTACGCACGGTTCTGGAAAGATTGTCAGCAGCTTCCGAGAGATCTGGAGAAGGTCTTTAAAACATTTATTGCTCACCATGCCGTTAAACCAGTATTTTCCGTGCCAAAGGTCAGTAAGTTTCTTTTTCCTAATTAATATGTTATCTTCTGCTGAGAAAAATATAACAAGCGCCTACATGCTTAAGTTTCCATGTGAGGAAATTTTTCTGGATTTACTCTTTTTCATCAGATATTAGTGGGTGCTGGATCATACAAAGACTAATAAAGAAATATAATGTTTACTGAGAAAGCTAGTTCTATTGATCTTTAGGATATTTTCTACAACAGTTTACGTACTCTAGTAGTAAGTCTGTGCATGGCTAAACGTAAATAAGGACTCAGACCTTAGTATCTAAATCTTCATTCACACCAAAGAAGTGCTGAATTCCCTCTTCAAGCTCAAGAATTAACACAGCTAAATTACCCATTTACCCTAAGATCTCTCTGGATTAACACTTTTAATTTTAGATGGCTTTGAATGGTCTAAAATCTATTCACTGGTTTTGGTAACCTTCTGAGTATTTAAGGATCTTATTGAAATTGCTGTTACTAGGAAACTGAAATTCCCTTAGTACTTCTGACCTTCAATGATCTAATTTTAATTTACCTTCATTTCACCTTTTAAAAATCATTTTTTAAAAGATGATAAACGTTCTCTATGCAAAAATAAGTAATTATGTCTTCATAATTATACAGGAAATATTTAGAAGGGATGGAGACCACCGAAAAAGACCTTTGTTGCCTTGGTCCGTATACAGAATCATAGAATCATAGAATCATAGAATCAGTGAGGTTGGAAGGGACCTTTAAGATCATCAAGTCCAACCATTAACCTACCCTGATAAAAACACCACCACTCCTAAACCATGTCCCTAAGCACCTCATCTACCCTTTTCTTAAACACCTCCAGGGATGGTGAATCCACCACCTCTCTGGGCAGCTTATTCCAATGTTTAATAACCCTTTCAGTGAAAAAATGCTTCCTAATATCCAATCTAAACCTGCCCTGACATAACTTGAACCCGTTTCCTCTTGTCCTATCACTTGTCGCCAGGGAGAAGAGGTCAGCTCCCATCTCTCTAAAACCTCCTTTCAGGTAGTTGTAGAGGGTGATAAGGTCTCCCCTCAGCCTCCTCTTCTCCAGGCTAAACAACCCCAGATCCCTCAGTCGTTCCTCATAAGGTTTGTCCTCCAGACCCTTCACCAGCTTTGTAGCCCTTCTCTGGACACGCTCCAACACCTCAATGTCCTTCTTGTAGTGAGGGGCCCAAAACTGAACACACTATAAAGCCATTTGGGGAAACTGGCTTACATCTTACTGACAAAAGCCGTTACATGGTCTAAGATGAAAGCAAAATGAAATACACAAAAAGGTGATTACACATTTTCCTAAAAAAAAAAAAAAAAAATAAAATGGAAGATCAAGGATTTTGAGATTTACAGTTTTATTTATATAGCCTATTTTTTAAAACATGCATTTTAGTCAAATGCCTTGGAACCTGGATCACCAAACGTCTCGAAGAAGTCAGCCTTATCGTGTTGCGTTGCTGCATACTGATACCTTTAAACTATGTCAACACTACACAGTTCTTTGTTGCATACATTAAGCTTTGGTCGTGTTCTCCTTTGATGATTTTCTTGTTTGGCATATGGTTAGATTTGATATTATATAAATTATTCATTGGATTTGATATCCCTCCCACTTCTGCTGTTTGCATTACGGAGATGCAGGCCTGGCCAGACTTCAAGCAGCAGTGAGTCATGCTCTTCTGTTACTTCTGCACATGTAGAGTGGAAATCCTCAGTTTTCTTGATTACATGCAAAACCAATTCATGCAGTACAGGGGCTGTCACAGGGTAAAGCCTAAATGAAAGTATTCCTCGGGAAAAAAGACCTTAGCTACATCTGTCCATTTTTAATTCATGAGGTGAACCCAGAGGCATAGGGGAGTGTCATGGGAGACCCCTTCCAGAAAGTCCTGCTGAATGAGACCTCAGTTACCTCTACCCTGCTCTAGTGGTGAGGTATGTGTGTGCAAGAAACAGAGAGCCACAGATGAATTATTAACAGCTTTACATGCCTGTAGCGTATCTGGGGAAAGAGGCTAAAAGCTGATAGTAAAACAGGTAACAAATGCCAATCATCAAATCCCAGAAAGCACCGTCTTATTCTGACTCAAACTTCATGACCTTTCCATCTCAGAGGGTTCCTAGGTAGTCAGCCTCAGTATAGCATTTACTAGGTTAGGCAAACAAGTATTTGTTAAAGTTTATTTTTACCTTGCTATCTCTCAAGAAAAGATCCATGTGGATATTGAACAGATCCATAAATACAGACTACTCGGTTCCCTGTGCCAGAGTCAATGAAGTCCAAAGCCAAGTTTGAGGTGCAAGGTACAGCTTATACTTGGCCCTTAGATTCATTTCTCATTTTCTCTCATCTTTTAGTGAACTTATGTGGACAAGTCTGCATTCAGGTATGCGATAGCCCACACAGTAGTTGGGAAATGCTGTATTCCTCAGCCTACAACTCAGAAAGTCATGTGAATTTTGGTGTAGCAGCATAGCAGCAGCACCTTTGCAGAACTACTTAGGTATTTTTCAGTAAAAGGAGAAAAGTGATGAGACATGGTAGCTAAAAACAATAAACAGCCATAACTTTAAGAGCCCCGAACAACAATCATCATAAAGTGTTTTGCACCGCTATACTTAGAACTCAGGATATTACATCATTCCGATGCCTTGGATTAATAACTGATTAGTACTATCCCCCTGAGACAGACAGTGATCCTGACCAACTCCGTGCTACCACAGATGTTCAGTCAAGACTGAATGCAGTCACTTCTTAACTATTTTACTCAGAAATTGACTTAAAACTGCCAAAAGCTCAAATTATCTTCAGCTAAAATCTGTCCCCCATAGACAGCTCTGTGCAATGTCCTCTGTAACTTTTATAGCACCATCACCACACAGAAAAGAGAGGTCAATCATCTCACGGAATTTGTATTTCAGACTGTATTGCCTATGTGGTTATGGGCAATACTGGGCTCAGTTTCATCCCAAATCAGTTCAGCAATGAGTTTTATAGGGGAACAGTCCATATGCAAAGAAATATGTTGCGTTATTGTTCCCAATATGCCAAAAGAAACAAAAGCTATTCGAACGCGTAACACATACTGCAGTCTGCAACTTAAAACTAACCCTGCAAATGGCTCTGGGTTATCTTAGTTCAGAGGCAAATATTTCTGCTTCCACATGTATAAACTGAATTGAATTCTCAATAAATGCGTTGCTAACATTGGTTTTATCTGGACTAGCTACCATCCCCCCCAGAGGGGCTGGACTATCAGCCCTTGAGAAGAGGTACAGAAGCAACAAGGTGTTTTGTGGCTTGTTTTTGTGGGTTTTTGTTGTTGTTGTTGTTTTTCTCCTACAAGAGCAAATTCTGAAGCTTTCAACTGGTGTCATGAAAACACAGAGAGGGTATGAACTTCAGCATGCAGGTATGGTGGCCTGCTGGCTGCGATCTTATTAACTCACTGGAAATAACACATTGTCCTGTAACTGGGTGGATCTGCTTGGACAACTACAACATTCAGATCATCAGTTTCGAAAAATGAGCCACAATTAAATGTATTGTAAGATTTTTCCCTATCATGAGTATGGTTAGATACAAATCATCTCAGTCCATGTCCTTTCCTAACTGATGTCAAAAAAAAAAAAAAAAAAAGAATTGAACAATGCTCAAAAAAGGCTTGTTTCAGTGTAAATAGTAAAACTATCCAACTTACACACTAATTGCACTAATTGATAATTTGTAAGCTGCATTACCAGGAAAGTTTTGGGGTTTATTTTGTTTTGCTTTTTTTTTTTTTTTACTTTAAAGGCTCCTTTAAATGTTGAGTCATTAACAGGAACTGACAGCTATAAAATATAAAACTCTTTGCAAAAAAAAAAAAAAGGTGAAGTTCTCAGTTTTTCAAGGCTTTTGATTCATTTTGTATGGATTTTTTAGGCTTTCTAGTCTCTTAGTATCTGCTTCAGTAATGACTTTCTTTGGAGAGTTCAATCTCATGGCTGCAACACTATTGCTTACCATTAATGGTTAACACAAGAGCAGCTGTGCACAGCAAGTCCTTCATTTGGAGAGATACCATTTTATTTTATTAGAAATTGATTTTTAAAGTCCTTCCATTATTAATTTGTCTAAGCAGGGAATGCTTCAGTAGCTGAGTGAGAGCTGCTTCACTGATAGCTGGAAATAGGTTCAAGAGGTGGGGTTTTTGTTGGTTTCTTTTGTTTGTTTGGTTTTTTTGTTTGTTTGTTTGTTTTTAATGAAAGGGAGGAGATAATACTAACTCTTCTTATCCATATTTTTAGCTTAAGTATTCTTAAGACTTTAGAGACAAAAAAGGGAAAGCATACAAGAGTTCTTATCGCTGTACTTTTCAGCGCTGATATTATGAAGATCCTGAGAAGATTAACACACCTCCTGATGTTTAAACAATACTATGAATTTAAGTATGAGTTAATGAATATAATGAATATAATAGCACACTGGATCTTAAAAAAAACCCTTGGTATTACACATATTCCTGGCTTGAATCCCTAACATTCAGAGGATCACTGAAGAAGTCTTTTTATCTCTCTATACCTGTTTCTTTTCTCTGCAAAATGAGGACAGTGATATTTTTACTACTTTTAAAACAGAAGATGATTTGGGGATGAAAATTAAGCTCTGTTATATGCCGTGCAGTGTATTTATATGCCCTGCAGTAGAGCATAAAATAATCTAGGGCTGTTTGAGAACACGAAGCCTCCTAGGACAGGGCTGGAGAACCTGGTAGTGCAGAAGAAACAAAACAGGGTTCAGCGCTGTCCGTTGGGAAAGGCTGCCAGCGTGCGTCGTCCCTTCAGTCACATGGAACTCTCTAAACAAGGCCAATAAAACTCTGGCTTGTTCTGTTTACGAGTACAGGTATACCTTTAAAAGTGAGGCAGCAGACGAGTTTAATAAACACCTGTATGCATGATCAAGACATGCTCAGATATGTTTAAAATATGAGTTAAGAACACATAGGCACTCAGTTCCAACACTGCGATCTTGTTCAGAATCTACTCCTTTAGCTAAGAAGGACTTTAACTCCACAGAGACTTCGCAGCTTGAATCCAATGCTTCTCAAGTAAACAGAGTCATATCTCCAGAAATAACAGGACTGCCAACATCTCAAAATGCTACTTCACGTCTAGTACACCTGAAAGTCTGGCAAAGTCTCGGAAATACTATTTCTCTTCATGAGTATGAAGTTCCCAATGTTCACTTAAGCAGCTGACGCTGTAGCACATTTTCTGGCTTTCTTTTAGTTATATGAGCCTGGGCACAGCCACAACAAAGCCCCCCTCTACCCTTTTCCTTTCATCTCCCACCCTTCTTCTCTAACATGGGTAAGGCCAAAGAAAGATGGCAAATTCGTCTATCTAGGTTATGTGTATAAGAGAAGGGCCACAGAGCTGCAGGCTGGAGGCTGCTTTTTCCGCTATGCAACAAAACCAAACAAAACACAGCAAAACAAAACAACACAACAGAAAGAAGTCACAGAGCTATGCAGCATTTTGGGAGAGTGGAAGTTGCCAGACATACCACATTGGGAAAGAAAGTTTTAAATTTAATTTCCCACAGGCCCTTGTTAAATCTCCAGATGGAAGTGGGAAGATTTGGAACGTCTGGGGACAGGAGAGCATTTCTTTTTCACTTTTATTTTTGTTATGAACTGCATCAACTTTTCGGATCTTGATCAAGTGTGGCACATTCCCACCCGCAGCACACTGCAGACCAAATGCTGTCACACCGAGTCGAGGTTACACATTTCTTCATAAAAGATGCTGAATCTCTTCCTGCATCATGGTGCTGGTGTAATTGCTATACGAACCCCACTAACTGAAATCTGAAACTATCCACATCAATGCTACTCTTTCTAGTATTACTTTGGCAAATTTTATTTAGTATACTTCCCCGAGACAGCTGAGTCGGTGTTGCTGATCAAACAGTTTTTTTAATAAACATTCATCTAAATCAAGAGCGTGTTTTCATTTGAGTAATCCTTTGCAGCCAAACTTTCTTAAGTGTATTTATTGCTATAACTAGAAAGCCTCCTATATCATATTTAACTGCAAATAAATGTCTGCTGTCTGCAGTCCAAAACAAAATGCATCCTTTACAAGAATCTTAGCCTTACAAAAAAAAAAAAAAAAAAAGAGAGAGGCGGTATCTGGCAAAAAGCACGTAAATACAAAGTGTTTTTTTAAATTGTTTTAATTAGTAATTGCTACAGTGAAAATAATACTTTCCGTTGCAGTATTTTAATGAAACATTGATTAACAATTATAATCCTCATTACCTCTATAATTAAGAAGAATTTCAATATTAAAAAAGGAACTGGTTGGTTTGTACCTACACTTCCTTGTAGCCTGCCAAAAATTTGATATTAAATTGTTATTTCAGATAGCTGCTTTCTAAAACCTAGCAATAAAATTAGCTGGGTAGATGCCTCACAAAATGTAAGTAACTTAATACCTGCCAAACCATATTAAACTACTTTAATTAAATTAATTTATTTTTGTGTAACAGACTTGTCCACTGCTTTGTGGTTAATTATAAATTAAATTTGCAGTCTGATCTATATTAAAGTACCTTTCTGTCTACATAGAGTTAATGAAGTTGTACATGTGCAAGCCCATAGGGAATAGATTCAAGATTGTTATTAAAAAAAAAAAAAAAACAAAAACAACAGAAAAAAAGTTTAGTTTTTCAAACTCCTGCCACCAAAGAAAAATCACTTTGGAAACAATATTATAAAAAAAGCAAACAAACAAACCCCAAACCTGATGTGCATTACAGATTCTAGGTGGTCCTGCTTGAGCAGGAGGGTTAGTCCAGGTAAATTCCAAAGGTTTCTTTCAACCTCAATCATTCTGTGATTATTGTCATTTATTCTTACCTTTTAAAAGGCATCAGACATTCTGTATTAGATAGTCCATATCTGGTGAAAGAGATACATCTTTCCAGAATATTCACCCATTTCAGGTATCTGTTTGGAGTATCTTATCTCTGAGGATGACCATATTTCCCTTTTCTTTTAAAGCTGAAAGTTTTGGATATTAAAATACTATGCCGTGATATTTGCAATTTTATGCCTTTGCAAATTTCAATTGGATTGAAACAAGTTGATAATTTCAATGATCTTGCTAAAATGCTGTCAGATTACTGCTTTTGATTTGCATCAAAACCTATTGAAACCCTAAGTCTGGACTAGAATTAGGCAAGTGTCTTCTTAAAATGACATCTTAAAAGCTAATACTAATTTCTAGAATGAGAAGTCTAAACTCAAAGATTAGGCAGGAAGATGTACATCTACTAGTACTACTGTGAAGGTGCTTCAACATTTATAATCATATGTGCTCTCTTGCCATCACACAGAGAATCCAAATTTTAAACTTGGTGGCTCACAGTTTCCTAATGAAACTCTTCTGATTTTGTTTATTGTTTCCACAAACTTGCCTTTCAGAATTCCATAATATCAAATTTCAGGAGGGTTTTCTTAAAAAAAAAAAAAATAAAAAAAATCACAAAATACTTTTTAGCTTTCTTTGTGGTAGTGGTGAAAACCCCTGTGTTACACATAAGTAATGGGAAAAGCTTCCATTGCAATACAAAGGGTGGAAACTTCTACAATAAACCTGGTGGATTTTGTAAAGAAACTAGAATTGAAAACATGCATTCAAGACAACAGAGCCCTCAGAACAAAACAAAAAGGAAGGAAAAGAAATTGTTTATATGCCCAGTCCTATCCTGCCTTCTGCAGACAACTCAGCTAAAATTCTGTTTGCAAACTGAACATTAAGAAACAGGAAGGGTTTTCTCATACAAGTTACATGTGGGAGATATTTAGAAAAGCTGCCTGTGATTTCCTGTTGGAAAGAAGAAAAGAAGCTGTAACTAATTCTCCAAAATGCCACCATGTAAATCGGGATTCCTTGTTTTCCAGATGACTCACCATAGCCTCTGAGCATGCACTGGACAGCGGGGCGGGATAATGGCCTCAGGGTCCCTGTGGCTGCAACTCAGACAGGAGCATACCCAAACCAGTATCATGTCTGACAGAAGGCAATACATATTCCCTACATGCCCTTATGTCTGGGTCTGGCTTTTCTGTGCCTGCTTGTCGATACAAAGAACGTAACTGAAATTCTGATTTCAGGAACATTCTGGCACATGGGTATTTAAAACTGTTCATATTTTTACCCTTTTTTTCTTTTTTTTTTTTTTTTTAATTCGCAGATCTCAATGCAGGTTGAATTTGATTTTACTGAATTTGATCTCATACATCACATTTTATCCTCTTGCTATGGAAATCGAGTACCAAAAGCTTAAAGAAAATAAATCCCTCCCCTACAGCTTCACGAGAAGGCTCTATTTACCTCCATACCGGTCACACAGGATTCTGCGCGTACCGCTTACAAGGCGAAGGCTACCAGCACAAATGGCCTCTGGTGATGGCATGCTTCTAACGTGAAGACTGAGACATTGCAGTTGGCTGTGAAAAAAAGTAACTCAAAGCGTCTGAGCCATTTGATTTCAATGACTTGACAATTTCTGTTAAATCATTTAAAAAATTTTAATGTATTTTAACTATTGTTAAGAATCATTAAATGCCAAAAAAAATTTAGATGAAATGCTCAGAAAAAATCCAAAGTTTGGGCAACCATATATTGCGTATTAAACCTGTACCAGTTCACATTTTTTTATGTGTTAGCAGTAAGTCTGTGTTAATGACAGGTGTAATGGTCAATTGTAACTTGAACAGAAAATTTTCATCATGAAGAATCCAAAGTATGTGCAACCTAACTTTATTACATCCAGTGCAGTAATTTTCAAAATGTTTGCAAACAACAGCTGCCTGCCCTGTACCTAGTTTTTGCACAGACGGATGAACGCAGACAGAAAACATATGGAATCTTCCTTTCATCCTCAGTCAATAAGCCAACAAATGCAATTTAGTTTCTGAGCAGAAAGATGTCTGGTGCTACTATGTGTCAGCAAACATTATTTCTCCTTTGAGAAATGGAAATTATAAAGGGAAATTAGAAGAGATTATGGAATAAATTATGGTCTCACGCAAATATGCTTGCTTCTCCAGATAAAATCGGTCTGTTCCTTAAAAATGAAGGGCCCTACATACACCAGCAGGCTCTGAAGCCTCCTGGGCAATTCGTGCCTGTGTTCAAGCTCACGTTTACATGGTGAAGACGTGTAACCTGGGATTAGAGAGTTGTGGGAGGAGGAGAGGGACAAAAGCTGCAAGAAATCTCTTGGGCCCCTCTGCCTCTTGGCTTGGGAGCTTCACCTAAACTCAAGACCTTGCTTCTTGCCCGAGCTCCATCGTGTGGAGGTCTGTGTACCATGTTGTACTTTGCTGATCCTGACCCTGACTCAGGGACCTCCTGGCCTGACCTCAGAGCTGCCTTGCCAATACGGACTTGTCGGGCTGACATCTGAAGCTGACCCCAGCACAAGCACTGCATATAGCAGGAGATCTCAATATGTCCAACTTTTTTAACCTTGCCTTTTCCACAGATTACTACTTGTGTTGAAGAAAAAATAACAAATAAACAAATAACACCCTACTTCCTAAAACAAGCACCGAGTACGCTGTTACTTCTGGACCGACAGTAATAGAGTAAGATTGGAGCTAAGTAGAAAAGCTTTCTCCTTGTGGATTAGTACCTTCGCCCTGGCTAATCCATCCGTTGTACACTTCCATACTGGCCCAGCAGTGCTGGTCCTCTTTAACACAGTCCACATGGACAGATACTGCAAACACAACTAGACATTGCATGAAAACAATCACGCGTGATGTTGTTGCTGTTGTTCTGAATGACAATATTAAGATTTCTAAGTGAGTTTTTTTCAAGTTTTCTTTTGGAAGTGGAGGAAAATACAGAGTGACAAGGAAAAGTACTATGATGGATACTGCTCACCTGCCCATTAGGTATTTGTATAAACTTACAAGATCCCTCTGAATCTCGTCTTCTCTAGACTGAAAGCTAGCTCTCTCAGCCTCTCCTCATACGACAGATCCTCCAAGTCCTTAATCATCTTCGTGGTTTTTCAGTAAGTCCCTGACTCTCTTGTACTGGGAAGTCCAGAATTAGATCTTTCATTCCAGATATCTCACCAGTGCTAAGTCAAGGGGAAAGACTACCTCCCTCTACTGGCTCGAAATGCTCTGCCTAATGCAGCCCTGGCTGTTGTTGGCCACGTCCAACTCATCCATCAGGACCCCCAGGGTTTTTTCCTGTAAAGCTATTTTCCAGCTGCTCAGCCCTGCATGTACTGCACTTATTCCTCTACAACAAGCGGGACTTCGTGTTTCTCTCTTTTGAACGTTCCATGAGATTCCTTTCAATTCAACTCTCCAGCCTGTTGAGGTGCCTCTGAATGGCAGTACAACCACCTTGTGTATGAGCCACTCCCAGTTCTGCACCGTCTACAGACTTGCTGTAATGAGTGCCTTGGCCTTTTCCGTGCCTTTTGTCACCAAGTTCCCTGTCCCAGCAGGGACCAGCAGGCCCACATTCTGCAGTAAGTCCATATTTTCCTTAGTCTTTCTTTTGCTGCTGATGTTCCTGTAGAAGTTCTTCTTCTTGTCCTTCATATACCTCACCAGATTCAACTCCAAGTGGGCTTTGGCATTTCTATGCATGTTTCTATATGTTTGGACAGTGTCTCTGTATTCCTATCAGGTCACCTGTCCTTGCTTCCACCTCTTGTACACTTCCCTCATAAATTACAAATTTTATCAGGTATCTTCATCACCTGGAGATAGAGATTCCTGTTTTGACTCTGATACAACTCCAGAAATGTATGTAAAAATGCATTCTCACAACACTGAAACCATCTCTTGAAAGAAAGACTAATTTGTGATATATAACTTGAAATATAAGAATGAGTATATATTACATCTTTCCTAAAAGTTCCATTCAATTTATGTGTTTATTCTTCTGAGCTCTTTTATTAAACTATTGTTTACTTACTCTTGAGTTGTTCAGAGCTCACAGAATAGCTAATAGAAATCTCAAAGTTGCTACTCTTGGCATCTTCATATCAAAATGGACGGTTGCCAGCACAGCAATACAGCATAACATTTCTCTTCACAAATATGCTGCCACTGAAACTAATGAAAATGTTGACACTAAGTACCCTCACTAATCTTTAAAATTATTTTAGGCAAGACACACTTTCTTAAATAATTTAAAGAAGAAAAAGTTCAGTATGAGGAGACTCATACTGACTTTTTAAATCGAGCTGATTAAAACCCTAACTGAAAGAGGTGAAAAAAAAAAAAAAAAATAAAAATTTGAAGCCCATGGATGTATTCTGCATCTTTGGCCATTTCTGTCTCGGTGTTTGCAAATGAGAGATGAACTGGGTATATTCTAGGGAAAAATAGTTAATAAACAAAATGAAGCAAGTAATGCATTAATCGATAGAGAAGTTGACCTCAATGCAATCTCTAATGTTTCTACTGGGGCACACTGTAAGGTAAACATAGGAGTTGCCATAGAGTTCCCTTTTTATGCCTGGCACTGGTTCTGCTATCACTGGAAATATCAACATATATGTGTGTTTCTGTATATATTTCTAATACCTAGCTTTCCTGCACATCTGGATCTATCCATCTTCCCAAGTATCTTCCTAAATCCGGTTTGCCTGGATTACTTATTTTCTTCTTCTCCAAAACAAAACCAAAGGTACCACCACATAGAATGTGGTTTTCTCCTCAGCAAAAATGACATTTTGCATAAGGGATATTTGATGGACTAATTACATCATAACATTAAAGGAAGTGAACACTTTGGTACCATTACTTCCTCTACCTGATGCTGTTAGCTATTTTTGTAAAACAGAGTTTCCTATTCTTATTCTACTGCATCTAATTACTATCATATTTAAGCCTAATATCATCTATTATAGTGTATAAAGAAGAAGGTTTGAGGAAAGGAACTGGTTTAAATGCCATGTGTCTCCACCTAGGTCATAGTAAGTAGGAAGCTGTCTTGTCCTCTTCATAGAGACAAGGGAACACATATGTACTGAAGAGGCAGACAAAACACAGCTGAAAATTATATGAAATCATACACGTGATGCTAGAGGATGTGTACAACAGTGCAAAACTAGAATATATGTAGGAAACAAGGAGATATATGTAATAGAAAAAATCTAGTATTTCACACATGCTTTCCACCATTGGGGTCGCTTGTAGAAAGGTTCTTTCGTGTTGCTGGTTACTCTGGTGACAAGGACAGCCCGAGAGCCTACTTAGGACAGAAGTGATGTACCATCTAGCCCATTACTCAAGGCAGTGGGATACTATCAGACAAAAACATTAGCTCAGGAAACCTGTGATTGAAGACACCCTCTATAGCTTAGAGGTACCAAAGACTGATTCTTTTTAAGGGAAGAAGACACCCTCTAGCTTAGAGGTACCAAAGAATGATTCTTTTTAAGGGGGGACAGACTGAGTGGATACGGTTCAGCTAATAATGAGCAGACTTATCTACGCATTTTAATTTTGGGTTTTGAGACTTCCAAATACTTTCACAAATATCATCACTACGGAGAAATTAATCTCTTTGAAGCAGGCTTACCTAAGGCCAATATAAGGAAACAAGGTTTTACAACTTATATCATTTTCAAAAAGCAGATGTGAAAAATATCCATTCTAGTATATGAAACTTAATTTTATTTTCAGAACATTTGTGTGTGTCAGATAGGCCTCTGCAAACTGAGACAAAGAGTTTACAAAAGGAGGAAGATGGACAAACTTGTGCAAAGGCCCATTCTAAAAATCTAAAACCCAAAGGGTTTACTGATTTGAGCTATAAATGGAAGGAAGTGGGAAGGAGAAGGTGCACAGTACAACGCACAGACAACTTAAGCACTCTCAGGCTGCTCCAGGTTATTCTGTGTGTGTGTAAAATTTAAGAATTAGGGAATTACCCAGGAATTTTTGAAGTTCTGACAGCACTAGACTTAGCTATGGAATAAGCAGGAGGTGTGAGGATCTGAGTTTTATACTAAATATAAGTTTGTGTTTAGATGGAGTATATACAAGCAACATATCCACCTGAAAAACAGGGAAAACAAGCTTCTCCCATTTTACAGAGGTGCCTTCAGGAAGAATACATAGAGATTCTGAGGCTCCTGTGTTGTGTTGGTAAACAACTGGAGGAGGCAGGTTAGCTAGACATAAGAATATATTTTTCAGTATATAAGATAATCTTACACTTGAAAATTCATTTCCTAGAGATCGCCACAGAGATGTATTTAAGAAACGGTTCTCTTTCAGCACTGGGAAGACATCACTATATAGTAAGCGGTGACAAATGGTGACCCTAAACACAGTACTAATAGATCCCAAAAGCATTGAAACACAACACTTGGAAATAAGAGAGATACAAAATTAGCATATTCAATATTATTTTTTCTGCAACATCCCACTGTATTTATTTCACCGGCACCTAGCATGACAAAACAAACAGATTCAAACGTTATGAAATATTTCTTCCTGTAAAGTAGCCTAAGGCGATTTCTCTGCCTGTGCTAGCAATTGTGCTAACGATACAGTAACAGCTTTAGAATAATCCCCCTCACCCTCAGAAACACAAATAGCCTTATATAAACAGAAAAGAGAGGATTTCAAAGGATCTCAGATGTCTTCCTTAACCAGTTGAAGACAAGAGACAAGACACTGCACACAACTGTCTTTCCTGTAGTGGACATGTTATTCTGTCATTGATAACAGCACCGCTTAACGAGAAGAACAGCAGCACAGGCAGTATGCCTTGCCATAAAACAAGCCATTCCATTAGCTAGCACACATCAAAAATCAAAACAAGGCTGCTGACGACCTAAATTCAGTAAAATATACATCTATTTAAATTAATTACCGTGATGCAGTAACAGAATCTTCAAGAGGTGGAACAGAGGCTGGTTGAAATAATCAAGTTGTATTCATTTACCTTAGCTCTAACAGAAAAGCCTTAATTGCCAGACACTGTGGATTCTGCAGGCAGGACATAAGCACAGCGTGGTGCAGGTGCCTTTTCACTGACTTTGACCCTAAGGTTATCTGTCTAGTCAGCGAGTAACTACTTTTAAAACTAGAAAGGTACAAAAATCTCACGGGCAAATATTCAACTGATTCTCTACACAACACATAGAATACAATACAAAAATAATATTTAACTGTTCAGCTTTTCAAAGGACATCACCTTCTGTTCCTCTTACTGTAAAAAATACTCGTTACATATTTCACTTCCATTTTTTTCCCCTTCACACTTGCTTTATGCAGAGTAATTTCACAGTCTTTGAGTTACTTCTAATATACAGAAACCCCACCTTTGTAAGAAAGTTATCTTTGGTTATCTTTTATTGCTTGTAAATAATTCAGAATGTTTTTAAGGCAATATGTGACATAGGACAGTTCTTTAGGAGACTTCGGTTACCTGGGTAATACCTAGCGAGGCCGGTTGCACTGCCAAAAACCTGCCATAATAAAGTGGGGTCTTCTTCTCTGTTCCGCTTGAATACATCATCCAATGCTGCAGTCCAGTTGAGTTCATTTAACACTATCGTTGCTGTCAAAGATAAAACATATTTGGTGTTACAAAGTTATATCCTAACACAAACAACAGTGACTACAAAAAGGAAGCTGAACTATTGCAGAACGTAATAACATTTCATTTAACTAATCAACAAAGTACATTTAAAGAAACACTCCCCTTCCTTGGGAATTTAAGTTCGTCATGCTCTCTTCTTCCCCCTGCATTATTTGTATGCAATGACTGTTGGTTTACTTGCATAGCCAATATCTTCTACAAATACTTTATTTCTGAGATGTCACTTTAATTGCACTTCCCAGTTGTAGAAAAACAAATTCAAGCATATAAATTTGATGTTTCTACTAATTATAATACACTGCAATGAGAATAACAAGAATGATGTCAACAGAAGTAGGTGAGTCTCTTATAAAGGTAACAAAGATGTCCCTTCCCAAATGGATGCTCTAAGAGGATTATATGGGAAAAATACAATGATGAGTTATTTGAATTGTAACATTAAGGTGGGAGTGCATGAAAAATAATATTCATTATTGCCTGCTAACATGATCTTAATGTTCATACGTGAGGTCACTTAAAAAAAGATCAGCAATGTGAGCATTAGTATTTATGAGTTAGGTCCGTTCCACAATGAACTTAAAATACAAGGAAATTCATATTTCAGCTAAACACTATGTGGCCCCTTATACAGAAACTTATATTCACAAAATTGTCCTCTGCCAAAGCTTATTTTAATCAATCACATATATTATAAAAACAATCAAATATATAATATATTAACATGTTCTGTGCCTTTTTCAAAAAAAAGATATGTTGGGAGACAATCTAAAATTGATGAACACTGCTACGGTAATAGTTAATTGACCATAGTGAGCAATGAAATTTCATTGTCATACAGAGTATCATATAAATTTTGATAAATCATGCTTTACACCTCATTTAATCAGCTGGAAATATCTCATTATTTCTCCCCCCCCCCCCCAAATATTAATAATGTTAGTCAGTAGCAGCTATGCAGTTAATTAGAAGGACCAAGGGCTTTTTGTTAGTTCGGTCACTAATTCTTTCTCCTTTGTTGCTTAATGGCTTTGTAAGTAATGTTTCTAAATGTGAAAAATCTAGATCAGCAAGCCAAGAGTGCAAAGGGAATTAGAGGGGGAAAAACATTTGAAAACAGCTAAAGATGTAGGTATAAATCCTATGAAAGTCAACACTGGAATAGAGATCCTGCTTACACTGTGATATTGTGCACAGGAAAGAAAATTCAAGTTCTCTTGCAAATGGGCAAGTCGAGCTGAAGTAAAAACAGTCCATGTTTCAGGCACATGAATGGCATCACAGTACAAAATTTAGTACATAGGTCTACATTCTAGCCCTCTGCTACTGTGAAAAAAAGAAACAATAAAAATAAGAACAGGTTGAAAGTTAGCATTTGACAGCCCATCTCCAAAGTGAGGTTGTTAACAGGTACTGGAGAAATGAGATCACAACATTGAATTTGATAGGCTTGTTTGTAAAGGTTAAGGAGAAAATTGCCACACCATGTGTTTTGCTGAAAGGTTTATCTGTTTTTTTTATCTGTTTTTTTTTTCAAAGTAGTTTTAAGATAATATTACTCTCTGAAGATTTAACTTTCTATAGACATATCAAATTAAATTTCTAACTCTTGAGATTCCCTGTAAGCAGGTACTATATACTTGTCTCTTTATCAAGTAGATAATTATAAATATATGTTTACTTAAGAAAGAGGAATAATTCCCTGAGGCATGATGAGAAGTTAATTATCATTTTAAAATAGTTACTGTTCAATTATCTCTTTCGGATCCAGTTTGACCTACTGGGTAATTAAGCCTTGAGTACAGACTTTCTCAAGTTAACTTTGTTTCTTACTTCCAGAAGTGGCTCCATGAAGTCATTAGAAGCTCTGCCATTCACTTAAACAAGGATTTCCTTTCGTGCTTGAATTTTTATTTTTCACTATACCATTTCCTCATCTGATGTACAGACTACTTGGCCCAGTGGAAGCCTATGCCAGTGGTTCCTGGTGGCATTTAGGGCACTGGAGCTTAGGGCACTTGAGGCACGTCATGGAATCACAGAGTTTCAGAGTTGGAAGGGACCTCTAGAGACCATCTAGCCCAACTCCCCTGCTAAAGCAGGATTGCCCAGACCACATTACTCAGGACTGCATCCAGGCGGGTCTTGAACATCTCCAGGGAAGGGGACTCCACAGCCTCCCTGGGCAGCCTGTGCCACTGCTCTGTCACCCTCACCGTAAAGAAGTTTTTCCGTGTATTTGAACGGAACTTCCTGTGTTCTAACTTGTGCCCATTGCCCCTTGTCCTGTCACTGGGAACCATTGACAAGAGCCTGGCTCCATCCTCCTTCAACCCACCCTTGAGATACTTGTACGCCATAATAAGGTCTCCCCTCAGCCTTCTCTTCTCCAGGCTGAAGAGTCCCAGCTCTCTCAGCCTTTCCTCATAAGGCAGATGCTCCAAGCCCTTAAGCATCTTAGTTGCCCTTCACTGGACTCGCTCCAGCAGTTCCCTGTCCCTCTTGAACTGGGGAGCCCAGAACTGGACACAGTATTCCAGTTGTGGCCTCACCAGTGCAGAGTAGAGGGGGAGAATGACCTCCCTTGACCTACTGGCCACACTCTTCCCTATGCAGCCCAGGATGCCATTGGCCTTTTTGGCAACAAGGGCACATTGCTGGGTCGTGGATAATTTACTGTCTACCAGGACCCCCAGATCCTTCTCCTCAGAACTACTTCCCAGCAGGTCTGCCCCTAACCTATACTGGTGCTTTGTATGGGAGACAATAATTCTTACCTCTTTGCAGCTGATAAAGCATTTAGGTTTCAGGGTCCTCTATGAATTCGCAAGCCCCATAACAATATAAATCAATGCATTTCTTTGGACTTGTGACCTGACAAAATTGCTGCAGCCTCTACCCCCAAATCTGTCAGTGACTTTACCACCTTGGTCAGACCACTGACATCCCTATTCAGCAAAACTTTTAATCAGTTTAAACCAGTTAATCGTACTCATAAGTGCTTTTCTAAATTGGTGGCTCTACACCCCATGAAAAGAAGTCATATGAAATGTGATACAATATTTCTAAAGAGAGGATTTCTGTCAGGCAGTAAGCTTACTAATGAATAAACTATATTCATTAAAGGTATATTAAACACACCAATGTATGTTTACAAATACTGTTGCAAAGAGTGTCTATGTAACATCTCCCAAAATATATATTGCAGTTTTATATATATATGTCAACCTATATGTTTTCACACACCTCTGCACATACATAGTCATATATATATAAAATACATGTATATACCAAAAAAAAAGAAAAATTAAGGAGACAATCTACAAATAATAAAATGACGAAGTACTGAAGTAGTACTGAATGGATATATTGGAACTAATAATTTCAGCATTTTACTAGAGTTGTTGAGATTAGGCTATAAAGCAAGAAATATAGTTTACTAGATATTTGTAATATTTGTGGAGAAGTGATTCTTTATAGTAAGAGTCAAGAGTTTTCTGATCTTATTTATGTAGCACTTTCCCCTTCCTCTTCCTCATCCTCCTCTACAACTTTCTCCCTGAGACAAATACAACACCCTAAAAACATGCAAGAACTTGGCAGCAAGGAGAAAGAAAATAAAAAAACAACCCAACACATGAATTTGGAATTAAAAAGATAAATAAAGTGGAATTTAAGATGAGCAACAAGAACAGAGCATCCCAACAGAAGTAAAATAAAATAAATCTGGGAAAAGGCTACTAACAGTGTGTAACATATCTGTTCTCAGATACTGAAAAACATACCTTCCTGCACTCCAGAAATTCATAGTTAAGTGCCGAGTCTTTATTCTCAGGAATAAATTTTAACAGCACACATGTAATTCAACATATATCACCTTCCTCATAATTCATTTTCTCATTATGACAGCAATAATTTGTGCTTTGTACAGACACTGAGTTTATTTGGTGGGACTGATATGTAAATAGCTGTTGTACAATTGTTAAAACAATTACTTCTGGAGCAATTTGCTATTTGCAATTCAAATTTCCTTCCTTCATTCAGTTTTTTGTTTGCTTGTTTTCATTCTGTGTACAAGTATACTTGATATAGAATGCACCCACATTTGTGTTAACTGATCTAATAATCAGTAAAAAAGGAAAAAGGTGTTGGGAATTTTACCTTTAATCATTTATTTCTTTAAGTGTTTTTCCACAACCTATATTACTCTTATTTCTGCTTAAGAATACACCCTGGACTTCAAAATGGAAGCTGTAAATCAAGTCCCCCTAGTTTTTTTCTTTTAATGCAATACCTCTGGTAATAGGCAATTTCAAACCAATACCTCTAGATCCTGGTTTAAAGCCTACAGCAATGGATTTGAAATTTGCCAACCAAAGAAAAACAAGCAAAAATGCTCATAAATAGCAACAAAACTATTCTTTGAATGGTTCCTACTAAAATATCATGATTCTCAATTTACACAGCAAAATCAATGCAGCGCGACTTTCGCTAGCTCACAGTAGAGACCATGGCACCTGTCAAAAGACCCTAATTTGAGAGACATGGATTTATATGGACTTCATGAATATAGCGAGAATTTAATTTATTTTGCTGTTATTTAAAAAAATGCATTTTACTAAAATAAAATGTTTAGAGGTGTTATAGCACACCTACGAAGATGCTGTAAATCCTGGAAACACTTGCCTTTCTTTTTGAGTTAACTTCCGTACAGGAAAGAGCTTTTGACTGATAATTGGCAGAAAATCTTGTTGGAGACAACTGTCCAATAAGCTTATTTCCAATTCTGCTAAAAGAAGTCTTTGAAGATTACTACTTCAAAGTACTTCAGCTGCTACCTTTCACTTGATATTGGCAAGATGAAAAAATAAAATTTATCATCACACAATAGGAAACATCATTCTTTCTGGTTAATTCCACTGAACTCCATCCATCTTTTCCTTTTTTCCCCTCTTCTTTATGACATGAGGTTTAGGGTCCTTGACAAGGAATGGATTCAATTTTCCTCTGGAAATGCAATCAATAAAAAACAGAGAGCGCTACCGTGCTCTCTTTAAAAGAACTGGAACACACTTCTGATGATTTATTCAACGTGTAGGCCCTGGCCTGCATACAAGGCAGAGTACAACTTTATTTGAAAAGCCTGAGAGCTATTTACTATATCTGAAAATATGTCAGCTGCTGTTCCCTGATGTGGCAGCTACACGTACGCTGGGTAGAACAGAAGGGACCTCCTCAGCAGTTCATTAATCTTCTTTTAGTGTGCGGAATGTATTAGGCTGCCACATCCTGTTTAATGAAGTTGGCTCATTGATTACTTTAAAGATAACACCAACTAATTCTTGTTATGAATGAAATATATATTTGCAATCAAATATTATGGTATTTAAAAGTAGGTGTAGAGGGACAGTACGTTTGCAAGTGCATATTTTCATATATAGGTGTGTAGACGCAGAGGCTTCCCTCTGTAGCCATGCTAATCATATACCATAGCAACTGTACTGAAGGTATAAACTGGCCTTCTTCATGATTTATGGTTTTACAAATTTTTTCAAGATTACATTCCTTCCAGCTTATGTTCAATTACATAGAGTGTCACACATTCTCAACTGTCATTGTTGTTGTATTCCCATCTCATTTTACATTGGATTAAGAAGGAATGGTGTTTTTATTTTAAGCTATTTATAATTAGATTTTTGCACTGGCTTATATATGTGTGTGTGTACACATATATCCACACATACATATGCACACAGACACACATACACACACATACACATTTTCTACATAATTCCCAAATATAGTAATTTGAAGAACTATTCTGGTAGTAACTTGAACTTCAATCCTTCAAATTGAGGTGCGTGTTTTAAGCCATGCACTTCTCTCATGCAAAGTCCAGCACGAGCAAAAGGCCAGAGCAAGGGAAAGACTATAGTGACTCTGAGCTGAACACCGTCTCCAAGGTAACTGGTCCTCAGAGTGGAATCAGAAATCTGAATTTAGATACCTAGGCTTTCCACAGAAAACCACAGGAAAATGTCCAACTCAAAACATCCAAAAAACCCTTCACAGTTGATTAGAAAATAGTTAGAACAGAGTAATAGGAAAATTCTGAGAGCTAGGGCAACCGGGGAGTGTTTTATCCAACCTCTCTATAGAGGTTAAGCAAATAAATCAGAGCTCAAAGGATGGACTTCTATCCACTTACACTGTTAAAGCACACTGTGAGATACGTACGTGGATTATAGGAGTGTGTATCTGCAAACTGTATGTTTAAATAGAGTTTGCACATATAATCCAGAGCACCGATTTATCAGATTAGTCACAAATATTGTAATAAATTGTATTCTGTTTGAAAACATCCACCAGATGATTTGGAAAAATATTACAAGCTTAATAGACTTTGCTCATTTTTATCAAAACAAGGATTTAAACATGCAGAGAAAATGTATTATTTTTATTCAAAGCACAGGAGTAAAAGAAAAAAAAAGTCTTAAAATTTAACATACAATAGCTATGATATAGCGGCATTTCCAATTGGATAGGTCATTACTTTAAGTGATGCTCTGCTGGATCTTGTATGCATAAATCAGTTACAAAATCTTGCTTTGAAAGTAACATTTGTATTTCCTATCATAACAATTTAAATTTATCGCATAATCAGAACTGTTTGGGTAATGTGCATTCAATGGTGCATAAAAAGCAAAGTATTAAAATACAATTTTTAGCATATGGAACAATAATGAAATCAAATAATTTCAACATCTAAGATTGCTGGAAGAAAATTTTATGGAGCAGATATTTTACACTCTTAATTAAAAGCATAAATGATAAAATGTCTTGTACTTTTTTCTTTAAGTGAACAACTTCTCTACTCTCCATTAGATATCTGACATTATGTGCCAGACACTTCTATAAATAATTCTCTGAAGGAGTCACTGAAGTCTAGCATACTGTTGTGCCTGTGTCAAATCAAGGAAATTAATTGGCAATGCCATACGCTGTTTGCTGACTGGCTTAGCCGCCACATGCTGATAGCTAGAGCAGCACAGTAAAAGCTCATTAAAATAAGAACTGCTCAGGAGAAGGAAAGGAGAATAAAAATGTCAAGAAGAGAAGATGGAATTAAGCTTTTGTTATAGCTCAACAAAAAAGAGTTAATACAATGCAGAGTCATAGACTCATAATTTTTCAACAAGTTATTTATCTCTATAAAACACAAAAGACACCCATATTATATATTGCAACCTAGTGCCAGTAACAGTATTTGTGCATCCGACAAATTGGGAAGGATAAACGTTGGGTTTTACCTTGCTTCCTCTAATATCAAAATACACCAGCATGCACCCCAGAATGGAATAATCCCCAATGTAAGCACCCATACAGTACTCCAGGTTGTTTTTTTTTTTTTTTTCTGGGAAGATGGCAAAAATACATAATATATAAAAGATACTGCTGATTAGAGTGGTTCTGGAGGACTTTCAGATTTTGTAGATCTCTGCACAGTGTAAGAACCTAAGTAAAATGAAAACCAGAATGAACTTTGTAATTACATCACCTCCTGCTTTTTTAATATTTATTATTAGTTTTTACAGGTGACTTCAAAGTAGGGCCTCTAATTGGAAATAATTCCTTCTTTAAAAAGACAGATGAAGCATTATTTTTAAATGAGTATGTTGTATTTTTATCGAAATATCAGGAATTAAATATCAGCAAAACACCCACTTAGAGAGTAATGATGACTATATTACACATATTAACTCTGGTCTTCCTTCACTTTGCTCTATTTTTTGTTAGCATTTCAAAGGGTATCATAGTGGCACTCAAATTAAACTAACTAGAGATATGCTTGATCTTTAATGAAGGCTTCTCTCTATAAAATATTTTAATTAGGTGTTAACAAAAACAAACAAACCCAGTCAAACGATCGTCTGGAAATGCCGTTCTGGAATAATTTATTGAACTTTGTCTTCAGTCTGCCAGGGTACCACCATTTCGATAACTTTCCAGTCACTAAAGCATCTTACAAGGTCAGTAAATCCTAAGCAACAGCTGGGTTAAGCGAGAAGGAAAAGAACTAGGAACAGACCAACTCATGCAAAAATGTTCTCTCTCCTACCTCATGCTTTCTGCAATTTCTTAACTATTTTGCCAGTTCCCATTATAATTTATATTACTTGTAGTCTGAAAACTCAGTTAATTTGGAAACGGATGGTATCACGTTAGTTTTACATAGATCACCTACTCAAATGTTCTTACAATTTTTCTCACAATGTGTATATTGTCCATCAACAGCAATTCCCTCTATCCTCTCCCTAGACATGGTAAATTGGAAAGCACAAATTTCTCCAGCAAAAATAGAGGTACGTTAATACGATAAAATAAAGATTTCTTGACACTTTGTCTGGGACACTGTGTGTTTGTCTTGTCCATTATGCCAAAGAGATGAATTGCAAGTGGGCAAAGTGCTGAGAACAGCCACTAAAATACCTGGTGAAGAACAGAAGATCTGTCTTCTGAAAAAAGACAAAGAATTCGGGTAATACAGTCTAGAAAAATGAGGCGGAGTCAGAAAGCAAGCCCAACCCTGAAAAGGGTATGTAAGCAGAAGGATGGCACTGACACAATAACAAATGGGTATGAACTACTTCAGAATAAATTAGATCAGGTAATCAGGAGGTCTCTTTTAGAGCAGAAGGTCTTAGAATGGCCTTCCGATAGGAGACGCGAGCAAGCAGCCCAGATCTTTTAAGACAGAGCTTGATCATTTTGTTAAAGGACTGGCAGAGACTAGCTGGATTCGGAGTTGGATTTCTCAAGCAAAAAGCTGTTTCCTGCCCTGGTCTGATATAACACCCGGTGTTACAAATCAAGAAATGGTCCTTTTAGAAGCTGAAATTTAGTAACCACAAACAATGCAGTTTTATACAGAGTTAGTGCAGCACAAGAATTGGAAGTAAAGCCGCTATTCTTCTTATTTTTTATTTAATTAATATTAAATATTCGTTAATAAAGTATGGATTTTTTTTACTAAATTAATGTATATCTCTATACAGTACATACTTATGTATATATTATTAATAATTATCTATTATAAAATTATTGCCTATGGATTATATAGATCATATATGGAGGACATATATATATCATAGACAATATTTTTTCTGATATTTAAGCCACTTTAATAAATATTAAAATAATTCATCGGATTTGGCTAATGGATTCTAATCTAATCCCGCATGTAAATGAAATATTAATGAACAGCAGGCTGGTTTAATCTATCTAAATGTATCTCTGGCAACAGAAATCCAAGAGACACCACGTGTGAGGGGAATACAATGCACAAGTGGGAAACGTGAGTAAAATGATGATGAGACAATGTCTGTTTCAACACTTGAGCTGGTGCACATGTGACAGCCCCTTCTCCTTGTCAATATTCTAACCATCTCATGGTCGAGTCTTGCAGACTAAAAATAATGACATTTCCACAATCTTTCTTTTTGTTGTTGGTGGTGGCGGTGGTTTTGGCCAAAGGTTGCACCAAAGAGGAAGAGGACAGATATTTTCTAAAATTCAGCTACCCAAGGAAGATCCCCTCTCTCCAACAGACGAAATATCTGTCCCACGTGCAACTGCTTTATTCCTTCTCAGAAATAGACCACAAAAGCAAAATAGAAATTGCACTCTACAGCCTAGCATCATCATCGGTCTTGTACCTCAACTGTTAATTAAGATTGGTTGGTGTTGTTTTCTAGGTTGTATAGAGGGAATATGAACAAAGCTCGTCTCTCCTAAAGATGAAGGGGCTATAGGGTACCAGAACGGTGAAAGTTCAAAGCTTCCTGCCTGTACAAAGAGATGTTCTCCTTCTCTCTCTGAAGGCGTCGTTATTTGTTGCTATAAACAGAGACTTTGCCTGTATCTTTACAAGAGGAAAAAAATATTGGTTTTATTTCATCTGTAGCATTCAAACTAAGAGGAACAAAACACAAACTCCCAGTCCTGCGCTTCCGAGATGCCAAGCTGAATTCCACTCTCGGGGTGAACCCTGGCCTCCTTGAAGTTAGTGACAAAACTCCTTTACTGCACAGGGAACTGAATTCATCCTTTGTCTTTGGAATGCTTTAACCCTGCAGCATTAAGCCGGTCTCTCTCTGAAGCATTTTGTCAGTCTAATGCAATAAGTAGAACACAGAATTTGGAGCCAGGACTATCTACTCCAGATTTTTTAAGCAAATGAAAAAAAAAAAAACACCACCCTTATAAATGACTTCATAAGACTCAAAATGCCTTTGAAATAATAAAAGACTCAAAAGGATCTTTAAGAACACAGTAAAATTAAGCTGCTTTGTAGTTTTTCTGCCTGCCTCCATGCTCTGAGTACTCTCAGGTTTCATCTGAATTTTCTGTATACACCGCTTTGTTCACCCAATACAGCAGCTCTTTGAGTGTTCTGCAGTATCCAAACAGAAACACATTTTTATAATCATGTGCTTGCTGAAGGTTTCCCTGGTTTTTGTTTACTTTGTGATTATATAAAACCACAGGAAGAGGCAGTAAAGTTGCAGAAAACAACTGGAATGGGATGAACAAAGAAATCTTATCGCATTACATACGCCCATCCTATGGTTTAACACATCTTATTAGCTTATACATATCGAACTTAATGGTGTAAACCCTAACACTTTTAGTTACTTTAGCTTCCCATATTTAAATATGGGTCATAATCTTTCCTGAATTAGTAAACACTGCATAAACAGAACTTTTAAAATCAGAGAAGCTGCTGAGTTTGAGACTGCTAAGGGCTTTTATACAGATCATCCCAAATGAAAGGAAGAGACTAATGTATTAAGGAGACACAGACACATATAGAACAACTGCTATGGAGTGAAAAAAAATACATCAGGAACAAAAACAGTTAAGAAGGCATTATAAAGACCTCTGAAGTCATACAGGATTTTAAACAGCCACTTTCAACTTAAGTCAGGGAGTGAGGATACAGGGTACCACATTTCCTAGGATAAGGAGGAGGATATAAAAATATGAAACTGGATATAAAATAAGGCTTTAAGAAGGAGTCATATCACATAGTGAAATACAACAAACTTCAGCACCAGTCTTACAGGCATTTCTACACATATTTAACTTTCATATTTGATAAACAAAGGAAAACGAAACTGAATGCCAGGAGCTTAACACCAGCTAAATCCCATCGTGCTCTGACAATCTGCATCAATTCTGGATGCACTCCAGGGAAATAAGGGTCCAAATCTGCTAACAACCCGTTTCAGTAATTGTTTCAAAAAAGTAAGAAGGAAAGACCTTGTGGCTTTCTTTTTCATATCTTTAAAAAAATATGACTGTACGAAGCAACAGAAGACTTATCCTAAGTGAGAAACTCATTACTTCACTTTTTAAACAACGTACTGGTTTCAGTGGCTTCACCTGTATCAGCCAGCAGTGCAGGGCAATGGAAGGAGGTCTGTATATTGAAGCAGTTGGTGCTGGGGATGTGACATTCCTGTCGTGCAGGATTTGGAGATTCTCTTTTCTGCTACATTAGTCGTCTGTGCTACATCTAGTCTGTGCGGTGGCCTGAATGCTCATTAATGGTTGGTGGGGGCAAGGTGGGCTGTGGGAGCACACCGTCTGGTTTGGCTCAGCAAGGCCAAGTGCAGCAACTCGGGCCAAACAGCATTTTCTTCCAAAGGGCATTTCTGATCTGAACTAAAATACTAACGTAGACAGAACCAGCTCTCATGAAACAGTAATGAAGGGCCACATAAATGTGACAGCTGAGAGTGAGAACAACTTGCTTTCCAGTGATAAAGATGTTCACAGTCAACAGGCAATACTTAGCTCCATATTCGAGTGTCGTTCTGTCTCATGTACCCTCACAATTTTCATCACCCTAGCTATCTTTAGCAGCAAATGTGTTTGGGTTCAACTATGTTATTTTCTATACATGAATGGAGAGGACGCTCAATTTCAGCTAACAAGATGAGCCTGAGCGTGATAAAAACAAATAAAATACATATTATTATATACATACCACCAAACAACAGCTGTGTAACAACACAGTTTCTCATCTAAAAAGCAACTGCTTTCTTGGTACAAATATTCTGTAGACTAATGGCCCGATCCCCACCTGTTAGAAGTGGGCATATTTTCACTGAAGCCACTGTTATGCTGTTCCCGTGTATACCAGCCGAAAATCTGACCATCCTTTTATAAATATTTGCTTCACCATTACAACATGCCACCCAAAAACAAGGTTAAGAAATTTTGGCACTTTAAGGATCCAACAACACTATACCAGAGTTGCGTTCTACTTCAGTCTGTCCCTCTAAACGCTTTACTCCTATAACGATGGTTTGGAAAATGAAACAGGAAAGAAACCAGAGCTGTGACCCGGCTTTACGTAAACTGACGTAACAATGTTGAAGGCGTTGATGCTAATTTACTGAACATGTTTTTAACTTTGATTCTAATACTGACTTTCAGGAAAATCTTGGTCATATCATAATCCTACTAAGTCTCTTCCTCAGCTATAGAACACGAACAATTTATTTATTCTTAATGTCATTGTCAAATCTCAGTAACAAACTTTAAGTCTTTATTGTCCTGGAAGTCTTTTGAGTGATTTCTTGACATAATCTGGCACTTTGGCTCAAAAGCAGCTTTGTGGTGTACATAGTTTCTGTATTGTTTACAAGTCCACATCTGGCTACCAATTTGCAGTTGTAAACTCGTTTCAGCAGAGTCATATGTAAACAAATTACTTCATGATTTTTTTTTTCAAAGCATCAATCCAACAATTGGAACATTGACTGATGGTTTCAGAGCTGTCAAACAAAAATCACATTTTCATATCAACATACGTAGCATCTTTTTATTTCAGATCTTCAGACTTCTGATCACTGGAAGCATTTTAAAGAGATTTTTTTTTGAGAGTCATGAAATAAAAAACCCTAAGTTTCGAACAATTCTTGTTTTAAGTAAAACACATCTCTTTTTGCAGAAACCAGAAAAAAAAAATATTAATCCTTTAGTTATCTACAAGATAGAACCAAAACACTGGCAAGGTACAAACATTCTGTATGATAGAATCTTACAAACTTACTTCAGGGACAACATTTAAAGACACATTGCAGGACTAACCAAAGACAACTTTTTTCTCAAAAAATGAGCTTGCAGGTGCATGACCTAGTGAGTAATCATTGGGTATCTCTCCCATGCCCCCTTCTTGACAGCTGATGCCACAGCAAAGCATAAAATACTGTCAAAGGCATCCAGTTCACGCTTGGTGACATCATACAACAAACCGAACAAGCCGACAAGCTATCCATCATCTGCTCGGAAGAACATAACCCCTAAGGAAAGGGAATGGAAAAGAGAAACGCGGCGGCTATGTAATTTGTCATGATTAATTATTTATTTATTAATGCATTATGATTTCATTTCGCTAAGTACGATCTAATCACATAAGCATGTCTTGAAAGTTTTAAAATGAGAATTAAGACCTGACATACTAAGACAAACACGAGCAGGGGCTTGAGGGAAGCACCATAACAGCAGCAGAACAAGAACAGAGGTTGGCTATTGCAGAGCTGTGCCAGACTCCTCAGTTACCTACTGTCCTCCCGGTTTCTGCAAAATAAAAACAACTGCTCAACATCCCACTGCCTCTGACCTCTCATTACCTGTTACATGTGGCAGAGTAGTCTGATCAAATTAAGGAATAATTTGAAAGTGGAAGGAAATTTGATTGACTAGCAACGGAAGAACTAAAGGAGAAGTGGTGCGAGAAGCCACCTGCCATAGAAATGGAGAGACATTCATGACAAATCGGCTGAAAAGATGGGTTCTGTGCAGGCATGCAGTGAGATACCAAAAAATGAAAACCAATAATTGGAAGGAATGAATGAGATGTTTCAAGATAATAAGTTCAGAATAATGCTTGTGAGACTGGCAAAAAATACTTCATAAAATTAGCTCAAAAATTAGTACTTATTCATAAGGGAAACAAAAACATTAACCCCATACGACCAACTGCAACAAGGCTACTTGTAGAGATGCATAAAGAGAGATCTTTGATAAATTGAATATTTTGTGTCATTTTCTATCATCAACCTTCAACAGACATTAAAAAATTATAAATAAGGCATATATACGTAAGAAGTATCATTTGTAGCTAAATGCATTCTAAATATTCAACGTCTTCTGGACTAAAAAGAAACAAAGGTATATTCAGATTTAAATAAATAAATAAAACAACCAAAGAAACCCTACCACCCAAACAACCCAAACAAACCAGCATTCACATTTCACAACTCCATATGGATCTACTGCTTAGGAAAAAAATTAGAATCAGCAGTTGTCCATTTAGAGACATATATTCAAGCTTGCAGGAGACTGTCACAATGATACAGTTGTTGGATCACTATATACAGCCTTTAGCTCTTGCATAATAGGAAGCGCCATTCCCAAACAACTTACTACTTTATATGCAGACAAGAAGATTTTATATCAAAATAAATAATATAAACTCATTTTTAATATTTAATCTAGGTTCAGAAAGACTGAATGTTCTGTTTATTCTGTATTTTCTACGTTTTATTCTTATTACAGCTCACTTTCATAACACAAAAAACTCTCAATAATTTACCTACTTTTGTGTCATTTCCACTTACATCAGGTAATGTTAAGGATTAAAACACAAGTAGCACCCACATCACTAACATCAGCATACATTCCTGAGCTAAAAATTAGGCAAAAAGTAAAGATGCAATGATTATACATAAAAAAGCATGTAGTACTGATACTTTGCATAAAAATGACTCATATTTTATTCAGAATTGAACTCTCAGAAGTACTCCTGTACACATGAGCCTGGGAAGCTTTAAATGCTCAAGACAAAGATTAATTTTAGAAAGAACAGATTTATGGTTTAGTTCTAGAATGCGTGGATTCAAATAGAACAAGCAGTTTAAAATAATCACGATGTCTTATGTGCATAAAATATACTTAAGTAATTTTAAAATGTGCTTGAATTTTGAAAATTATACCCAGAATAAAATATGTTGATCTGCACAAGGAAAGTGATCTGTGTTCCAGTATCAACCTAGGATTAACAGAGCAGGCAAAAAAAGGTAACATTTGGAGAAAGCCAAAACACCTCCTTTCCTCACAATAATTGTAGAAATTATATACATAATTACGTAAATATATAGTTACGTACATGTATATATACATATATATACACATGTAGGATAGGACTATATATACATGGCACATATGTATTTTATATATACACATGATAGGACATATATGTACATATTTGATAGGACAAGGTGTAACGGTTTTAAACTAAAAGAGGGTAGATTTTGACTAGATGTAAGGAAGAGATTTTTGACAGTGAGGGTGGTGAAACACTGGCACAGGTTGCCCAGAGAGGTGGGAGATGCCCCATCCTGGAAACACTCAAGGTCAGGTTGGACGGGGCTCTGAGCAACCTGATCTAGTTGACGATGTCCCTGCTCATGGCAGGGGGGGTTGGACTGGATGGCCTTTAAAGGTCCCTTCCTGCCCAAACTATTCTGTGATTCTATGATATAACCCACACATGTAAAAGCAGCGGGCGATCATTTCAATCTTTAGTTAAGACAAAAAATACAGTTCTCACACTGGAGTAGGAAGATGCCGAGATGAACAATTACTTCATTTTCCCCTCAGGTTGCGTATCACTTCAGTCCTACTCTAGGCGTCCACTAACTGTTCCAGCAATTTATATTTTGCTCATGATCTTGCTTCATCTGCCTAGAGCTGTCATTGTTCGTACCCAGCAAGATGCTGTTAGGTTAAAATAAAACAAAACAGAAAAAAAAGCAAAATGAAACAAGAAAAAACAAAACAAAACAAAACAAATTAAAATAATATAAAGTAAAATAAAATAAAATAATCAACTGGAATATTTGTTTGTTTTCTCTGCAAAAATGCAAAACAATAGCAGGGCTTGCTATTAAATCTCTTGGAATTCCCTGAGTCTGAAATCAGGACATAATTCACCATTTCATTCAGTGACTGTATTCACTGATTTAATTAGCATTGCATTACCCCAAATATGGCAAATAATGCACTCGTCACTTGGATCGCCAAGTAAAAACTGAATCAGCAGATGCATCAGCAACATAAGCATACAAATTTACTGATGAGAGTAGTCTCACTGGTATTAATGCACATTTTTATGCTAGATTGAGAGGTTGTTTCCTTCAATGCGAATAACAAAACTGAGTACCAACACTGTCAGCCACTATACAAGCACATATTACACTGTCAGATTTTTAATTATTATTTTTTAGGTCTGCAGAGTATATCCGAAAGAAAAACAGAACAAAGTTCTAATGCAGGAACTCTGACTTGCTGTTCTTTAGACCACTATGTAAACACAATGGACGTCCACCTCATTGTTCAGTTCAGGACTTTGAGATGGCCTCAAGCACTGAAATTGAACACTCAAGTCTGTCTTTGGAAAGCTTAACTACCAGAATGCAGGAAAAGGAGCATTTATGAAAGATCATAAATCAAACAACTTACCTGGGTAAGTAGCAAAGAAATCTCAGCGCTATTACAATTTTAATCTTATGAGATAAAAGATGAATTTAGCTCAGTGGCAATCAGCCTCTCATTGAAAGTTCAACAGCACTTACAGCATTACCCTTTTTTTTCCTACCTCATATCTCTATCTGCACATATTGATGATATTTGAAGTATTTTTCGGTGGCCAATACTAGTGTTAAGAAATCAAACCAACCTTCTGAGAAGTGAGCTTCAAACATCAGTAGTAAATTAGGTATCAGTGCCATATAGCAAAACTGATACACATCTCCTGAAAAAAGCCGTGTCATTACAGCTATTGCTCCAAAACCCCCAAACAACAGCTGCTCTCCGCACACACATGGTCATGCTGTATCTGCTAACAGGAAATTTCTAGAGCGCTCTTACAAAAACCTCAAAGGGTGTGGGGGAAAGCTAGAGAAACTTTCATTTTAGTCAATATTGTCTAATAATGCGGAACATCATTTTCTTCAACTCTACTGAAACATAAGGCCTAGAAAGCTTTCTTATATGTTTCTTACTCTATTCAGTAGTATCAAACAGTGTATTCTTGCAAGACAACAGACTGAATTTTTTGTAAACAAGACAACCGAAAGAACTCTCTAGGAGAGATTTTAACTATAAAGTTGTGCTTCCATCCCTGGAGACACTCAAACCCCATCTGGACACGTCTCTGAGCAACCTGCTTTAGTTGACTCTGCTTTGAGAAGAGGGGTGGACTAGATGGTTTCTACAGGTCCCTTCCAGTGTCTTCCATACTGGGATTCTGCAATGCCATCATTACATGTACGTGCGGAACACCTCCTTGTTGTGGAGGCTCTGCCTTGGGAGGTAAATTAGACCTGTGTATTAAAAAATTAAGGTAGATACAAGGCGAGTAGGGAATAAACACCCACACATTTGATGTTAGGGTATATTGTGTTAGTTTATTAGTGTCCATCAACAGGAATTCGGCCTTTGTTGGACTTCATTAGTGGGAGGGAGAGCAAAGACATTTATTTCCCCCTCTGATGCTGTAGGCCTGTCATATCTGCCATTACCCAGGAGGAGGAAGAGGAAGAAAATAAGCTCATCAGAAAGCCATATATATACAAAACTCTATGCAAAAACAATACAGGATGAAAATGATTGCAGAAAAACTGCTACAAATGGAAAATGGAATCCACCACCTATAGACACAGAGACCAG
The DNA here is from genome assembly GCF_965231255.1 of Vanellus vanellus. Lineage (NCBI taxonomy): Eukaryota > Metazoa > Chordata > Aves > Charadriiformes > Charadriidae > Vanellus > Vanellus vanellus. The sequence continues at coordinate 11,503,222 of NC_138905.1, read as the reverse complement.
ACTTTGAGTCTAGTCCAGAACCTCTTGAACCCAGTGGCTGGGACTTTCTGCAGTAACCACATAAAAAAGAATGTAAAAGCCACTGAAAACAAACAAACAAACAAACAAACAAACAACAACAAAAAAAAAAGCAAAAAAAACCAAAAAACAAAAAACCAACACGTTGTAGAGGATTATGAATTTGGATCTACCCCTTCCAAAGGTGTAGACGATATCCCTTACAAGTCCATGCCAAAATACTTCCCTCACTTCCCTGGTATCTTCCTGTGATGTACAATAATTTGCAAAGGTTGTTAAAGAAAGGAAAAAGAAAAGAGAACTAAATATTTTTTTCACGGGGTGACCAAATAAAGCATAGCTCAATAAGCAACTTACAAATACTAAAAGCATAATAAAAAAAATCAAGTACACTAGAGTAACATTATTCTTTATATACATTATCACATGCCCTAATCTTTCTGATGCAATGATCTGTATGTTCCTATTGTACATATTTTCATATTAATCTTATTCTTGCAAGAAACCTCAATTTTTTTTTTTGTCACTTTGCATTGCATTTGTCTTTATATCGATCGCATACAAGCAGCAATCTTTCACTTGGTTGTCAGATTCTATTCCTCCCTATTTTATATTCATCTTATTCAAGTAAAGAGCTTTCACTTCTCTTGTCAGCTTCTATTGAATTTTTTTGTATTGATCTTTTCAAAGTAACAGCTTTCCACTTCCTTATCATTTTCATATGTATCATGTTCATTTTTATATTGAAGACATAATTTTGATACTCCATTGCCTTTCTCCACGTTATAGCATTTCTACTGCTAAAAGCACTTTGAACGCTTGATTTCAACATTATCATTAACTGCTCAGAAGGACAATCCTAAATCCCAGTGATGTCTTTGGTCAGTGTCTTTTACAGTTCTAAATTTACGACACTCTTGAATCATATATTTCCACCTTTACAACAAAAATTGTCCACTCTTCAAATTATCCCAGAGAGTAAAAATAAACTAAAACTTCATAGTTGCCTAACCTTGTCACACACACAAAAAACAGCTCATCTCTCTTTCGGTACAAGTAGGCCAACTGACTTTTTTTATCTATTTATGAAGCCTGTGAAAATCTTTAGGAAAACAAAACTTTCCACCATGGTCAGGAATTATTTCTTAAAAAATAACTACAGAACTGATAATTCTTGTCTGTGATTTCATCTCTATGTGACTTCACTTCCTTTAAGATTAGTGAACCACTTTCCTCTGTGCCCTGAAAATGCTGATTACGATTAGCTCACAGAACTGACCCTTAAAACAGTCTATTTGCCCACACATATTATCTCATCTCCACTTAAGGCTAAAAGAGACAAAAATGTGCCCTGAGTAGAAGTGCACAGAGCTCAAAACTTTCAATCTTCAACCAATTCAGCGGCTGTAAGAGAGATGGAGCAGGCGCCGTCCTCTCCAGGCTATGACTAATGCGGCAAGACAGCTTTGAGTGATATTCAAAAGCTCGGCCTGCCGAGATATCATTATCGTGGAACTGAATTTTTAGCCATATAATGCAAAGAACAACAGCAGGCAGTTGGAAGAACAGCTATCGAGGGGAAAAGTTCTAGCCTAAGGCTTAACTCCTTGTTTCAGCGATGCTTTCTCGATAGGGTACGTACACACACAACTTTCTGCAGATGAACGTCGAATGACAGACTGAGAAGGCCGTATTGTTGATAATAACAGTTATTTCCAAATCGCAAAAAACATGTGGTCTGACAATTTAAAACAAGCCAAATACAACGTTTTAGGTATGTATTTACTGCAAGGTCAGCTTTTAATAACATAAATAATATATTCAAATTCCAAAAGCATCAAATTGGATAACAATTTTTTTTAACTCAGACAGTGTGACTCTTGTAGCACATAGGATCTCAAGATCAGTTGACTAATCTCTTTTTTTTTTCTTTGATGCATGATTATTCAGATCTCTTAAGTAATAGTCATAATAGCAGATCATAAACATAAAATTAGTAGAAGTGAATTCAAAGAAAGGAAAAACTGATAAAATTGGAATATGGAATACTAAAAATCTCACAACATCAGAACATTAGGGAATAATTAATTTTCAAGAAAAGAATAAATTTCAGAGACTATCCTGCAAGGCCACTATTTCTTGCTGATGGTCAAAACTGCCTTCCTTTGACCAGAAGTTATCTGTACAAATAAAATCAATTCATCTTAACAATTAATGTAATCAATATTTCCTCTAGCTAATGTATTCAAAACCTGTAGAAAGTAATTCTTCACAGTGAAAAAATTTCAATAATGGCTTACTGGGCTACATTAGAAACATATTTACCAGATAATATGGCAGAGAGAGAGCTACCCTGACCTAAAAGTCACAAAAAATAATTTTTTCATGGTGAAGCCACAGCAGCTGTGTGGCTGACTTTAAAAGGACTCTTTATCAATCCAATCATCGTGGTGGGTGTCGTATATACAGATGTATTTCCAAATATTTGTATTCCACACTTAGACACTGTGAAATGACATACTAAAGCAAATGTTCTTCATGTCACAGCAAAGTTAACATTGCTGCCAAGGTGCTGGGAGAATTGGTCTCAATCCTCTGTAGTGTCCACCTCTTCATATCTCTCAGGCTACACATGGCACATTAAACTGACACTACACAGTAACATCAGGGTTAGGTGTAGGTTTGCAGGTTCTAAATCCTGTACCTGCACAGAAATATCAGGAGCAGAACTTTTCCGAGGGAACATAAAATGAAGTCACTTCTATCACCACTCTCTTCAGAATAAAATCAGAAAATTATCAAAACTAGAAAAAAAAGAAACAAAAAAAACCACACTCCCCTAAAAAAAAAAAAAAAACAAAAAAAACCCCAACATTTTCGAATGATCGAGACTTCGCCTAATGGGTTCTAAAAAAGATGATGCTTTTCTATTTTATTTTATTTTTTAAAAAAGGTGATAAATAGACTACTGTAAGAACACTTAGTTGCTTTTATTCCAAATGGAACACTGTTACCTTGTCTGAAGGTGCATTTTGCTGATTTGACATATTAGTAAGCACTCGGTACGGCTCATCTGATTTGTCTGTAGTGGAGCCTGAAAACATTAATTTCTATACTGAAGCCAGCACCAGAAAGCTATTTGGCCCAATTTTCCACTTACGTGCAGTGAAACAAAGTATGTTATTCATTATAATGTGTCTGACATTACTGTTACATATGCATTAAAGAATAAAAGGTAATTTCTGTTCTTTAATAAAGTTACATTGCTCTTGCTTCTAAGTCACTGCGTTTCCAGTTACTGTAAGCGGAATTTCTTTCTTCAGAAACAATCTGTGTGCATCACTGCGGAGACAATAAAACAAGGCATCACCTCTTGAAACAACTGCATACACTGACAGGTGGGCACTGCCAGAGAATGGAACAGGAATTATAAGCACTTCAACCACTGAAGACTCAAAACCAAATGGTTTCCTTCTGAAATTTGTCTCCGATAGAAGTAACGTATGTGTAACCTATACATACATATGTGTGCAGAAGGTAGAATGCCTGGCCGAGAAAACCTGAAGGTAGGAAATGTCAGCGAGAACAGCAATTAATGTCAGTCAGGAATTGAGGGTGTGACGGAAGGAAGGAGGGAAGGAAGGAAGAACGAGACTGGACATAAAACTACTTGTACCAGAGCAGCTAAATCAAAGAGCTGAGCGATGCATGGGTAATCCGTGGAAGAAGGCAACTGCAAAAACGAGGTAGAGAAAGACCAGCTAGTGAAAACGCTACAGTATAAATTTGCTGTCTTTGAAGATACAAAGGAAAAACAAGCAGTGGAAAATGACGGAAACTGGAGAGAAATAGGTAGCTAATTCAAAAGGAAAGGATGCTACCACAATTCCTCAGAGACTGCCTAAGATAGTATTTCTTTCAATATTTGAGAGAGAGATGTCAGGATGATAAATACATTCAGTTGAAAGAATGGGAGACAGAAGACCAGAAAAATCACACCAGCACCACTGAAAGTCTTTAGGAAACAGTACTAAGGAAAACAGATTTATTATAAGTAAAGTTCCAGAAATCAGACAGGTATTCTGTCTCCTGAGAACTAAAATATACGAAATCAGAGAAGACCCCAATGACAGCAAGACAGAGGTTACTGGTTGTTTTTCACGCTGGAATAAATAATTCAGCTTGAACCTCCTTCGCGCGGATCAGAAGCCAGCGTGTCAGGTGACAAAAGATGTTCAAAGAAGTGGAGGCACAGGTAATCCTCAAAAGGGAATCTTGTCCACAGAGAAAAAAACAATGGATCAGAAACTAATGTCATCACAGTTTGGTGATGTCTGACCCCATTAAGCACAAAATGTGTCTGTGACTAAAGCTTTCAAGAATTACCAAATAATTAGTGAGGAAAATAGAGTCAAAGTTGACATAATTTTTCAGCTGAAAGGGAAAAGATATGAGACACTTGTACAACCTCCACACTTCATGCAAAAACACAGATTAGGAAATGAGATAAATGCAGCAATGGTAAAGAGTAAGATCTCAGAGTACTAGAGAGAGTAGTATAGTCGGTGCATCGGTTGTGCAACATCCACAGGAATTTTTCAAGGGAAGAATATGTGTGTGTTCTAATTACAGTATTTTGGACAAATGCTGGAAGTAGACACAATCACAGAATCATAGAAACATTTAAGTTGGAAAAGACCCTTAAGGTCATCAAGCCCAAATCCATTCTCAGTAGAGGATATGGAATTGAATACTGTGAGGATCAAACACAGTAACAGTTATAACTGGAACAGAATAATTTAACTCTGTAATGTGCTAGCATTGTATCTTTGGTGAAAAAAATGAAAATATCTTATTTTTATCATGACATTTTATTTTTGAGTACTGCTGTGTGAAAATATTGTCAGATGATATAGTAAAAATAAAGTTCAAAAGCAATTACTGGTGTCTTTTGAAGGCCCTCAATCTCACATTTTTATAAGGATAGTGAAATAAGAAACAGGAAATGATGAAAATCTCAATATCGTGGGACGTACATAATTCCCTACCCCCAGAAAACCTACAACTAATGAAAAGATTCAGATATTTGCAATAAGAAGATAGATATCTTCTTTGTGAAATGGTCATTTAAAAAAAAATAAAAGGAGCTGTGATTTTAGGCTTATGTGACATTGTTTTGTCACAGTTAGTAGGTACCATATCATCTGCTAAACATGGCATAGCTGGAAAGCAAAGAAGAAGTTGTCTCCTAACTGCTGCACTTGAACTCCGGGCAAATGCTCTGGGAGAAAGTAAAGATTACTTTTTTCCATCTTGCGAGAATAGAATAGAATAGAACAGAACAGAACAGAACAGAATAGAACAGAACAATTTGAGTTGGAAGGGACCTGCACTGATCATCCAGTCCAACTGCCTGACCACTTCAGGGCTGACCAACAGTTAAAGTATGTTATTAAGGGCATTGTTCAAATGCCTCTTAAACACTGACAGGCTTGAGGCATCAACCACTTCTCTGGGAAGGCTGTTCCAGTGTATGACCACCTTCTCTGCAAAGAAATGCTTCCTGATGTCCAGTCTAAACCTCCCTTTAACCATTCCCACGTGTCCTATCACTGGATACCAGGGAGATCAGCACCACCATCTCCACTTCCCCTCCTTCAGAAGCTGTAGAGAGCAGCTGTTGCTAATTATAAGAATGATTTGGGGGAGAATGATCACAGAATAATTAATTTTATGTCAAAATCTCAAGAGGACCAAAAAGAAACAAAATAAGGAGATTAAGGGAAAGAGCTGATTGATAAAATTAAAAACTAGGTAGGAAATAATGAATAAGCTTAACAAAAAAACCATAAATATCATTTACTATTTGTATTTCAAGAGGAAAACAAGGAGATAAAGGTGACATGCTACCCATAGATAAATCACCGTGTTAAACAGGATACAAAGAATTAGAGTATGAATGAGGGAGAACAGAGCAGGGAGGAGAATTACGTCTTAGAAGGTATTGGAAAAAGTTGGTATGGTGTTACTTTTGCCTCTTTTGCTTTTCTACTTCTCTTTCACTCACTAAAAAAACTCAACCAACCAAACAAAAAAGGTAACAGAAAGGATAAGAGATGTAAAATAAATTTCATATAACGGAGAATTGATTCAATAAGGATTCTTTCAGCCTGAGGGGAGGAAGCCTTAAAACCCCTGGACAGTACATGGAAGAAGGCTATAAAATGACTGGTGTTCTGGAAAATGTAAATACAGAACAAGCATTTACTGTCTTTTTTAGTATAAGAATTAGGAGAAACTAGAAAATTGAAAAAAAAAAAATATATATATATACTTTGCACAGTGCTAATCCTTTGCCACACTATGCTGAAGAGACTGAGTTAATATGGCTTCAAAAACTTACCAGCACAGGAAAAAGAAAGTTTTGCTGAGGAATATGAAATAAAAAGACTTTAACCCTGCTCAGGAAGCCCTTCAGTTGCAAATTTCAGCAGACTGGCAGCCTATTAAGGGTATATGCTTGTCCTACTTTGAAGTCTTTCCTGGAAATCTTCCAGTAGCTACTGATACTAAGGAGATTTTTAAATAAATTGGTGAAATTTTGGATTTCACATTTTGACTTAGCAAATGTACTTCTGGAGTGGGAATAAAATGGACTCAGTCTCTCCTGTATTACTTCCTGTGAGACACTTTAACACTGGCGTTTATATTCTATTTAGTTCTTAAGTTTACTGCAGGCAGAAAGCAACTGGAAAGTACTTTGTGATCCATATCTTGCAGTGCCAAAAGAGTAGTTGTTTTGTAGAATGCGGACTTTTGAACGGGACATCTACTCCCCTTGGTGAGGTCAGCGTGGGTGACATAGAGCTACGGCTGCAGGAAACTACACTTGAGTGTACATACTGTTCCTTCTAGCGCCGGGCAAAGCACGTACATTATTTCTATGTATACCCATCATTTTTATTGAAGCTTTAAGTATTATTTTTTTTTGAAACAAGAAAACTAAGCCATTAGCTGAGAAGCAGCTGTAATAAAGTATCACATTTTAAATATCAAAATCTCTTAATCTTCAGAAATTATTGTATTTTCTTCTACCTTCCTAGAAAAATTATCAAAATAAAAAGGAATAGCTGTCCATTGTCAATTTTTACCTTCATTCGTACTAGCACTAAACAATTACGCTGAATGACTAAGTGATCAATAATTATTGACCTAATAGCGATAAAAATATTAGATTGACTGTGACATGGAAATAACAGGAAGAAATTTATCAGTATAAAGTGGTAGACGCACAAAGCTATTTAAGCAGTAGCTTCAGATGAGGCTCTTCTGCAATGTAGTTAAGTGTTTTATGAACCATGTCAGTAACAATTATTTTAAGTGGGCAGTGAATTACTCTGCCGTCAGGAAATTTCAAGCAGGCTCTCTTATTTTTAAGTTGTAGAAAAATGAATCTCATCCAAGTGGAATACACAAAATATTAAAAACATGCTTGCTAAAATACCTCTTATTTTTAGTTATAATCTTTATACAGTGTGGTGTTTGGTACAGTGATACTGTGCGTGAGCAAAATTATGTCCCAGAGCAAGAACGAGATGTTTTCACAGTGGCTCCAGGTATACATACCAATCCAACTCATGAAAGACTCTTCTTCTGCTTACTGAGAAAGAGAAATGTATTCCACCTCCTAAAGAGAACCACAGTTGCCCATTAATGGTCATCAGTCTTTTTATTAATATCTTCCAGAAAGCAGTTCAAAGCTCAGGATGATGTATTGTTTGCTTCTGGGAAGCTTACTATCAAACACATCCTACATCGAGTGCCAACTAAAACACAGTTGGTTTTCTGGTTGTTTTTTTTTTTTTTTTAAAAAAAAAAAACAAAACCAACCAACCAAAGGGAAGTAATAGAAAAAAAAAATAAAAATCAGAGTTTGCAACTATGTCGTTCCCTACTGGTTATTAAAACACAGAAAGCAGAAAGACCAAGCCATTGAAAGGTTAAGTATGCATGTAGCTTCATACAACTTTAAATAACACACTGCTTGAGAAATGTATGGTGACAAATTACCTCTCTATAGATAAATTCATGCTTTAAAACAATGCTTAGTTAGCACATTGGCAAAGACAAGCTACCAGAAAGTAAGTTGCAATATAAACCTAACTAAATATTCCATATATGTTTTTCCCGATAGTCAAAGCAACGATGTTTACTGCTGTCTGCAAAAGGTAAATTACCTTATTTTTATACTGGAGAGCATGCATTCAAGAGATGCATTTGATATTCTGACCATAGCTTGCCTTCTTTCTAATGCGTTCGCATGGTGATACCCTTATTTTTCAAGCGTGGATGTAGCCCTCTCAAAAGGTAGAACAAGCAGTGCAGTTGCTTGGCTTAGGGAAGAAAAGATTTGGGTATAACCCAAATTTTTGTGTCAAAGGCTATTAAGTCAAAGTAAAAATAAAAGTTGCCAAATATATTACAACTGAAGTTTTCTTTTCTGCTAGTAACCCTATTTTCAACAGCAACTTCTTTTTTTTTTTTTTTTTCCTTTTCAGAAACCAATGGATGCAGATTCTCAGGTACTGTAAATGAGGATGCAGAAGCATAAATTACAGCACTGAATAGGAGTAAAAACTTACTGCATACAAGCCGAGGGAATGGGTAGTCTCTATCACTAAATTCTGAAAGAACGGGTTTGTGAATTTACAGGAAGGATTTGTAACAATAGTGCCATAGCACTATATTAATACAGGGCTTAAATTTAAGATGAAACAGGAGGAAGAAGTGATCCAATTAATCAAGAGACCTATAATGCTTCCTTTTAGAATGAATAGTGAAAGAGGAAAAACATAAAGATGAAAGGAAAATAAGATATAAGTCAAAATATTATTACCAGAGCAATATGTTAACACTAAATATTTATTTGTTTGATGGTTGGGGGATGTGAATGAAGAATGCAGTTCAAATAATCCATCTGGATGTCAGCAAAACATTTAAAGTTATGTACATACAACAACCATTAGTTAAAGTGAAGAGTGTGAAGATGGATACGATAAATGTAGACTGGATAATGACTGATCAGGAAGCTGCATCGGTAAAGCAAATATGGGGCTAAGAAGACATTACTACTGAAGCTTGTAAAAGATGAGTTTTAAGCACCATTTCAGTATTTTTAGTGGTTTATACCAATGACATAAAATCAAAAAGCCCTGTCAGTGAAGAGCACAGTCTGAAAGACCTGTGGAAAGAAACGGATGACCTCAAGGACATGGGTAATAGAAATGGGGTAATATCTGACCATGAAAATTCTCTTAGAAGGTGCACCTTCCAACAGTTAGAAAAAATCAGAAGCAGAAAGGTCCAGATGTACTTCAGAGTTAGTGCCATTGCACACGAGAGGTGAGCTAACACAGTCACTGATGTTCAAAGACGATGCTTGTACCAGAAGTAGGGCTGGTGAGTACATCTACAGGGATTAAACAAAAACAGCCAAAGAGAGAGGAGGTTTAAAGCAATTTCACTTTTTTAATGTAGCAAGGTCCGTAGAAGGAGGGGAGGGGACCGCTGGTCATAAATAAATGTATCAGGGTAAGGGAAGTTGCTTATTGCCCAGCACCAGCTTATATCCTGGACCTTCTTTCCTTTGAAATATTTGTAGTCAAAGTTAAATGTACTTCATTCAACTCTATATGTTAATTATAGTTTAACTAGACTATTTATTAAAGCTTTTCTGCAACAGATGCTGTCACACTGTGCAGTTTACCAGCTGTGTTGACACTACAGCTTCAACAGTCCAATATGCAAATCTTTCCTTCTTCTCTTCAAAGCCAACAGCAGAGAGCATTTTTCAACACAAAAGCCAATAAATCCTGGAAAAAACAACCATAACATGTATTTCTAAAATTATTATTGCATAGTGACCACACAGGCTAGGTATAACCCAAAGGAATCATTAACCTTTAAATTACATCTTGTTCTTGACAAAAATTGTTCCGAATACATGAAGCTGTCACAGCTGTGGCATACACTTTATTTGCAAGAAAAAATCATGATGTTTTAAATTCTGCCAAGGAAAAAGAAGTTCAGTATACATCACAACAGCAGCAGGCATTCATAAAGGCAGAAAGGCAAGCGGTGGGGGAAACAGGCAGAGCCTGACCTCATTAGCTGAGATGCGGCATCGGGCTACTGCGACTAACTGTGCACCTCATCCTGCACAGGATCACTTCAGTAATCCAGCCTGACAAACGGGGAACTCGGGAATCAAACAGCTCAACTTGAACAAAGCAGACCCAAATACCCTAAAAATCACACCAGTACCCTAAATTTCGGAAGATGTCAAAATAGTGTTACTACTACTATATCCACTCAAAATAAGAGGGTTGAGGTTGGGAAAGGGGTTGTGTTGGTCTTTCTGGGATTAATAAACCCTCAAATTGTAAAATGGTATTTTGATTTTTGATCTTTTTTTTTTAATTTTTGAAATGTTTGTTATGACAATACATAACACTTTATACTTCACAAGTTTTTTTAGGTGTCGTGGCTCCTCCCAGTTGTGGCACAGCTTTCTCCTTATAGTAGTTGTATCATGAACAGGTTTTGGATTTTATTTGTTGGTTGGGGGCTTTTGGCCTAATCGCCCTAAGCATCATCTCCGGAGGCCTGAAAATGAAGTCATTGAGACCAATCATCCTCTCAATGACATTTACATTCTCATTCTGTTTCTGTCAATGGAACTATGATACGAACTGGTTTTGATCCAAATTAAGCTTTTTTTTTTTTTTTTTTAATCTGCTGAAATGGCATATTTTAAAAGCAATCTCTTCCTTCCGTTTGAGAAACTAAACATCCCTATTACTAAGCAGCACTCCATATAAATTGGCTCTTTCAAAAACATGATACTAACCACCAGTAACTGATAATAGACTGAAACTGAATTAACGTGCCCCCTGTAATCATCAGGCAGGAAACACTTAAGACTATAGCACTGAAAAAATGAATTTTCTCTCAAATGTATAAACACAGAGATTTTTAAAAGCGGTGTTCCCACCCACTCCCAAAATACCAGAATTAATCCTTTGCGGGATTTAGAGAAAGAAATAACAGCACAAACCTGAATCTTCTCTTCATGATGAACAATATTGCTTAATTGGTATACGAGACTATATAGAGAGTATTACCATACTAGGGCAAGATACAGGTAAAGTCTTCTTAAATCATTGCTGCATAATGTCAGATTTAAAGCTGCCCTGGATCAGAGTGTAACTTTTTTAAAAAATATGAATATTGCTGGAGGGAACTTCTAACTCTATACTGTCTTAGAAAGATTGTTCAAGTTTTGTTTCAATATTTAATGAGTTCTCTATGATATTTCAAAAGAACGACTAGAAAGAGACCGTTATAGAAGTACTCTCTCTTTTATGGGTGACATGAAAGGGAAATGGATAGTTAAATTAACAGTTAATCAGGGCTTCTGAGAGAATTTGACTAATGCATTTATCATTAACTTTACAAACATGTTCTTGCAAATCAAGGAGTTGGTTTTTTTTCTCTTTTAAAATAAGATTTTAGTCCATTTTTTCATTCATCAAAGCAAAAAGTTTGTGATATTTGTCGAGAACCCTCATACTGTGAAAAGAGAGGCTGGTACTTGATCCTTTTCTTTTTTTGTGAGGAAACATCCTATTTTTGCCTATTTATTTTTATGTAATTTAAACAATATTTTCTGGCAATTAAATAAAAAACATTGCATCTTTCTAGATATAATCTATGACTACATTTGGAGGTGCTCTGAAGTGCCAGCGTAGAAGTGGTGAATACAGAAATGAAAATAAAGTTCTGTCTTTATCTTATCTCTTAATGGATTTTATAAATTAGCTAAAACTAAATTTCAGCTCTTCCCTTGTCTTTCTTGGGAAGCTCCATGAGAGACACTAACATCTCAGATAACTATCTGAGATCAAAAGACTTTTTGTCAAGCCAGGTCTTAAAAAAACCCACCAGGAGAGAAATCTTTCAGAACCTGCCACATGATGAAAACAAACAGACTTCTGATACTTCAAATCCCATTACTCATTTACAAAGCAGAGACAAATCCATATTCTGAAGTGCACTTGAAGAATGCTCCCTGATGCATTGCTAAGTGACTGGGAGATTGATTGTGGGCTTTTTATTTTGAAGGATGCAATTTCCCCACTTATTTTTGTGGGTGCAGAAAGTTTCTGCTAGTGTTAGCCATAAACTCCCCTTTAGAAAGAGAAAAGACCTGCTTTCTTTTAAAATAAAAAACTGAGCCAGATTTTTTTTAAAAAAAAAGGTCTTATATTTGTCTTATTCATTTAAATGCTACACAAAAATATAAAAAGATTAACATATAAAAATGCATAGAACTGCACTTTCTATAAACATGAATAAATTTATGTAAAATAGTTCTTTAAAAAGAGCACCAAAAAGTTTGACTTGTGTACTGTATAGAATTTAAATTCGATGATTATCATTAATTTATGTATTTCCACCAATGTTCATGGTGTTTCAGCAAAATGCATTATGAAAATGTATGCAGGAAATGGTATCAGGGAATGATTAGAATAGAAAATTCTAAGCGTGAAATGTTTCTAAGATGAGAGGACAGGAAATAAAATTCCAAAATCCAGCACAGAAGGTAAATACCCTAAAAAATTTTGCTTAGAAAATATTTTCTTTGTAGAAGATATAGAGAAATATATTAAGGAAAGAGCCAGATCTTTCATTAGACCATTATTATTTTGCACCACAGGCAGTATCTCTGCTGTTATTATAATGAGTAAGTGAACTCTCCCCCTTTCTCAGCTTCTACAGAATAGGAACACTCCATACAGAAAGAACAGCAGAAAATACCTTAAAAAAAATATTATATAATGAAGAATAAAAATTTCATTGTATCTAAAATGAAGGAGCAGACTTTTGCTATAACATACAACAAAATTCTCATTAAAGTAACCCGTAATAACTCTAGATGGGATGAGGTGTACTGGAAAATCATAAGGAAACAGATCTGTTTTCTTAACATTTCCAGAGTGTGCATGTTCCCCACATGTCATAGAAATGAAAAAGAGAGAAAGAAAGAAAAAAGAAAAAAAAAAAAAAAGAGAAAGGAAAATTAAAGGAAACAAGCACACCCCCCAGCAAAAATAACTGTGATTTTAGATTTCCTCTAAGTGTGGTCCATATTTTGGATAACAAGCCTGTTGTTGAAGCCAAACTGCTTTTAGCTGTGTGAAGCTGCTGGAGCGCGTAACTCATTCTGAACACACCAGGCTGCTTCAAAGAGGGGAAAATGCTAACTTCTATATCAGTAATTTGCAGTAATAGAAAGCTGTTACTAAATCAATGCCTCATCTGGAAAATAAATGTTTCAATTTCACCTTGCACTTAAGCGAGTGGCAAGAGACTATTATCCTGTGACTTTCTATTAGATCAGCACGGCCTCAGACATCCGTGTACAGCAAACACTGCCTAAAAGACTAAACACTCTTTATATCCTCAAAAAAAACCCCAACAACAGCGCAAAGAGATTTTTTGCAGGTGATCAAGACTTTTACCACAGTCAACCTTGCAACCTGTTAGCCTGGTAATCCATAGATAATTCAATATCCAATTTGGTTGAGATAATCGGGACGCCTTCTGCATTCCTAGAATTCTTAACCAAGTAATTAATTCCTGTATTACAAATATTTAAGAAATATCTAAGAACAAATTCTACCTAATTGTCAGATAACATTTTGTTTTCATGGTAGGTTTTCACAAGATAAAGGACAACCGCTATTAAAGATAAAGAAGAGATGGGCAGTGACTCCTCAACATCATGCAGCTTTTTGAGGGCAGACATGTAACTGAGATTCACATTTCTGGAGGACTATTAGGGAGGATTAAGTTTTAAAAAACTCAGAGAAATAACTCCCATAAACTCTGAAAAACTTTCCCACTTCTAATATCAAACATACCTTTTTCCAATTTTTTCCCTTTTTCAAAATCAGAACAGAGAGAACAAGCTAAAGCAAATAAATAATGGAGTACAGCATTGGAGTCTTTTAATTGTTGTAGAATACAATTAATTAGACAAAAAATGCTGCTCTTTTTTTCAAGTGAATTAGAATTCAAGAAAAAATTTAATGGATAATTTCCCATGGATACCCTGTGGGGAGAATGAGTCCCAAGGACCCTGGAATTTGAGGTTTCAGGTTTCCGTAATGGAGCTACAAAGTAGGAAGACCCATATGGCTGAGCTCCAGTCTCCACAGGAAAGCAATTTTCAAGATACCGAGTTCGAAGTAAGCTGTCGGAGGTTTCCAAACTGCCTATGTCAAATTATCAGTATGGAATTCCATTTATAATCAGCTACTACTAATACGAAACAGATTCAAGGAAGACTGTAAAAACAAGTCTTAGAGAAGAAATTGCCACTTATAAAGTGTTCTGAGAAACTCCTTATGGAGATGTGAACAGTATTTATATACAAACATTCATAACTTGTACCGTACCCTGGAGAGAGCAGAGAAATTACAAGACAAAGTCAACAGAATAGAATATATTGACACTGCATTTTGTATGCCTAACTAAGCACAGCCAGTCCTCGCATTTATTTTGTAGCACAGGAATACTGAAACCTGTTCTTTGATCTGTTAAGGTTATATATAAAGCCTTTGTTTACTTATAAAGCTTTTGTTTCTTCGTTTGTAACATTGGTCAGGGAACAATAAAACTATAATATGTCGCTAAACCTGCGGCCCCTGAGCTGCACGTAGCTATCCTCAGTTGAAGTGATCGAGCGTCCTCCCTCTCCACGCCTGAGCATGGCACTGAATTGCCAGTGGGTTATCCAGGCCTTGGGCTGCTGCGATGTTCAAATTCACAACATCACAGAGCAGCTGAGATTGGAAGGGAACTCTGAGATCACCTAGTCCGACCCTTTTGTTCAAGGAGGGGCAGCTAGGGCAGCTTGTGCAGGATCGCAGCTGGTTGGGTTTTGAATACCTCCAAGGATGGACATTCCACAGTCACTCTGGGCAACCTGTGCCAGTGTTTGACCACTATCACAGTAAAGAAGTTTTTTCTTGTGTTGAGAGATAATTTAATGTGTTTTCATTTATGTCCATTTCCTCTTGTCCTGTCACTGGGCCCTACTGAGAAGAGCCTGGCTCCATCTTCTTCAGTCCCTCCCACCCGGTATTTACATACAGACAAGGTCCTCTTGAGCCTTCTCATCTCCAGGCTGAACAACCACAGCTCTCTCAGCCTCTCCTTATTTGCAAGACTTAATAATCTTCATGGCCCTGCTCTGTACTCACTCCAATAAGTCCGCATCTTTCTTGTATTAGGGAGCCCAGAACTGGACACAGTACTCAAGGTATGGCCTCACCAGTGCTGAGGACCCTCCAGATCCTTTTCAGCAAAGCTTCTTACTAACCAGTTTGCCTCCAGCAGGTACCGATGCCTGGCGTTATTCCTCCCCAGATGCAGAATTTTACATTTCCCCCTTTTTTAACTTCACGAATTTCCTGTCAGGCCATTTCTCCAGCCTCTTGAGGTCCTTTTGTATGGTGGCACAACTCTCTGGTGTATCAGCCTCTCCTCCCAGTAAATTCCTGACTGTGGGCGAAATCAACCCATTCATAGCATCACCAATTCAGCTGTGTCCTGTGCAGTAATAAGTAACTGCCACCTCCCACTTGAGAATTATTCCTGGGACACACTTCCCTGATTATCCAAAGAAGTCCAGTACATCGTGACTTTTGGACACATGAAGAATTTCCCTACTGATCTACAAGGGCTTGTGTTTTGCTACCTGTTTGCTGTTGTAACGTTCTCACAAATGTTTCTTTAATATTTTAAAGAGACAAGGATGATGTTTGGGACAAAGGGAAATCAAGTTCTGTAACCCACACTGTCACTTGCAACATTTTCCTTTTCTGTATTCTTGAATCTCGCTCTTCTTATACAAGAAGTCCCAACAATAACAAATTTTTCAGAAAAATATGCTTGAAATGAAATTCAGCCCCCTTTTGCCATCAAAATTTTCCATATTAATTTCAAATAACTATGCTATATAGAATCAGAACTCTTTTTGTGAAAGTACAGTCTGGACACTGTAACCTTCCTACCAGAAAGGAAAAGGCTAGGCACCATCTAAAATCCTAGTACTCTCAGAGAGTAGACTCACAACATGCAGACGTGTTTCTACTTATATCCTACACAGAGGTTTATGCAATAATTACCATATAACAGAATTTAAGATCCTAACTATAGTTACTTTTTAAATAACATTTTCCTTTTTTTCCCCTTCTTAAAATAGGACTCGTAAGATGATTGAGTGCTGCAGTCTGACTTGGCAGATTCTTCACGTATGGCAATCGGCACCAATTCTAAGCTACATATGGAGAGTGGGTAAGATGAAAAAATGCATTATAGTTGATGAAATGATAAATAACCACAAATAGGCGTTTTTATGTACAACTTTATCAAATAATTCATCTTTATGTTAAAACTTAAAGGATTTTTTGGAAGTTATTATCTAAAGAAAAAAAGCACAACAGATCCCAGCAAAAACAAGAGCTCCAATTCATCAAATTTGACAACTTTATAAAAATAAAGTGATGTTTACCATATATTTGCCCACTGGAAAACACATTTGCTTAAGTATGTGGGCTAACGCTATTTAATCATCAAGCATGATACCATTTCTTCTGCGTGTAAACAAAAGAATATTTATCATTTTGGAAAAAAAATGATATGATTAAAATCAAGTCAAGAAACATCTACATTTGTTGACCTAACAATAAATGTTGCGACTGTCTAGCCTGTATGTCAAAACTTAGTTTTCACATTGTATTAACATTTTCAAAGCAGAAAGAGTTTCCTGGTTAGGTAATGTAAATTTCTCATACCGGTGAGAACTGCAGGAATTGAAATTTAAAGTTAATGAAGAGATAATTTAACAGTGACACTCTGTATCTCTCAGCTGATCTCTTCTAAATATAGAGCAGGCATCCTTCAATGAAATCTCATTTATTCACTGTCCATGCTATTACATTCAAGCTGGAACTAATGGAATTTCCAGGACACAATTCCTTCTCATTTATAAGTTGTCACTTGATTTCCCTATTATTTTACTATCACAAAGTGTCCAACAATTTAATGGTAATGTGTTACTTCAACCATTATTTTAGAATTTTTAATTACTTTTCTGTTATATTTTAACTACAAATGTGACTATCTTAAAGTTCTTACTGGATAAAATATTCATAGGAAAAGTAGATAATATGTTAGTATGAAAATATTAGCTTTTTTTTTATTATTTAGATGTTTCAGGTGAAATCCTAGTCCAACTAAAATCAGCACACTGACTTCAACAAGATGAAGGGAGTTTGAGCTAGTTAATAATTTCTACATCTTTAGGTTTCCTTACAAAATCAGATTCAGTATTATATCCAAGTTGAGAACATGTTAAGATAAACTATTCACTTGACCTACCGTTACTGCTGAGCAAAATACTATCAAAATGTAAATGTAAATTAAGCCACAAATACTGTGTAAGAAGGCAAGGAAGCATGTCACTTGGCTAGGAAGCTGAGAAAATCAGTAAAGATACACTAAAACTCTTGCAAGATAAGCAAATATCCAAAAGATTTAGTGTGACATAGTGACAGGTGAGGACCTTGCAGGACTACAGTTTTATGCTGCTTCTTTTATCTACTTTCCTTGAGCCAGTGAACATACTATTCTAAAATGCCTAGGTAATCTTCACATCC
This sequence comes from Vanellus vanellus, assembly GCF_965231255.1. Lineage (NCBI taxonomy): Eukaryota > Metazoa > Chordata > Aves > Charadriiformes > Charadriidae > Vanellus > Vanellus vanellus. The sequence goes on along the minus strand of NC_138905.1, from coordinate 11,485,415 downwards.
AAATTTTAATGAAAATTCTTGCTTAAATACTGAGATTAATTGTAATTATCAGACAATAAAATAAATATTCAGTAATTTTTATAGCAGTCTAGTGGTACTCTCTAACTACAATGATAGATATCATAACCTGGAGAGAGTCCAGCGTAGGGCAACTAAGATGATTAAGGGAGTGGAGCATCTCCCTTATGAGGAAAGACTGAGGGAGCTGGGTCTTTTTAGTTTGGAGAAGAGGAGACTGAGGGGTGATCTTATTAGCGTTTATAAATATATAAAGGGGGAATGTCATGAGGATGGAGCCAGGCTCTTCTCAGTAGCGACCAGTGATAGGACAAGGGGTAATGGATTCAAGCTGGAACACAAGAGGTTCCACTTAAATTTGAGAAGAAACTTCTTCTCAGTGAGGGTGACAGAGCACTGGAACAGGCTGCCCAGGGAGGTTGTGGAGTCTCCTTCTCTGGAGACATTCAAAACTCGCCTGGACGCCTTCCTGTGCAACCTCATCTAGGTGTTCCTGCTCCGACAGGGGGATTGGACTAGATGATCTTTTGAGGTCCCTTCCAATCCCTAGCATACTGTGATACTGTGATACTGTGAACCTTCTAATGTACTGATAATATTATTTCAGAAGCCAGTCATCACATAGTGATGTGAGAGAGCGTCACATGCAGAACAACACAGTATTTCTCTGTATAATTATTAAATGTAAAAAAGTCACAAAGAAATGTTGTCAAACATCATTGGTATCAAGACTGCTGATGCCAGAATATTATACTATTTACAGCTGAACAAGTGATTGGCTCTTTTTCTGAGAAATAACCATACAAAAAAATCCTTTTAGAAACTGTATTTCAATTTTACTATGTCAGAAGTATCAGTGACAGGGAACACTGCACTGTATCTCCTGGGCCTGATTCATCACTAAGTCATTTCTACATGACATGAGTCTCATTCAGATGTGGTAATTTTGGAGCACCTTCATTTAGAGAAGCAGAAGGACAGAACCTAGGTCCTCTGAACTACAGAAAGTAAAACTCGGAGCCAAATCTAGACATGTTCTTATTTGGAGCCTTTGCAAATTAGCAGCAAAACTGACAGTATTTGATATTCATTATGTTTTCCAAGGAACTGAACACTCCTATTTGGATTCAATAAAATGACACTGAAGCAATATACAAAATACATATTGTTATATATCCAGACTGACGGTGTAGCAACTTCAGATACATAGTAAAATGTTCATTCCTGAGATCTGTATCTCAAATAAAGCAAAATAACAGCCCAAACAACCAAGTGCTTTCCAATCACCGGAAGAAAAATGACTAGGAAATATTAAATCAACATCATCTGGCACACACATCCCCTTCCCCCACCGTCACCTGAGCAGATCCTATGCTAATTCCTTCTTACATTACTTATTTTCTACTGGCCCAAGAAAGCGTTTTAACTGTGAACAAGGTTCATATGACCCTGTCTGGTCATTTCTAACAAGAAATATCTGTACTGTTCTTCCATAAAGAACCACAGGAATGTAAATAATTTGCAAACACCAGTTACTGGCATAGTGTTGCTACGAAAATCTGTTTTTATCCTGCTGGATACATGCAAATCAGCAGATACCAACTGACACGACAATCTCTTTGGACCTTCACGTAGCTAACCAGCACAAATTCATGCATCTCTGGAAGCACATCCATGTGGTAAAGTATCAATGCTTAAATTGCAAGGCTTTAAAGTCGTACTGGCCTTTTTGCATTCCCAATCTTTATTTCCTCCTTTTTGCCAAGCTCTATATGACTTTTTTTTTTTTTGTAATTTGTTTTGAGCCATTCTGTCAGCCTTTTTGGAAGATTTTCTAATTTGGGATTTCATTACCTTCTTTCCATCAGCTTTGAATGGTCTGTCACTTACTATACCCATCATGCTCAGCTACCCAAGAGCGCTTTGGATTTTCAGTGGCTAACTGAGAAGGCCAAGGTCTAGATTATTTTTTTTCTCCCCTTTCTACCTCTTTTTCCTTTGGTCAGCAACTATTTATTCCTTTTCCACATCATAAAGTAAGGTGCTGACCTGAATGGGCCTGAGTGCTTTCAAAAGACTAAGATGCTTAAGGGCTTGGAGCATCTGCCTTATGAGGAAAGGCTGAGAGAGCTGGGACTCTTTAGCCTGGAGAAGAGAAGGCTGAGGGGAGACCTTATTATGGCGTACAAGTATCTAAAGGGTGGGTTGAAGGAGGATGGAGCCAGGCTCTTTTCAATGGTTCCCAGTGACAGGACGAGGGGCAATGGGCACAAGTTAGAACACAGGAAGTTCCGTTCAAATACACGGAAAAACTTCTTCACAGTGAGGGTGACAGAGCAGTGGCACAGGCTGCCCAGGGAGGCTGTGGAGTCCCCTTCCCTGGAGATGTTCAAGACCCGCCTGGATGCAGTCCTGAGTAATGTGCTCTGGGCAATCCTGCTTTAGCAGGGGGGGTGGGCTAGATGGTCTCTAGAGGTCCCTTCCAACTCTGAAACTCCCTGATTCCGTGAAATACTACTTGAAATAAATGGATACCAAGGACACTCAGACTTTCACAGGAACAGGCCAAAAGGTTAAAAAACGTAAATAACTTACCATGAATGGTACTCCTACAGAGTGAACAGTTATACATATAATTGTTTAAGAGAGTGGTGGGTCTAACTGTATAAAAGAAAATCATTTAAATAAACAATTTGTAAGCTGAAATTTGACTTGCAATAAGATGCGTGACCTTGTATATTAAAGGCAACTAACATCATCATGTTGATTAACGGAAAAGTCCTGGTCTCATTTTGAAACAGATGCTTAGGTTAATTGGTTTTGTATGGGTTGAAAAATTGTGCATTTATTTGAAGAAGTTCTGCCAGGCAGGGGCTGGCTCCAGTAGGAAGGGCGGATCGTGGTCTCGATGAAATATCCTGTCTGACCTTAGAATTCCTGCTAAGGAACCAACACTTCAAGCAGAAATGCACTTCAACACATACATAGGTTACTCAGTTTCATTCAACTAATTCAGAATTCACTGTAAATCCATGTAAACTTATGCCCTGGATAACGTTCAGGGGAATCCAGAATCCTCACTATAGAATGAGAAAAATATTCATAAACTACATGCAAGAGGAAAAAAAATGGAGGGAACGCAGACTCAAGCAGAAAAGAGGAAAAGGCAGCAAGACAAGAACCCATGAAAAATGACAATAAACAGATAAAAAATGACAAAGAGAAGACAAAATTATCTTCAGAAAGAAAAAGAAAAGACAGGAAGAGCTTCAGATTTGTATGAAGAGTAGAAGAAAAAAAAAACTGATTAGGAATGCCGACTTCTTAGTAGGATGGAAGACGAGCTAATTCAAAGAACTGAAGTTTAAATCGTGTGCCAATTATAAAATATCCATCTAGCAGGCTAAAAAGGACCTCAAACGGAGTGTACTGGACTCTGATTGTAAAACTACAGATCAGTTTCACAATGGTGACTGGCTGCCTGCACTTATCCAGCAGTAAATGAGAATTAATTTTTATCTTGCCCATCAGCAAGAAGAAAAGAAAAAGGGTATGTGAAGGTCAGAGAAATGGTTATTTTATGGATGGGTTTTGTGGTGTGTATTTTGGGATCTTCTGTTTATGAAGATGTTTATGTTACACTAGAAGTAAAAATTGAATTTTACTCAGGGGTGGACAACATTTTCAAATAGATGCTTGTACAACTGTAAGAGAGTTTAGTATTTTCTAGGGTTGAAATTCACGCAAAAGAAGAGGGAAAGTAAGCAAGTACAGACTAAAGGATGGAGAGACCCCAAGAAAGGCAAGATAGAAAACCCATAAATCCAATGTGTTATTATTGACAGAAAGAGTAATCTGAAGGGAACTAGTGTCAAACAGAGAAATAACCATATCTAATCTGGCATAAAACAAATTTTGTCACAGAGAGGCAACTGAGATATTTGTGCACCATGCAAGACTACAAGAACGTAGTAATCTAACCCACATTTCAAATTAATTGATATATCTAAATGATGTATGTAAGTTAATATAATTTATTCTCAAATGGGTATTTGAAAATAGTATGAATTGAAAGTAGCTCAGTAGTATTATTTAAAGATCTTTATACATACATATATTTACATATATTAACATTACATATATTAAATCTGTGATTTATGTATTGCCAGAGAAACAACTTATTATTAAATTGCACATTATTCCTTCCTAAATAATTGTGACTGGAAATGCACTCATATGGCAGAAATAATGAAGTGGACCAACCAAATCAGTAAGTGACATAGTGATAAATAAACAGTGGCCACGTCCTTAAGTTACAATCTGCATGTTGTTAAAAGCTTTAAAGACCATAAATTTTAGATGTATACACAAAAAGCCATTCTCTAAGGATGTTCAAATTGACATATTCCTACATAAAATTGTTCCCAATCATCCCCTTTCATTATCTATCTTCCTCATTTCAGAACTAAAACTGAGCATATCATCCATGAAGGTGATACTTCTTTAAAAATAATAATAATTACAAACATAGAATCATAGTTTTATAGACTCATTTAGGTTGGAAAAGACCTTTAAGATTGTTGAATCCAACAGTTAGCACTGCTAACTCCACCACTAAACTATGTCCCTAAGCATCACATCTACCGGTCTTTTAAATACCTCCAGGGGTGGTGACTCCACCACTTCCCTGAGCAGCCTGTTCCAATGCTTGACAACCCCTTCGGTGAAGACATTTTTCCTAATATCCAATCTAAACCTCCCCTGGTGTAACTTGAGACTGTTTCCTCTTGTCCTATCACCTGTTACTTGGGAGAAGAGACTGACTCCCACCTTGCTGCAACCACCTTTCAGGTAGTTGTAGAGAGCGATAAGGTCTCCCCTCAGCCTCCTTTTCTCCAGACTAAACAACCTCAGTTCCCTCAGCCTCTCCTCATAAGCCTCATTCTCCAGACCCCTCACCAGCTTTGTTGCCCTTCTCTGGACACACTCCAGCACCTCTATGTCTTTCTTTTAGTGAGGGGCCCAAAACTGAACACAGTGCTCGCGGTGCAGCCACACAAGTCCTGAGTACAAGGGGACAATCACTTCCCTAGTCCTGCTGGCCACAGTGTTTCTGATACAGGCCATTATGCTGTTGGTCTTCTTGCCCACTTGGGCACACTGCTCGCTCCTATTTACCTGGCTGTCAGTCAACACCGTCCTTTCCCACCAGACAGCTTTCCAGCCACTCCCCGAGCCCGTAGCGCTGCATGGGGTTGTTGTGATCCGAGTGCAGGACTCGGCACTTGGCCTTGTTAAATCATATACCATTTGGCCTCGGCCCATCGATCCAGCCTGTCCAGATCCCTCTGTTGAGCTTTCCTACCCTCAAGCAGATCAACATTTCCACCTAACTTGGTGTCATAGGCAAATTAACTGAGGGTGCACTCGGTTCCCTTGTCCAGATCATTGATAAAGATATTAAACAGAACTGGCCTCAATACTGAGCCCTGGGGAACACCACTTGTGACCGGCCACCAACTGGATTTAGCTCCATTCATCACCACTCTTTGGACTTTGCCATCCAGCCAGTTTTTTACCCAGTGAAGAGTGCATTTGTCCAAGCCATGAGCATTCAGTTTCTCCAGGAGAATGCTGTGGGAAACAGTGTCAAAGGCTTTACTAAAGTCCAGGTAAACAACATGCACAGCCTTTCCCTCATCTCTTAAGTGGGTCACCTTGTCATAGAAGGAGATCAGGTTAGTCAAGCAGGACCTTCCTTTCATAAACTCATGCTGACTGGGACTGATCACCCGGTTGTCCTGTATGTGCCATGTGATGGCACTCAGAATGATCTGCTTCATAACCTTCCCTGGCACCAAGGTCAGAATGACAGGTCTGTAGTTCCCCGGATCCTTCTTCTGTCGCTTCTTGTAGACGGGCATCACATTTGCTAACTTCCAGTCAACTGGGACCTCCCCAGTTTGCCAGGACTGCTGATAAATGATAGAAAGTGGCTTGGTGAATGCTTCTGCCAGCTCCCTCAGTACCATTGGGTGGATCCCATCTGGCTCCACAGATGGATGGGATCCAATGCTCGATAATATGGTAATGTAGATGCTAAAATTATAGCAGAGAAGATATGTTCCAATCCATTCATCCACTGCTGATTTTACACACAGTTTCTTGGTAAATAACCCATCTAAATTTATCAAGAGGGTATTTCAAGCAGTAGCCATATTTATTATCTTTCTTTATAATATATAATTTGCCATGGTTAGCCTTTTTGAGAATAAAATACTTTAAATCTTACTTTTTATCTCCTGCATATCTATAATTTAATAAGTTTATTTCATTTTGTTCTGCAAGAATCAAATGAATGAAATGATTTTAGAGTATAGAATTATAAGGATTCATCATGTAAGTCTTGTAAAGTCCAATAACTCAGGGATATAATTTTTAACCAGTAGAGGATAAAAAAGTTATACCTCATGGCTAGGCTGCCATCAACAGAGCAAAATTTGAAGCTGTGGTATCACAGGCTGGAAATACAAGACTTCTGAAATGGGAGGATGAATTATTTAATGATGGCATTTACAAATTTCAAACTCCTTTTTATACTGCAAAGCTGAAAACCAGATTTCTTTCCAGGATGAAATCTTTCAGCACTATGTTAATAAGAAGGATATTAAACTGTTTAGATTTTAAAATCAAGACTAACCACCAAGATATTTCTAAAAAATCTTAATGAGCAGAGACATAGTTCACATTTCCAGAGTGAAAAAATTGACAGTCTGAAGATACTATTTTTATTTTCTTCCCCATAATTTGTGTGGGTCAAGTAAAAAATAAATTCTTTTTACTCTAATATATTGTTTCTGTGTGCATAGAAGCCATCTACGTATGCATCAAGGTACTTTTTCTTAGCAATGCATGTCAGTTATTTTATGCAGCTTACAATATATTACTGAGTTTAAAACATCTTGTCCACATCTTTTAGGATTTGCAGAACTTGGGCTACGCACATGCATTTGCAGCCCAGACAACACCACTGGATGGTGCAGATACGCAGGGGTGGAGGTAGAAGATGCCTGCACAGTCACGATAGCTCTTCTACAGCTTTGCACAGGGTCACGGAGGGTACAAACCTTACAGCTCAGAGCAGAGTTGGCAGCTTGTGTGAGAACAGAGGAAGAGTAAAACGAGAGGCTAGGCCACAGTTCTCCTTCCCTTCTTTCTGTATCCCACATCTCAACATATTGAAATTGAAAATAACAACCGTGTATGAAATAAAAAGGGAAACTTGTTTGAGGAGAGGGGAAAAAAGAACTGACAGACTCTTGGGGTAAGCAAGTTCCTAAACCTCTCACACTTCCATTTAAAGTAGGTTTTAAGGTCCTTTAGACAGAACATCTTTTATTGTTTTCCCATGAAATGCTTCATGCAAATTAGTATTTTCTGGTTAGATATTAATTACTTCAAGCAATTTAGCACATTTTTCATAGTAGTCAACTTAATTCACCATATCTACTTATTTGACATACTGAAATATATCTTAACGCTTATTTTCATTCTAAGCTTGCAACTATAATAAATATTTCTTCCCACAGTCTGTTATAGTTGTCTGGAACCCGTTTTGAAGTAATTACAATAAACAACTTCCTGGGAATCCTAAAAGACTTATATGTGCTGTGAATGTACACCTACATTACAACCTCTGTAAGCTCGGAAGGGTCTTCCCTTACTTTAGCGCAGGTTTGGGGAGACAACTGCCATCCCTCACATCAATAGAGGCTTTTAGGTAATGTGGCTTCTCAAAGGATTGAGAAGACATTTGCCCTTTCTTAAGGGCCAATGCAAAGCTTGGACAACATATACACCCCCTATCAACCTATTTTGCAAAGCTAAACCAGATTTATAGTATAGGAAAAATTTGTACTAGTTACCAGGTAGGGAGAATTCCACACACCATAATCAATCAGTCTCTCAAGATCTTCATTAAAATTGTCTTCTTTTTTACTATGTCCAATAATGAAGATCTACTGATATTCAGTGTTCTGCTTTGCAGTCTGTTGCAAAAGGCAAATGTCGCTGTTAGCTATTTTTCCCAGAACGTGGCCAACCTTTACGGTAGGGCTAACTTTCCCCTCTTCGTACAAAGGGATTCAACACTACTTGTCATTCCAAGCTGTGCGTAAGAGACAAAATATTGCAGAAGGAATGGAAAAGGATCTGAGGAGCAGCAGTAATCATCTGGCCTCCAAAGCAGATTTTGGCAGTATGCACAGATTAAACACTTATTATTCAGTCAAGTAGCCTCACAGACACTGGAATCTCAGGACCTGCTATAATGTCCAAGGTAATTCTGGCTTAATTTGATGGTTAAGAAATATACCTTGAAAGGCAGCCACCCCAACTGATAATGACAATCAGCATTCAAAAAAAAAAAAAAAAAAAAGAAACACAAATGTGTTATGGCACCTTTCTGCCTAAACCCCTGAGCTTTCAAAACCAAAGAGCTTTGGAGAGAAAAGGTCTTAAAAGTCTCTTCATTGTAGGGATTTCTATTTTGTTGAAGCCAGAACAGTAGTAAACAATTTAACCAGTTATCATGGGTTTGGCTTCTGGTATGGCCACATCATCATAATATTAAAAACATTAACCAAGTAGTAGATCATATCCTTTGAATATTTAGGAAGATTGTATCATGTCAGAGACCTACACAGACGAATTTCAGGTTAAAAGAACAGGAATAACTTAATTGAGAAAGCCTGGTAGTTGTTGATTCTCAAAGGCATCACTGTGGGAAAAAAACCCACAGCAACCTGTTAGGGCCACAGTTAAGGCCCACGTTGCTTTATTAAAAACTCAAATTCAAAGTTTTTTAGCTTTGTTTCATTTTTTTAAAAAATACACACAAAACAACAATGAAAAAGAAAGGGATTAACCATTTCCTGATATTAGTGGGATAAAAATTTTCTTTCTTCATATGTTTTATTGCATTAAAATAGAAATAAAGGTTAACATACTAAAATGTGATTTGGTTTTGTGGAATTTGGTTTTCACAGGGAATTCTGTGTCAGTAAAACACCTTGACTTTGGTTATGTATTAGCAAGACAGGGTTGGTGGTTTTTTGTTTAAAGATATCAATCACAAAGTAAATTTCTGCAGCTGACAAACAGGAACCCAGAAGATTAATAGACAGAACTATTCAGAGCATTTCTCCAGTGAAGTACAGATGGTAAGCAGATGGAAGATGGTACAGATGGAAGTTTAGGGTTCTCTGGAAGCATGATTGAAGCTGAATCAGAGAAAACTAAAATGTTTGTGTGTTGGCATGGAGACCTACATGCAGTGTTAATATGCTTACTCTATAAAAGAAAGTTGGAGATAGAACTGAAAATATTTTTTCCACCAAAATTAGATCCATAGTAAAATAAAACAATTTGGAATTAAAAATAACGACTGGTAAAAGAGAAGCACTACCGGCTGTTAATGAAGAGGACTTTCAAAAGGATCATAAAGTCAACTTTGTAAATTCTTGGCATCCCCGTGACAAGTGGCTTTATAGGATAAAAGGCTTCATTATGAAAAAGAAAAGACCCTGTCATGAATCGCTACCGAATTGTAAGTGGTCTCTCTCTGCTGGAATTTTATATTTCATTTCCCCAAGTTAAATGATCTGATTTGATTTAAAATATTTAAAGTATAGTTCTGTGGTGCAGAAGTACTTGAAGTATTAGCTGAGAAAACTCTTTAACCCAAAGTACCAGGTAGAAAAGTAAAAATTAATATCTGTTATTTCCAACTTCAGGCAAATAACAAGAACGGTAAAAGTCAAATGTTATCAAAAATGTTTTAGGCACAAACTACTATGTGATACAATTTTTCCCCTTATGTTTCTAAATAAGAAACCTTTTTTTTTTTTTTTTTTTTTAGAAAAAAATATAAATAAATACATAAATTAACGTTCCAGGTAATGGGTTGTGTTAAGATGTGTCATAAAGCTTTCAGTCACCTCCCACACTAATACCTAGCAAATAGGAATCAAACCAGTCATAAGTTGTTTTTAAATGGCTAACTCTAGATTCATTTCAAACAAACTTATTTAAGTTCAGCTGTAGAATGTTTCAAAAGACCTTTCAGCAGAGATTAGTGTTTAGAAGATTACATTTTTATGAAAGTCTGGTATTAAGTTTCTGAATTTACTTCTGATTTTTTATTTTTTTTTTTTTATTTTACAGAAACATTTTAAAAGTTTATTTAAAATGTTTAAGGTAAGACAACCCAGATCTGGAAATGTACCTAGAATTATAACAAAAAGAAGTTTTATTTTAGATTTGCCACTATTTTCCTTCAGTTATGTTTAATAATTAGTTAGTCTTGGATAAGCTTTCCAGACCAAAAAATATTCACAAATATTCAGAATTAGAATATAGTATTATAAGGTTCTTGTCATGCATCATTATCAGGCAGATTGCTTTAAATCTACATTGATAATTCCTTACTACAACTGGTATGTTCAAAATAACGAGAACCTAATCAATTCTATCTGTGGTGTCTGTATCATAGAAACCCAAGCATAGTGGGCAGATTATCATCTCTGTCCACGCAGTTGAGACCTCCAAAAAAGACATACTGATACGGAGATCCAGCGCAACCTTGAGACTCGCATTCTCTTCAGGTTTGTGCCAAGGCTTCAAGCACATAACCACACATACTATAATTTTCAAATAAGTCACATTTAAAGGGAAAAAAAAAAGAAGTAATGCCTCCATATCACTGTTGGAGGGCATCTAGAATAGGCAGGATATTTGCCAGGAGGGACCAGAGTGGATTTCAGGTCTTGCTCTATAGATTATTTCTGGGTTTGTCTCCTGAATAATCACCTGATATATTAACATCACAACAGTTCATGGGGCAGGAAGGAGAATAAAGCCTCTCACATAAACCATTAAATTATTGACATGGTCCTGCCTTTTTTTTTCTCTGGTACCACAGTTCTTGCACCCCTCATGTCTCAACTTCAGCAGAAAAGTGAGCAGACACATATGCTACACAGATATCAGTGTTCTATCCCTCATCTTCCCAGAATTGATCTAACAAAAGTATTGCCGTCAAATTTTTCTTTCAGCAAAAAAGTCAACGTCATGGCACAATTTCTGGGCTTTAACCTGCAACATTGTGTCCATCTGTAAGAACTCAGGAATGCTCCAAAATAACCTGGAGCAATGCAAAACCACTCTCTATGCTTGGTATTTTTTATTAGCTTTTGCTATCTAAAACTGGTATACAGGATTAGTTTCTTTTGACAATACTTAATCTTTCAAGAAGGAATAAAATAAGCTTGGTTACCAGACCACCTTTCTTTATCCTACCTTGTTATCTTAAATTTTGATAATTTAAGACAGAAGTCATGATAAACTTGATGCCAGGTGCTAAAGCCATCCAATAAAACTAATGTAATCCAAGTACCCAAATGCAAGTACCTCCTCATGATGGACGATACTGTTCAAGTTTTTTGGCCTTCTGAACTGTGACAGAAACAAGCTTTTTCATCAAATTCGAAAAGCTATTTCTTTCTGCTGCTTATTTAAATAGTTTTTATTGAGGGACCTTTAGTAAGCTACCTGGGGGGAAAAAAATCGAAATTGTCAGAACACAAAAAGCAATACTGACCCTAGAGTTCTTTGCTTAAGCTTCTGCATCATTATTTTCCTTCCAGGTTTAGTATTGAACCAACCAGGCAGTACTTAGGGACTTAACTGCAACTAACATTTGCTTTATACTTACCCCAAGCCATAGTATTTGGTATTTAAAACAACTGAGACTGAAAATTCATTTAAAGGTCCACTTCACTCATTACATGTTGTCATAAATAACTTACTGATTAAAATAATTGAAAATATAGAAAAAAAAAAAAGAACAGTAATCTCACATGCCATCTGCACAAGACATACATAATGATATAATCAAACCATTATATCCAAATTTAAAGGTGTGAACTTGAGTCAGAGACTTGAAACAATATTTTTTCAACCCCGGTCGTAGTAAAACAATGTTATTCATTTATACCTTAGAAGAAACCATGGGAAAAATAGTTCTGAATAGCTTCAGTTTCTCAGCTATAACCAAAATATATCAAGAGCATTAATCTTAAAATATTTTGAACCAAGTAATTTAATCAATAAAACTATCTTGCCTGTCTGTAATTGCTATTTAAAAAAAATACAAAAAAGTACAAAATTTTTATTGCAAGTTTAGTCTTCTAAGGAATGCTGCCAAAATATTTACATAAAACTTTATCAATTCCTGAATAAATGTTATTTATTAGCCACACATAAGACTTTCCATGAATAAATGACAATGCACTTTTTCCTAGTTTTTTTAAGTTCATTTGGGTTTTTTTGGGGGGTGGGTTCTTTTGGTTGGTTGGTTGGTTTGGTTTTGGGAGATTTTTGTGTTTGTTTTTGTCTTTGTTTGTTTGTTTGTGGGTTTTTGTTGTATTTGTTGTTTTTTTGTTTTTTTTTTTTTTTTTTGTAGGGGAATATTCTCTCTCACATGGTTTAATTTCCCAATATTTCTACATTTCTTCCCAAAGAATATTTCTTCCTTTCAAGCTCGTAGCCTGAGATACACAAAAAGACAGAAAATTTCAGAATTTTCAGAAATCCAGAAAGGGAAGAAATTGTTCAATAGTACAAAAATTCCAGTCAAAGAGATAAAATTCTAGTCAAGATAAAAATCACTGTAGCATCAAAACTGAATTTTTCAAGTTATTCCTAAAAGTTTTAATTGCCCCCCAGTACTAAGCGCTACTATTTTAAAACACTTTATTCATAGCTGTATATTCGCAAATATGGTGCACAAATACATATTGATGTCTACTACCAAACTTGCTATCAAAAAATAAAATACATCTTGGAAGATTTTAAAGAGCAGAGAAATTTTGACTGCCATCCCAGTAAAAGGAGGGTATGAAGAAACAGTATGTATATCTTATGCTCATTAAGCTACGAAAACCATCAGTTAATTGTAATTCTACTTAAAACTGTTTTAATGGCTTCTGAGCAGGGGAAGCCTTTTTTTCTTGCTGGTAGCTGTCCAAACATATTCAAAGTGATGTCATCATGTTCAAGACACATTACCGTCAACCTGACACCTTAATCAACTCTTCAGTGCTAATCAAGTAGTGATATGTGGAAGCAATATTTCCATTTCTGATTGAAAGGAAGTAAAGCCGGAGTACCCACTCACAAAAAAAGGAGTCCTTGTTTGTGTGCTTTGCCTAACACCTTTCCTAAAACTGTAACACTAGTACAGACCTACATGTAGAGCAACCATTGTAGCAGATGGTACATGATGCATCTCAGACAGTAAGGGCAACGTGTGGTGGTATCCACCAGGCAGACTGACCTCCCTTGCCTTGTGTTGAGGTTCTCCTCTTACTTCTGGCCTGCACTTCCCATATTCTGCTTAGAGATAAGCGGGGTACAGTTTTAATGGGGATTTAGAAATAAGACTTCTGTTATTACCAACTGGAGATGCATGGCTAATCCCCAGTACGTGTGGTAGAAAGACGACCTGAGGGTCTGTTCTTTATTCAGCAACGAACTGATTTTATTACAAAACCTAAACGGAACTCTTGAAAAATTCTGAATTAAAAGCCTGATTTGGGTCTATTATTATATGTTATTAAACATATATGTTAGTAATATATGTTAATATGTTAAACATATATGTTAGTAATATATATTAACATATATATATGTTATTAAACATATTAGTGTTTTGGTGACAATCTCATATCGAAGTTCACATGGTGTTTACAAATAGCCTAACGATCGAAGGCAAGTTTTTGTAACATTTTAACAGCGAAGTATCAATTCTGTTCAAACAAAAACTAAGGAAATGGCCTATCTCCTCCCTGTAATCCTGCAATTAAGGTACACTTTGCCACTTATTAAAGCCAGAATCCCAAAATAATCCTCTAGGTCTGTCAGTCAAGGACACCATATAAGAATACGAGCTACTATGATTCTTTCCCCCATCATACTGACATTTCCATTTTCATCCCTGTGTCATTTATATAAGCTGCACACAATCGTGGCCATGAATTTTAAAGAGCTCAGGTCACATTAGGGTCTCTTTCCTCTTGATGAGATTTTGAAAGAGGAGAAAGACTGCATACTTGAAATTAGAACCCTAAATTAGAAAAATACCTTAAAAATATGGATTCTATTTCATTTCTCTTCCCCTTTTCTAAAAATATGCAACCATTTTGAATGCTGAAATATCGTTATTGGATAATGATTTTTTCCTGATGATGCTCACAGAAAAAAATAAGTTATTTTCCTCTTCAAATACAACTTAAATACTTAATTTTGAAATACAATTAAAGAATCCTAGGCAGTATATGCATATTTATATATATATTATTTTTTACATAGTTTAGAAAGAATTTATTCAAATTCTCTGCTAAAGTCTGTTACAGCAATTCTGGAACTGCACTGCATGCAATATAAGTACTTCCATCTCGCACAGCATGTTATTTGCCTGAACTGTATTTTGGGATACACAAAAATCTTTTCAGTACTCATCTCTGCCTGAGGCCAAAACCATGTAAAGAAGAGCTGTCAAGAATAGTTTGTATTAAATGAGAACACAGCATAGAGAAAGAATGGATCAGAAAGTTATAATATGTAAGAGTTTTGTTTCACCTCCAGTTCCATTTCTGAAATTCAGATCCAATCCCAACGGATCTCTCTAACTATGGCTCCTACTAATTCATAAGATGAAACATATGCCTAATAGAGCATGTCACTGAAGTACTTTTGAAAAAAGAAAAAACCAGATAGTAACAGCAAATCTGTACTAAAAATGGAGATGGAAATTGTGTTTGGAGGTTATTTGGTTTTAAGAATGGGACACAAATAACAAGCTTAGTATTGAAATAAAATCTCTTTGTTCATATGCTACTTACAGCCTTCGTAAATATCTGTTGGTATGTGAACTGCTGCATGTTGGTAAGAAGTTTGCCGTCGGAAAACAGGATCTTCTTCAAACACTGGTCTGATTCTCTGACTGCCAGATTCAGTGTCGTTCTTTTCAGGCTTTTAAAAGACAGACATGTAAAAGGCAAAATATTACAAAGTATCCGAAAAACATTTGCATTCACATTTGCCTCTTTTTACGTAACAGACTCCTTTCTTTTGTAACTAACATTTTGTATTTGCATACAAACACACTTACTTGCTCCAGGTCCAGAAATATTTGTGTATACTTTATTTTGAATTATGAGGTACCCAATGCAATTCAATGAAATGAAGAGCTACAAAAGAAAAGTGAAAGCCTAACACCTTACACACCTAAACTTCATAAGTGCATGGAATTTTTACATTCATAATGCAAGGCAAATACTTTACCTTTTATTACCTGTAATAGTTTGCACCAAATCATAAATACTGTATATCTCTTTTTTTCCTTCCATAGATTATATAGTAAATCACAAATCATAAAATGATACCACTAATACACATGTGTATAAATAAATAAATTTTTGAGAAACAGTGTTACACATTCAGACAAAGAAAGGAAATTAAGCCTTCTTAGAACTTCTGCTTGACATAAGGCTTGTTTATTGATTTGTTTGGATGAAATCTTGTACTCTCCTGGTTACAGCCGCCTGGGTGCTAAGGTTCCCAAACACTCAGGTGCTCACCACCACCGCCTCCTGTCCTCTCTCTCACCTGTCTGCACCCCAGCTTCTTGATTCCTTCCCATTTACTCGGTCATCTGGACTAGTTTTCAAAAATGTTGAAATGCAGAGGCTTTTTCTAATTCAGCTGCTAAAATGCCACGAAGCGTGGAAACCGAGGAGGCGGTGCAGGGCAAAGGGGAGGTTGCCGTGCCTTCACCTGGCGCAGCTGCAGCTGGAACAGGAGGCCCCAGGGCAGCAGTAGACTGCCACTTAAATCAGTAATGTCTCAACTGTGATACCGACTGGTTACTCAGGCCAGCAAGTGTAGGCAATTGTAACGATATTTTTAATACTGCAGAGTCTTCAGTTTTTGAAAATGTGGGTTTTTTTGAAAAACGGTGCTGACAAAGACTGTCTGCTCAGTCAGGCACGTGTGAGCTGAAGCTATTCTTTACATACGACCGATGTGTCTATTACCCCCTGTCAAAGTATAGCCAGCTAAATTTTAACTTACCCACAAAGTAATCTAATTAATACTTCATATGTTTCCTCCTGCTTCATGACAGGGTTACAGACAAATTTTATACCTAGTGTACGTTCAAATGTTGCCTGAAATAAGCAGCGGTCTCAGATGGGTTTCAAGGAGGCGGTTTCCTTTGGAAACACAAAAGGCAGCACTCATCTAACCTTTGACTTCCATGGGTTTCAACAACATAGCAGTGTTGAGCTCATCAGCCCAGGCTGCCTTCCTAGGCAGTGAAGAGAAATGGGCATTTTTAGAGTGCAATTCATCTCATCTCAATTAAACACCTATTTTCCCACGACATGAATCATGCCTTAGAATCGCCTCTTTCTTTCCATTGACTATAAAGGTAGCTCTAGGGCAATTAGCCTCGATGAAGTCTGCAACACAGCTGTCTAGAATTAGGTGCGATGAATCTCACAATACAAGCCTATTAAACTTGTGGAAGAAAAAAAAGGTGGGTACTAATTTTGACTACTTTTACACAGCATGGCTACTACTATATCTTACGCTAAGAAGCTAAACATGTTACTTTGTACTTAATTCTGGTGGATGAGACAAAGGAAAGCATAACTCCTGAGACTCAAAGTAAGGGATGATATTTTTCCTTTAATCAAATGTATTACCAGGTAAAGTCCAGGTACATCATGGCATTAAATAATCTAAGTTGATAAAGTGTATAAATTACCTAAAAACATTCTTCTCCTTGGAACACCTAAAACCAAATGATGCCTTTTACTTCCACGTGTGTCGTGTTATTTTCATTAATAGTTCTATGGACACAATGACCTGCTGTTACAGAGGTTGCCAGAGGACTTCTGAATATCATACTTTCGCATTTAGATGCTTTTAAGACAGTAATATTTTAGTTTTGAATGTGGATTAGAAAGGCAGCAAATACTTGTACAAAGCAGTCTGAAATGTTTTCATTCAGCACACCACTCAATAAATCTACCAGAAAGGAAAACCATGTATTGGATCTGGCTGGGATGGAGTTAATTTTCCCTTAGCAGCCCTCACAGTGCTGTTCTTTGTGTTTGTAGCTAGAAAGGTGTTGATAACACCCCAGTGTGTTGGCTACCACCGAGCAGTGCTTGCACAGCGTCAAGGCTGTCTTCCCAAATGCCTCCTCAAACAACCAGCAAGCCAGGGGTGGGCAAGAGGCTGGGAGGGGACATAGCCAGGACAGCTGACCCAAGCTGACCAAAGAGATAGTCCATACCATATGATGTTTTGCTCAGCAATAAAAGCTAAGAAAAAGAAGGAGGGGAGGGGGGCATTTGTCATTAAGGTGTTTGTCTTCTAGAGCAACCGCTACGTGTACTGGGGCTGGACATCGCCTGCTAATGGGAAGTAGAGAATTAATCTTTTTGTTTTCCTTTGTTTCCGTGCATGGCCTTTGCTTTTCTTTATTAAACTGCCTTTATCTTGACCCACAAGTTTTTTGCCATTTTATGTTCTCCCCCGTGTCCTGCTATGGAGGGCAGTGATAGAAAAGGATGCGATAGAGCGGCTTGGTGGGCACCTGCTGGCCAGTCAAGGTCAGCCCACCACAAACCATTATAGTGTCATCTGAAAAGTGCAAACTGGAGCCAGGATCAGTAACAGTTTACGTGTTCTGATTTGAAATGACACAACACTACAATAGCTTCAGACATTGTAATTTGGCTCAATTTTTACGTAGGTTTTTGGTGTGTTATTTTTTTTTTTTCTTCTACATTATCACACGGCATTCCCATCGTTGTCGTGTCCATCCTCCCCCCCAAAACCAGAATGCTATACATTAAGCAAATTCTGGAGTTCTTTTCACAAGTTATCTTTTGGCTTCATGCTGTTCAAAGTAATGAGTTTGTCTAATTCTGCAAATGCAATCTCAACAATCAGTCGTTCATGGAAGAAAATTTCTCTCCTGCCTGAAAGCCATTTGATTTAAAAAAACCTTAACACTCTTATTTCTGAAATTAGTACCAATGACTACAAACTCTCGATGAACAGAACACTTCAGAAAAGAATTGGAGACCATCAAGCCATGTTATTACAATAAAATGCTAGAATGACTGGGTGACATAAGATTTCTTCCAAATAATTTTCCACATGAAATATTGGGGAGGAAGGGGGTTGGGTAAAAGAGAAAGAGGGTCAACTGTAAGGTCCATCCTAGCAGGTCTTGCACATAAGTTTTCATACTACAGTATATTTAGATTTTTGACTGAAATTCCTAAAGCATCTGAACATAAAATCATCATGTTTCTTCTGCTTGGTATTTCAATTTCTTTCCAAGTAATAGATACTAGCTTTCATCCTCTCACATCGCTCATGTGCTATGGAAGAAGCTTCAAGTCCACTGCCAAAATTTGATTAAACTTTGTTGAAACTGAAAGTGTTTAAATAATCTGCCTGAATGCCTCAAAGGTTCAAACACAAAGTCTATTTCCCACATTTCTAACAGCACACATGCTCAGTTGTCCCCGCCTCCCCCCCCTCCCCCCCAAAAAAAAAAAAAAGACTATGGTAAAGACTGGATCTGTTATGCTTTCTACCAATATTCCATGATGCCAAACCCAAAAAAACTCTTCAACTATGCTTTTCTCAATTTCATTGCTTCACCTGCTCCAACTGAACTGTATTTTATATCTACCTCTGCAGCCCTGGTGGAGGGCAGTGGGTCTCTCAGAACCACATAAAATAACCTAGAAGCTTTTGCATCCCAATTGTTGACTTTCCCCAGGAGTGTTTTGTGATGTACGACTCTGATATTGAAACAATGCATCTATCTGCTCCCCGAAACCCTGAGGCACCAACTGACAAAATCCTTTAAAATGTCCATAGTTTCATTCACAGAGGATCATTTTTTCTATTAAATCTACAGGTGTCTGTGCTGGTTCTGCATGCAACAGGCAAGTATCAGAACCATTACTGGCAAATTAACATTGCAAATTAGTGTTGCACCACCTCTTTAACAGCAAGACTAGTGCTGTGCTTTACATATCCAATGTTTATAGCGGATCCTTCTATATAAAGTAAAAACTATTTAGTTTTCATTTGCCAAATTTGTGAATGTCAAGTAACCTACATCTAAATTAGGAAAAAAAAAAAAAAAAAAAGGATTAAAAAGGAAAAGCTAAACGTTGTTAATTATTTTAGTCTGGCATTTCTATCAAAAGCCTGACAGATTGTGGCATTGGCTGGTACAGTTTTAATACCCATTTAAACTTTGTTTTCAAGAAAGTAGCAAATCACATATTTTGAAGGAAAGTAATCCAGCATGTGAATATAATTAAAATCCAACTCCAACCAATTTCTCTCTCAAGTCAGGAGCTGAAATGCAATCAATACTGGCACTGGAAAATCCCACAGGAGATAGTGGCTGAAGATTAATTTTCTATCTATTCAAACCTGGCCTTCACTTATTGAATTACTTTGTTACCTACCACTGACAGTCAGCAAAATAACTCACTCATTTCTCTGCAATGAATCTCCAGACCAATTTCTCCCAATTTCTCCCTCCCTTGTGAGGCAGATAGAATCCATTTCTCTTTTCAGTTCACATTTGTGCCATTTTAAGACTTTTTTTTTTTTTTAAACAAATAAAGTATTTTTTCATGTGTCTCCCGTTTACCATCAGAATAAAGGGAAATTGATACAGCTGCTAAAATTCAGGTAAAGTGGGTTCTTCTGTAGCTGTTCTTTGTGATCTTGGATAAACCACTTTTTAACACGATCTAAAATAAACTGGAGGTTACTTTCTGGGTTTTGTAAGCCAAATACATAGCAGAAATAATGCCACTTCTCTCTCAAGGGCTTTGTGACCAGAAATTAATCTATGTACATGAGGTAACTGGAAGCTTTATGCCCAGAAGTATCACTGAAAGATGCATATAAAAAAGCAAATAACCACTAAAACAAAATGAAAAAAGGTCACTTTCAGAAATTCTGATGTGGTTTAGCTGCCCATTTCACTGCAGCCAAACGTATCCCAATTCCTTTCTACAGCATTCAATTACTTTTCATCATCATAACCAGAGTAAGACAAGTGAGGTTTGTATCTCTACTAATAAATTTTCATTTAGTTGAAAAGCACTGGTTACTGTAGAAATGAGAAATATTTTTTCCACAAATATAAAACTTATTGGTTTTTGCTTCTTGCAGCTGTTGAAAACTGAAGATCAGAAAACTGATACTAATTAAAAAAAAATACCATCAATGAAACACACAAAAAACCCACAACCAAACCGAAGTAATCTTCAGCTGTTTTCTGAAGGCAGATCCTTCTCAGGAGCAATGTAGAAGTTGCTCAAAGCATCAGAACAGATTTAGCATCAGAGCAAAAGAATAAAAGGTAGATTTCTTTTTTTAATTCCTGAACCGATATCCAACAAGAAACAATGGCACCCACCTGCTTTCATACTTATGTAAAATCGAAAGGAATTGGTTGCTAGTATTTTCCATTGCCCTAGTATCTAGGGACTGTGTTTTGCGTAAAACCTCGCGGTCCCTATCAATGCCATTTTGGAGAATGAATGTGGAGACGGAATTAGAATAGTTACGGTTTTAGGGCCATCAAAGTTCTTGCTCTGTCATTCCTTTCTGTCTTTCCTTGCAGATTTCCAAAAGTTTTATATTTACATCTCTAGGTTTCTGCCCTTTTTGATCTCTGAATTTCTGTTGACATTTCCAAATGTAAAATTTTAAACAATTGAATCTCGGTGCCTGTGCTTCTTTTAGTCTACTCCCTGACCTGCTCTGTACAACTAAATGCTTCATACATAAAATAAGCAACAATTTTTTCCTGTGCCCAATTTCTTGCTCAAAACAACGTTTGCTGGTTTTTGTTTTTTATTTTTTTTTCCTCCCTGAGGAAAGTAATTCAGTAGAACTACATACACAGCCCCTCCAACACCGCTTGTGGCCCCCTTGAAAAGTTACAGCTGGAACTGACAGGGAGAATAAAATGAAACGTCGCTTGAAGCACACGGCTCAGCAATGCGCCCGCAGCAAGCTGAGGATGGGAACGGCTCTTCTAAGGGCAAGACAGAGGGAAGTTAGTTTTGAAGAGGTAGCTAGAATGCATTTCGACTAGCCACAGCACTTTCATAGCATTTTAGATAATGTCACGAGCGCGTTGCCTTCTGATAACTTTTTCTATTTCTTTTTTGATACATGTGATTTTCCAGCTGTGAGAAAACTGTCGAGTGTGTTTAGGTGGTTGTGACAGAACTGCTAACACTTTACTTCATTTTTGGTTTTGTGTCAGTGGGGGATTGCGGTCTTCATTCAGCTACACTAAGATTTGAAGTGAACCGACATCCTTCTGTCTACTCTTAGGGACAAAACTCAACAAAAAGAATTCTAAATAAAATAAGAAAACAGATGGCTCAGGACTTAAATATTCTTACTTTATCTGTTAGACAACAGAGAAGTGTTAAATATAAAAATCATAGAATCACAGAATGGTTTGGGTTGGAAGGGACTTGAAAGATCATCTAGTTCCAACCCCTTGCCATGGGTAGGGACACCTCCCACTAGACCAGTTTGCTCAAAGCCCCATCCAGCCTGGCCTTCAACACCTCCAGGGATGGGGCATCCACAACTTTCCTGGGCAACCTGTTCCAGTGCCTGACCACCCTCAAAGTGAAAAATTCCTTCCTAATATCTACTCTAAATCTCTCCTCTTCCAGTTTGAAGCCATTACCTCTCATCTTATCACTACACACCCTTGTAAAAAGTCCCTCTCCAGCCTTCTTGTAGGTGCCCTTCAGATACTGGAAGGCTGCTATAAGGTCTCCCTGGAGCCTTCTCTTCTCCAGGCTGAAAAAACCCAACTGTCTCAGCCTGTCTTCATAAGAGAGGTGCTCCCACCCTCTGATCGTCTTCGTGGCCCTCCTCTGGACCCACTCCAACAGGTCCATGTCCTTATTATATTGAGGGCTCCAGAGTTGGACGCAATACTCCAGGTGGGGTCTCACGAGAGTGGAGGGGCAGAATCACCTCCCTGGACCTGCTGGCCATGTTTCTTTTGATGCAGCCCAGGATAAGGTTGGCCTTCTGGGCTGTGAGCGTACAATGCCAGCTCATGTTGAGTTTTTCATGCAATGTGTTTATATTCATATATAAAAACATAAGAATATATATATAGGGTCTGAGTAACTTCAGATGTAGGGAAAAAGATTTCTGTTTGCAGCTGTCAGCTTGTCATGCTCAAGTGACATTTATTTAAAATATATACAAGTTGTTTTCAGTGCTTTTAGTGTTTCCATATGTTTCCAATGTATCTGTTGGTTGCTGTTGGTAAGAAAATGAATGAAACTCTGGATTGAGTGTCTATTAAAAAAAAAAAAAATTAATCTTTTATATCAGCCATTTTGTTTTCAATATTCTGCCAACTGAATAACTTTCATATGTATCAAATATAGAGTCAAATTAACTAAAAAGCTTTATTTGCCTCTTAAGACATTTTTTCTGAGTGCAAACTATCTTTTGTTATTAATCATTTCTATACACATACTTACAAACTTGTCCCTGTCTACTGTATACACAACTATTTTTTTTTTTATGGATGATTCAAAACCCACTCTATGCATTCATTTATCTGACCTTCATGGTTCACAGCTTCTGATCAGAACTTTTCAATACACACAAAATTATTATATATCCCAAATATAATAGTGTTTTCTTCTTTTTTTTTTTTTTTTTGTATCCCAACCTATTCACAAAATTCACTGCATCATGAGTTTAGTTTCATGAATAAGTAAATCCTTGATGTAATTTATTTATCAAATGTAAGGACTTGGAAGTCTGGGGACAGACTTTTTAGTAGGGCCTGTTGCAATAGGACAAGGGATAATGGTTTTAATCTAAAAGAGGGTACATTTAGACTAGATATAAGGAAGAATTTTTTTACATTGAGGGTGGTGAAACACTGGCACAGGTTTCCCAGAGAGGTGATAGGTGCCCCATCCCTGGGAACATTCAAGGTTGGGTTGGACAGGACTCTGAGCAACCTGATCTAGTTGAAGATGTCCCTGCTCATTGCAGTGGGGTTGGACTGGATGACCTTTAAAGGTCCCTTCCAACCCAAACTATTCTATGATTCTATGAAAATCGGGTCTCTTGTAGCATTTCAGTGAATTACATTTTCGAGAAACAGATTAAAAGGATTGAGTTTTCCTAATTTGTTCAGGTAGAGAGAATTTCAAAACAGAAATTCAAGCTTCTGGAAATCATCTTCCATTTGAAAGAGTTGACATTATACCTATGTGTGCGTAAATACCATGACTCAGGGAATTATAGCTTCTTGTATAATATAACTATTTTCTTAATTTCTGACAAAAAAGAACATTAACAAGATATAAAGACTCATTTGGCAATAAACTAAAAAAAATACCCTCAAGATGAAAAGATAGTAACAAAGAAATTAATGAAAATTATAACAGCAATTATTTTGAATTTCTAATTATTATAACAGCATTTTATCACCCCTGTTATAAGGAAAAACTCTAAAAGGACTGATACTATTTTTACTTTGAATCACATCCACAGGACCTGTCCTTGGTTTTTTGTAGCTATGGCTTACAAATCATTAAATAAAGACTGAGGCAAAGAAGGCACCAAGTACCTCATCTTCACTATGTCCTTAGCCACAAGGTTCCCTTCCCATTGAGAAGCTTCTTTAGTTTTCCTTTTGATATCAGTGTACTTAAAGAAGCTGTTCTTGTCCCTCAGCACAAACCCCAGCTGAAGTTTGACTGTCCCAATTCTATGCCTTCCATCCTTGAGGCTTCAGGCAACACCTCCATAACCCTCCTGGGTTACACATCCTGGTCAGGAATTCAGGAGTCATGATGTGTAACCCCATCTGAAGCTCTCAACTTGTTTCTCTTCTATATGGGGTGATGGCCTGGGAAAACAAGGACTAGGATGTTCACTAAGAGCGATTTCTCTGCCTGCTTTTAAGGCATCACGTATTGGACAGAACTGCCTACTTCAGTGCTGACTTGATAGAGGTTTGACTGGCTAAAATGATGCCATTAGCCTACACTAGGAATATTAGAATAAAAGCACGTCTTACTCTAGCTGATAAAAATGTCACGAGGTGGTCAGAAAAGTGCAGTGAATTATTAAAAAAAAAAAAATCCTTTAAAATTCATATCCGCCTTCAAATTATTGTAGTCACATCCCACTAAGTACTCAAACATATGTTATAAAATAAAATAAAAATATCCGTTGTTGACAGAAGTCCCACAGAATACTTGGTCATCTACAATTTCAAGACCAAAATGTACTCTGGATTATTTAAATTTTTCATACATCATCCAATTAAATTTCAAACTAGAGACTGTTCTACTCTTATTGGAATAAATTACACTGCTTACCTTTTACCACCCCCACATCTGATTAAAGATCATATCCCTGGAGAATAAGAACTGTTAAATCATCTTAATGCTTCATTGGGAATTAGTTATAATACCTACTGAATGTGAACATTTAATTAATTTGATTTTTTCATCTGATGCAGTTGTCTTTGCCATGCTTTGCTAAGCCATCAACTGATCCTGTTTCACAGCACATTCTTATCTTCAGTCATACTGGTTAGGTCCAGATTTTGTACATCCTGCAGCATACTAATTGGTTATTGCTCTTTCTTCTTAATTCCTACCATCTTCTGTGTCAATAACAACATTAATAACAGTAAAGCCCTGCTTTGAGAAGGAGGTTGGACTACATGACCTCCAGAAGCTCTCCTAATCTCATTTTTTCTGTGATTTTCTGAGTTAACACTAATGGGCATCAAAACACTACACAAACATCACTCACAATTTCATGTTCATATAAATATAATGCAGCTTTTCACTAATTAAATGCCAGCTGTATCTAGGTAGATAAAAACAGTAAACAACATTAAGCCACACACTGACCTCTGCGTTACATATGGACCATAGACTTTCCCTACAGACTAAATACTTTATAATAATTTAAGTAAACTACCATAACACTACGTAAGACTATTTATATGTTTTTTAAAAATGTTAGTGTTGTGAAAAACAACAATGCAATAAATTAGAAATATAGCATTCACAGAGACTGAGGGAAATTTTAGACTGATATTCTGCCCAAGAAGAGAAGTACATCATAGGGGAAAAAAACCCCTACTACCGAAAAAAAGAAAAAGAAAAAGAAAGGAAGAAAAAACAGGTCAAACTTTAGATGTTGAAAGAACTAGAAAAAAATTCAGCAAAAGAAAATACCTTTGTAAAAGGTCAACTGAAGCAGCGTTCAAAAGTTTTTAGGGTCCGCACAATGTGATTCCCCACTGGATCAAAAATTATTTGCAATACGCACCGTAAAGGAGAGCTGCAAGAGCAGCTGTAATCCATCCTTTCACATACTAATGCTAAAATCTCTGAAAGACTTTAAGTCACAAGACAAAAGCAGAAGTACAGATGGCCTTTCACAGCCATGGGGGCAAGAAATGTCCCTGAAGGTAAACCCCAGGTTGCTTCTTACTCAGCCCTACTCAAGGCGTGACTCAGGTGCAGAACTACAGAGTAAATGACCTTGCATGAAATGAGAGGCTTCAACTCTGAAGCTCTGCTGCTTTGCCAGAGTTATGGCAAGTACTGGAAACTAAAGATGTTAACGAAGAGAACTGCAGGAAAGGATAACACTGGATACAGTAAGAAAGCTTTATACTTCATAGAACAGACTGATCAAGCACTTATCAACACCTACAAATAAGATGCTTTATATTAGATACAGTTGTCTTCTTCAGTCTCTTTATTTTAATCTATTCTCCAAAAAATGGTGGTGACAGAGCACGCTGGAATGGGTATGGGGAAAGGCCAGGGAGAGTGATCTAGCTTTTTGCAGATGCTATTGGCCGGTTCAGAAATACTCTCATTTGCAGAGTCAGGGGCAGGGCAGGAACAGGTGAGGAACTGCATTTCAGATCACTTACACTACAGGGAACTCCCCGAAAATCCCCAAACAGTGTAATGCATAGATTATTTCCTGTTTGAGGTTATATTCAGAATCATAAACCACTCTGAAGGTGTCTCCAAGAAAGCCAATGTGGTATTACGTCTCCTACTAAAGTAGCATTTCATGTCATCTGAGGAAAGCAAAACTACATATTCATCTCCCAATCAACTAATAATAATTGTACACACTTCCCAGAATGAAGCTTCCAGAGTGTCTCCTTTGCCCCATATACAAACTGAATACTAAAGCAAATTTTGTAATTATTATATTTACCTCAGCCATACGTATGCGAAGGGTTCGTTTGGTCATTTATTTCATCTGAGATATTAGTAAGCATTAGATCAGCAGAACAAAAGAGGACACACCTAACAGCACATAACAGCACATTTTCATTCTTTTTTTTTTCAATTTCTTAAAATTGAAAACACAACTCAAAGAGTTTGGTCATTTATCTATCTTGAGTCTTAATAGTAAATATTATTAAAATATTATAAGTGCCCCATTCCAGTTTTCGTGATCTGACTTGCAATGTTCAAAGCCTACCTTCAATCAGTTCTATGAAAACATCAGGTTCAGTCACTGATTTTGTTTTGTACCACTTAAAAATCTCGATGTGAGCAGCACATTTCAGAGTGGCGTGTCACACCGCTCGTACAACATTGCTATCTGTAATCAGGCAACAAAGCGCTCGCTAAAAATCACTACTTCAAATGCTACAAACATTCTATAACAAGTTCAGCTTTTGGAATTGCTTTTATTTACCAATAAACTACTACATTGCATTCACTGCAATTATTATCACTCATGCATAGGATATTAGTAGGAAATATCCTGAAGGAAGAAATTTTCCATTAAACTGATGAATCACTGGCTTTAGGGCTGAATTCTGATCTTTGATGTGGCATAAACTCAGCCTCCATGGGGAGACTTCAAGCACTGTTCTTTTGTGCAAATTTGCCTTCAAGGTAGGATTCTCCACATTAAGAACATCCTCATCTTTTTTAGGACACTGACAACTACAGTCATCATTCTTGCCATTATTATTTCATAACTCAGTTTCACAGGTAGGAGATAGCTTTGGGGCAGTCATATATTTCATTATCATGTATTTTTCATTGCAGCTTTGAATGTATATTCATTTGGGAGAATAGAAGACTTGCACAAATTGGAATAAAGCCATATAAATCTGACACCTAGTTTTTTAACCAGAAAAAAAAAAAAAAAAAAAAAGAAAAAGAAGAAGGAAAAAAAACCCAAACCCTGCTCTCTGTGGCAATAGATCATCATATTTTCAATAGCAAGCTCAAAGGTATGCCTTTCCTCCCCATGGGTTGGACTCAAGCTTACCGATAATGCCTTGAAATGGAAAGACCTGACATGTTTCCCAGTGATAGTTGGTAATAAGCACACGTTTCCCAACAAAAAATGTATAAAGTCTTGGTACTAAAGCAGCCAGTGTCAATCACGCCCTCGCTGTCAGTTCTGATGTTCATTCTCCAAAGAATGGCATCCAAATCCCACTTAGAAATTATAACACCGGATTCCAGAAGTGAGAGAGGAAAGTGCACAGCAAAAACATGGGAGTATGCATTTTTCTAAAAGGCCTGGAAGTGAAGGTACCATGAAATTACTAGAAATAAGAAAAATAGGTCCTCTTATATAAAAAGTATGAATAACAGATGTAAGACCAAAGAACATAAAAATATAGCTTTCCTTCTTACTCCTCCTCCCCATATACTAAAGACAAGATGCTTTGTACTATCTTATAACAGGAATTTTCTATACCTTCGCTACAGCAAGAAGTGTATGTGTTAACCATAAACATTATTTTTTTGATACATTGCAGTGCAAGAGAAACAACTCCGCAATGCATAATTAATGTATTATGTAAAAAAAAAAAAAAAGATAAAATATGAATCTACGCTTTTAGTCAGTTTGATTTGAAACTTATTAATTCAAAAGGATTTTTTTCAATGTATGTACCAAAGTAAGTATGTTCTATGAAATCTAGAATATAACAACTTAAAAGAGTAACACCTCTGAATATGTTGTATATTTCAGAAGTGCAGGATATACGCTTGGCATACTGTCAGGAATGAAAAAGTGCGATAACCAGGAAGCATTTTCTAAAAATGCAAATAGGTTAGGACATCTATGGGAATCTATCAAATTTTTCCCTCTTGATTTCATAAAATTTTAAATGTATTATAGAATTAATTATTAAGTCCACGTACTACATGCTAGTACCAAAAGATATTGGTTAATATTCAATATATATTTTAATAAAAATTAAAATATAGTTGAAAAATATGACATTTATTACAGATTAGAAAGTCCTGTTCTAATTAAACTTGTGTAAGGCTTTAAAGATGGTCCCTACATGGGTGTATCAACAGTTCTACTCTGACAGCCTTTCATAATGGAAGATATAATTTATACTAGCAAAAATGTTCGTTCCCTCTTATAGCTTAGGTCAGTCTAAGAGCAAACTACCCTGGCAAAAAGTCTCCCTTGTCTCTCTAAAAAAGAAAGGTTAGAACAGGACATTTTTCTGTATAGCTAATACCCATTACAGTGAGAAGGGGAAAAAAACTAAACCAAAAAAAAAACCTCAATAAAGTTCACATCATATCGCCAAGAATCAGAATAAATCTGGCAAAGATGCAGCCCAAGTTGTCAATTTAAATTCAAAGTATCTCCATCAAACATCAGTCAACTAATATTTCAGTCTACTTCCAAATTTAGCCATTAGCCCATTTTGGTAATATGATTCTCCAAGAATGTACAAAAAATTGTCTAAAACAAGTGTTTAATGGTGCTCTCCAATGAAATTTTCGCACTTCTAATTCTACCACACACCATCAAGAGATGCAACATTAAACAGAAAATGAAAACTGCGTACGTAAATATATATGTAATTGTAATTTTATCAGCTATATGCAGTATCTTGTCCTGCTGCAAATCCCTAGTAGGTGCAGAAGGAGAAGAAAATTCATTTAAGAATAGCTGCAACTTACACACATGAAGAACAGCAACAACAAAATTAATGCCTGAAGAGACCTGCTGAAAGTACAAGGACTACATTTGGCACCTTCTTGAGAACAGAGGTGTACAAATCAATTACTCTCAAGTTATCTAACTACATTTTCCAATCTGTATGAAATATACTTTGCCCGCTTATTCATCACAGATGAGAATGGCTGGGGCAAATTCTTTATGACTCATTTTAACGATTTATTTCAGTAGCAAAGAAATAAAGAACAAAGACAAGATAAAAAGAAACACGACACACCATAATTGTGACCGTATCCTTTTCACGTAGTTACCCATGATGTTACAACGTCAAACCATACCCGTTGTCACACAATGAAAGCAGAGGGAATAAGAGCACCGCACATCTTTCGATGAGGAAGTCAGCTGGCTGTCATCGCTAGGCTGCACTATCGTAAAGGGAAACTACGTCTTCTGCAGCCTAGCACTTAAGCTCATCCTAAATTATTTGAGACAAATTTCTCCCCAGAAATGCCAATCCTTCACTGTCTATGAAATGCTGAAAAATGAGTAGCTTCGGGTCAGGAAGCAAAGGATGCTTTGAAATCCACCTCTAGCTAAAAGCAGATGGTAGAATATTGATATTGTTATCGGTGTGCTGGCATCCACAGCCAGTCAAAGCACTGGGGCAGGACACCTTTTACACATGCAGATACAAGGGAGATCTCTAAAGGTATATATTATCAGAATACGGTTAAAAAAACATTCCAAAGACAGAGGAGATTCATACCTGCTGGATGACGTGGTAAAGTAATTCCCGCCCCACCTTTCTCTATACTGTCAGGGCAGATCTTTACATTCAGTCTCAGTTTTGAGCCCAGCAACTGGCAGCTGTTGGACTTGCAGAAATCTGGCATCACCCTTTCAGTCTCTAGAAAAGTCTTTTTATACCTGTCACCTTTGAGACTTGATCCCTGGAGTCCCCCGTCGGCTCTGCGCCAGCTCCATGCCCTTCTCCCAGCTGACCATGTTCAGGTGTCATCTCCACTTCAAGGGCTCTACCTGACCCAACACACAGCTCCAGGGACACTGGCTTACAGATAAAACCCTCTTTTCTGCTGCCTAGCTACAAAATACATAATATACTATATTTGTTTTTTAAATAAATCAAATCATTCTACTATTTTCCATGTAAGTTATGACGAGAAAACCAGAAAATTCCTGAGTTCTGCTGGCAAGGGAAAAAATTGCAGCATTTCTTTGATCAAATCTGGAGTAGGTTCAGACTTAATTTCAAGTAAACCTGGATTGATTCATTGTCAGACTTCTTTTTACGAAGTTAACCATAGCTGCAAATGAAAGCCAATTTGGCAACACTTCGTACCATAAATTAGCAGAAAATACAAGACTTGTGTAAGGGTATAAGCAGAGACTCAATAAACTTCCAACGCCACTGTCAGCCTGCCTCTGAATCTCAGCGTCTCTTCTAGGGAAGACACAGATCTACAAGGAGTGTTCCTCTTAGACAAACTTTCTGTTCTCTGCCTACTTCTGCCCAATATTTACTACGGCCATACACACATATTTAAAAAATAAAAATAAAAAATGTTTGGGGGGTGGAAATTATTTTGTTTCTCAAAAGCATGAGATGTTTACTTTCTGAAGCAAGTGGAGAGAGATGTCGTGTTTGAAAATATTCTCTCTCTGCTCTCCATTCAGTAGATGGAAAGAGAACGGGTTATAGCTTACCCACATTTCCCAATGGAGATTAGGGGTTTTTAAAAAATACTTACAAAAGAGCATGCAAAGGATTATTACATTCACTTCCTATGTTCTCCATCTGATGCATTCCACCTTACATGCCCAGAACTGCATGTCCTGGTTTGAAGAAGAACAAAACTAATTTTTTTTTTTCAGTAATTTTAATTTTCAGTTAAGTTTCTTCTAACTGCTGCACTCTCTGAAATTAATGGTATGTTTTTCAGACAATATCTGCTTTTGGCAGTGGTAAGGTCTGGTGTTTATAGCTAATACCAAGGAACAGTTTGCAGAGAGGCTCCTGCTTATCCTTATTGCTAAAACAACCTTGATCAGCTAACTTTGTTATGTACCAAGTTAGATGGTCGGAAGCAGAAGAATGCGAATGTGTTGCACCTGCGGGGAGAAGCGGACGGGACAGGTGACCCAAAACTGACCAATGGGGTATTCCATCCCATCTGCCTCATGAGCAGTATAAAAGCTGAGGGATGAAGGGGTCAAACTCTCTTTCAATGGATGGTGTTTGAGGAGGACTCTATCCATTCTTCTGATTCTGATTCTGATTCTGATTCTGATTCTGATTCTGATTCTGATTCTGATTCTGATTCTGACCTGTGTGTTCCTGAATCCAGTTCCTGTCTGCTGCTGAGTCCAGTCTGAGTTTTTCCCAGTGCTGGCCAGTGATGTGAATGTCATCCTGGGAGCCCAATATTGGGTTTGTATATATTCTATTAGGTTCTTAATATTATATTTTATTTTTATTGTTAACATTTCATTAAAATTGTTTTAGTTTTTTTTTTTCTAAACCATAAGTCTCTCTCCCTTATTATCCCTCTCCCTTCTGGGAAGGGAGAGAGATACTGCTGTTCGTTTAGTGACTAGTACAGCATACGCATTGACAATAAAAAACTGGTTTTCATATTTAAAACAGCCATAGGTATGTTCCAGGTTGCTTCTCTCGTGGAACCCACACATTGACCCTCATCACAGAGTGAATTCCCATTTTGTGCAGGTACCTACTCCCCAAAGGGACTTAATTCTAGAGCCTTCACTTTTTTCAGTAAAAACAAAAAAATAAAAAGTGCTACTATCACTTAATACATGATCAATAACTGCACAAGAAGTACTGCTCTGTTAGTCATGACTGCAATCCAACATGGGACTGTATGAAGGAAGTCTCTAATAAATCACTTGTGCTAACGACGGACACAGCTCTTGCCAGGAGATTCAACTGGCTGCTCCCAATTAAAGTCTAATGAGATTGAGTCTAATGAGTCTAACCTGCAGAAGAGCTGCAAACTTCCAGTGAGGTATGCCTGATTTTATGTTAAATAATTTTTTTGTTGTTTATTTGTAATACTTAGTCCTTTCAGTTAAAATGTGGAAAAAATCATTTTTTTTTTCCTTAGGCTGTTGTA
Source organism: Vanellus vanellus (assembly GCF_965231255.1). NCBI lineage: Eukaryota > Metazoa > Chordata > Aves > Charadriiformes > Charadriidae > Vanellus > Vanellus vanellus. The sequence continues at coordinate 11,453,049 of NC_138905.1, read as the reverse complement.
GCATGGGCGGGAAGGAGTTTATAAAACTACAACAAGACATTACACTAAAAAAAGATAGAAAAGGAGCAAGATGCAAAGAGGAGATGAGAGAAATATTAAGGAAAGAATCAAGAAAAAAAGAAAAGCAATTGAGCAATTCAGTGCACAGTGGAGAGGTGGATTAGCTGAATATATGGAAAAAGAAAAATTAGATTTAGAAAAGATCTATAAAGAAGATGTGGAATCACTAGAAATAAAATGGAGACCAGTACAAAAAAGAGGAAAGAACTGACAGTGAAGCAAAGATGTCTATAAATAGGGTTGGGTACAAAGGATAAGAAGACAAAACAGGCAAAGCAATATTAAAACTTATGTGAAAGGGCATCTTAATGTGGTACCACCCAGTTGTCCAATAAAAGCAGTGCAGCATTTGTCCAGAGTCATAAGACATCAGCAGTTGACACCCGCAAATTAAAGTGCGTGACACAGACTGCAATATATCAACCTGAAAGGGTTCTAGGGAATAGGACAGTGAATGAAAACCTGAGACCTGTATTAAATTGCAAGTTTGGCCATTATCTTCCTATGAGATATGAAAAATGGGAATATAATACCGCCTACCCTGTTGTGAGGATAAAACATTAATTATCATGAAGTGCTCACACATTACAGTGCTGTGGGGGAAATAAGCAGGTAGAATCTAATTGCTGTTGTAGGATAAAGAGTACAGAAAGTATATTACTGATTGATGGACTAAGGGGTTACAAATTGATTGTTTTATCTGAGAGACTGAGAAATTCAAAGGCTAAAGAATGATTGGTCTTCTCATGCCTTTTTTTTTTTTTTTTAAAGTCCAAGCAAATACAGTCATTAGATTCAAAAAGGCTCATCGAAACAGCAGCTGAAAAATGAGAAAGAGGATGTCCTGAATGTGGTACATAAAGAGGAAGAAGGAAAGCAAACTATAGTGCAGCATATTAACATACAGCAGAAAAAATACACAGAATTTAAGTTAGAGTACTCTTCTTCCACTAAAGCTATGATTCTAAAAGGATGAGTGGAGACAAATAAGGACTGGTAGGCAGGATATGTGAGATTAATTTCTTCTAATTCTTCAACATCTAAAAGCTAAAACCTAAAAGTGTTCTTTATAGGAAGCTCATCAACAGAAACACACAGCCAGAAGTGATTCAGCTGACCTTAGACACTTATCTCAGAATAAACAGAGCAGCTCTCCAGAGGCATCCACTGTGACTAGCTTAGATATCTAATTTTAATAAATAAATTTCAGCTACTAATTATTCCTACATCTACTGAAAGAGAAATATATAATATCATATCCTGTGATAAAATGAAAGCTCACAGTATGGAAGAGAAAAGAAATATGAATTTGTTGGAGACAGCAAAGAATGGATGGCAAAAGCAGTTTCGCTAGCCAGTGCTTCAGAGCTGTTTCTATTAAAATCTCTCACTTTAAAAAAAAAAAAAAAAATGCCACTTAAGTCCTCTCAAGCATTTTTTTCAAGAAGGAACAGAGGACAAGAGTCTGTGATGTTTGCATATATAGTTGAGACCTGTTTTCTGAAAAAACAAAACAAAACAAAACAAAAACCCAAACAAACAAAAAAACCCAAAACAAAACAACAAAAAAAACACAAAACACCAAAACAGTATCAGGTCACTGACCATCTTATCCTTATTGCTTCTTTTTTCAGGCTAGATTACTGATCACAATGACAGCACAAGCACAAATACAGCTATTTTCACACTCAAGGTGTTTTATCAAAAAGTATTTAACTGATTCTTACCACCTTAATGAGATAGAAATCATAAGCAAGAATACCCACAGCTTTCTATTCCCAGCAAAGTGTTACAATTGGAATACAATTTTTTCTTGGATTCCTAATCTGCATTTATCTAATTAGCCTTAATTTTACTGAAAAAGGAAAAGCATTCCTAAATTTTATTTTTTTTTAAGAAATATTTGCAAACGAGGTACATGCTACTCGTTCCTGAAATAATGGGCCTTTCAAAGAGATCCAAATCCGCTTGTATAAATTACATCTTTAAAATAAATGTTCTTTTTCTATAATAGAAATGAGATTATTTTTGTTTATTAAGAGTTAATATTGATATTGCAGCTGAAGGAGGATAATTTTATCATTATTATGAAATGTTCACCTTTTCTAAATAGCAGGAATCATAGATCCATAGAGTCATTTAGTTTGGAAAAAACCTTTAAGATCATTGAGTGCAACCATTAACCCAGCACTGCCAAGTCCACCACTAAACCATGTCCCTAAGCACGGCATCTACCCGTCTTTTAAATATCTCCAGGGATGTCAACTCAACCACTTCTCTGAGCAGCCTGTTCCAATGCTCAACACCACCTTCGGTGAAGAATTTTTTCCTAATATCCAATCTAAACCTCCCCTGGCGCAACTTGAGGCCATTTCCTCTTGTTCTATCACCTGTTACTTGGGAGAAGACACCGACCCGCACCTCGCTATAACCTCCTTTCGGGTAGTTGTAGAGAGTGACAAGGTCTCCCTTCAGCCTCCTTATCTCCAGGCTAACCAGTTCACTCAGCTGCTCCTCATAAGACTTGTGCTCCAGAGCCCTCACCAGCTTTGTTGCCCTTCTCTGGATGTGAAGAAATAGAATTTGAGTATGTTTCTCCAGGATGAAGAAATCCGGCCCTGTTGGCAGATGTGCTGAACCAACAAGGTAACAGTGGCTGACATACCTGAGACCGCCACTCTTCATGGTGTAGTTAGAACTCATGGGGAACTTTTTAATGGTATCCCCTTAAGTCAAAACGTTTGTTCTGATCAGCTGGCCAAAAAGCTTAAATGACTGACAGAAAGCACGTGCTCTCAAGCTACAAGAGCTTGTAAATACTTTACTTTTTTAGTATCTCTCCCCTTCACATTTTCTGAACTTAGAATTAAAAGCAAAACAAAACACACCTTTTTTTTTCCTTCACCTTCTTTAACCATCCTTAACTCCCTCTTTGAGGACTGTTACGAAGGAATGAAAAATAACCCTCTCAACACATATATCCCTGTAAACATTCTGGCAACTCAAACTGAACCACAGTCTTCATGCTATGTTTTCGTATTTTATGAAGTCCATATAATACATATGTCCAAAACATTTTACCTCACTAGGCAAAAACACCCATGCAAAAGTTATGGTGATGTTCAGTTTAAATTCTACTCCTTTTGCTTATCTGTACCAGACTTCGGTAACTGCTTTTTAGCTGTGCAACCTGCTGGAATTTTTTCTCAATAGAAAAAGTGAGGAATTCAGCCAACCAGGTTTTCAGGGACAATAATTAAAAGTAAAGAGGCTGAAATAACTCTAGCTTGTGTGCTTAAAAAAAAGAAAAAAAGATCCTTTGGTGCTATAAAAGACAGAAAAGGTGGGGAAGTCTCTAGTCCTAGGAATTAAAACTTTTCATTGTGATTCAAATAATTTCAAAGTAATAACTTAAGCTGGTGTTGAGTTTTGGTATTGTACTCTGTGCTGCCGATGCCATCTTACAGTGTTACTTGTTTCTTGACAGATAGGCCCTGACTCACAGGAACTACTCTTAACTCAGTAATAAAGTTTGTTATAAACTTAATTCCAAGAGTTTAAAAAGGTAGAAAAAAAAAAAACAAAAAACAAAAACTGTCACAGAAATAAATAAATTTGAAAAGACATCTGTTGCAAAACTCTTTTTTTCTGGGGAAAAAAACCCTCAGGAAAGTCAAAGAAAATGAGAGTAAACTCTGGAAGGCTATTTCCTTTGGCGCCTTGCCGGCCCAATCGGGATTCATGTTGTAGTAGTCACCTCAAGAGACTTCCCAATACTATTTAACCGTAACAGATAAGGCAGGCTCTTTTACTTCACACCGTAACCTACCATCACTGGATGGTACATTTAGCTTCAAAATCCGATGTTTAAGCTTTGTAGTCCTGTTTGTAGTGACTATCACCTGCAGTCCCAGGGACTTTAATCAGAACAGACCAATATCTTTCAAATTTAGGTTATTTTTGATGAATTTTACTTAAAGCATGCAAATTTTAAAACTCAGGACAGTAGACTTGTTTGTTCTATCTGGATTCCAGTACCAGTGACTCTAGGTAAGCATATCAAATAGTTCTGCTTGACATGATCTATGTACCTTCCTTAATTGCCTTACAGCAGAAGCATCAATTACAATAGTGATGCCATCAATCTCTAAAGAATACTTGATTAAAAAGTGAAAATGAAGCATGCTGGCAATTCTGATTAATACATTTACAACATTTTTTCTATGGTTTTATAAATTAAATCTATAATGAAGACAAGCAGTTGTATTATCTCAGGTGAAGCTGAGGATAACTTGTCTTCTCCCCGGAAGACAGTAAGATTTTTAATAGTTAAAGCCTGATAGGAAACTTTAAACCACTTAAAGTAAGAGTTTTAGTAGAACCAGGAATTGAAACATCATACATTTTCTCTAAAACGTGGGGCTGGATTTTCAATTTCCCCCAAGCTTATTACAGTCATATGAGTGATCACAAAGTACATGAAAGTAGTTGTTCAGTAACATTTTACATCTGCTTTCCCCTCATCTGAAAAATTTCTTATGAAGAATACAGAATAATATGAGCTTGGAAAAGAGGGCCAGAAAATCGTTCCTTCAGAGTAAAGTAAATTATTTACATTTATAATTTTGATTCTCCAGTCCTATAATTATGATTTTATTACATTTCAAAAAGTGAATGATACTGCAGTCAGGATCTTTGTCTCCCAGCACATTCCCTGCCCGATCAGTAACTCAGACTGTATGAGGCCAGACGGACTTTGAGAATTGGAACATAAAATATGATCTGACTCTTGAGGAAACTTTTGAACATTTCTGAGTTTCTTGGTTTCTTGCTTCTGCAAAATATCTAAACGTTAGTCTTACAGTTTCATTATTGTTTGCCATCCCTTTATTTTCTGAGATTACAGTCAACGAAACAAAAAGAAAAAATTTACTTACATCATTCTGATCATCTTTTGCATTGTAATATATTATATCATTATTCTGTAAGAAAAAAAAAAGTAATTTTATTAGTTTGAAAGTAGAGCATAAAGTTTAAGAGCAATAATTTGTACTAAAATTCTTTTTAAAATAAACCTACATTTCTTTATGTATTCTCTTTGATATATGACAGAATCAGACCTTTGCTTGCTCTCTGTTCATGTATTTTTTCCCATGCTCCTGTTAACTTAATTCATTTAATACTTCTTCCCTGGTAAACTACATAAGTCACTGAAAAGGCCAGCTAGAAAAGTACAGACAATGTTGGACAAAATCCAGAGTTGATAAAAGACTTCTGTAAGCCATTTCTTTCACAGACATACACCGATTTCATTATGCAATTAGGCGATTTATGCACCGTGACATCTAACAGGCAGTAGATATGACGACGCATGGGCATCGCTGAGTGGGTTAAGTACTCGTTGCACACACCTTTATTGTTTTATTCACCTCCCACAGTGAAAATAAAATGTGGGAAAGTACATCACAGGAGAGTCCGGCTGTTGTAGCGTAGAGTGGGTCCTGGCAACTCTGTGGAAATACTGTACCATGTAATTCAAGCAAAACAAAGAAGGAGAAGATTACTGGTTTCCATTGCAAAATCAGTCAGAAACCGTGTTCAGTATAATGACTACAGCAGCTTGAAAATTGGGGTGTTTCCCGTGGAACACGTTTTTGTTTTCTCTCAAAATATTTCTCAACCATTTAAAAGCCTTAAAGATTTAGGCTCACTGTAATAACTTTCCACTAAATAGAATTGCTGTAATGTGCCCTATATTTGCTTTCATACCTTTTTGAATGGAAGTAAGTGATTACATGCGTTTCTGTATGAAATAGACATATACATGTATATAGCATTTTTTAGAAGTCCCATTACAGATTGTGAATAAATAATGAAACAGAGAAGTTACTTTTCCTCATGTCCAGCATTTTATGTAAAATAAGCAGTTGCTGTTAACCTCTAAAATTAGTCTTAATTTATATTTTCAGTTCTGTTTATGCTAATACCTTTGGTTTTATGTATTTAAATAAAAAAGTTCACCACAAAAATATTTTTTCTGTTATAAATACCAACAGGAAAGAATGATTTCAGTAATAATTTTTCAAGTAGGTAAACCAATGACAATTATTACTTGCACTAAAAAAGCACCATGACATGCGTTACAAGGTAATGTAGTTCACCTTTGTGAACCATCGTTTTCCTCACTTCATAAATAATGACATTGTTCATTCTCCTTTGTGATCTTTTTTGAGATCCAAACATGAAATATATTATAGATGAGCTAAATGCCATTCTGAGGTAAATGTTATCAACATTAACTCATCTTCTTTGCTTTTACCTCAAAAGGCAGTTTTCCACTTTTCCATCAAGGAACTCTTCTACCACCGTTTGGTCGGTTATGTGTCAGTATCTGGGTAACTAAGCCAGACCACAGTACGTTACAGACATCGAAGGAAATTCCTTTCATCATTAAAGACCAAAGCTAATTGCTTATTCACTTGACTGTTGTAAAGAAAGGATCATGTGATGCTTGTGGAAGCCTTCATGAAAGTTGGAAGAGGCAAAAGATTCAATTTTCTTTGGAACCTCTTTACTTTGTACATGGTAGTGTACAAAACAGCTGTTCTGTAAATAATTTGATCTGTTTGAAAAGCGAAGTAATTCTTTAGCAGGCAACATTTAAAACTGCAAAGGGCCCAACTCTGAGTGGTACTAGCTGGCAACGTTAGCACAAGTGTTTTCATCACAAGAGGATCTGTTTAATTAAAAAAAAAAATTGTTTCACTTCAGAAGATGGGGAAAAGAATAGTCCTCTCATCACACCACCTTGTGTTGTGTTGTGTTGTGTTGCATTGTGTTGTGTTGTGTTGCATTGTGTTGTGTTGTGTTGCATTGTGTTGTGTTGTGTTGCATTGTGTTATGTTATGTTATGTTATGTTATGTTATGTTATGTTATGTTATGTTATGTTATGTTATGTTATGTTATGTTATAGAAGTTCCCCTGCAATCTCTTCCCTGGAAGCCTTTCTTCAGGAAAAATGAGATCAGGTGAAGTAATACAGACATCCTTATGTGCATATAATATATATAATTCTTTTTGTTTAGTGGTTTCATTTTAAAAAGGAACATTTTCATAAAAGCACAATTCTTTTAGGTCTTCTCTTGTACTGTCTCTCATCAAGATACCAGTTTATTTCCCCACCCAATTTCCATTGCTTGTTTACCATAAAAGTATACCTTGTCACTGACCGACGTAATGCATAGGGGTTTTAACATTGTCCGCTACACATACAATTCTGGTTATCTACTCAAACAAAACAATTCTTTATTGTCACCATTTTATTTTTCTCTTTCTTTTATATTTTTGTTTATTTGTTTAAACTGATCAAAGCCCGTGTACCTGTCTACTTCTACTGAACTAAACAGTATTTCTTAAATCACCTATTAAAGAATTATGTTTCAGAAATGTGATACATTTACAAGTTAATTAAAATAACACCCTCAGAACAAATTAGATTTTTTTTTTTTTATGCTATACATATCTTGTAGTTCATTACCCTGCCTGGAGATATTACCTATATAACACATAAATTAACACTGACATTGGTCATCTCTCACTAGTCTTAATATGAAAAATATGAGATACGCAGTCCTACAACACACTGAATGCTGTGCAGTTCACAAATTAGATTCATGGATCAGTTATATCTTTAGAGGACAATTTTTCATAATTTAACCACTTCTAGCTGACAAGAACAAATTGTTTTGTTGCTGGTTCAAAAGCAAGTAGTTTAGTTATTTATTAACTCCTTGACACAAAGAATTTGAATCTTCTCACTGTTATACACTTCTGCCACCAGGTAATACTGCACACTTAGTCAGCAAGCCTAAAATACAATGTAAATATCCTTCATTTATTTTTTTCTTTATCCAGTAATGCTATGACAGAGAGAGGTGCATACTTGCTGTTACTTCTGTTTGTGAATGAAGGGATTTAGTAAGACAGTCCTGAACCTAAATTTATGGAAGAATTACCTTAGGAGACCACATATGTATAAATTAGAAACTTTAGTATAGTATAGTGATGATACCAGTTCACAAAACTCATGCAGTTGGAAAACTGAAGGGTAGTTTTTATCGTCATTAATTCCCCGTTCAGAGCAAACAGTTTTAGTATCTGACAAGGCTATGCAAAGCATACAAAAATTACATTAAGGACCAGGCCATGAATGTCTTATTTGTGACTCTCACTATTTTCTTCTATTCTGTCCTAATAATCTTTTTTCTTCCCCATTTCCATTGATATTATTATCTGCTGAAGTTAGATTGTTCCATTGTCTTTATATTGCTTTTCATTTCAACAGTACTTTGTTTCCCAGCTTTGGGTATAAAATAATTCCAGTGGGAAACGCTACATATTGGGTAGTATTAATGAATTCCTAAGTTTCATCACACCGAATCCAAAGTTTATGGTCTCTATGGTCTCTATGTCTAGAGATTTGAAGAAACGCACAGATTCATCAAATAGAAGAAAAGCATGGGAAAATATAATCTTTCAGAACATCTGCGGATGAAATTTGGATTCACACCAACACTAACTTACACTCACATTTTGATTCTCCACGTAGCCAGTTTACAGACACAGTCTATTGATTCGACCAGTCAACTGCCTAATCTCAACTCAGGATTACGTGAGTGGAGCTGAAGTTTGCTTCTCATCATGGGAAATAATACTTTCTTTCAATCAAATTCTTTCAAGAACAACAGAAAGAGATCACTTTGCAACAAGGCATATCTGACACTACAGATAATTACATATAGTAAATTGTAATATATCTATGTTATTTTGTTGGTAAAAGCTCTACATCCTCCTTTACCAAGTGCCAAATATGAAAGCTCCTAGTCTTCACTGCCGCATAATGGCTTCTGTAGAAAAACCTTCTCTGTAAATCTTGTGCCAGAATTCCAAGAATCGTCCATGAAATGTGGACCCCGTCAACTGGTCAAACCTCTTTTTCAGTGGAAACATTGTACATGTGATTTTTGAAGTATCTGCTTTTCCAAAAGAGATGTTTGCATTTCGTTCATGAAAGAAAAATAAACCAACCAAACCAACCCCCTGGAAATCTTAAGATTTTCAACAGAGATCTAATACTATCTATTCAGAAATGTTGCTTTCATGGAAGCTGTGATTAAGAGTCCTGAAGCGCTCAGGTCGGTATGTGAGGCTTCCTAGAGAATCTGACAAACTTAGATCTTGTGATGTAGCCCGAAATGGGGTTAGATATACAGGGGAAAAAGAAGGCCTAAAATAAATTCTAGAACTTTGTGAGACACTATAATGGACTACCTGAAAATAATAATAATAATAAATATATATATATATATAGGGGGAGGGGGAGAAACACGTTTTCTGCAGCTTTTCATATAGTAAAAAATTAATGCAACGTGTCAATTTAGGCAGGCATCACAATTACCTTTTTTTCCTAAAAGTAGCAGTTCTGAAACAATTGTAGATAACATGTAGAAGCAAACCCCACAATTTTCTGTGACTTTATTTGCTGCAGAGATGCTAGAAGGTAATGAACTCCCTCAGAAAAGAAAACAGAAGAGTTTTTGTCAAAGGTCTCCATATTTCGAACATTTTCTTCAATGAAACACTGGAAGCAAACCTAAAATTACTGTAGTAGATTATACTGGAAATATATATTACTGCATAATTATTAGTCCATGTTTTATAATCTAAAATTAAGGCCAAATATGATTATTTGAATTTTGTTTTAAAACAGCATACTTTCCATAGCTTCTAAGTATTTTATACAAAATTTGCTAAAGCAATCAAAAAGAGGCAACACATTGAAGCTCCTTTATATTGCTATTAACCTGCTAGTAGTGATAACACCGAGGATTCTTTTATTCTTCAAGTAATGGGGTAGAATAAGAAATGAAAAAAAAAAACCCACAATAGAAAAAACCCAAAATATTACAAATATACGTCTGATTTGGACTGTTCAGTTTAAAAATAAGTTCTTAGAATTACAACCACAAATTTGGAGAGCATTTTAAAATCATATTAGTCCCTCACGCTTTAAAAAGGCACAGAACACTAGTGAAAGGACTGGGAGTCCTGTTGCTCAGCATGCAGCAATAAAAAATAGTAATAATACTGGTTTATTTAATCTTTCGTGCACATACCAGAGGAAATTAGTGTAAATGCCTATAAATGCTTAATTAAGTGTTAGTAAAATCCATCTGCTTTAATTTTAAACAATATTTTCGTGTATTCCCTTGGATAAAGATGTATTAAAAAAGGTCATGCTAATACCTTTAAGGTAATTAAGGTTTAAACCCAACTAATAAATCCTATAACGAATAAGCCAGGTAGTTTTAGTTTAATCCCTTATATAGTCTGACATGCAGTTTAAGGCACAATGAGATACTTCAGAAAAGACAGCGAAATATGGCCTGCCACAAATGAATAATGACATCTGTTTCTAAAGAAAATACTTTAGGGAATAAAAACCCGCAAATAGGGGAAAAAAAGGAAAAAATGCCAACTACTACAACCTCTTTTGTTATAGCTTTGTAATTATGCATAAGTGAAATGGCACAGGCAAAATAAGTGGAAAACTTTTTTCCCTTCCGTATCCATGAGTAGAAATACTATTTACCTCTTGTCTTTAAAGTAAACACAAAGTCCAGCAGTATAATACATTAATTGCAATTATTATGTCTGACCATGGGCTGTAAGAAATGGGTTAGAAAATGCATTTAAAACAGGATCTTGAAAAAGGACTTAGAAACAAGATCTTTTAAAAATAAAACAAATTTTAATCAAAAAAAGACAAATATCAAATGGTTCAATAACATCCCTGTCTAGAAATACTTCCTCATATTACCTATAATATGGGTAAATGAGTCACTTGGGTTGGACATTTTTCTCCAAAATATAATTTGATTAAAGAACTACCTTCTCAGAATATTATATTTCATATACTAATTAAAAGCTTCCAGGTCTGCACTATAATTTATGATAAGCTTTTTTCATCGGATTTGTGTAAAGGCCTTTTCTCAAGATTCTACTGAGGCTAATAATTAGAATGAAAAGATGAAAGTGAAGATTACAGGAAATAATATAAAGGAGCATTGAAGGTGCTGCATATCCTTTGTCATAGAACACACTTTCTTTTAAAAGAAGAGAAAGTTCTATTTATTTAGCATTTATTTACAAGTTATACCTTCACTGAAATTATCAATCTGGAAATGATCAAATTTATAGACATGTTTCATGAGATGGTCACTTGTCCATTCACAGATGCATCAGAGTAATAAATAAAATGAGTAATTTATTAATCATCTGTATTCTAGACAGGGGGACTAAAACGTACAACCTTTACAAAAACAGATAATTTATTAGATAAGGGTAATGTACAGATAAAGATTCCAGATAAAAATACACTATATGAAAAATGCACTTTCAAGCCCTTGACATCAATTCTGAGGGATTTTGATCTAAGGCCAGATCCAAAGATTGCAGTGCTGATGTTGGACAGAATTTAGGCATCTGAGCTGAAAAACGAGATCATGAAACAGTTCATTGAAATCTAAATTTGGAAGAATCTAAAGTTCTGGAAGTACCTGAGTTTCCAGCATTAAGGTATCTTAATATCCTATTTCTATATGGACCTTTGAAGAACCTCAGGTTTCACATCTCTGAAAAGTCTAGAACCTACTTTGTACTTTCACAGAGTCAGGACCTTTAAACTGAAGCCTCTCACCCCTGTAACTTGAGGTACTTTCTGTCATCTAATACATCTTTCTTTTCAATATGTAATAATCAGTGACAGCCAATTACATTACATCAGTTAAGTCACAATTAACAAATGGAATGGAAACTTGTTCTGCTCTCACCTCCTCTTCCCCTTGCCTTCCTTTCTCCTGGCCATAGGAATAGTATAGTTACAGGGCTTTCTTATTTAGAAATATTATTATGAATATTATTCTGAACTCCAAATTTTTACTGTGTTAGAGCACACTATATAGCAAACCCAACATTTGCTTCCTCACATTGACTGGTGACATAATTTTGAAATACATTTGATGTGAATGGTCCAGCTAAAACTCAGATGTATACAAAGAAAATAAAACTATGAAAAAGTCAAACCTGAAATTTTTGTGAAGAAATTGAAGAAAAACATTAAGATAGCATGTATTTAAATGATGTAAAAAATATTTAAATGCATATCCAATATACATTGGACTCTGGTTGAAAGGTAAGTTATTTTGCCAAATCACAGTATTTTTAATGCCTTAAGGCAGGCACAAGAAGAACATACTTGTAACAATAATTATGTGTTACAAATGGGGGATCATAGATTATGCTACTACAACTTCTGAATACTTACGGCTCACGGGAGCTTCATGACCTTGCCTTGATCAAGGGCCAAGTACAATGAGCCATGGCCAAGGGTACAAGGCTGAGTGTGGTGAGCTATGGCACACACAGCAGTGCAAAGAAGGAGTGTAATGAGCCTTGGATTGTTACACTGTGCATCAGTGATTGACAACAACTGAGATGCTGGAAAAATGCGATAGCATCATGGAGAGATTTTACTGGCATCCTGTGACACCTGTCTATAAAACCTTCAGTGACAGAGACTGCAGGGAAACATTGCCACGTGGATGTCTGAGATGCCGAAAAGTCAGGCACCCGGGTGGAATCAGCCCACGTGAGTGCCAAGCCACAGAACCCACAACTGAGACCAGCCAGAGCAAACTTCCCTCGTACCCCAGGCTGGGCTCTGCCGACTCACCGGCACCATGATCGGGGCAGGTCTCGGCTAACTCTGTGCACGGGGATTGTGAGTGTGTGTGCAAGGGCTGCACTGCCACAGCCCATCCATCCCTTGGTCCACTTCACGACATGACCTCTGCAGTGTCATGTTGTCTCACATTCCTTTTCTCACCGTGCAAATATACAATTACGTGCTGATTTTACCACACTTGATTGAATTTGTCTTGTGCAAATTATAATGAAGAAAGCTGAGTAAGAAGTTGGTTTTTATATCACATTCAAAACACAGGACAAAGCCCTGCTACTTTATTAGAAGGTACAACAAGTAGGCTCTTTTTTAATTTTTTTTTTCCCCTCAATGTCCATATTACCCTACATTACACATTTAGTTAGAAAAAAGAGAAGTGTCGTGTATTAAGTTTGCATGCACAGCCTCAAAAGAAGCACAACATACCCCAGTCTTCATATCTCTAGAATTGATCATATAAACCGTAAAGAATAGAAAAAAACTTTTCCGTGTTAAACAAAACTCCCCAATCTTCAGGTAATTCTCGTTGTAACATTGTTAGAGAAACTGCCATTGGACTACTTAAGCTATCAGGATGGTATTGAACTTCCTGAAAAAATTAAGAATGAATTTTAAATACTAACTGTGATTTGGCTGTAGGATTCAAAGAAAAAGTGGTTGGATACGTCAGGTTAAATGTAATACAGCCCCAAGGTGATGAGAAACACGTTAGACAAACACACACATGTATCAGAATCTACAGATCCGTCTGTTCTTCTGAAATAATACAACATACTCCATGAATAATTTCTTTCTAAAGACACCCTATAGCTCAATGGCCTGTGATCAGAAGGCAATCTCTGCTGGACATGCAGATAATTGGTAATATAAAGATGGGATTTTGTTACTTTGCCTACTGTTAAAGATAGTTTTATCTTTATGAATTGTTTTCAACCTTGGGGATTATTTTTTTTTTAATTACCTTTTAGTGCAACTGGTGGACTAAACAAATCAAATGTGGAACCATTTAAGGAATTTTTAATTGCTAAATATCAAAGGCCAAATACTTCACGCAGAAGTGAACAATTAGTGACTGAAGATTTAACGATGCAAAAGCACATTACTCTGGTGTAGTTGATTGTATTGCAGAATGACTGTCATTTCAGTTAGTCAGACTGAGAATTCCTTTTTGAGGTGAATATTCTGACCTACAGTAAAACTGCAAGCACCACTATGCAAGAGTAAGTGCAAACATTAGCCATGCACTGCACTACAGCCACAGTTCAGCACATCATAGTGACTGCATATGGGGACAGATGCCAAAAGCACATAGTTTTACACTTTTAGCCTTTCAGAATTCTGCTGCAACACTCCTGCAATGGAAGACTTTTTTCTTGTTAAACCCATCAGTGACCTTCGTAGTGGTACAACATTTGGTGAATGGGAACTTGTATGTACCTATGAAATGGAAAGAAAACTGTCTAGCTGGCAGGGACTGGCAGTGGGTTCAACCTGACCAAGACTAATTCAAATGGAAGATTTTCTTTGCTCTTAAGAACAGAATTGTTGCAGAGTACCTCTCTCTTCCTAATAAATACAAGTCATGTTAATATAATGTTCGCTGTACTTAAGACTATCAAACTATCTCTCCCCAGTTGGCTATGAGACCTTTTACCTTCTCTTACTGCTCACTTTCCTCTTGAACTTAAACCCCGATACAACAGATATTGACAGTAACAGGCTACTGAAGAGAACTGTACTCTAAATAAATCTAAATGTCTTAGACAAGAAATTAAACATTTCCATAAATAATTGTTTTGTTCACTTTTTCAGAGAAGAGGTAAGTTTAGTAAGTTAAGCACCTGAAGTCTACACTAATTTAGGACGACGGATGAAGGCATCCCTTGGCAGCAGGACTTAAGCTTCAAAGCTCTTAGACTTTATTTATTTATTTATTTTCAGCTGATCAAAGTGAGGAAATTTGCCTGTATTGAGTAGATGAGAAATCTGTCATTTCTGAAAATTGAATTTCCCCCATGGACATAAATAGGAGAGGAGAAACAGGAACAGGCTTTGTATTGCTTTTCTGGCAGTCTGCAATCTATTTGTGTGTTTTGGTTTTCTCTCAAGCAAAAAGCAGCAATTGATTTCAGAAACACTATGCATTATTTGTTACTTCCATCCTATGTGTACCCAGTAGCTAAACTGCCAGGCAGGAGCCCTACATCTAAGGTAAAACTATGAAGACAAACCCTTGGGATAGGCAGTTATTTCCACTTTTGAAAGGGAATATTCTGATATTCTGTAAAACAGTTCAAAAAATAAGGCTATATATTCAGCTCCAAACCTCTTTACGCTGAGGATTCAAAGACCCAGTGGCAGGAGCCCTGATGCAAACCGTATCAGTAGTAGCCAATGGGGCAGGACAAGAAGCTTTTGATCTTATATCATCCCCATTATTTTAAGACTTGATTGTCTGATCCTTCAGTCACTTGAAAACAGTGTTGAAATGGCTTTAATCTCCTTTACTGAATTTTTAAAATTGTTGTTTTGTAATTTTAAATATTGTGGATGGTTTGGGCGTTTTTTGGAAGAAGAATATGATATAGGGCAGCGTAGCAAATATCATCAATTTTGCACACAGCTCTTCAGCCCACACTTTGTTCCGAAGACTTTTTCAAACCATTTTATTTCAGCCTGAGAGGAAACTCACCAAAGTCAACCAAACAGGCTCTGGAACAATCCCCGCATGGACATGTCTCAAGTTATGAATAGGAAGTCACAAATAATATTACTATAGTCCCAGTGGATACAAATACCAAAAATCAATATCCACTCCCATTCAAGTAGAAGAAAGATTTATAATATGCCTCTGGCCTACCCCGGTAGGTGGATAACAAAAGGTAACAATTCAAAAAGCTATTATCCCCCTCTTTTTCTCCCAGCCAAACCTCCCTCGGTATTCTTACCATCTCCCGAAGAACGACAAAAAAGTCTAGGGTTTTATGTACTTGCATGTGTCACAAATGGAAAGGAAAGAAAATGAAAAGGGGACTCCTTTGGAATTACCGAGTTTAAAAGAATCGGTTGCATGCATAAAGAAATGCAAATAACTGTCTCTATACTCCTTCTCCAGTCCTTTAAGTCAAAAACAAGGTAGGCACAGACGATCCTGAGAGACAAAAACCTTTTAAATCCTTTCTTAATTTTGGTAAACATATTCTTCCTAAAGGTTCAGGAAACTGCTAATCTTCTCATCACAGTAACTTCCTCAAAGTATAAGCAACTGCGAATGGCTTCTTTTATAAGGCAAAATGCAATCGATTACAAAGCAGATTTGCAGGTGGGAAAATGAAATTAATTTGTTAGCAGCTAATTAGCCTCTATCTCACACCATCCTATCTGTTTAATTAAAGGAGCAAAGTATGTTCATTTTAATTTATTCAGCATTACTTTCTTTAGTTGATGAAAGAACATGAAAATAAAATAAATAATAAAAAAGAAAACTTGTCTAAAATGATTGCAGATTATCTAGATTGTGAATACTCAGACCAGTATAGTATAGGAGGCTAGTTAAACAATTTGGACATGAATTTAAATCAGAATTGGGGGATATTGGCTTTGGCATTCTGAATTCATTCTTACGTAGGTGCTAGGATGTAATGAACTGGGCTACATTTATTTACATCTCTTACATTGTCATAACTGAATACAGAAAATACGTCACTTCTCCAGCTCCAACAAATCTGCAAAAATCTTTGAAGAAAGAATTTTTTAACCAAGTAATGGGCAAACCTATAATACAACTTTTCCCAAAGAAAATGAGCTTACATTTGTTACAGTTCTCCTGTGTTCTATTCATTATAGCCAACAAAGAAGATCATGTTTAGGAATGTTGCGATCAATGGTTATGAAATATTTCAAAGGAATCGAGGCTTTAGGCACATGGCACTAAAGTGGAGTAAAAACTCAAGAGGGTAGTTTCTCAGTTATTCATGCTGGTGTCTGAAGACATCAGGTCTTCCCAAGGCTTATCCAAACCTAGCTGTGCACTGGGATGGGAGCTGGCCACAGCAGAGCCCAGGATATCTCTCTGGAGCTTCATCTCAAACTCCAGAAGCTAGAATCTGAGAATAAATGTTCCATCTATTTAAAAGTGATATTTTTATCACTTTTTGCATGCAGATTCATATTTATTTAGCCCATACTTGGAGTCAGTCAGAAGCTGATAAAACTAATTAGCGCTGAGCAGAGACATAGATAATGAAAAATGTCGATAGACCACAACAGGAGACGAGGACTTTCGGTGGAGAAACTTTGGTTTGCTTACCACTGGTGTTTTTATCAAATGATAGCCAGGTAAGCTACAATATAGAAAGAAGGAATTACACAAAAATGAAATCCACAAGCCATGACTTGGTTTACTACAGCCAGGTTTAAAAAGATACAGTCTTTTTTTTTTTTTTTTTGGTTCTATGCACAGTTCCAGATTAATTGCCAAACAAAAATATGAAATAACCTGTAACGTATTTTAGTGACATCAATTGCTGATCTTGCCTGTTATTTTTTATATAAACTTGTGTTTAAGCATCTTGCTTTTTACTGCTTTTACTATTTCTTTCTCAATTTTTACTGGTATAAGTTATTTTACCTAAGTTATATGGAAACACAAGGCAATTAAAGAACAATCTGGCTTTGGATTTGTTTGATTTTTTTCCTCTCCTACTTGTATCCCGGGCGGTTCTGTTTTGTTTAGTACTGAACTGTTGGAGCATTTTCCACAAAAGCATCGGAGGATGCACCTAGCATCTGGTTTCCTTTATTTTTTTTGTTCCCCATTTTCAAAGAACATTTGTTTTGGTAGTTTCTACCTGTGTTTCATAGTACTAAGGAAAAAAGCAAAAACAAGAAAGGCCCTTCTACTATCTCTAGAAAATGACAGGACTGGGTGGTGAAAAGAAGTCAAATCCTTTCAGTATTAAAAAAAAAAGAATATTAAGTAATCTTAAATCGCACAGTTCGCTGCCAAGAGGTGTATGAGGTTCCCTGAAATAAAGCAGCTCTCGGTTGTGACAGTGCAAATGCTCATCCAAGCGCCTTACGCTGCTGATTTATCTGAACCAGCTCCTTCAGAAGTTTGGGTGTCTCTGCATTTCGTTGCAGTTTGTGGCATAAACATCAAATAGATGGTGGGCAAAACCCCTGTTGTGATCCACGGAAGAAAACGCAAATAACTTTTCATTTAGCGCCGTTGTTAAGATGGAGAATGAAAAACAGCAAGATGTTGATATAGCTCTTAAATCGTACTGCTCTTCTGCATAAATTCCAGCATACCAGCATAATATATCCAATAATTAAGAAGAAAAGTAATTATGTTTTAATTATTTTTGATATGATCCTTTTGCTTGTAGTGATTGACTGGAAAAGTCTTCATCATTTTATGTTAAATAGTAAAATGAATGACATTTTCCAGCTGCTGGCTTGTCTCGTGTTACTGAACTGCTTCCAAAGTAAGGTTTACTCATGGAGCTTTGCTTTATTGCAGTGATTGTGTGTGAGACGGGCACAAAACGGATGTCAAAGCTGCATAATTAAATTATGATTCCTTCTTAATTAGATGAACATGGGATATTTCTTAAAGCCTGATAACTGCTGTCCACAGTTGCTTTCCTTATAAGACAACAAAGATCTAGCAAAATCATTTAAAGTAAAACCTTAACGAAGCACAGAAGATTGAAATTTGTAAGAGGCCCATTAAAATAATTAAAAGTCAATATGCCAAGCACATTTGTGATGTGTGTGAAGCAAAGCCATCTGAAAAGAAGATTTGGTCTGAGTTGCTTTTAACTTTATTATCTTTTAGAAAGGTACTTTTCATATTTAGGAGGAAACGGAGAGATTTGGGATTTTTTTTTCTGATTTTCATGCAAATTTTATAGGATAAGTTATAGCAATTGCTTTTTTGTATGTTATAACTCTCTAAGCTTTGTGGTACTTAATATTCTATGGAAAACAATGTTCATGACTATTAAATCTCCAACTTTTCGGTGAAAAATTAAAGATTTGACAGGATGATGAAAGAAACATTGTTCTGATAATGTTGATTTGGTTTTGCGTGGTATAATTTCAGTAAGGACAATATTTTTATATTTTGTTAATTTTTGTATTTCATACAGATTGCTATATATTATAATCAGTAATTTAATAAAATAATCTGAATGGATCAAACCATAAATTCAAATGGAATCATTCGCTTGGAGCCAAACATATACTGCAATAATGTGGTTGCTTTTTTTTTCTTAATTTCTTGCTGAAATAGACATATTCATAAGCAAATTCTGTCTTTGTGTTTAAATTCTTTGCCTTCAAAGTCTTTAAGATCACATGACGGTACCTAGACTTCTGAAAATTAATCCAACTGTCAATCTTCTCATTATATTGCCAAGTTTAAGAATAATTACCAGCACCGATAATTCAAAATTCCTGCAACATTATGCAAATGTCTATGACTTATTTGTTTTCCTACTATTAGTTGTTGTTAATTAGTTGTTAATGCCATTAACTGTTGTGCAATTCCCAAGGAAGTAGGGTCTTAAATTATGGGTTTAAAACACAGTGTGCAGCCTTTGAATAACAGTTCAAAAAGGTATTCTGGTCTAAAAAAATATGCTTTTTGTATCTGACCTGTTGTGTCAATAGATTTCCACTAGCTGCAGTGCAAGCTTCATGACATCACTTGTGAATAAATTTGGTAGACTTATGTTGGATATATTTAGATTATTTTCATGGTAAGAGTGTGGAACAGAAAGGGAGAATAAACTTGCTTATAGAATAGTAGTGTCTATGTTACTGCCAGAAGCAAAAAAAAATCTCTTTAAGAATATGCTCTGTATTTTATATAGTCAATCATAATTATTCAAATGGGAAAGTTATAATTCAGTTACTTGTGTCCATCAGTTGCTTAATACATTACAAGGCCAGAGGTGTTCGGATAGTATAAACTTGCTTGTGTAATACAGCCCTCGCAGCTCCCTCACCAAGCTATACTGCAAGGGTGCATTCCCCTTTCTTCCTAGCTCCCTGCTGGAGCCACTTTCCAAAGCTCTTTTCTGAGCCTAACCCCAGTTTTAAGTAAATAATGGCACTTATCTTTGCTGTCAATTCACCCAAAGTTCAGCCGTCACTCATATCTTATCCTCTAACATAACAGAAGATTAATGTCAGGTAATGGAATTTTGTAAATGAACTAGAATAAAAATGTTTAAAATACTTAAAATAACCATTTTCTGCCTTAAAGAACAGAAGTAAACCAGTATCACCACATTGATACTTCATTTGCTCTCTACCATTTTATTTCACTTACAAAACTGACATTGTTATTTTGTAAACTCAGATCACCTACTTAAGTCCATGGCAGCTTTAACCTGACTCCAGCTGCATCCTCTTGATGAAGAACAGAAGCTATAAGTCGCTTGTTTGCTTGTTTGTTTCTTTTCCTGTTTTGTACATTTTCTGTGTTTGGTTGTTGTTTGGTTTTTTGTTTTTTGTTTTTTAATTGGAAAGAGGCTTTGGACTATCAGTGCCACCATTTTTCCCCAGACTGATTTCCATACTTATAAAGGAAAGGCCACCCACATTGATTCCAGTCACCACAGGATAAGAAGCTTTAAAAATTGAGTTGTAATAATACCAGATATTATTTCCCATTTATTTAGATGTAGTAATTTCTACCAAAAATTCCCCCCATGCCCTCAGAACCAGACTAAGCACAAGCAAAGCTGCCAGCTATATAGTGCATTAGACTGCAAGGGCAGTAAAATGTAGCCAAAGTCTGCTATGGCTCTACCAAAATCTTGGAAAGCCAGCCTGGTGGCAGCTGGCTGTCGGTAGAATGGAGAATAGCAATCTCTCCTTGGAAGAAGATCTCTTCCTTAAAACCAGTTTCATCCCAAGCCTGCATACATGATCCCAGCAGTGTGAGCAGAAAGCCTGGATCCTCAGTGACCACTTCTGACTTCATGTTCCAGTTTTGCCTGTTTCTTCTGACTCTCCCTAATCCTGCCCAAGGGCAGAATTCAGAATAGTCCTGGGTTTTAACAACTCGGAGAAGGAAACAGCTAGTTCTGAATTTGCACGCCTTCATAGTTCAGAAATTTCACACAATTTCCAAAATATTTCAAAGCTAATATACATAACCCTTATTCTAGGCAGAGAGTTATTCACAGCATTTTAGCACTTCCATCAGAATCTATGGTAGCACGTGTAGGTGTGAGCTCTTACATTTTATATAATTCACTTTAAAACTCTTTTACTGTTCAACACTTCTTTGAAATTCATCTCTTTTCTAAAATTCAGAGTGGACAGATAGACAAATAACAGAAGATGTAAGGAAAGAGCCAGTGAGAGACATTTTAAACAAAAGAAATCGCCATCTATTGTGAAAAGTCAAATTAAGACAGGTATTTGATGAAAAAGACACGCGGTTAGAAAGGTTCCTGCATACCTAACCAACAATGTCACTGAAAAAGAACTTAACACTGGAAGAACATAATAAAGAAGAGAGTATGAAGTAAATTGGAAAGAATATATTAAATTGATTTGAGTTTGAATAAATGCATCATTTTTTCTCAAAATTTATCCTGTGATGCTTGAGGACTATTTCAGCCCAGCTCTCAACAACACCATTACACAGTATTACGAAAGTGCAAACTGAGATTTCAGAAAGCCAAAAAAGGAGGAACTACAAGTGTTTAAGAAGGGATAATGGAAGGTGGGAACCTAGGCTGAAGAGGAAAGAAGAAGGAATGCTGCAGCAAAGGGGGAAGTGTCTTGTCAAGGACGATGCCATGTTCACATCCAGAAAAGACATAGAGGCATTATGCTAAAAAACACTATTCTGATGAGACCAGCACAGTCTGCATGGTATTTGGACACAATGAGTTGAAAATAACAGACACACGCAAACCACGGATACCGGGGCAGAGCGAATATCAGCCATTTGTGCAAACTGAGCCCGAGGGCCAGGGCTCCTGTCCTGCTGCACTCCACAAAGATGCTGCTCATACTGAACACGCTGAAACTACCTATTATTTTCTTTGCTTGTATGTTCATTTCTGCCCAAATATTCCTGATCTTTAAAATGTGACAGCGGTAAAATTTCAAAAGCACAGGCAGATACTAGTTGAACTGCTTGTGTTCTCAAAGTATCTGAACCCACCAGTTTTAGTGCCTTGCAGACCTGCAAAACCGAGAGTCACCTAACAGTGTGCACCTGTTTATAGACATAAATACACACACACCAGTAGATGATCTTTTTGTGCCTATATACAAGTAGATACTTATATAAATGCATGTACAAGTATACACACAGAGGAAAATTTATATAATTGATATATGCATATACATACCTCCCACCTATATAAGTAGGACTATAAGTAAGCTTATACCTTATATCACCTCAACCTCATTTATGAACACTGAGAAATAGGAAAAAGCACATCTAATAATTCAGAAATGTGTAAGCTATAACTTGTTATCTTGAAGCAAAGAAGAATACAATTTGATCTGTTTCATGTTAAAGCATTTAAAACTCTTGCAAATATAGTACTGCAGAGCTCTCATGCACGGATAAAAGGTTTTGACATATTCAGTTGTATTTCTTTTAATGTTTCCTTATCAGTATATAGATGATATGAGGAGGCGAATGAACTGATTTAAATGCATCCTATTCTTGACAAACATACCCTAAGTTCAATTAGGTGTATAGATTTACACTGCTCTACTCTTACTAGTACATGTAATGGCTTCAGTGAAGTATTCTGTGTCAGCAAAATCTACTGATATGAATCTACAAAGGAAATCCAGTCTTGCTGCCTATGTCATAGTTCTTTTTCATAAAATCAGTAATCATAATTGATAATCATAGCATAATTCATAATATCGTAATTCTTTTCAGAAAAAATAGTGGGATATTTTCCCTACTACTTTTGGTAGAATGTCCGAGAAACTCATTAAACTGATGGATTTTCCCTTCGACATTCCTTCTTCCAATTTTCAACCTAAACTTATCCATAACTGCTATATATCTATTATTTTAGAGAAAATGTGTTTTCTCTTGAATAGCATTTCTTCTTGGTGTTTATTCTTGACACAGGCTGTTTACTGATCTGTAACCACTGTACGTTTTAGGATACAGCTTGCGTTATTCTCCACAGAGAGTATGATGTTTGTGTTTCAAAACACAGATCAATCCTAAACACAGACTGCTGCTCATCCTTATTGTACTTGTTACAGCTGCCCCCAGGATACCTAAGCATCGTCCAGACACATTCGGTGGCATAGTATGCACCAGGAACCATCCTCAACAGACTATGCAGCCAAGCCTATACGAGGTTATGCCCTGTCTTGCATTCTACATGCCTCCAATGTTATCTCAACAGGTTTTATACCCTCAAATCATGGTACATACATGTCCTGATGTAACTGATGTAGCACCTGAAGCATGGGAACTCCCTAGTTTAACGCCTTGAAAATATTATTTTCTAAGCTGCACCACTTCACATTATTTCAGAAACTTTAAGCAGAGAAGTACACAAAAACACACACGCATAAACATCACCAAGAGTAGTCACAAGACCAAGTCCAGTTTGAACATCGTCAGTCTATGCCACTTCGTCCAACAGTCAGGTCTGTAGATTTGTTGTATTCAACAGTATAGATTTATAATACAGGCTTTAGAAATGCTGTCCAGTTCCAATCTTGAACTTATTTCTTAAAGAAATGCCTCAGGGAGCCAGAATTAAGAATTTATCCCCTTCTGTGTATGAAACATGCACTAAGAATGGGCTATGCACAGGGAAACCTACAGATTTGAGATTGCTTCTGTTACCACAGTGTCACTTCACCTTTCATAGTAGTCAGGCTGGCACTGCCAGTCCTCTGCTTTTTGCCCCCCACCCTACACTTGGCAGGAGTTAGAAAGTGTTGAATGAGCTGCAGTTTTAGGCAAGTCCTAGGCTCTGCTGACAAACTGTCTGTGATTCTCATCTCCTGATTTATCCACCAGTTTTCCTTTTTGCCACTCATACATCTAAACAGCAAATCTCCACCTTGAATGCAGAATCTCAAAACATGACTTAAATTAGCTGAAAGTCTTACGCAGCAATGTTAATATCAGCAAATCTTTACAGATATGTTTCATACACATCTTACCTAAAGAAGATTGTATTTAAGTGTTGCTCTGTACATATGTTGCTCATACATATGCTGTGCCAGGGCTTACTATGTTTTCCTCAGTACCGAACTTTATGAATGGCATCCAGCTCAAGGCAAACTTTGAGGCAGAATCACATTGGGGACAAAAAAAAAGAAAGAGACCAAGGGAGATACTGGAAGTGTCTGGAAGTAAATCTCCTATGTCCTTTGCTCCCCTGTAATAAGGAAAAGAATCTCTTTCCAAGTCAGCTGTCAGCATAAGAAATGGCAACAAACATCACTTGGGATTAACAAATGTATTCATAATATTTTCAAAAAAAATGCAACCTTAATCCAGTCTGTGTTTTTTCCTATTGTTATCCCTCACCAAAAGGAAAAAAAAAATCACTCTTTGCTGCAGTAACACAACTCTAGCACAAAATGCCTGCATATATTAGTAAAATAAAACTAAAATGTTTTATCTGACAGGTGGGGAAGTGTTATGGCAAGACCATGTATTTCCTCAATGCATATTTTAAAATACTTTAAGTCTAGAAGTCATTTAAACTACTATACCCACAGCAAATTGGATTAAATTAAACTTGCCTATCTGGAGAATATTCAGCCTGGTAGAAAACTTTTGCTGGAAGTCTTCTTTCACTTTTTAGGTGAAAAAAAATCACACACAAAGCATAAAAAGTTTTATTAAGAGAAAACACCAGAATTTTGTGCAGGCACAGAAAAATATCAATAGAGCCAAGCTCCTTAGTTTTACTGTTCCCATGTGTAACTTGTAAGACATGCAAGTTCCTCTCTTGAGAAGTGGCAATGCCCAAAGGACTAAGAAGAGAATCCTGCCTGAATTAATTATTCATCAGGGATTATTCATCCATTTTTAAAAGCAAAGATCTGTTCTGGATTAGCATAGTCATATTTATATTTATTCTTCATATTTTCAAGACAGTTACAATACACAGTGCTTTAATGCAGTATAATTTGGGACTACCAAATGGGAAACTGAAAATAGAATGATAATATTTTCCATAAACACATATATTACAGGCGGTCACAGAGTTGGCCTAGAGCTCTCAGGACTTGCTAAATCCTAATGTCCCTCCAATGAGACCTAGAGTTGTTTGTGTATTTATTTATACAGTCCTGATTTGCTCATAGCTGAAAGCAAAAGTGAACTGGAGAAAAGTAAACAAATGCGTAACAGGCACCATTTCTGGTCAAATCAGGTAGATTATTTTTTATTGTTTGTTTGCATGATGTAGAAGAATGTTAGCATATTGCTAACATTTGAAGAGTCTCTCTGCTTTGTATTATTCACACCTCTTGCTTTGTGGGAATCCTACAGAAATATCTGCAACTACTTGAATCACATATCAACATTTTCAGAACATAAAAGAGCCACAGTTACAGCCTTTGTTTAAATTCTAATAAGAATTACACCATACTCAGGGGATGGAAGGATAAGAATTCCCAAATCCCTTGAGTAAAATACAGCTTTTAATAATAGGATTGTCTAGTACTCCCAGAGGATTTTAAAGTCAATGCAGAATGAAACTCTTATTATAAAATTTCTATTGTGTTTCAGCTGCAAAATACTACAGGCATCAAGCTTTTTCTGTTTTCAAATAGTGCAAAAGCCACTGTTCTTGGAACATCAGTTCTTGGTATATTTTAAGTACATAATGCCTCGAAAATGCCTTTTTGTTGCCCTTACATTATTAGGCTTTGTCTTTTTTATTATTTCTTTTTTCATGGTATTTCATGACATGTCTCAGTCCTACAAACTTTTAAGTCCCTAAACCTTCCAAATTCCATGTTAGCTCCTTTTTTTCTTTCTAAAGATGTCATGACAAAGGCAGCCTGAAATTTTCATCTAGTATCTTACAAAAATCTTGTGGCAAAAGAACAAGGTAAGCTATCAAGACCTGCATGACTCCTGTGGTTTTGTCATCTGAAAAAAATAGAAGGAAATGGAGTGAGGAAAACCACAAATAACTCTATCCCATGAAATCCAATCCACTCATCTCAGAATTTCAGAATTTTGTGCAGTCCTAAGCCCATATCTGTAAATTCCCAGTATTTGCTCCCTTTTACAGGAAAGATTTTAAAAATATTTGGGGTCTAATTTGCTTTAAAAAAATCTCCAAGGTTTGCTATTATGAATGGTATTCCTTCTCTGAAGTAAGAATCAAATCTTTCTAATACTTTCTGAATTTCTCAATCTTTTGTAACTCTGCCTCCATTATGAAAACTAGATTTGGATGTTCCTGTCTTACTTCATTGATTAACTCTTTGTGCATACTCAGATATATCAGGGTTTTTTTCTTTTAATTAAAAAAAAAAAGAAAAAAAAGGCCTTCTCTCCTCCTATTAATAATTCAAAACCAGTAGAGTTAAGTAGGTTAATACTCCTTTTTCCAAAAAAAAATGGCACATTTCCTAAACTCAGTGTAAAAAAGGGTCAGGTTAACATGAATGTGATGGGCAATGTGGGAAATGAGTTTGTCTAGGAGATGATGTAAACAGAGGAAACTAGTTAGATCCTAATTATATTGACAAGAATTAATCAAGGAGAAAGATACTGTTAGTTTTGATCTGAAAATATTTGGTAAAGAATCTTACAGACAAAATAACAAGCACCCTTGAAGCCCGTTTCCAATTGATTTTACTGATTCGCCAAAGGTAGTAAAACAATGTTAAGAATTACATACCACAGTTTTACATTAGCAACTGAATTTGAAGGTGGAATCACAAAACTAGTTAGCTTCATCTGTGTTACAAATTCAATGAAGTCTTAGAAAATATGCACAACAGCAGCCTGCAGAAAGCTTTTCTTATCATACTTCTCTATTCTAAACTGAAGAACCTACAGGGTGATAATAAATTGAGTACAATAGTAGCTCTTTGCTTTTAATAAGATGTTTGTTCAGAATGCACATTAAAGACTCATTCAAAATGAAGGCGATAATGCATGTGTATGGTGTCTTAATAATGAGAAATCACACCTTTCTTTCTTTTTTTCTTTCCCTCAGCTCTTTTTCAGAAGCTGCACATTTTTAACATGAGTTGCCTGGTCAATAAGTAAAAAGAGAATTAGATGTCTTTTAACATATTTGATTTTTCAGATAAAATGGAATGTTTGAAAGATTCAACAATGAAGGTGTTTCTTCACTTTACTCTAAAAGCTTTTTTGGCAAGTTCCCTACCAGGGAAGCACTTTGCTGCCCAGATGAGATCCTTGCAATGATTTATATTATAAAGTTACACTCATATACTCAATGTAAACATATTAAGAGATGATGAATAACCAAAATCTAAAGACCAAAAGCTATGGCAGAAAAACTAGCTCCTTTATAGTTACATATTTAAAAACCTGCTTGTATATAATATTGATTCCGATTGTAAAGGTACTGTTTGCCATTTTCTTTATCCACTTCCTAATTGGTTTAAAATTCCTAAGGTGTAAAAAAATAAATAAATCAAGGATTAAAAATGTGCTTCCAAATATGTTCAAATGATCAATCATACTAACACTTCTATTGGGGTTATCCTTATACAAGATCACATTGGATCTTATACAACAGAAAAAAAAAAAAAGCATGGAAGATCTTTGTTTCATGGCAACCCAGAATTTAGAGGAAGTCACTGATTTCTATACTCAAAGACTCACCTGAGGGAGTCTAGCAAGTTAAACTCCAGGCAGAGGCATTACCCTTAAAAAGTTTTCTAATGGATTTTTTTTTTTCCTTTAAGACATATTTCTTATATCTAACTAGTGTTTTATAGAACTTTGTAAACCAGAAGGTATCACTGAGACTTCACGAAAATAAGAGTCTGAACATTAGGGGTAGAATGCTGGGGATGGACAAATGGACAGTGAGATCCCATTCCCAGTACGGATTGCCAGGCAAATACTGCACTCATCTGGTGAAGCCTATGTCACATCTCTCCTCACAGGCTTCTGCATGGGCATGTTCACAGTGAATTTCTACATTAAGATGAATGTCTTCTTACTAGTTATGGAGATCCTAGGAAAGGAAGGTGAGAGTGTTTCAAATGCTGTAACTGCCATATCTCCTGTCTCATTTTAAGAAAGCACTATTGAAAAACTTGCAGAAATACCCGTTCCTGCAATACTCACTGTGCATTTTTATAAATCAAAAAGGTATATGTGATTTTATAAGCATCAAATAAACATCAGAACAACCCCTAAACCCTCTCAATTTCAGTAAATATGATTCATTCTTATTTCCTCTGCACCTCACTTTCCGAACACTCCCAGTGCATACTCAGAGCTCTGTCCTTGGGTAGAAAGATGTCAAAATGCAAACAACCAGTGACAGAAAAAAGCTGATTTCATTCCTTTCAGTGAGATATCACAGAATCACAGAATGGTCAGGGTTTGAAGGGACCTCTGGATATCATCTAGTCCAGCCCCTCTGCCAGAGCAGGGTCACCTACAGCAGGTTGCACAGGACGGTGTCCAGGCGGGTTTTGAATGTCTCAAGAGTGGGAGACTCCACAACCTCTCTGGGCAGCCTGTGCCAGTGCTCTGCCACTCTCAAAGTAAAGAAGTTCCTCCTCATGTTAAGATGGAACTTCCTATGTTCAAGTTTGTGCCTGTTACCTCTTCTCCTATCACTGAGCACCACTGAAAAAAGACTGTTCCCATCCCCCTGGCACCCTCCCTTTAAGTATTTATAAGCATTAATAAGATCCCTCCTCAATCTTCTCTTCTCTAGACTAAAAAGACCTGAGTCCCTCAGTCTTTCCTCATAAGAGAGATGTTCTAATCCCCTAATCATCTTTGTAGCCCTTTGCTGGACCCTCTCCAGAAGTTCCCTGTCTTTCTTGAACTGGGGAGCCCAGAACTGGACACAGTACTCCAGATACGGCCTCACCAGGGCAGAGTAGAGGTGGAGGATGACCTCCCTCGACCTGCTGGCCACACTCTTCTTGATGCACCCCAAGATGCTATTTGCCTTCTTGGCCACCAGGGCACATTGCTGGGTCACGGTCATCCTGTTGTCCACCAGGACACACAGGTCCCTTTCCACAGAGCTGCTCTCCAGGAGGTCAGCCCCCAACCTGTACTGCTGCATGGGGTTATTCCTCCCCAGGTGCAGTACCCTGCACTTGCCCTTCTTGAATTTCATAAGGTTTCTCTCTGCCTAACTCTTCAGCCTGTCCAGGTCACGCTGTAAGGCAGCACAGCCTTCTGGCGTGTCAGCCACTCCTCCCAGTTTTGTGTTATCAGCAAACTCCTGATGATACACTCTATCCCTTCATCCAGGTCATTGATGAATATATTCAACAGGACTGGACCCAGTACTGACCCCTGAGGGACACCACTCATTACTGACCTCCAACCAGACTCTGTACCACTAACCACAACCCTCTGAACTCTATCTGTCAGACAGTTCTCAATCCACCCCACTGTCCATTCATCTAACCCACACTTCCTAAGCTTGCCTATGAGGATGATGTGGGAGACAGTGTCAAAAGCCTTGCCGAAGTCAAGGTGGACAACATCCACTGCGCTCCTCTCATCCACCCATCCAGTCACCCCATCATAGAAGGCTATCATATTAGTCAGACATGACTTCCCCTTGGTGAATCCGTGTTGACTACTTCTGATAACCTTCTTTTCTTCCAGGTGCTTTGAGATGACACCCAGAACACGCTGTTCCATCATCTTTCCAGGGTGGAGGTGAGGCTGGCCAGCTTGTAGTTTCCCGCGTCATCCTTCTTGCCCTTTTTGAAGACTGGAGTGACATTGGCTTTCCTCCAGTCTGCAGGCACCTCACCTGTTCTCCAGGACCTTTCAAAGATGATGCAGAGCGGCCCAGCAATAACTTCCCCCAGCTCCCTCAGCACTCGAGGGTGCATCCCATCGGGCCCCATGGACTTGTGGATATCCAGTTTATCTAACTGATCTCTAACTTGATCCTCATCAACCAAGGCAAAGTCTTGCTTCCTCCAGACTTTCTCTGTTACCCACAAACTCTGGGTCTCCCGAGGACCGGCCCGAGCAGTGAAGACAGAAGCAAAGAAGGCATTCAGCAACTCTGCCTTCTCTGCATCATCTGTCACCACGGCACCTGTCTCATTCAACAGTGGGCCCACATTTTCCCTAGTTTTCCTTTTGTCTCCTATATACTTAAAGAAACCCTTCTTATTGGCTTTGACATCCCTTGCCAGGTTCAATTCCAAGGCTACCTTGGCTTTCCTTTCCTTGTTTACTCCCTGAGTGCCCTGACAGTATTCTTATACTCTTCCCAAGCGGTCAGCCCTTTCTTCCACCTATTGTAAATTCCCTCCTTCCACCTGAGCTTTTTCAGAAGGTCCCTACTCAGACATGCAGGTCTCCTTCTTCCCTTGCCTGATTTCTTGCTCTTCAGGATCCTGAGCTTGGAGGAAGTGATGCTTAAATAGCAGCCAGATCTCTTGAGCCCCCTTACTCTCTAGAGCCCTCTCCCATGGGATTTGTCCAAGCAATTCCTTGAAGCGATCAAAGTGAGCCCTCCTGAAGTTTAAGGTTTCAACCCTACTTGTCATTTTGTGTATACTGCACTTAATCCTGAACTCAATCTTCTCATGATCACTGCAGCCCAGTCTGCCCCCAACCTTAACATCCTCCACCAGTCCTTCTTTGTTAGTCAGTACTAGGTCCAGTAGTACACCTCTCCTGGTGAGCTCCTCCACCACCTGAGTCAAAAAGTTATCATCAGTGCATTGGAGGAACCTCCTGGACTGTACATGCCCAGCTGTGTGGCCTTCCCAGCAGGTATCAGGGTAGTTGAAGTCCCCCATGAGACTCAAGGCCTGCGATTGTGAGGCGATTCTCACCTGTCTGTAGAAGGCCTCATCAACTTCCCCATCCTGATCAGGTGGCCTGTAACAGACACCCACAACAGTGTCTCTCATATTACCCTGCCCCTTAATCCTTACCCACAAGCTCTCAACTTGCTCTTCGTCTGCTCCCAGGGAGAGCTCAATACATTCCAGTCGCTCTCTCACATAAAGAGTGACTCCACAATCTCACCTCCCTGGCCTATCTTTCCTAAAGAGAATGCAGCCCTCCATGACAGTGTTCCAGTCATGTGAGCTATCCCACCACGTCTCAGTAATTGCAATGAGATCATGGCCCTGTGACTGCACGCAGAACTCTAACTCCTCTTGTTTGTTCCCCATGCTGCACGCATTAGTGTATAGGCATTTCAGAAAAGGCAATGAGTGTATAGTTTTTGCCCTTGAGGGGTGGTGGGCCTTCCAGTCCTCAAAAATACTAGCACTCTGCCCCTCAAGTGCTGAGCTACTGCCCCCAGGCGCCTCTCTATCGAGCCCAATAACATGCCCATCCCCCTTCAAATCTAGTTTAAAGCTCTCTCAAAGAGCCCTGCTAACTCTAAGAACCCTTTTCCCCCTGAGAGACAGGCTTTTCCCATCTGCTGCCAGCAGGCCCGGTGTTCTGTAAGTCGGGCCATGATCAAAGAACCCAAAACCCTGCTGGTAGCACCAAGTTTGGAGCCAATCATTGACCTACTGGCTCTTCCTGTTAACCCCCTCATCATTCCCTGCAACAGGAGGGATGGAAGAAAACAAGACTTGGGTTCCCGATCCCTTAACCAGTCGTCCCAAGGCCCTGAAATCCTTCTTCATTGCCCTTGGAGTTCTTCTTACTACATCATCACTGCCTACCTGAAAAATGAAAAGAGGATAATAATCCGATTGCCGTACCAGGGTTAGAAGCCTCCTCTTAACATCACTAATCCGGGCCCCAGGGAGGCAGCAAACCTCCCTATATAGTGGGTCCGGTCTACATATTGGACCTTCCGTCCCCCTCAGAATTGAGTCCCCTATTACAATGACCCGCCTTTTGTTTTTACTGAGGCGGTTTTGATTTGGGGGGTGGTCTGACTAGGCCTCAGTGACACCTCCAACCTGGGAGGATAATCATCCTCACCATTGTTCAGTTCCCCTTGCAGAATAGTGTATCTGTTGTGCAGTGGGACTTCAGAAGGTGTGGTGGTTGGGCAGATGCACCAGTGGCACCTGTTGTGTCGGGCAGGAACATCTCGCCATTGCCCCCTGTCCTCCGAGCTACCCTGTTCAGCCGATCGGGGAGAGGAGTGGGAGTTCTCTGCAGTAGGGGCTCTGTCTGCTGGCTGGGTTTCTGTCATGGGAGACAGGGTATGACTCCAGGCATCTATCTCATTCTCCCATTCCCTGATAACCCTCAACCTACTTACCTTGTCCCTGAGCTCCATCACTAAGTGTAGTAGCTCCTCTACCTGGGCACACCTTCCACAGGCATGTTCACTGCTGCCATCCAACACTGGCATGAGAGCAGGGCGCACCCCACAGCCCGACACCTGGGTGGCAACGTGTTCGCACGGGAGCTCTGTCTGTGAAGCAGCATCAGAGCTGGTGCGTGCACAGTTGATTGGGGCTCTGGTTTTCCGCCGGGTAGATACCATGTCTACCTGACCGAGTTGGTAGAGTTGCAGCACCCTTCCGTGCAACCTGTCATGCCCCGCTGGCCCGGTCAGTTCACCCACTCAGGGGGTTCGCCCTTCCGCCGTGCTCCCGGGTGCCGCCCTGGGTGCCGCCTTCGGCCGCCCGCTTGCCGGGTGCGCAGAGAGCCGGCTCGCTGCACTCCTTCACAGGAGTGCAGGAGATATGGCACATTTAATTTAAATTATACATAAATGACAGCTATATGTCACAGAATAGAAGGTGGCACACAGCCCTTGAGAGAATAAAATATTATCCTCCTTAAAACCTTGACCACCTGACTGTCAATTTAAATCAATCATTGGGCATATTTTTTTCCAAATCGCATAGACTTTAGACATGTGAGGTCTTATCCAAAATGAATCAAAATCAACAGACGATTTATTTCACTGGGTTTTGGATCAGAGCATTGTGTGAAGATACAGACAGCTTTGACACTTTGCCCGATTTTAGCGTTGTAAAGACTTTCACAGAATTATGAAGTATATATGACTTCCCTGGGAAAGGCTCCCACACCTACTCTGTGACTGTGGGGACTGGCTCTGGTCTGGAGCCAAATCTAAACAGCATCATTTCTCACAAACACTCTTTGCACCCAACAGGACTGTCAGAGGTACAAGCCATGAGAGACCTGTATCCTCTCTCTGATGATCTGAGAGAAAAAATATTCTAGGTTGGTTTTGTTACAGTTTTTCCCTCTTTCAAAAGACAAGACACATTTACTAAACTGCCTCTTCAGAATGAAGCAGTATTAATTCTGAAAGTCTGGGGTTTCGTTTGTTTGTTTCCCAGCTGAGGCTTTTAAGGTGCGATGTTTTAGCATTTTTGTAACATCTACAGTAAATTACAGACAGTCCTGAAAATCTTCAATCTGCAAGACATGACAAACAGAGAGATGCCTACTGCTGCTCTGCTCTTGCAGGTCACCTCTTGGATCAATTCTTGTGATGCGAGACTTTTTTATCTCAGTTTTCCTTTTTATCTTCTATTTCTTTGCTGAGCAACTTTTCACTACAGTTTTATGCAGCCAGTATTTGCACAAGAAAAAAAAAATCGTAATTCCATAGTAATATTTCCATGACCTTTTGTCTTTACTTTTAAGCCCATCTGGTACTTTAACACCAGCCTGCACATTATTATGACAGCAAATACTATCTCAGAAATACCAGGACTCAGAAAATCATCATTTACACGGAAGAATATAAAATGACACTATTGGTTAAAAGATAAGGCATATTGAAAGGATTTTTCATGTGGCATTTTAATGTGATAATTAATTCCTAAAAGTCTGAGTTTCAGTCTTCATATAAATAAGTGGATGCTAATAGGCCATCCATAAAGGCGCCCCTTGTTAAAATACAAATGAGATATCCCTTATGTTTATACATGTGTAAGTACAATTAATATTGCAACCCAACTGGAAACAAAATTGCTTTAGTTAACCAACCATTGCAAGGCAATCAAATGTGGGATCAAATGTAATTGTAGAAGATCCATTTGGGGAATATCAGCAATTACTTCGTACAGAATTCTCCCCTCCTTCCAATTCACGTACAATTTTTTTCATGCGTCTCTATGCCAGAAAAATAATTCGACCATCACAAGTGTCAAAACCACCCTCCTTTCACTCTGCAGCATACAAGAAAATTCAAACTGACAAGGCTGTTTCATTTAGAAATATTGGTTTGTACCTCTGGTTTGTAACTGCATTAATCTAAAAACATTTAAGTAGGTTTTATTTCTCTGGCTGTGCCTGCAGCCAGGGAATTGAGCAATACCGATGGAGTAGGAAGCAGAGAATGACATTTCTTTATTTGCCTGAAGCTAAGTGCTTAGGGTATGCCTTCATAAACCTCACAAATATTCTCTAAAGATTTAATAGTTTTCTAACAGGTAAGTATTATTTTAGGGCTGTAGATGCAAACTGCAGTTCAGATATTTTAACTGACTTTGTGCTTAATCAGGAAACAACACATTACAATCCAATATTAATGACTTTTTTTCCTTTGTTACCCAGAAGACATTCAGTATTCTTAACTATTATTTTAATTAATATTCCTTTGAATCATTTTGCAATTTTTAGTAAATTAATAATTGCCAAAATTATTTTGTTATTTATCAGTGTAAAATACCAGAATCCATTATGATCTTTATTTCTGTCACTTAGTGAAAAACTAATGGTAAATATGTAAGATACGTGCTCTTAACTCATTTTAGATTTTTAATTTTGCTCTTGATACATTCAATATACACCTAAGAAATATTGATTTATTAATGAAAAGAATATATATGGCCCCCAGTGTCAATCTGTGTATTTAGAAAGCTATGCAAGGTGACAGAAGGACAGGAATATGAAAATACTTTAGCAAACACCAGATATTCTCTGTTCAGTGTATTGCTGTGTCACAGCTTCCCAGGTTCAAATTAATATCAGTCTGAGATTTCTATGTTCATGGCTATTTTTTATTTTGGTAAACATGAACGGTATTTCAGATAAAACAAGAACAAAAAAAATTAAAAATTCTTAAACTTTGGTAAAGATTTCTTTAACTAGTGATCCTGCCAAGATCATGGAGCAGATCCTCCCGGAAATTGTGTTAAGGCACGTGGAGGACAGGAAGGCAAACAGTGAAAGACAGTATGGCTTCACTAAGGGCAAATTGCGCCCAGCAAATTTGGTAGCCTTCTATGAGAGGTTATAGCATCAGTGGAGAAGGGAAGAACAACTGACATCGTCTGCCTGGACTTGTGCAAAGCATTTGATACTGTCCCACACAACATCCTTGTCTTTAAAATGGAAAGACATGGATTTGATGAGTGGACCACTCAGCAGATAAGGAATTGGCTGGGTGGCCCTCAAAGAATTGCAGTCAACTTCTCAATGTCCGGGTAGAGACCAGTGACAAGCGGTGTCCCTCAGGGGTCTGTGTTGGACCAGTATTATTTACATCTTTACTGGGGACATGGACAGTGGGGTTGAGTGCACCATCAGAGAGTTTGTGGACAACACCAAGCTGAGTGGTATGGTTGACATGCTGCAGGGAAGGGATGCCAGATCTGGACCTTCAAAGTTTTTTCCCTGTACTAGGTAATTTCAAAAGACCATATCTGAGAATGCTGAATTTTTATTATACTGTGACATTAACCTGCAAATAAAATCTTTGAAGTCTTTAATGCTTACACGCTTCTTTTGCTGCAAACTGCAATAACTCCCCTTCTCATTGCAGGGAGGTTGGACTAGATGATTTTTAAAGTGCCCTTTCAAGCCCAAGTATTCTATAATTCTAATAAATATTCATATTTTAAATAAGGTGTTAGAACAAGCACTCTGGCAATCTTTTGATTGACACATCCCTTATAGCTCTATATAGACCTTGGCCAGCCAGCCCTCTTTGTCCTTCCTCTTTTGGATTTTTTCCACTGAAGTCAGACCATATATACTCCCCAAGAAGGAATGTTTGTGATATTTTCTCCTTAAAACTCCATAGGCTATTATTCGGCTGCAGTCTGACAGTCAAGGACATTGCTGGTCATGAGCTCATTAGAAGCAGAAATAGATTGTCTCAAAGAGTTTCTTTCTACAGTGACTCATGTGCACTGCTGTTGGAAGGGCTTTCATCACCCAAAACCAAATCCTGGGCAAGAAATAAACCTCATACAGCATGATGTAGACCATTCATAATGCTATCAAAAGTACTTTAAGAACCCTCACCCACAGAAAGTTTTATAGCATATCGTCAATTTTCCATCACAGCCATTAGGAGAATAAATCTTCCAGTGAAAATTAAGTTTATCAGGAAGATCTGTGTGTAAACTAATTTGAGCAGGCATTTTCTAAAAAGTAGGCCAGAAGAGAAGAAAGATTACTTCTGGCAAAACCAGAACAAATTAAATTATAAGAGGCTTAATACATTTATTTGAAATTTAATTGCATAACCTAATGTCAAGGTTATTATATGGTGCACACTGTTCTCATCCAAATTCAAAACAGTAAAGCACAAGCTCAGTTTGCAGTTACTTTATTATAAACCCAACTGCATTTTTCTTTATTTTATTCTGACCGCAGTCTTTGCCTGAGCCACAACATTAATATAAAATCACATTTCAAAATTACTTTGAGATCTCTCTTTGGCAATGAATTCTGGTAAGACCAGAAGCCTCTCTGGTATGACTGACTTCTATTGCAAGTAAAGGGCAAAAAAGAAAACCAAAAGCTGTGACAATGTTTTTGACCTGACACCAGTGTGTACAGTAAGAAGCAAAATGATTAGAAAGAGCATCTGACTGTGTTCACACCATTCTGCACTGGGTCCATCAAACCTGCAGGTTTGTGTTTGTTTTTTTTTCTATTCAAAACAGAGACAGATTAGGGGGAAAGTTTGCTGTAGCATTCTCATTATTACATCCATATGGGATATGCGCTCTGTGTTTTACTGTATATTAGAAGCTGTGCCTGTGCAGAGAGCACACCTCTTTGCACTCCTAAAAGCCAGTCACTCTTATCTGAATTATTTGGCCCAACCTTAGCAGGTTTTTTTTTTTATTTTTGGTGTGTATGTTTTCAGATCTCCAAGTGTCTGAGGAACACTAGATCAGAAGAGACATTACAGAAAACCTTTGTGCATTTAACTGTGCCACTATGATTCCAGTGGATGTGCAAACACAGACTAGGTTTGTAGCAGCATCACGTAAAAGCACCATCTGCTTTTATTTCTGAAGGAACAGGTAATGCATGACTTTGACACTAGCAGGGAACTGTAGCTTAAAATTAACAGCCTTATAATCATGCAGCACAATATTAATTTGGCTTGATCGGTAATAAAGTACTGATGTTGTACGTTTTACAATCATCTCACTTGTTTTTCAGTAAAGTCTGAAATGCTTGAAGAAGACAGTTTAGTGTTTGACCAAGTTAGGGCCTGTTTCAGTAGTACTAGAATATTGAAGAGATGTAGTTATTTAATTACGGAAAAGGATTCTAAAAAAAATAGTCTATGACTCTTAATATGCTGTCATGTAGATAAACAAATCCTTCTAGAGTAAGCTTTTTCCTACTTTTTTCCACCACATAAGAAAAAAAAAAAAAACAAACAACTTATAAAAATCTTTTCTACCATTCTGTGTTTCAGTGCTTGGAGTGGCACACTTTTCACTTATGGTAAACATCACTCAGATGTCTTCTCTGTAATCACTCCTTGTATGTCAAAACAAACAGAAGTCTTGTGTACACCTCATTGCTACACCCCTGGGTTTGTGAAGCTCCCTATGAGCTTCTGAAGTGAAAAGTGCACTTTATTCTCCAGACACCCAGACTGAGACTCTGTTTACTGTATAAAATAAAATGTCCATTCATAGTCAATGGCTTTCCCTGTGGTGGATATATAAACAACAGGTTTGTAAGAATATAGTTAACATTTCAAAGAGGAAAAATCTGGGAAGATTAAAAGAAGAAAAACTTACCCCAAACTCATCCCTCCACTGATGTGATGCTTGGTACTTCTCTGCTTCTTTAGCGAGGCGCTGAAGACAAAGAAAGAGAGGACATACATTTTAGTCTTTACTGCTTCTTCACACAGGAAAGGCTTTCTTTTTTAATTTCTTCATATACATGTTTTCTCTGTACAATTTTCTCTATACCTATGCTTTTTTACACTTATTTGAAAATTATGTGCATTTGAGTAAAGATGTACGATCTCATTTCAAACATGCTATTTTCTGTATCACTTGCTTATTTAAGTACTGTAACCATGCATCAGAAAGCTTAACCCTTATTCCAATGTCATTTAAAAAGTTCAAGTTCAAAATCCATCAATATCCTTCTGAAAATACTTTCTCTTTACACACACCACCTTGCCTTATATGTATTAATTTAATCTACCATCCAATGTCAAGTATTATGGATATTTGTTTCTCCAATTAATTATTTAGCTTCAATTATAGGAAGTACTGGCATCCCCTGTGATTGTTCGGGAGCCATAAAAACTCAGTAATTGGGACTAGCTGTAGTCTGGTCCCATGGACTGAACACACATTAGCAGTTGGAGAGTAACAGACATGCTCCTAGAGGGCCTTTTTCCCATTCATATTAATTTGAAAAAAATCCACTTTGTCCACTCGGCCCCACGGGAAGCAAAGCACAGCGCACAGGAATGATCAGATTATGCTCTTTCGAATCAATCTCTTGTACAGACACTTCCATTGGGTTGGTGACGTGTCCCTCCTCATACAAAATCATAAATTCTTGAAAAAAAGAAAGCTGCTTGTAACACACTTATGAGAAGTTCACCACGATTTTGCATGTCCAAGTTGCCACACATGATGTGTGTTCTGCAGCTGAGCTGTCCACAGCATCCCAGTGCCGTCAGCCCTGGAGGCAAATGCCCAGCCTGAGAGCAAGCAAGCTCGCTCTGAAGAAGCAGCTACCTGATGTGAACAAAGTTCATGTGGACTCAGCCATGTCCCAATTGTTGAGTGACTTACTTTGAGGACTAAATCATTTTATAGCCCAATAAACATTTTAGCAACTGTTTCTGGGGAGTTCTGCACAGTAACTCTGATAATCTTTTTAATATTCAGACTAATTCCTACACAAAATGAACTGGTGGTCTAAGTCACGTTTTCAGTTGAGTTAACTGTCAGTTCTTGCTAACGACCAAGAAGATTATGACCAGAAAGTTCAGGCCAGCTGGAATCGCAGAGATGGTGGTGTCAGAATCTCACCCCAGCCCCAGTCCGGGACAGCAACCACTACATTATCTGACCCCGTGAGGGCAGTCCCTCTAACAGCTATTAGGATGATAAATCTCGCAAAGCAAAACTTAAGACCTTCTCCTTTCTTTTTCATTTGCAGTCACCCTATATAAACAAAAAAAAAGCCCCTAACAAACCTGTGTGCTCTGCTGCCAGAAAATAGGTGTCCCCACTCATTCATTTTATACTCAGTTCAAATGGTTCTTAGCTAATAGGAAGTTACTGATATATATCTTGCAGGCGCTGCCAACTGGAGGTACCCTCCAGAGTGGCCAAGTATCACATTTACAAGAGAAAAACTATAATGTAATCAGATGC
This sequence comes from Vanellus vanellus, assembly GCF_965231255.1. Taxonomy (NCBI): domain Eukaryota; kingdom Metazoa; phylum Chordata; class Aves; order Charadriiformes; family Charadriidae; genus Vanellus; species Vanellus vanellus. The sequence goes on along the minus strand of NC_138905.1, from coordinate 11,413,414 downwards.
ATTACAGTGGGAAAAAGCACAGTACAACTCTCCCTTGACAGCACTGGAGAAACACCTCAGATACCTGCAGTATTTTCAGGGTTTTGGTAATATACTAGAACAACTTCAGCCACTTAATTTCTTCACTCACTAGGGTCAGTTCTGCATCTAAATTTGGCCTATCCTCTGATGAGCTCGAGCTGATTAGGTCTTGTATCATCAGATTGTAGCAAAGCAAGGTATGACACTTACTACACACGTAAATAGCAGCAGTTAACACTGCCCTCAGCTTTCCCTCGCAGTCTGCGTCATTACCTTAAGGTACCCACTGAACTGCAATTGTTTTCTACCACAGACAGTAGAACCCAAACGCACAAACTGATAAATGGATTATGAAGAGAAATGTATGACGAGCATTAACATCACTATGAATTTCGTGTGGAAAGAACTGCAGCCACGCTTGAAATTCCTCAGCTTCATGAAATGTTGGTAGATTCTTCAGCTAACCTGTACTGTAAAGCAAAAATGCTAAAAGCAAATTTAAAAAATAAAAGGTTTTCTTTGGTTGCTTTTTGTTTGGTTTTTATTTGGGGGGGGGGGGGGTGGTTTCCAATGGAGAAAAAAAAATATCCCCCCCGCATTCTTCTCCTTGAAGAATTTTTCAGTCAAGTTGAAGTTAGAGTCCATCCTAACTGTCTAAAAAACCTGCTAAATTGCACTATGTATAACTTCAACAGCTCTTTTTACCTTAAAATAGCGGCCAAAATGTGAAGTTGTCATTTGAGGTATGCGTACAAAGCATAAGTTAAAGGTTGTTAAAGGTAGTCAAACTCGTATGAAAGCACGTGCAACCAGTTACAGGGATGAGCAATGGGCAAAGGGCTGTGTTCCTCGACTCAACCAAACAAAAACCCACACATGACCACCAACTAGGTCTCTCATCACCCAGCTCGTATCCAGCAGAAGACTTCATCAACTTTTACGTGCAGGCTATCACAAGGGCAAGGATCACAGAAGGACTTAATTTTCAATAAATGAGTGTTTATTTCAAAAGATCTGGGTTGATTGATGCAAAGTCTTTGCATGCAAAAAACAGAATCCTTCTCTCCTGTGTAATACCTTTGATACTTTTAGGAAAGATAAGGGAAGAGTATTCAAAATAAATTACAAAAAAATTAAAAAGTATCTTATGAAGCTAAGGTGTTCTGAGAAGTTCCTCATGTCTATGCAAAGAGAAATGCTACTGCTACAGCAACATGGAGTCTACTGCTGGAGACATTCAGCCCCCCCAGAGAGAGCTTTGTTAAGAGCAAGAGTAAGAAGTCAAGACTCTTGGGTCAAAAATAACTCAACTGTGAAGCAAACTCAAATTACCTATGCCCTTTATTGTGACAAAAGGAGAGACTAATTTTTCATCTCTCTCAAAGAAATCACGCCTGCTTCCTTTTGAGGTATGCAAATGTCAGGTTTTGCCTTCCCTGTTTCGACGGAAGAGTCTCTGGAGAGCACCAAGAGAGGAGTTCCACACCAGCAGGCTGACACCTGACACTCCCCATCTTCCCTCTCATTGCAATAAGCCTTTAATAAGGTAACACCTTCTTTAACACCATGACCCACGGCAGTTCCCTACAGGTTTCTCCAGCAAATACCAAAATGTTGAGATTTGGATTTTTATATGCAAGGAAATAAGCAGAAATTGTTCTAAAATGAACATGCAAAACTATTTCGTCTTATTAGGCTTTAATCATTTCTTACTCCACGCCTCTATATGAGTACTATGAAGACAAAAGCTGGGAGATGTTTTTAGGCCTGAATGAAGCTTTATTTAACACCTTTTTAGATAGAGGGGACAAAAACCCAAACATCACTAAAAAGGGGAGAAGGAACAAAACTAACACGTAACAGAAACATTCTGGCTTACTTCAAGGTATTTTAAAAAAACCCTGCTTTTTACAGGCTGCTGGAGACCAAGGTTTCTCAGATTATGGCTGCGACACTCAAATTACTGTGAAGCAGTACACAAATTGAGAAAAGAAGACCAGGAAGAGAGGGCTGCAAAAGCTAACAAAATGCTGTTATTCTATTCCTGTGCTTTTGGAGGATGCCTGAAAGAGCTGTGAGATGGTGCTTCTAGGTAAGGGCTCAAAAGGGCCATTGCTATCAAAAGAGCAGCTGATGTCAAATTTAAGGTGCTTGGAAACACTGTAGTTAAAAAAGCATTTGTTTAATAAATGTTCCTAGATGAAACAATTATTTCTATTTCTTTTTTCTTTTTTTTTTTTTTTTTTTAATGAATAAGACCTGCTTGCTGTCTTGTTATTTCTTAAATATATATAGTTCAGGGTGCATTATCTTCAGGAACTTTCAGAACACTTAGATCATCAATAAAAGAACAATTATCCCTTGAAAGACAGCCACTGATCACAAACGTGTATTTTTAATCAAACTTTGAAAGAAGTCAAGAGTAACCTGCCACTAGCATTTCCTTAAATCTTTGGAAGAGGATTGTTGCCTTTAAAGCCAAACAGCTATTGGGAAAGATAGATACAAAACTATCCAAGTGTTATTTACCACATCAACCTATGGACTTTTCTTTTAACTTTTAAAGTGATTACTAAAGATTAAACAAACCAAACCAAACAAACAAACAAAAAAAAGCCAACAAAAAAACCACCCAAAACCAACCAACAAAAAAAAAAAAAACCAAACCAAAACAAAAAAGCAAAGCCCAGCTGCCTGTCAATCTCAAACCCGTCCATTTTCAAAGGTCTTGTCCCCAGGTTCCAAGCGCGTTACCCTCTCTGAAAGACAGTCTTTGATGTAGCACAGACTGCAAGAAAGAGACCTGAAGAATCTTTATCTGATCTGTAAAGATCAGCTCCCTAGAAGGCCTATTCATCTTCCAGCCTTCATTTTTGTGCGCATATGTCATATCTTTATCTCCTTCTAGCCAGCACTGAAGTCTGTCAGCTAATGGCCCAATTACAATTATATTCAATACAATGAAATCAATCTTTTTTTGTGCTTCTCACTCTCCTTTAAGTATTTTATCTTGAAAATAATATTTGACTACCCCTTGATATATTAAGCTATTATAGAATGTGTAAGCTTAGAGTCATTAGACATCGATAGCCTCACAAAGCTTTCTAAAATACCAAATCCAAGGAATTTTTAGGTTATTTTAAGAAGATAAATACCCAGGGAGAATATATCAATATCAAGCTTAAATAGAACAATGTAGAAACATACCATGAACTTCAAATCCTGATTTAAAATATGATCCAAACACTCAATCTTTTTCCTGCATGAACAGTGTAAAAGCCACAGAATATATGTAAAAAAGTTTCAAACAAGGTTTTCATATATGTATGTGAAATACAGATATTTTTCTTGTAGGTGATTATGAATTGTACATAAATTCCAAGAGATAAATATGAGGAAAAGGTTTTGTAAGACTGGGACAAGGTGTCTGAAGTGCCAATGGAAAACTGCCACTGTTATTTCACTACAGCTTTAATACAGACTGACAGAATTTTACAGAATTGCATTTTCACTTCAGTAAGCTTTTACATTCTGTATTAAACCAAATTAGAACTACTTTCTTCCACCTTGATTCTATTGTCTTTACTTGCGTGGAGTATGTTTTATTTTTGTCGTAATTCTTGGTCATGAGTTAGCCAAATATCCACGCATTACCATATTCATTAGTTTGCTATTACCCTATTGTATAAAAAGACCACCTGGTTTGGCTCAGGGGGGTGTGATTTCAACAAGCAACACTTGCAAATTGGAAGGTCAGTATCCCAAAAGTGAACATGGAAGTATTAATGATAGCAATACCATGACCCCCACATAAATACATGTGGATTTACTTTTCTTTGTCTTTATTTCCATACGCCCAGTGGGGCATGGGAGGGGTTAATAGTGACTATTACCTTTTTACATGCAACTCTCAGGAAGATATTTGCTATGGGACCTTTCTCACAAGTGGGTATTCATAATAATTATCAGCACAAAAGCTGATCTAAATTTGATGAAGCTGTGGCACACTAGTTTTCAGAAGATGGTCCAACCCATAAAACCATGTCTTAGACTGAATCAAATACATACCTAATTTTGCTGATTTAAACTGTAACCACAGGGTTTAAGATCTCCTCTTCCAAGGAATTTTTATTTTTGCTTTTAAAAATATTTTGATCACTAACACTGTAGCACATAAGTTACCAAGATAATTCATATTTCCCTACCTCAGATAAGAACGGTTATCCCGTGCATTGCTGTATTACATTACGTAAATGCCATAATCCTCAGTATAAGTGTAGCCAGAATTTTAATAGTTACACAGATTTTTTTAAGATTTTATTTTTTTTTATGATGACTAACAGTAGGTTTTTGGTTTGTGCTGCTCTGCAGCATGGGTTTTATTTCATGTATTTACACTGCAGAGTCACAGCCTCTCTCCTACTCTGGCATCTGCTGTGCCACGTGATGGCAACCTGATCTGCGGTCTGTTAATGAGCAGATCTGAAGCATATAAGGTCACAGACAAAAGAGTATGTTTATAATTGGTCTCCTATATTCAACATAGACCTCGTATGATATATTCCCCGGCTACTCTCTGGAGCCAGATTCACTTTTGTCATCTGAGGCAGCAGATGAGTCATATTTGTAAGGAAAAAGGGTATGTTAAAGGTCTGCTGACATTGTGAGACTTACCAAAGCACTCCTCATACAAATTACTGGCCTAAATTTATACCTAATCTAACACAATCAGCAATTAGTACAATGTTTGAAAAAGCGGATGTTATTATACTCTGGACCATAATTCAAAATAATGACTCAAACTTTGTCTTCACTATTAACCATTACCAACATCCTAAATTGCTGGATTTATTTTCTTTCCTAATCCAGTTGTAGATTACAAAACTCAATTTTAATTAAACAATAAAAAGAAAATTACTTTATGTATTTGGTATGCTTGACTAATGCATTTTAAGCCATTTCTGCTTTATTTGCATGAACAGTAATTCTATTTCAGACCTTCTTAATCAGTTTTTCTAACAAGATGACCTCATCTCCAACACAAGGCTGTCATGTTGGCTAAAAAGAAATCTAATGGAAAAATTTTATTATCACCTTCCATATATTTAGAAGACAAGGCTTTAAAGGATTGCTGTATCTGTTAACAACTGTAGTGAAAATCATTCTGATTCAAGACAATCTTTATTCCTATTGTTTAATTAAATAAGTGAAGGAAGAATCAGGCTGATTGTCCACAGAGAAATTTTATTCTTCTGGTGGTTTTCCAATTCCAAAGCAGAAGACTTAAAATAAATGAAGGCACTGGTCTAAATAAGATGAGAAATCAATGGGAAGTCAATTCTGAACTAGAATACTTAAGATTACAATATGGCAGGTGAAGTTAATGCTTTCTGACATGAATAATCATATTGACTTTAATAAGGAAAACTGAAATAGGGACACCCTAAGCAAGTACATCACAGAGGTGGCTTTGACATCTAAAGCATTGTGTACAATCACCTGTCTCTGACAAAACTGACATATAAGAAAATTCAAAAAGGATAAAACCAAAAGACCATTTGGCACAGTAACACTCCTCCACTACATAAAAGCAGCCCTTCTTTAAAACATGAACTAGAAAGAGCTCTTTTCTCCTATTTTCTCCTTTCACTTAATGTGTGGATTTAAAAAATGTAGCTAATGGTAGCAAATTAGCAAACAGAGAAGGATAAAGTGACACAGTACCAGTCCTTCTGCTCCTAAAAGAGTGCTGAAAGTGTTTTTAAATATATTACACTAAAGTAGGATTGTCAGTGAAGTTTCAGTAAGAATCTAAAATTCTTCAGTAGTAGTCAAATGTATAGTCAATGATGTCAAACAATATTTGATTCTGTCCTGAAAAAGAATCACAGAACTGCTGGAACTGTATACACCACTGAAAATCATCAGTGGAGAATAAATAAATAAATAAATAAATAAACCTAAAAGCTAAAAATCATACATTTAAACTTCTGGAAAAGTGGTATAACAGTGGTATATGGCAGCTGCAGGGGGGATGCTGTCAAGTACCAGTCAGTAGCTGTCTGCAAATTTAGCAGTTGCCACCTCAGCTTGATCTCTAATGTTCATGACCCTGACTAGTCAGACCTTTGGTATCAGATGAAAATAAACCTTACATGAGCAGTCAATGGGATAAATGAACTGCAGGTGCAAAAACGTTGCTGGACGGCACCTTTCTGAATACCAGAGAATAAGACAAATCAAATACAGTCACAATGAAGAACAGAGGGAGCACAAAATTTTCTTCTATGATAGGAACCCTAAATACAGTCCATGAGGTATGAAATATGGTTTGTATGAAATATGGTTTGTATGAAACATCCCGCAAACTTAATATGCTGCAGAATGGGTGTACAAAATAATTCTGTTCAACTATTATTAAACATCAACAAGGAATGTAAGAAATTCTCATCAGAAAGCAGAGAAGCAGCACTTTGTTAAATTCTATACTTTCCACATTTATGGGGAGAGGGAGGGAGGAAGGAGGTTCAGTTCCCAAGTCTGAGTTTTTTTCTAGGAGCAATCAGATTTGAGAAGCTGGGCAATATTATGACAGCTTGATACTGCCAAAAATGTTTCAGTGGACAAGAGAGAAAGATAGAGACAAATGTAGATAAAGGCTTGAAGAAAAACAATCTGAAAAGAAGAGTAAGAAGTAGTCTGCCAAATGTATCTTGACATCCAGCAGTGAGATTTTGCAACAGTAGTGCATAGAATCAGCAAAAGACACTTTTAACATATAATTTGTCCTTCTCATTTGCAGATATTTCAAACCTGTGAAGGACACATGATGAAACCATTAGACTGAAATTGCCAACTGCCCTGACAAATCACAAATTACGGAACACCTAAGAAACACAGAGTTTCTTAGGAAACTCTTCTAAGCTTAGCAGCTGAGCCAGTAACCTTACAGGCTGGCTGTATTTGTTACAAAACCAACAAAACTTAGATGCAGTTCAGCTTGCTTCTCAGCTCCTTTAATAACTCCTCACTAAATATCCAGAAGAAAAAAAAAAACAACAACAACAAACAAAACAAACTTAGCAGCTCAAAATTTATACCTGCCAGCAATTCCATTAAAGTCTGACTAGGATCCAAATGTGAACAGACACAACTGAAATACACATGTTGCTGCCTAATTTCAAAGGCAAAAGCAGGAAAAGGAACAAATCAATTCAATCCCTACTAAGGACAGGGAGAAGAAAACATTGATACAGGCTTGCACCACTTATGCAAAAAAAAAACCACTAATGAAGTCAGTCATCTTTACACAAATAGGGGATGCAACAGCAGTTGCATTTTTCCTCATCGTATACTCAAACTGAACAACACATTTACCAGAATGTTCTATTTCATATAAGTTCAATAACAATATATCATTATATCAATGTACTTTTGATAAAACTTGATAACCGTATTTGACATATATAAAATATTTTGAATATTCAAATTGCTGTTTGCAATATTTTTTTTTTCCATTTAAAATGCAACTCACAGAAGTGGAGTATAGCCAGGATGAAACATTATATTTAAAGAAATGTAGCGAGTTCTGGATTTACTCATACTTTGTGTGCTACAAAAGACGTTTAGATGTAATGCTGTTATAATCCCAAAAGAAGATCAGAAAGCTGGCAATTTAAAAACTCTGCTGAAGACACAATTAAATGTCTCTTTGTCACATCATCAGAAACAGCTTTAAGCTCTCTTCAAATTGCATAGTTATTTACATAAAGAAGAACAAAATCCAGATTTTCAAGAAATAACAAAAGTGAACAAGAGATCATTACCACCTCTTCCTCTGTAGAACAGGACTACATAATTTTATTTCATTAAGACACATTCATATCCTAAACCAGCCTGATAAAGTCGACAGTAGTTAATGATTTATAATAAAACTGAGATAACACTGAAGCCTTCTTTAGCATTTCCAGAAATGGGCCTATGGAACATGCGACTTTATTCATAATAAAATTCAGAGCTTGAATGGTAGAACCATAATGTGAACTTAAAAAAAAAAGAAAAAAAGCAACAAAAAATCAGCATCTTCTCCTAGGTTCTCAGATGTATAAACTAGAATCAATCTGAATTTGACTGATTAGAAGTCTGTTAAAAAATGAATCCACTTCTCAGAGAGAGAGAGAGAGGTCAGATAGATAAATAGATAGAAAGATAGACAGGCAGATAAATAGATAGATAGATAGACAGACATATAGATTCAAAAACATAGATGAATAACAAACACGGCTTTAACAAGGCAGGACAGTGTATTAACAGCTTTGCATGCCGAGGAAAAATATGGAGCAGGTGGTAGGCTATAGCTGCTGAATAATCAAATTGATCTCATCAACAGTCAGTGGGTGAAAGCCAAGGAAACATGTTACTGTTGGCAACAGCAGAAACAAATGATACATTAATACTGCATGCTATTTCAGGCAACATTTCCCTAATGGAAGTAATTCTAGTCAAAAGAAATAAAAAGTGTTTAACTGAAAGTCCTGGAGAAAACTGATTGCAAAGGAAAATGACCTTCTACTGGCAAACCATAACAACGTTTGGGTTTTTTTTTTTTTTTTATTTTCCCAGAGATAATATGTCAATTGTGACAGCCATGCTGGAAACACAACAAAGCCTCAACTGCTCCTCCACCTGCTCTGCACTGGGGTAACAAGACGCTCAAAGCTCCTTCATTTCTTTCTTATTAAATGGAGCGTAATAACACGCTGCTTCTAAACCTTCCCAAATTTAGAAACCTATTAAAAGCGGCGTTGTAATTCCTCTTCTGTATAGGACTACGTGGGATTTACTATTTTCTTACTACAGAAAACTCTTTCAGATTGTAATGTAAAAACACTCTAAAATTAGTAGACAAAGATGTAAATTGTGAATGCTGAAAATGGTGTTTTCTACCTTTCCTCAGTCCATTTAGCCTCTGTAGTATCCTCCCACGTCCTTTGAACACGTGAACACAGAAGAAACTCAGCACTTTTATGCTTGTAATTAGTTTATACTCAGATACACCTTCATTTCCCTGCTCTCAAATGCAAGTTTTATCCTAATGTAGCTGCACAGTCGTTAATCAACAGTTGCTGAACATATAACATAAAACACTTTTAGTCAATGTGATCATTTCTCTTCCAGGCAGAGGTCCACCAAAGGTATATAAGTATTAAGTATATACCCATAGGGATAGCTATTAAAAGTTCTATATTAATATATGAAGCATTTCAGCAAATACTTAAGTATCTCTCAAGGTCACCAAGTTCCATAAGAACTGTTATTTTAGGATGAAATGCTGACTCTACTGAAGTTCCTGTGACGACTTTCCTTGTCTTCACTGAGAAAAGTGCCTCAAGCCCTGTGTGTGTGAGATCATGAAATTCATAACCAGAGACACTCTTCTTCTAGATTTGGTGATCACCAATAGCCATGCATTGTTTTGGCCATTATTCATCCCTTGGCCATTCAGCATCTCAGCATCTTCAGCGGTTTGAGCCATGGGTCATGTGACATGTCTATGTCATATATCGGACAAAGCATCACCCTTTTCTTCTAGGCAGTACAGTGCATTTTGGGGTATTCCTGTGATTATGAAGAAAATCTAACCTTCTTCAGGGATACCATTAGTATGTTAAGCAAGAAAGTCGGTTCCTATTTCTGCACTATAAAATCCTAAAATTGGACTTTTATGTGAAAAAATATTATTTTTAATTGTAAAAGCTACATTTTAACAACTAATGCTGTGTATTTTCACGGCTACAGAAATATTTAACATCCTTTCACAACCACTGTGAAGTAAATACTGTTAAAGGTATTTAAGATGTAAAGGAAAGTAAAGCAGAAAGGTGAAATGATTTGGCCAAAGACACACAAAACATTAGTGTCAGGTGCTAGTAACACCTAAACCCATTAGATTTATCCTTTGGGTGAATCCATGGTATTTTCCTTCCAGATATTTTCCTTCTTTTTATGATTCTATACATGATCTATAGCTATGCTTAAAATGTATTTGATTGACTGTCTTAGTGAGTAATGTACATATTTGAATGTAATGTACATATGTGCATTCAAATTATAATACATTTCCAATTTTTACAAAAAAAAATAGATAAAAAAAAATAAGAGACTTTTCTAGTGTTACCCTCACAGGTGACACATTTGAGAACTACTACAAGAGGTTTGGGTTTATCCATGATGACTTCCACCAAAAGGTGTTTAATTAGGATGTCTCACACTTTTCTGTGTATGAAAATCTAATTGCCACCTTCTAGCTCAAAGAACACAATCAAGAAGCATTATCCCATCTCAAAATTGCCTAAGCATCTTCCTCATGTCACTTCCACATCTGGTGTTACTTCATTTTTATTTTTTCTTTCAGCCTCTTATGCTTCTTTTCTATAAAGGAAGTATATTGAGCCATACCAACAAATTTAGCACCCTCCAAAAAGTGTGCTTTCTTTTATTCCAGCTAGGGCTACTTACTGGAAATCATCATCATAATCAAATTGTGAATAACAAAAAGAAATATGAAAAAGCTAAAACATAATTGTAAAAAAGAGAAACTAGATAGACATGCCAAGGATGTCACACTACAAGTATATCTTAAAGCGAAATATGGCAGCATCTTGCCAGACTGGATGTTTGACGCAGCTCCCTCAGTATGGTGCAGCTGACTGCGGTTGACCGGAGTTGCACTTAACAAAACCTCATAGATCCTGCCCACAGGGAAGAATTGCTTCTGCAGTCCTGTTAAACTGGCCCATTAGGTGGCAGAGATGATTTTTGGAAAACAATCTGAATCTTAAATTAAGAGACCTGAGCTGAAACCTGAGGGGCTCTGGCAGATTGTTAACAGTGTAGATTTTTTTTTTAATCTTAACAGAATGTTCCTGTAGGATTTCACGGCATTGTGTTGGGGCTATACTCTTAAGGAATACTGGAAAACAGATAATTTATGTAAGTGGAAAGGCAGATTCTTCTGGGCTCTTCCCTGTCATACGAAACATTAAGATTTGAAAAGTCAGATACTTTGTGCTCTCATTGAGATCATCAGCAGCATTGGAATGCTGAACCTTTACTTCTGGAGCTAGAAAGTGACTCTTAATGCTAAGGGCAAAAGCGTCTTATCCTCCTGCATGAAGCCAACCTCTAGATCTAGCTGTGTGTTCTGCATTAGTGTGAACTGAAAATGCAGCTTCATCTTCTCATGTTGCATCACACAATGACTTTTGATTCATCATAGGTTAGTATTCCCATATATTAAAATAAAACTTAAGTTTTACAGGTACCGTATGCTCAGTAAACCATGGAATGTAGCACTGTATTATACTACATACGGCCAACTGAGTTTGTAGAAAACATCCTTATACTATATTTACATAATAAAGTAAGAACTATATCATAAAACATATGCTCATTTTCTGAAATGTATGTCTAAAGGACACAACTCTTGCTCTGAGTGCTTCCTCAAGTAAAAAAAAAAAAACATGCATTAACTAAAAAAAAAAAAAAAATCCAACATTTATAATGTAAATACTTTTGACCTGGACAGGCTGGAGAGCTGGGCAGAGAAGAACCTAATGAGGTTCAACAAAAGCAAGTGCAAGGTCCTGCACCTGGGGAGGAAGAATGCAAAGCACCGGTATAGGTTAGGGGTGGTCCTGCCGGGAAGTAGTTCTGAGGAGAAGGATCTCTGCTCGGGTTGAGCTGGGCAACAAATTCACCAGACGGTGAGAATGACTTCCGTTTTATGTATTCTTTACCATCGTTGTTGTTGTTGTTATTATTATTATTTTCCTTTTCCATTATTGTTCTATTAAACTGTCTTTATCTTAACTCATGAGGTTTTTTTCTCTTTCCCCTCCTTTTCTCCCTCTTTTCCCTGCCCTTCTTGGGGAGAAACAGGGGAGAGCGAGAGAGGCTGCGCAGTCCTAGTTGCTGGCTGGGATTAAACCACAACAGTCCTACGTCTGAATATTTTTGTGAAAGATGAGCAAAGCTAGTTCAGTCATTTTTTAAAGTAGAAGGTAAAGGAAAGAAAAACTTTCCTCCCACTTCGGGCAATAACTTGCTTTTTTAGCAAGAGAAGTCTTCCTAAGAATTCTAGTCAATCTCGAATAGTGAATATTTCCAAACAAGGGTTTTGCTTGACAGCATTTAAATAAAATGGAAGTCCTGTTAAGCTGAACATTTTCCTAGGTTGACATAACACTTTCACAATAATTAAACTTATTTCAATGGAAGGACATCTCTTTTGGCTAGTCATCTCATGCATTTCTTGTACAACCAGAAAGGAATTTACATTGGATAGATATTTATGCACTTGGGTTTACATACACAGAACTATTTATGCTTTCCTTAGGCAATAACATTTGCCGTGGTGTAAGAGCTGAATCTTCAATACATAATTGAATCTTCAATGTATATTTTAGTATTACCTTCCCCATCTTGGCATAAATCTAGTCAAAAGTCTCAGAAAGAAAACATGTTCCAATTTGGAATTGGAGGTTATGTTTGCTAATAATACTTGAAATGTTTATTTTTCAAAGATGCTCTTTCTTGGTATAGCAATTTTGACAATGTCATAGAAATACTGTTCTTTCTTATTTTTAAACAATCAAGTTGTCAGCTTCGTTTTAAATGGAATCCACAACATTGTACCAAAATCTGCTCAGTCAGAAGTAGCTTATTAAACAGATTTAGGTTTGTTTGGGTTTTTTTTGTTGTTGTTCTTGGTTGTTTTGGTTTGGTTTTTAACTTATGGAAATAGTGCTGATCAGATGATACAATGAATCCTAGGGAAATGATGTTGCTGCTGCAAAACCTAGGTAGATCGTCTGGAGAGGGATGGAAGGCAAATCTGAGAAGCTGCAGCACCAGACAACCATGCCATACTTGCCCCTAGAGATCCAGGTAGCTTCCAAAAATCAGTGGGATTTATTCGACATCCACAGACAATTTAACTCTGGTGCAAACATATTATTTCCCAAAAATTTGGCCTAGGCAGACTCTCCATGTTTTTAGCCAGGGACGTAAACATTTCCTGCTACCTTAAAATAGTTGAGATGAGCCCAGATCCACTGTCCACTGAAAGCTGAATCTTTTATTTAAGAGCCTGACCTGAGGACGCCTGCGGCAGAAATGAAGCCAGGAAGTTATCCTCTACAGAACTATTCCTCTATCTATATAATTCTGACCAAAATTAATTGCTCTGCATTAGAGGCTTGCAACACCCTCTCCTCTCTTGCCTGAGACAAAGCAGCCCAACTTATGGCCAGAAAATAAAAGTCAGTTTCTTGACTAGGGTAATTCTACTGATCATCAATACAAAATACTGAATTAGTCTTTAAGCAGTAAGTCCACATCACCTAGAAACGTACTGTAAATGATAAGGTATATGGAGATTTCGATACAGGCTCATCTATACTACTATTATTCAGTTTTACTCCCTTGTCAACCGTAATTTCATATTCTGCATTTAGAACTCAATCATCCCTAGGCATATAAGGATGTAATGTTTGTCACAAAGACCCAATAGACCACTTGTTCGTGTGTATACAATGCCATTTCTATCTCAGACAATATATGTATGCTGATATATCTGGGTTTGAGAGCTTAACAGCTCTCCAAAGCACCCGGATTCGGTACTTAAACAACTTTATGAAATCTAGTATTATGGTTGCCTTACAAACAAGTAAGTATTTTTATGCATATTAAAAATACTCCTTAGTACTATATGTTAACCAAACTGTTCTGTACTGTAAAGAAACCTATTATTTGTTACTGCAGCACGTGTGCTCAGTCTTGTTATCAGTCAGGGGACCCATTTCTGTACAGGCACCACAGAAATCACTGCAGAATTGGAACATGGCGATACACAGCAAACTTTTTATGCAGCTGAAGCCTTTGCATACCAGAACAGAATAGGAATCCCTAAAGAATAAGTGTTCAAACACAATATTAGAGCACATCTTGAAGTGTAGCTTAGCTAATAGCACAGACTGAGCTGAATTGATTTTCTTCAGTTATTTAAATCTCATTATATATGCCCTATTTAATTCCCTCTCCATTTAAATTGATATGAAATATAAAACAACCTCTAAATAATTTAGTATGAAAAAACATACAAGCTAATTAAAAGCTAAAACTTGAAATCCAAACACATTATAACTACCTCTATTTTTAAGACATTTTATTTTATTCTGTTTTGAAGCTGTCTTTTGTTTTATTTTGGAGGCACAATGAGTATCTGTAGGTTGTTTTTTTTTTTTTCCAGAGTAAAAAGTGCTTACAAAGAAGCCCTTAGGTTTCAGTTCCTTTGATTTTATGCTAGAAATAAGGTTTTGTGGTTTTTTTTAATGCTGTTCAAATTTTAATTAAATGAAGAAAACCTAAATGTTGTATTCTTAACCATGCAATGTGATTTTCCATAATTACAAATTAAATAAAGGTCATCATGATTATTAATCACTCTCTTTGATTATAACTTGAGCATTTAAATGCCACCCTACAAGATATTACTTAGGTGAGACTTTGCTGGCAGATGTCATTGGGAAGAATGGATGGGGCAGCAGAAAGAGATTGCATTAATGCAGCAGCACTTTCCATGAGCAGATCCATGTGCTTCAGACATATAGAAGGCAACAATTAAAAATAAAAAATAATCTCCTGTAATTTATGAATTGCACTACTCTATACTTCACTTTTGTTCTAAATAGATCTTACAATAGATATTCATACTTTAAGAGATGAAGCTCTTCTTGGTCTTCAACAGTTTTCAGGTAAAGATCGTCCTGAGAACAAAATCAATGTAAGTAAAATCTAATTAACATTTTTAATTTGTCTCTATTATCTAGTTTCAAAATTATGAGAATTACCCCAAAACATTTATGGTCTTCTGTTAGTCTGACTGAAAACGTATCATCCTCAATTTTTTTTCTTACTTTTTCTTGTAAAGTAGTGTTTTTATCCCTCAAAATACCTGTTTCCAAACATGCATTAAGACACCTGTGTTCACATTCCTGCTCAGTGCCATGTATAGAGTACTGCAAATAGTCAGTACACAGTTCCAAAACTTTTCAGTTGCATTCCTACTCTTTAATTTTTCAATCACAAATTCTGTTAATGAAAATCTCTTTTTGAAACATAAAAAATGAGTCACAGTTTCTGATAAAATAAATTCCAAGAAATAAAGAAATGTTTAGGTAACATTATTCCAAATAGCAAATTCTTACTTAGCTTCCTCATTAGTAAGAGCATCCCGGAGACAAAGCTCTTCTTGAGCCCATTATCATCTATTATCCAAACTGTCCTCTGGCTCTTTCTCTCACACATACAGACATAAATTGGTGCCTCCAATTGTCTAACCTATAAAGCCAAATCATGGAGAACCTGGCAACACCCTGACTTTATATTGTCAATTTAGGCTTTAGATCTCAAATGCAAGAAGAGACACCTACAATTTTTTATTTAGAGAGGAGTTCCTTTGTAGCTTAATTAAAGCAGTGTCTGACAGTTCAGAAGATGAGAATTTGCTTCTCCTGCAAGGTCTGACAGCATCAGCAGCTGAAATGTGATAATGCAACTTACGCAAAAAATAGTGAAACCTGACATTAAACCTTAGCCCCCAGCTTTACAGAATTCAGACTTTAATAGCCTCATCTTATTTCCACTAATGTATTTAATAGAAATACATGACTGCCAAGTTAGTAAGTAGATGTATCTAGAATCTTTTAATTGAAATTTTAATATTCTTTAAAAGAATGCCTATAATGATCTTTAAAACTATTAGCAAACACCAAGAGAATTATTTTCATATAGCAACCTACTGTACTTTAGATCTATTTTAGGGAGTCTGTAAGCATTTACCAATAAAGATCATCACAGTAGTAATTCAACTATAATCCAAGTGGCTCAGGAATTTTTCAACAATTTTTGTGGGTTTCTTTTTTTTGTGGGGAATTTTGTTGTTTTTTTTTTTTGAAAACAGACATTTTTCTGAATGTAGAACTTCTATTGAAAGGGCAAAACTGCTGTAACAAAATTGTTCCTCACATCCATAGTAGAATTATTGGTCCAAATAGGCATTACAATAAGGAAAAGGAAAAAGAGGGGAGAAAATAATTTTATTTTTTTTTAAAAGGCAACAAAAAGAAAAAAAAGAAAAAGGAGAAAATAAAATAAAATTAAAAAAAAAAAAAAGGAGAAAGAAAAAAGGGAAAGTAAGTACACATTTAAGATTAAGCTCTCTGTGGGTCAAACTTACCCTCCAGATCAAAGAAAATAAGAACTCAGACCACAGATCTTAAAACCTCAGTTAAAGGGCCAGATGTGAAAGATAAATTTCTGCTACATTCAGAATAGAGAAAAAGTGGCAAGTATGTATCTGACAGTAAGACCCACCTACACCTGAAAGTTTTTTTGTGTTTCGGTCAGGTTAAGCAATATAATGTATTTTACATGGATTCTTGTATGAAACCCTTCAGTGTAATGCAGTTAAAAGCACCAGTTTCTTCCCTCTGGTGTGTACTGCAGAAATAAACATGAACTTCCATTCACCCTAGTTTATATGAAATTGGAAGAGACACGCTTCACCAGTTCCCATACAAAGAACACGCGTGTCTAAAATTTTAGTCCTATCAGGTGTGGCTAAAAATACCTTTCGGATATGCTCTGGCAGACATAGTGTCATTTACTTCCAATTGACTAAAAAGGATGATATGAAAGAGCTATCCTACGGAATACACAATTAATTGTATTCCTTTGGTTTCTCTTCTCCAGCTAGCTGACGCACTGGAACACCGGGGGGGGGGGGGGGGGGGGGAGGAGAAGGAAAAAAAAGGGGGAAAAAAAAGGAGTTTTTCTGTTAGATTTGTTCTCAAAGTAGTTTTGATATTTTTACCTCTTTTGGGTTTCCAAATGCTGTGATTTTCTAGATTAAGCTTGTGCTCACGCTGAGCTTGCTGGCTGTGGAGGGCTGACTCCTGGAGCCCCAGCAAGCGGGAAGCACCCTGTTCTGTTTTCCAGGATCAACAAACGGAAACAATGCTGCAGCCAAACCCGCCGGGGTACGTGCCACCCCGGCAACTCGGAGACCCGCAGGAACAGACCCGGGCTCCCTGTCAAGTCTCCAGAGTCAATCTCGGGGCTGTACCGAGTGCTAAAACACCTGGCAAACTCCAGTGAAGTGCGAAAAGCGGAAATATCGCCGGCACTGCATTGTCTCACACCACTAACACCGCCTGGCACAGCGCAGACGTAGCGACTGAGGCCTTGACTCTGCTTATTCCCGTCCCTTCCACAAGAAAATAATTGGGAGCGAGTTGTCAGCTCCCCGTGCACTGCGATTCTGGCCAGTCCCGAGCTGTCAGGACGAGAAAGGAACAAGTCCATCTTCCTTCCTCCGCAGCCCGGCGCGGCCTCCCGGGCGCTGGGCAAGAGCCCCGCTCTGAAGGCCGGGCAGCACACAGACACACCGGGCTGTCACTGGAAATACACACTCAAAGGCTACCGGGTTTTCTCGCAGCAAAGTTCTCTTCTCTTAACACGCATGGATGGAGAAAGAGGCCAGATTTAACGTGAGATTAAGCTATAATAAATTCACCATAATTGTTTTTCTAATGAAATATTTTGTTTATCAGGAAAGCAACTGAGGATAAAAATCATAATGAATCTCCATCCTCTGCTGCATACAATTTCTTGGTAGAAAAGCATCCAATGAAAGTGAAAATGAGAGATGGAAGCCGCTCAACAACGCTGAAGGCATGCTCTCTTGCTTCTTTTTATTCAGCAAAAGCTGTCAAAAATCCACATCCTCTGATGTACTTGCATTTAGCATAGGGGCTTGTCGATTATTTATCACAGAGTGTTCTGTCAGACTGGGATTAAGATGTCCTGAAATTCCCAAGAGGGTAATTCATCATAACACAATATAGTGTGTGAATAATGGACACCCACAAAAGGCTCAGCTGACATGATGGCAGTGAATGATAGGTGAATTGAGGTCACGGGCTTGATGTGAAGACATCGGACAATGTATACCCAGGCTGTCAGTCAAGCCATTAAAAAGGAGAAAGTACATGAATATGAAACAGCAAACAAACAGATTGGCTTTTGTTTCCTTCAAATAAAATAGATGCTGGAGCTAATGAACACATCCGCACTGTGTGCCAGTGGCTGTTGCTGCTCCCAGGCAAAGAGAAATATCCTGTAAATCTTCCAGTTATGGATTAATAAGGCCAAGTGCAGGGGTTTCTTTTGCTAAAGATAACGTGGTTTATTTCTGCCTTTTTCCACCCTCAGCATACTTATGAGAACTATGTTTCAGTAACAAACAGCATTTTAAATCAAAGCAAAGTTACTTTGCATTTACTTTGATTTACCGCTAGCTTTACTACTACAAATCTAGAAATACCATTGACCCCAAACTATTCCTCGGAAAAAGACTTATCAAATAAAGTTAGCACCTACTAAAAAAACAGAAGTTAAATGAAAACCTTGCCTGAATTCAACCAAGGCTACAAAATTCTTCTAAGTGTTCCAGTGAAAAGCACATTTCACAAAAGAAGTCACTTTACAGATGAAGACAATTTATGTTATTCCACTCCTCAGTGTAATACACAGCTGTTTTCATTCAGTGCACTCCTCCTCCTTTTCAGGTGCTTTTGTCCAATAACAAGATGTTCTTTATCTTGCTTGCTCTTTCCCACCAACAAAGACAGGGGTAAATACAACATTGCAAATACTATGTACACGTGTTTGCAGGATCCATCTGCTGTTGTGTCCCTTATGCATTTCACTGATTTAATCTTTGGTATTAATAACACATTTACAGATTTAGCAAGTGCATACAAAAAATAACCTTGTGTTAGTGTATAATCCAGTCTAGTCTTGGAGTGGATTCTCAAAATACCCTGTTTGTCCCACTCTTGTGTGAGTCAGTAGATCAACCAACCAGCTATGTGTGTCTGTGTGCTACTCCTGTCTTCCAAGTTACTGCAAATTAAACATAATTCGGTATTAATCAAAGCTGGTGGCACAGATCCCAGCTGTGGCTTCTGCAGCTCCCTTGCCTGCAAATATTCCTGCGTATCAGTCTTACATCAGAGCCTGCCTCCTCAATCTGCTGCTTGCCTGAAGATCCCTCTCAGTAGTCTCTACAGCTTCCAGTCTCTCCTACTTCCGCCCGTAGTACGGGCCCAGCACTGAAGAACCAGCTTCTTTTCCCAGAGACAGACACATCATTTTCAACTTTTCAACCGCTCACAGTTCTCAATCTAAGGCATAAAAGCTCTAACCCACCCTGCCTATTCAGGAGTAATTAAGCACCATGACCAGTGCTCAGAAAGTCAGTTATATAAATTATACCTCGACAATTTTTTCTCCCTGAGCTTAATGTAATATTCCAAGTTTCCCCCTTTGACTGCACACTAGTGAAACCCCAGTTTTCAGAGATCATGAAAAAATCAATAAAGCTTTGCCTTACTGAAAAAAAGTAAGTTGTTATTGAGTCTTTTCATTATTCTCATTGATTTTTTATTGTTTATAAGTACAATTACAGTGCAGTTTTAAAACTTAAATATTAATGAAAGTAATAAATAGTTGAATGTCGAGCTGTTTTTACCACAAGGACCAAGGAATGGAATTTTTTGCTTGGTTTATATGGCTATTACTTTGTGCCTAACCTCTCTCACAAAAATGTTTATATTCATTGAGATATCTACCTTTCTATTGTTATATGTGTATTAGAAAATAACATTTTCCAGTGGAGCAGTGAAAGAAACTCCATCTGTAGAGTGAAGCAGTTTGCGCTGAGATCCTGCATCCCTGGTACACACCTCAGTGAGTTGACTCTGGACTAGCTGTAGACCTGTGAAATTAATGTTTATCAGAGGTTGGAGTACTCCTAGTCATCACTTTCTCTCCCTTTCCACCTCTTTCTCTACTGTTTGTTAAATTAGCCAACGTTATTCTAAAGACATATCATAGTTACAGAAGTCCAGCTGAAAAAATCAAGCAGTCAAGCAGAAAAAATACCTGAAAAATGTGTTTTCACCCCTTTCTTCACTACTGTATGTTATTGCACTCTGTCATTTTGAAATTCATTCTCTAGGCTGACAAAGTATTTGATCAAACTAGTTTCCAATATCTCTGACCATTTACTTTCTCTCTGCTCAGTAATCCAATTCTCTGAAAACTAAAAGGGTATTCCAAAATTTTCATAACTGTCAATTAGATGTTATTTTGTTTCACATAAGCAACTACGCAAGTAAAACCAACCTGACAACCAAAAGTTTGACCATCAAACTGTGGAACAGCAGACTGCTTAAAAAAGGACAGCGTATTATCTTCTATACCAGTAGCAGATTTAATATATTCTTCATGATTTATCTAGTCTATAAATACAAGCTTTCTATCATTCTAAAGGTGACATTTCTCTATATCATTTGGTTTTAGCGATGCAAGAGTGATAAATGTTAAAAAATGTTATATATGAAATAGAAGAACTAGCATAGTTTTACATTATTTTGCAGTTAGCTCTAAAAATCTGAGTTATTAATTATCTATATTTTTGAAATGTAAGTGAAGCAGCCATCTCCAGCTGAATTTCAATTGATGAATGGTGAGCTTACATTCAAATCTATATATGTATAAGTTGGAACGTAAGTCAGGCATTGGCAAAAGAAAGATGTATATGCCTGACATATGGTATAATGTTCCTGAAAGAAAAAGAAAAAAGGAAATATTAATGCAGATGGGCTTAAAAAGATCCTTTATAAAAAGGCATGTTTGTAATAGAACCAGCTGCATAAACATGAGACAAGTAAGAAACTCTATAACATCATATGAATGAATAGTTTGCATTTTTATGGGAGAAAGATCTTGATGCTGTGACCACATGGATCTATAAAGAACAAGAACATAACAAGCACTGACAAAAATGTGAACTCACTGTATTAACAAACTTTAATTTGTTCTGGCATGATATATACCACCACACACAAAATAAGTGATGTTAAAGCACCACTCAAAATCAAACAACGCCTGAATTAAATTTACCTTTCCAGGACTCTCTTCTTCATGTGTGTTGATGTTAGCAAGAGGGGGCAAGAGAACTAGGAAGAAATCTGTATTAGAGCACTGGTACCTTGTATAAACAACCCAAACCAGGGGAAGGAGGCTTGAGACTGAAGCCATTTATGGCAGCCTGATATAATGCCCTGATTAGGTGTAAGAGTTAAGACATACTCCAGTACAAACCTGTAAAGCTGATCAAAAATAGGTAATCTTTTCTGGTTCTCTGTCACCTACTAGATTTAGATGAGGATAACAAGAGGCGCCTTCAAATGTCATCCTTCCCTGCAGTACTAGTTTCTGTTCCAAAAGCATGAGAGAAAAAGGCTTCAAAGATAAAATCTCAGCTGTTTCTAGCATGGTGACAAATACGGCTTGTCCTGTTTTCCAGCTTTATTCCTGGAGATGACTAAACAACTATTGTCTAAATGTTTAAAAAGAATGCAGCCTGATTCAATTGTAGGGGAAAAGTTCAAAAAAAAAAAAAAAAAAAAAAAAAGGTTAAAATTTCTGATAAAAGTAGAGAAAAATAGATTTATATCATGAATATAATGGTCAGTACTCAAAAATAGGCATGCCTCACTTTAGAACGGCAAGTGTAAATTTATTCTGTATTGCTACCTGAATACAGTTAATTGAGATTGAAAAGGAGGAATATGCAACATATACACACATCTGGTTTTGTCATGTTTACCTTCAACATCTTTTCCAAGTAACACTTTTGCGGCATTTTAACACAAACATCTGATTTCCATCAATTAAGGCATGTTAAGATACTTCATATTTGAAAAATTTCCATTCACAAAGAACTATATCTGTAATTCTCTTTTCACAGCCATCCTGCCACCTCCTGCCCCCAATTAGGAAAACAGGGCTCTTTCTTTTCTTTATTTACCCGGGTAAATCCTAAGTAGATTTATTATGTTCACAGTCATCTTTACATTTCTTCTGTAAATATCCTCGTAATAAAATTCTTACACAGTTTTTTTAAACACAGACTAGTTGCATTTGTAGCTAAATAATGAAGAATTAGTAGTTAATGGAAATTATGCAGGTCTGTACTGGTTAGAGCAAAAGCTGGTGTAGCCTAGAAGGCTCTTTCTGAGAGGAGTGAACCTCCCGATCTAGAATTTGCACCTGCTTCACAGTATTTGATAGAATAGCTTTTTAAATCCATTTCTATTTTGACATTCACAACCACCTACAAACTAATTGTGTTCTGTGAAGAAATACCAAAGTATTTTTGTTTGTTTTAAACAAAGCCAACACAATAATTTCATTTAGCGCTTCCTTGTTCTTAATACTTTAAAAAAGTATCAAATCATTTCAAAGTCACCTTCTCCATGTCATTTGGGAAATTATGTATTTCAGTCAGCCTTCCACCACAACCTCCACAACGACCTCAGTCCTACTTTTTGCAGGCTGAAGAGTCCAAGCCTATCTCATCTGTTGAGTAAACTTTTTGTCTACATTTTACAAGTGTTTTCAACAAATCATTACAAGTCCATCTTCTTAACGTGCTATAAATGACCACAGAAAATCATTGGGAAGCTTTACCACTCCTAGTCTGACATCTTTATATCTGATAATTCCCTACTTCAAGTCCTTCACTGCTTTCAAAAGATGGTATTTTCAGAATATGATATTATTCAACTGGAAGGGCAGGATTTAACCTTGAGGAATGTTGGCTGGCTCTAGGTGGCCCTGCTTGAGCAGAGGGGCTAGACCAGATCGACCCCAGAGGTCCCTTCCAACCTCAACTATTCTACAATTCTATGATGTAGCTTCAGGTTAACATATTTTGGTTTAGGTATTTATCCTCCTTTAATGTTAGTAGGGATATAATTAGTGCTGTCATTGGTGTTTAGACAGCACTTCAACTGCACAAAGGTATCCACCTGAAAGTGAGTGCAACGGCTCACTAGAGTGAATTTAGATATCTGTAACTGAAAGTGGATCTCTCCCAGTGTCAATAATAATTCTAGGTATAAACCTAGAGACATACGCCTACACCACTCTGCAAGAATGCATGGGGATTACTTAAATCCCATTTATGTTCCACATGTAGATCCCTAGGTTTGTTCTTGAAAGGGATGAATGCCAGATGATAAAGATTGCTGATATGGAGCCAGAATGAATAAGGACGTGAATTCTGGTGGTGAATTTTTGGTTTGGTTTCATTTGGATTGGATTTTTTAAGGTTATAGCTCTAGGGTAAAATTACCATATTTTTGTCTTCTTTTGTGAATTTTCTGTATTTTAAGAGATTTGGGTCTTCTGACAGTTTAACTTTTATTCTATATTTTCTGCTTTGTGAGTCTAAGAGGTAATATTGATCCGTGCCTTCAAAATTTACTTTCTCTAACAACATTTGATATTTATTATTAAGCTGAGACTGTTTGTCACTTTCTTTCACTAAAATGAGTCATCCTCCGAACATTTCCTTTGTTGTTTTTGAGGTCTAATATAACTATTGATTTATTGTCAACACATCATCTTTTCTCTGTTAATGGAATATATAGACTTTATTCTTCCTCATTCTTTTCTTTAATTGCCATCTATAGAAGTTACAAACAGACACTCTCTCTCATGCTCAACTCTGAAAGGGAAAGGGCTGTTGTGATAACAATGACATTTATTTTCTTATTCCTGTCTTTGTGTTTTGAAATCTTTTCCCTCATGATGGATAATGGTTCCCTTTCAGGACTTAGAATTTCTTCTGAAGATTCCATTTTATTTATTTCAATATAACTTTTTTTTTTTTTTTTTTTTTTTGATAAGCAAAGAGGCAATTTACACTCAATTTCAGCCTTATTTCAGCAATCATAAAATATTTTCATTTGGGAGGGACCTCTGGTGGTCATTTGCTCCAGTGCCCACTCAAAGCAGGGTCAACTTCAAAGTTAGATCAGATGGCTCAGGGTTATATCCAGTTGGTTTTTTTGATTGATCTCTAGGATGAAGATTCTAAAATATGTCTGGACAACCTGATCCAGTGTTGACCATCCTTCTTAAAATTATTTTTCCTAAAATCTAATGTCAGTTTCTCATGGTGTAAGTTTTACCCATTGCCTCATGTCCTTTCCCTGTGAGAAATTTCAACAATATACTGAAAATGAAAGAATCTGCATTTCAATAAACATTCCCAATTTGTTAAAAATTCACATTAAGCAAAAAGCATCAAGGAAAGCAAGCTTGCCACTTTGTGTGTACGTACCTTCTATCGTACCTTCCGTAACAGTATTTTAAGAAATCACCTTCCTCTTACCTTCATCATCTAAATACCCTATTTTATTGAATTAAGATCTTTGATTCTGGACCCTTCAAGAAGAAAAATTAACTGCATAAGCTATCAAAAAAACTACTACTGTAGAAAGAGCAAATGCAGGTTTTATGAGACTTACTAATAAGTTTCAATAATGACAATATGTTCCTCTTAAAATTAAAAAAAAAAAAAAAAGTTTAAAATGTGAAAAACTGAATAATCAGAAGAAAAAATGGGGAGTTTTCAAAGACAGAGGTTTTCAGAGTATGTTTATGATCATGTCTGTTGTAGGAACAAACATGCATCTGCTGTTTATCCCAGTTAAAATTTTATGGACAAGTTCCTTGAAATTTCTGTATAATTTGCATTTGTAATTTACTTTGGTTTTTTGGAAAAAAAAATTGAAAATAATATTTAAATTTCTCATATAACACTCACTGAAATTCATCATGTGGATTCATATGAGTTTAACACCAAGAATAGGTACAGAGTAATCTTAGTAAACTCAACAAGCTATGCATGAAATTATGGTAACTATCACCATATACACACATTCAGTTTTATCGAAAGCAAATTTTCTAGAGTCATTTCATAGAATAAATTTATCTCGTTTCATTCTTTTATCACCTATCCATACAGAGTCAAAACAGAAAATCTTACAAAAGGCAGTTTATGACACAACATTGGTCCTTTCTGTAGGAAATGAATGTGAAGATTTATCATCATTTAATTTCAAAATCATAATCAATAGTCCCCGTGTAGTTTGGATACATGAGTACTTTCATTAGTACTTTGGCTCCAACTACACACCACAGGGAAACAGGCCCTGTAGTATTTTAAAAACTACACACCATTTAACAAGCTTATTTCTTTCAAAAGTTTTAAAAGGGAATGAAGCAATCTTTGTAGCAAATGTTATCCTGGGTATGTAACTCCTCTGATTTAATATAATCGCTCCTTTATGTAACATAGAAAATGGTGATATTTCAATATATATCAATATATTACTAAAATACTGAGGAATAAAAATATGTATATTACCTTTCAGGTACATGACTGGGTTTTTCTATGAGAGTAGTCAGAACTTATTGGTTATGATACTTAAATAATCTTTTTGCCTGCACCATTATACCTTTTTGTGTAAGAAAATGAATGTAATTATTGTTCTTGTGGTTACAGGCAGGTTTCCTGGAATGCACTGAGATATGCAGGTCAGGAGTAGAGCTGGGGGAGAAACTGCTCTCCTGATGCACCCATACTTCTTGGTATTTCAAAAGGCAACAGTTTTCCCCTATTGTTTCCTCAAAGGATCCTCTTTCCATGTCCCAAGGCTTAAGGTCTACCTACGATTTTGAAAATTAAGTCGTCTGCAAAATGTTTTCTGGGTGATGGGATAATGTCATAATGTCAAGAAAGAGGGATTCGACAGCTCAACCCCCCAGCCTGCATGAGAGTTGCAAGCATTTTACTCTCAAGTCATAAGAGAAGTGGCAGCAGGGCAGTAAAAGAAGCAAATGCTTCTTCTGAAGGCAACTTCTTCCATAACTAATCATGACAGGGTTCACATTCTAAATCGTTACATTAAAACACCTTATTAAAAGAAAAAACCCTCTTCAAAATAAATGAAGAAATTACAAATTCCAATCAGCATTTCACACTGTGAAAACAGGAACTCAACAGATGCATATTTTATGAATCCAGCAATAAAAGTACAGCCAGTTTTTCATATTCATGAAAAGCGTTGCTGAAAATATTCATCGTATTCATCTTCAGGAAAATGTAGATTCTCCCTATCACATTGTGTAACATTCTATAAAGGGAGAAAAGTGAAGGCTTTTCTTTACATGACAGTTTGTTCATCTAGTTTGCCTTATCTGGGCAATCCAGCCTTTTTCCTCTTCATCTTACTGTATTAGGCCATTTTACCCTTCCAGTCGGTTCTCAGCTTTGTGTGTGTAACTACTGACTGGCAGCAGTAGCCTTTCAAGCAGACGCTGTGGAGTTATTTGAAACATTTAATGACAGTAAACTGCTCATAAGTAAGTTTTACTTAATAATTGACCTCAACGGCACGGTTAAACATTTTTTTGACTTTGCCTTGGGGCTTCTAGCTGCCCAGCACATTCAATTATTGCCTCTAATCAGCGCCTAGCTATTAATATGTTAAAGGATTTGACACTTTAAAAGGAAAGTGATTGAAGAAATTGCCGCTTTTAATGTGGCAGCTCTCACGGTCACACAAGGCACCTCCACTCTGGGGTTCTTCAGCTAGCGAGCAGCCATCGTCTGCATGCCGAGAGCCAAATGCATCACTCTGAGGAGCCAAATCCTCATTTCTGGATGCTGCCGGCAGGTTGAACTGATACAGTGGCCTCTCAATGCCATGCCATGCCGTTCGAATGCACAAGGAGAGCCATTCCTGCAGCTCTGCTCTCTCTGTGGATTTTAAGTCCTTCTTCTTTTGAAACATCAGCCATGATAAGAAATAACAGCCAAAAAAAAGATATATTGGAGGAACGTCTGCTTTTAGGGGGGGGGGGGGGGGGGGTCCATTTTGCAGTGGAGTTCAGGGACATCTGCAATTCTTCTAAGATTTTAGCTTTTTAAACGTTCTCCCACTCGTGGTACGAGTCAGCTACAAATTGATGGTTAGAAGAAATTCCCTCACCATCTGAATATCCCATAACATCCTATGACCTTTCCTCTGAAAAAGCTGGTGTTAGTCACTGTCAGAGACAGGATCCTACGACGAGCAACCATTGGCCTCACTCAAGATTGGCAACTGCTACACCATGGTTCAGACATGTCTTAGCCTGGCATTCAAAGATCGCCACTACAGCTCCCACGTTAGGACAAATGGCCTAATTCATCACAGCAAAGGAATATTCCTTTCCTCAATGAACAACTAAATGTTGTGTACGGTGGAAACACCATTCTGCTTTCTGTTAAGAGTTGCACACGTTGTCAATGCAATCTTACTTATACCAGACTGTTTGCTTATCCCTGAAAGTTTGGTATTTTCTTTTGTTGCTTTATTTTCATGGGCCTCTAACAGGCAGCACTGCTGCCGCCGAAGCCGCTAGTCAGAGCTCTAATTAATTGTGTTTTTCTATCCCTTACTTGATCCACAGTAATAACATGCACAATGGAAATAGCAGTGCATCAGCCAGAGCCCTTGTAACCCAATCACCAGCCTGTCAGATGCAGAAGCGCGCTGCTCCTCTTCAACCTTTCCATTTCTAAATCCCTTAAATGAGCCTCAGCGGCACAGTCAGCTGCCATCCACTGAACGACAACCTTTAAAGATAGAAAGGTCTTGATTCAAAGAAGACCAGGAGAAAACTCTTGATATCTGTGTATACTGCTGTAGTCACATACCTTTCCATTCATGGCACTATCGAATGATGCAAATTAGCTGATGCTGAAATGCATCCAGAAAATAAATTTCCCCCTTCCAAATCTTCACAAACACTTCACAGAAGAAATATCCCAGATTCGCACTAAGATTACTATTTGCACTAGTAATCCTGTTGATTAACTGTACTACTAATTCTTCAGATAATGGAAGCTGTTACTCCTTTGAACTTCAGAAAAAGTTACCAAGTCAACGTGACTCCTGCCAAATACTCATTCTGTTAAAAATCTTCCCATTAATCAAAGCAGAAGAGATTGGATAAAACTAGATTTTGCCGCTGAAAAAAATATTTCCATTCTAAATGGTAATAGAGTCAAAAAAGATCCAGTTGCATGGATCTCTGAGTTTCCTGTAATTATCTTCAAGGTACTTTCCAACCTAAACCATTCTATGATTCTGTGATCTGTAAGGAAAAAAAAAAAAACAAAAAAAAAACAAAAAAAAAAAAAAAAAAACAAAAAACCCCAACAAACCAACAAGAAACCCCAAACCCCAGAATAATTTCCCTGAGAGAGAGGAGGAAAAAAACAGAACTGAGTTACCTGTCACCTGTGAGTCCTTGCAACAAATTCCAGCTGAGAGAAGCTGAGTTCATCTTCATTTGCAAGCAATGATTAATAACACTCATAACTACATCTGCTGTTACATTTATCAATATTATAATTACAGTATTTCACACAACATTTTTTACTCTTTCCCTTCTTCAAGTTTTTTCACTAAAGCATTTAATTTTCAAGTCCATCTGGCGCAGCAGAGTGTTGTGCACATAATATAGTACTCAGATGTAGCAACAACAACAACAATGCCTTTATATACCCATTATGTACTAATCTTTGCTCTAACATAGGTGGGCTCTTTATCACAGTCTATTCTTCTTCTGTCATTGTTTATTCATTTAATGCTATTTATAAGGATCTGATTTGGATATCAGAAAAGAAAAGATTGTTTCAAGAGTATAGCACAAGATGATAGTTAATTTATTCAAAACAGAAAGTAAAATATTTTATGGATGAGCAAGTACTACATGGACACTGCATGTATACTCATCTTCTGAATCTTCTTTACAACGTATATGCATACTACAAATATTTCAGGAAATTAATCATCATCACGTTGCCTCAAACATAGCGGTTTCTACAAGTTTCTACATACATACAAACCAGAATCAATCCATACTACAGAAAGTGTTCTAATTCTATTTATTTTATACTTCCCAATATTCAGAAGAATCATGCTCAGTTTTTAACTGAATATCTATCTGAGCCTAATTCTAACCTGTTTACTCCATTGGAACATATTGATTCCATAACTTCTGGCAGTAAACTGCAAATCCCAGTAGAAATAGCCATGAGACTGGATAATAAATCAGTGTCTTGACAATGGCATTGTATACCCATCACAGTAAAAAGCAGCTGCAGATGACTTTCAGAGTCTGCCAACATGGCCACAAGTTATTTGAAACAGGCAATGACACTAACTCACACAACTGAGGTGGACCAACCTCTGCCAGCACAGCCTGAGGACTTCAACTTTTACAGGAAGAATGCTTTTCACAATAATAGGGTATGTAACAGAACTAAGTCTCTTTCTCACTCGAGCAATAAATAAAAAAAGATGGAAAAATAGATTGGAGGAGGAGGGAGGAAAGGAAAAGTCATTTTCCTCAGCCTTAGCAATGCTCTGAATTTCAACGTAGAACAGTCTGAGTGGTACCAGCTCCCCAGGGCTCGCACGCAACGATGGTGTGGGACACTGACACAGTCCAATAACTTCTGAATTTTGTTCTGCAGTCTGAAGCTCCCTTGCCAAGTTCTCCATGACTGAAAGGTTTTGGGTTTTTTCTTTTCTTTTTAACCCTTCCCTATTCAGCAGAAATATATATTTCTGACTCTACAGTTGGAGTCAACAGGGTTTAAGCATCACTTAAGCATAATCCTACACTTCCTAGGAAACTGGTCTTGAAATCAGGATGAGATACATCACTTAGTCTTACATCGTTAGTCCTTTTGAGAAGGAGAAGTATGCTTGTTGTGTATTTACAGAGCCCATAGCACATGCTGGACTTCTGATCCACTGGAGGCTCAACAGCAAAGCTTTATAATCATGAAGAAAAACTCCACATCTCCATTAGTCTACTGTGACATAGTCTACTATACTTTACTGTGTGATATAGTTTACTGTCTTATTTTATTCCATCTGATTAACACATACAATGTTTACTATAACCACGAACGGTTTAATCCACTTTCTTGTGTTGTGTTGCTCACATCTTGTTTGGCCCTGCCAAATCCCTGCTGGCGCTATTGCTACGCTCTGTTTCTTTGGGTTAAGGGCATGATTTTCTTCTTTAGCTGGAAATTGCTGTCAGTGTAATGAATCACTTGCACGGCACATGCTTAATACTGTAATCCTGGGAAGTCGTTGCTTCAACTTGCACATATCAAGCAAAAAAAAGAAGTTTAAAAACAACCACTGAGATAGACAGGGAAAAATCACATCACAATCTCCCATTACAAGATGGGAAGAAAATCAGCACAGCTTATTTGTGCCTAAAGAATGTCCCGTTGGTCCTTAGTGATTTTCTATTCACAGCAGGTACTGCGCATTACGCATCCAGTTTGAAGCATCTGTCGATACCTCAGGCTGCAGGGAAGCGGCTGCAGTTTATTGGCGAGCTCTGGCTGGAAGGGTTCTCCAGGGATGCTCACATATTACAGCCTCGCCTTCAAAATGCTACTGGAACAAATATATTTTTGCTTGGCTGCAATATTAAAAAGTGATGCCTGACCAGTAATTAAAGGAGCTGCCAGATAACACAAAATGTGTTGGGCTACTTAATGTATGCAGATGTCACTACAGAGAGTGATCTCAGAAACAAAACAGGAAACAAAGCACTAGCGCAACTAATTAACCTTTATGGGTTAAGCAGTCTGTGAGCAATAACAGGGATAGGATGTTTGTGTATTGGTGGTTTGTTGTTTGTTTTTTTTTTTTTTTGTTGTTTTGTTTTTTTTTTTTAAATTAAGTCACAAGATCTTAATCCTTTTGACAAACAGGATTAACATGAGCATGTCATTAGGGTTTCTGACCCCCAATTGCTCCACAGCCACTGTATACCAGCCACTATCCTTATTTCTATATTTGAGGACTGTACATTCTTACTGTAAAACAGTTTATTGTGCTTGGTGCTGTACAAACACAGTGTTATGTGTCTGTCAGCGTTTTAATCAGATGCCACATTATGCAAAAAATGCTGATAACGCAGACTACCAGCCTTGCCTTTGCATAACACACCTGCCAGCTTGTTCCCTGCTTAGTTAGGCAATGCTCCTGGAATGCCTCCTGGATTTTAAAAAAAATAAATAAAATAAAATAAAGCAGTGTGAAAAGATAGTATCACCGCATCTTCACAGGCAGCCGACCTTCCATAATAGGTGAGTGGATTATAGACAACCAGAGTGATCTTTAGTACTGCAACTAGAATGAACCAAGTAATCTGGGTTAGGTTATAAGGGAACTTTTGTTCTCCTAGAGATATATCCAGGATCTGGCATCCCAAAGGGTGCAGATACTCATCACAATTTTAAGCTGGAAAGTTTGCAAGTGTTGCTCCATATACGCTAATATTAGGGTTCTTTTGAAACTGTGCTAAGTTACTTGCCTTCCGCATCCTTCGGCTGTTAATTCTTTAGGTTAATTACAGACTGTATCTATGAACATCCTGTAAACAGTCATATGAAATAAATAATAAGTCTGATGTAAATCATTCCTAGGTGCTTTATGAGGAGACAGACTTTTGAACCAATATATCATTACTGGCTGCCTTGTCAACTCTTCTTAGTTCATGCATTATTTACTTGCTAAACTATGGTGACAGTGGTGGAGCAATAATGCTCTGTTTTGAACCTCCAGCTGCCATCTATGCAAAACAGGTTGAATGCCAAAGAGATATGAAATATTCATGTTTTCACTTTTTTTTTTTTTTTTTTTTGTAACTGACAACATCCTATGCATAGGTGACTTTAAAGGCTCAGTATTTTGGTCATTCATTTACCTCTTTCACTCAAAATATATATAAAAAAAAAAAAAAGTGTGAAAGGCAACATAGATAGCATTATTTTCCTGATAGTATCTCTTGATATATAGTGGTTAGTTTTTAATTTATGGATTAATTCAGTTCAATTTATTCTTATTATTCTTGTTATAATTTAATTTAACTAGCTTTTGATTTATTTCTTTCTCTGAACACGTTAGCCTTTGGCTTTTCAACAAGACTTAACTATTGCTTGTAACCTGACTACTAGGTACCAGATTCAAAAAAATCTGAGATGTACATGATGAGTAGTAGTTTCATTGGGTTTAGTATTTACCTTATCAGCCATGTCTTATGGCATATTAGGCAATCAAAACCTGACTTCCCTCAAACTTTGTTAACATCATTCTCATTTTCTCCTCAAACATATTCAGTCTCTCTCTCTGGTAAGATGTTTCCATGTGAAATTCATTGTGCCACAGAGAGCTTCAGTGAAACAGCAGAGGATGACAGGTGTCTACAAAGTTGCATATGTACATATGTTTGTATCATGAAAGCAGCTTTCTTTTTGAGCATATCCCACTCACCTTGAAATAAATATTTTAAATATTTCAAATAATATTTTGCAAGGTTTTTTTTCTCCAGATGAATGAAAAATTTAAATGCAACTTTTAGTTGCAATTAAAATGTAGATGGTTTTATGCTTTACCTTACCTCATTTTAAGTGAAAGCAATCTAATAGATTCAAACAAAAGGCCTCTTCATAACAAAATAATCCACAGTATACATTTAGTCTTCATTGTTTCCTAAGTTTTGGAATAGATAATATTATGGACTTGTAATATACTCATGTTTATTTCTTATCTTAAATTGTAAAAATTTTGAACCAGGCACTATGCTCTACTCTGACCTTAGTAAAGTGTTTTGAGTAGATTGCTAGAGTGGTTATAGTAAAGTTTTCATCTTCTAGGGAAGTCAAATAGGGAATTCCCTGTTTGAACATAGACATAATAGAGTAAAATGTAAAGGAAAAACACATCTCCCATAAAGACAGTTTGAATTTATAAATGCTTTGTCTGATATTTCCATAGAAACACTGCAAGATCATAGAATCATAGAACGGTTTACGTTGGAAGGGACCTTGAAGATCATCGAGTTCCAGCCCCTCTGCCATAGGCAGGGACACCTCCCACCAGACCAGGTTGCCCAAGATCTCCTTTAGTATTCCATAAGTAGAAAAGGATCATATCACTGGTTACTACCAACCTCAATGTCAGAAGTATCCAACAGATTTACTGAAACACTCTGATTTCATTTAGCCCCAAATGTCCCATTTTAAACCACCTACAAAATTTCTCAAGTCACTCTTGCAAAGTCTTGGTACAAAATACTCTTAAAGGAGCTGTCAAGGTTTAATAATGTTAAACGCAAGCCTGTAAAGAAATATTCTGCTTGGAGACACTTTGTAAAGCATACCTTCCTTGTTTACTCTAAGCTAATACTTTTGAAAGAAATGTAATGGTCAATGATCAGATTAGAATATATTCTACTATATTTACTTAAATTGCTTAAGTTCATTATACTGTGAATAGTACCACTCTTAGGCTCGAGTCCTTTCTTGCTTCACCAGGAAACCAGGAAATTTTCTGAAATTCCTTCACAGCAGGGCTTCCTTTGCTGTTGCACTAGCTAAACTCTACAGATGGTCACATTCAGAAGGGACTGAGGGGTCATGACAGTCCTTCCCCCACCGTATTCCTGCTACGATAAGAAAATGTCAACAGAACTACGAGCAGCTGAAGAGAGGATTTTACACTCCCTTGGACCTCAAAGTGACAAAAGCACTTCTGTTAGAGAGAAGAAAAGCAAAGTGAATGATAGTGAAGAAGCTCATTTGGCCAAAAGAGAGTAAGAACAAAATTTCAGCAGTAAACATTGAAGTAATGAGGTAACAGGAGAAAGCTCAGGAAGGCTGGATGAATAGGTAGATATAATTCAACGCTGCAGACTAAAAAGCAGGAAAGGTTTAAAAAACTGAGAGATCAAATTGAAGGAGAGGAGGAATAAGGTTTGCAAATAAAATGCTGGTAATTTTCATGATTCAGAAATACTGAAAACAAATAAATAGAACTTACATTTTCTAGATCTGATTTCAATTAATAAAATGACTGCAGGTATCTACAGAAATACAGTACTGCAGATCCAATACTCACATACCAGTTAGCATGCACCAGAAAATAAAACCCATCTCTGCAATAACCACACCCCATCCTCACTTATATCAGTAAGCATCTTAGAAAAAGGTACGAGGCAGAAGTCTGATAACAACTTCACACAGGAAATTTAAACATTCAGCAGTAAAAGGCTATTGAGTACATTTAAACTCACTGAGTGAAATCCCCTGTGTATAACCTACTCTGGCTCCATTGATTTCACTTAGGAGTTTATGGAGTCTGACATTCACTGAAGTCAATAGAGCTGAACCATTTGGTATCATCTGCAGATCTTGCCCTGTACGCATAAAAATAAGAGTCAGATTTGCCTGCTTGTGTTCTGCACTGTTGAAAATCTCAGCTTCTCTGAACTCCATTCCCTTATACTGGTGGACCTAAAATCACCATCAGGTTTACACTGCCTTGCAAAAAATATGGTTGCCCAAAAAGCGAGTATTTTCCAGAAGGCACTGGAAAGAAAATGTTAAAAAAAAAAAAAAAAAAAACCAAACTGAAAAAAGGTTGAATCTCTTAACCTTTTGCAGTCCCCAGAGCAAGCCTTGCAATCCCCAAATCAAATACCTCACAAAATCTCCTTCACAGCTGCCTGAACACAGCAAACTCCAGAAGCACTCCAACATAACCTCTTCCACTGTTTTAGGTATTCTTGGGTTTGTGCCTTAACCTCCTTTGACAAGATGTGGTGAGGCGCAGGCTCCGGAGAAGAAAGAGACTGCTCCTTCTCTTTTGGATCGTCTGAGTAGGCTCGAGGGGAGAGATGCTCAACTGTTCAATGGCAGACCACCAAGTGAAGCAGGCAAGAGAGAAACGCCATTAAACTGTGGTCACATTTTCTGGAAAAGGCTGAGACACTTCACTGAGGAGCAAGGAGCAGCCTGTCAGGCCTTCGAGACAGAACAAACTCCTCAGGAACCAGAAGGGACTAACAGAGCAAACAAGCCTGGAAGCAAGGCAGGGTAAGAGCTGTCTGACAACCTTTTAGTCCTACTGAAAAAAAGTTAATTTTTTACTATTTACATCTATGAAGTTTGACTTTTTCAAGTTTAGAAGCCTTTTGGGTTTCTTTGGGGAGCGTACTGGAGCAATACAAGATTAAAACAGAAGGTAACAACAGATTCTTGCATCAGGCAGTTGCAAGCAACTTCAATTATAAATGGGGCAGGTAGGAAAACTCCAAGTAAACTGATACTGCTTTGATATTTCCATGGCTCTTTCCTTTAGGAAAGGACCCCTACACAAACAGACCTTTTGAAAC
The DNA here is from genome assembly GCF_965231255.1 of Vanellus vanellus. Classification (NCBI taxonomy): domain Eukaryota; kingdom Metazoa; phylum Chordata; class Aves; order Charadriiformes; family Charadriidae; genus Vanellus; species Vanellus vanellus. Next base: position 11,378,083 of record NC_138905.1, on the reverse strand, counting down.
AGCATTTGTTTTGTCACAGACTAGTCTGGAAGTCCCTATCTATGACCTGAATCCTGAATAGGCAAAGGATAAGGCATTACGGAAACGTTCGTAGCAACTAACTGGTTTTAAATCTGTTTTTGCCTTTTCTAAAACACGTGGGGGAAGTTTTAATTTGGTCTTACATTTGGGAGGAATAGAATCATAAAACGGGGCCTACCTGATCTCAGGTCCCCACACAATATTTCCCATAGATCTGAAACTGTCTCCATCTCACAGCAACGTGTTGACCACCATATTGTTACTATTTACTTATCCTCAAGGCCATCGGCTCTACTTGTTGCTCTGTATCCTCAACATAACAAAAGTAACTGAGATTTACGATGACAAACGAGACCCACTTCCACACCAGAGATATTCAATTGAAAAGTCAGATTTCCTAGAGGACACAGCAGAAATTAAGAGGTTTCTGGTTGCATCAGAATTGCATTCAATTGAAGGCATTTACAAAATGCAGGTACCCTGTGAGGGTAACCTGAGAGACAAACACCGTTACCATATCGGCCTCAACAAGCATCGCATCGCCCACCCAAAGCTCACTTCTCTGGTTCCTGCTGGAAAAAAACCCTTTTTGTCATATTTAATTTTCTAGTATGACTAGTTCTATTGATATGATTAGCGTTAGCCATATGCTTAAACAACCTTAGTTTGCTGAACGAGCACTAAACATTCAAAATTGTACTGAGCCCTGAAGGAATATCTCAACTAACACAAAACACTAACCAAAGTCATATCTCTCAGACAAATTTCTTTATTTTCCACTTATATTTTTTAATTTGAAAGAGATTCCTTAGCTGGTAGGTGTTTGCGAATTCCATTTAATTCCATTACTTTAATACTCATATTGGAAATAAATGATCACCAGCTATACAATATGAAAACACCACTTAGCCAATTAAGAGGCACAAGGAGCATTATGTGACTTAAGTTGTCATTCAGACAGCGAGTTCTCCTACCTGCTGGTTTCCAAACTACTCACATACCAAAATACATGTATTTATGCATATTTTTAGTAAATGCATTCTCAGGGGTGTTTGTTCTTCAACATACTTATGAATAAAAATAGTTATTTACATATTTGAAATGAATAATTCAGTAGTCGTACTCAATGAATAAATTGGTTTTGCTTAACTTCCATGAATCACAACTCTAAACTAACTAAAGGCCAAAGACAGAAATCTAAAGCTTGTTAAAATATATTACAAGAAATTATACAAAGCCAAAGAGCAACCAAAGTTAGACAATTTAATATGAAAAGCAGATTCTTCATGTAAACATCACTGAGAACAATAAACAGTCAGCTAGTAAACAACACACACTCCACCTTGTGGCATGTCACTCACAAGTGTAACCAGATGTGGGTGTGTATGTGCCCCTGCCTTTCTCCATATATACACAAAAAACTGTTGCAAAGCTAACGGGCAAAAATTGGGAAACAGCAGAACTGAGGCTGCCCCTTTAATGTAACTTCGTCCCTCTTGGGACCATATGCAGTCCCATTAATATTAATATATAATTAAGTGGTCATAGTTTCAAAAGTCTCTTACCAGACCAAGTAGACATAAGGGGTAGAACTAATACTTCATTTCAGTTTCATCATTTAAATTATGGGTTTGTACCATACTGACCATTAACCGTTCAGATTTGGTTTGCATGTAGAATTCTCTTGTGCTGGTTAGCAGGTCTGATACATCTGATACAGTATCTGATACATTAAATGCCAAAATTTCCCTTATTCTCCAGTAAAATGGAATTAAATTCTTGGAAAAAATATATCTATATTTTTAATTACATACATATATGTTATATATAATTAATATCATTTTTATATATAAAATATTATTTATATCTTTATTATTGAGAACAGATTTTTTTTCTACTGAATTTTTTTCTGTACTATAAACTGAGATGGGCATAGAAAATCACAAGTGTCATGCTAAACTAATAAGCCACACATTTCTATTGTATACGATTGTAGATGAACTAATAAAGGAGAGCAAGCAATAGGCATAATATGATTATTAACTTTTGGATGCTTCTTTCTGTCTCACTGAAGCAGTGCCAGGTATAAACTATGACTTAACCTGGAATGTACCAAGAGTCTGTCACCTCTTTAATATAACCTTAACTTATTTCACTCTGATTTTTTGTTTGTTCTTAGACATGGAGATATTGGTACAGAAGAAGCAAGAAAACTGGTTGTTAATGAAGTAAACATAGCACAGGTACATTAATACATAAAAATATTAGCAATAAAATTATTTTAAATATGTATGTCTACATATACATGGGATGGAATAACAAATAAATTATAAAAGATAATAAAATAACCTCTTTCTTACTATATTAACTTCAAAATGTGTAACTTCACAACACTGCCCTTGGACTCGATGTTTTAATGCATTATTTAAGCAATGAGATTTCCCTAGTCAGTCTAAAAGTTATTAATACATGATCTCATTATTTAATCATTTTGTGTTTCAAAATACAATCATCCATAATATGTCTCATTATATCACAATCAGAAGAGCAACTGATGGTAAAAAAAAAGGAAAACAAATTTGAGTTCAAAGCTTAGTTGATTTTCTTAATGGTTAGTAATTTTAGATCTTTGTGCAGCAGTTCTCCAAACAATAGGGAGTAGTAACTAATTTTTTTTTAAACAAAAGCATCATCACAAAGTTGAAAGAAATCTTAAAATACTTTGGCTAAGTGTTGCAATTATACTTAGATCAGAATATCGCATGCCAAGTTTTCTAATTTGATATAGTAATGAGAAGGGATACCGGGACAGGCAGAAATACACAGAATAATAAAGATTTTTAACTGCTCCCATTTCAGCAAGTCACCGCCTCGTTTACACCTGCTCTCAAACCCTACATCTGAACAGAGACCTGTGGCTCATTGGGAATGAAATGAATTTAACTGTGAAAAGATTAACCCCTTCTTCCTTAACCATTATCATCTGATGATGGACTAGGGGTCTGACTGATAGAACAAAGCTCAAACAGGGTAATCACTTGAAAAAAAAAAAGTTAAATTCTTTATTTATCCACATCTCTATTTCATGTTCATAACCACTGGGTTAGGGGAAGACTGGGTCAGGTATCCTCCTGAGTTCCCTTCCACCTTGAATTATTCCATGTTTCTAAGAAAGGCAAAGATGTATATGACTAATACAACTCTAAAGCTTTGAGTATGATCAAAGCTGAAAAATATTTAATAGGCATAGGTATCGCTTTCTCTCCATGTGTCAGACACTGAATTTCTATCTTAACTATGGGTCGCAAAAAACTGGCAAAGTACTCTCTGGGATATATAAAATAGTATAACATATGTCAAATTTACATAAACACTGAAGCCTGTGTAATATCAGAACCAAGAAATCCTTCCCTCAGTCCAACTTCCAGGTAGGTCACCGGTCCTGATTAATATCAGTGCTTCACACCTTAAAACAGAAGCAAGGTGAAGCAGTGGAAAACACAGGGCAAGCTATTTTCAGGTTTTCATACTTTTTTGTTTTGAATATTCCTCTTTCTGCAAAGAATAATGTTCAGGTAAACAGTTTTAAAAACAGAGGAAGAATACATGTGTAAAGAAAGCTAGGATAAATTTTGTAAACCATTTTCAAATCCGTAGCTCGTGTATCTAAAATCAATATGTATTCTTACACATTTGCTTGGTAGAGCCAAAACCGTTCGGATTTTTACAACAGCTGTTCATCCGATGGCTAAAGGAAAATGATACAGCTTTAGAAAAACAAAACAAAAACCAAACTTCCAATTTTCTAGCGATTTTATTCCATATCATTTATTTCAGATAAGGATAGTACCATTATCCTCCAGTACTCCAGGTTAAATCCTACAGAGAGCAGCAATATCTTTTCTCCCTCAGTCCTATGAACCTTTCCACTACAATAGCATCACAAAGCAAATTTTTCCAGCGTGATGCATCAGGCCCTGACAGCAATAGCTTCTGATTTGCCTATTAGTAGCTACTATCCTATTTCCAAGTGCAACAACCGACATCAAAATCTTGTGTGTTCAATACTCTGTTGAATTCCACTTTTCCATGTTTTTCATAGAAGTTAGACCAGGATAGGGGATGCAGGAGCAGAGAAGACATGGTGTGCATGCAGATGGTTTGACACACAAATATTTTAATTAGTCAGCTACTGAAATCCAGACCTTGGCAAAGCATAGGAGAATAATTATGAATGTGAAATTAAGCTAGGTGGTGTGTCAGTACTAGAGGAACGTGTGGCATGGTTTATGATGCACGAAACACCAAATTGAGATACTAGGGGAGGAAATTAGCCAAGATAGTTAATGACATTGTTCCAGGACTCAAGAAGCATGAAGATGAAGTGGCTTTCAGCATAAGCCTGTTTTATCCACCATATAGTTTTTTCCACGCGTGTTTTCCTCTTTCGTATATAGCTAGTTTCATTGGCAGTGTGCCAGCTTTGGAAAAAGTAAATAGAATTGTCGCTTTGACTTCAAGGTTTTTGATAAAATTATTCTTTTGGATAATCATGTCCCAGTAACATTGGATCGTAGAGAAAAAGGCAATATTCTGTTGGTACGGAAGGTGCTTTTTTCTACAGGTGAGTTCCATGTATTCCTTTAATTTTATAAATATCTAGGTAGCAAACCTTATGATGGAGGAGTTAAGAGATAAGCAAGATAAGCTTTTCTTCTTGTATTTTACTTTTATATTTTAAAATGCATTACCATGAATGATCCATTTACAGGACCAGTTGACAGCAGTAGAGCAGGCTCCCTTGTTTCAAACTCTGCCCTTCACAAGATACTACTAAGGATGATACTGCTCAGCCTTTAGGCTGTGGGATCAAGTACGGAAGACGAGGGTAAGCATCTGTACCTGCGTAGTCACTGTAACGTAGAGTACCTCTGCTTCAGTAATTTTTTACTAGTTTACTTTTAGTTGTCCATCAGTACAAGACGTGAACATAATGAAAAGCTTCTCTCTGAAAAAAACAGTTTTCCCAAAGCTGTAAACCAGTGACTTTAGTTTGTGTTCAGATTGACTTTAGTCTGCGTTCAGATTATCACTGCAACTGTGAAGCAACTTTGTCGAAGAATCAGATTTGGAGTTTTCGGAGTGTTTTTTATTTATTCAACTTTTATGGACTTAGAGGAAAAAGGGAGACTCTAAAGCTAACTTCTTCCCATCCAAAAGGACCTGGAGTAAGTTTAAATACAACCTTGTACCAGACAACTATTTCGATTGGTAGTCAATTAGAGATTTCAAGTATGTGATTAGAAATGTATTTTATGAATTGATAATCCTTCTTTTAATGAAGAAGAGTTATTCTACTTTGGACTCGGTACATTTTCAGTACTATTCTATAAAGACACTAAGAAAATGTTCTAATATTGACACTTGTGTTAAGAGTTACTTAATGTTAATATGCTTTTAATAACACTGGCTTTAATAAACGTACAATTGCCATATTCATTTTCCTAAGACTTCTCTTTAACAACAAAAATGCATCATCACAGGGATGAAAACTGACACCAAATTCTGCCTGTGACCTTTATCAGACCACGTAAGCTCCTGGTTCTTCAGTTAATCTATAAAAAGGAAGGCTTGGGATTCAGTCGTGTTTATGCAGTGATTATGAAGATATCAGGGACAATAAGTATGTGACTATTATGGGAAAAAGTCCAAAGACAGGCTCCCAGAGGAAAACAGAGAAAAAAAAAATAATAAAGAAACCCAAAAAACATTTAATTATTCTCTGTTAATTGAGTTGCATAAAGGGGAAGAAGGGACTGGTTTGGTTTTTTTAACTTTCTTTTCCCTTTTTTTAGCTTCATGTTGACCAGAGTTAAGTTTCATTTATCATAAGGAGATGGACTAAGTAATACATGACAGTTTTTCATGACACAAACTAAGGTATCATTTTTAGCAAGTTGCGCTATTTTTATGATGATGGGCTGTATTTATGATGATGAAGTATTAACTTCTGTCTTAAGTTTATTTTTTTCGGACTGCTCCAATACCATTGAGTTATGCAGTTTAAAAATACATATATTAGCTTTCCAACATTACTTATCAAATGAAACGAATCTCATGACAAATGAGGATAGCTGTGACAATATCCTCAATACAGAGGCAGAACTAGCACGGCAGATGCAATAAGCCTCATGAAATAGGCTTAATACAGGCTTAATCAGACACTCATAAAATGTTACGCAAACAGAACCAAGCATAAATTGATATTGTGGCTTAGGAACTGAAGTGCCCATTGTAAATAAAATTCCCTGTCACCACAGGATTTTTATTCAGCTGTGATAAAACCAGACATACTACTTATCCGTGACAATTAAAAATGAGAAGGAAGATGCTTAATTTTCTGAAAAATCTAACATTTCTTGTCCAAGCTTTGTCTCCAAGCTATAGCTTTTCTATTCCTTTATTATCTCATTAAGAAATTCCAGTTTCTTCCTAATTCATTACTGAACTTCCTCCGGCATTTGATGCTCTTCACAGCCTGTCATAACGGGATACATTGCTCATTCAATTTCTTTATGAAATGCAAGATTTTCTATGTTGTTCCTTTTATGACCAAGGCATATGAATATAAGAAAATTACCAGTATTAGTTAAAATTGTCACTGATTAAATGAAAAAAAAAAAAAAGGTGGACTATTAATTAGCCTTTCTGTTCTCCAGACTTTTATAATTATTTCTTAATGAATTTGACAGAGAAATCTGAGCTAAGTAGATAGAATTTAATATTAGTTCCTTCTCAGTAAGATCAGGTGATGTGAGGCAGATAAAACACTGGAAACACAAACCCGGTAAATAACATATGCTCATAGTGAGAAGAAATTGCCTATTAAGTTTGACTCTAAATGGAAGATTGTAACAATTAAATTAATTTTCCCATACTCCTTGACAATGATGCAAAGCTTAGTATTGCCAACCGTAATGCTCACACAGTGCATTTCTGCTGACAGTAACAGCTTCTCATTTTCACTGCAAACTTCCTTTTGCTTCCAAGGAGCAGGCGAGCGCGCTGCATGCAACACATCCAACTCCCCCAGAGTATTATGGTCAACCTTAGATTACAACATCATCAACAGCACCACAGCAGGGAGAGAATGCTAAACTCACAGCAAGGCTTATTGCCACTTCTAGAGGCACGCTTGAGGACTTCACCAGTCTATAAGTGTTTTTCTTTCTATCTTTGGTCCATTACAACTAAAAATGGAAAATAACCCCAAAATGTATGAACCTTAGCTTGTGACATACTATGGTGATCACCATGAGTATTCCATCCTAATCAACAACACTGTTAGCACAAATGCCCGGTGTGTTTTTAGCACTGGTTCTGCTGTTCGGGTTCAGTGTGCTTTTTGGAAAGGATGTGCTATAATAAGGTTTTAAATGAAGAATAAGGAAAAGACCACATTGTACCTATTGATAAAGATGTAGTAAACTGCAGAGAAAATGATAGAATTTGTAAGGTTTTGTTCTTTACATTGGGCTGTGTCCTGAAGTGTAATACAGAACCCTGGTGAAGCTTCACTCTTCACATGGTTGTGATGCAATCTGAGGGATACATGCTTTAACTGTATCACTCATCCCCACTAAATCGAAAACTGTAATTATTCTAGAGATTAGCTTTGGAAACCCTATATCACTGCTTTTGGTTTCAGTTGACTTCCATCCAAATTTTATACTAGTTTTTTTTCTTTCTCACTTGTGTAATTTCAGAGTTAATCATTACTAGTAATGTTATCCAAACACATATCCAAACAGAGGAGCATCACTTTACAACAGATGAAGAATCCTGGACTGTCAATCACAAGTCAGCACATGAATTCGTAGTGGTCATGCTGAGTGAGACGCTGTCTGGGGACTTAGCTTGTTTAATAAGTCTCATTTTCATATCTGCCTATTTTCCCAGAAGCTCACTCTATCATTAAAGCAAATAAGCATCTCCCAAATATTCTCCCAGATCTAATTATAATAGATATTGATTATTGAAACATCTTATGTTTATTTTAATATGGATTGCATAGCTCATGCAATGATTTAATTTTAAGCCACTTTACAATATCTTTTACAGACAAAAAGTAACAGATTTCATAAAGACACACAGACAAGCCTGGTTTCAAACTAAAACTGAACATCTCATGACACTTCAGCGAGCCTTAGCAACAGCACGGTGCTAACTATGCTTATGAACAGAAACAAAGGAAAGTCCAAGTCAACAACTGTGAGCTGTCATATTACAGAGAATAATTTTAGGGATGCTATTATAAAATTAAGTTTAGTGTGTATTATTATCAACTTGGAAAAGACCACTGACTAAACATGTGGTAGCAGCCTACAAAAACATGATTGGCACAGAGAGGATGACCAGAGACTGTTTGAACTCTGGCTATACCACTACAAGCTTAAGGAGCGATTCTTCCAAACAAAAAGTAGGAGATGCTTCTCCACACACCAGACAGGCTGAAGAACTTGTCACAGATTACTGCAAGAGCTAAGTTTACATCTGTTTAGAATAGACTAGACATATTCATGGGAAGAAAATCTACCGAGGGTTATTAATGCAATTAAAACCATCTGCGACCGGGGAAATTCCTGAATTGCAAACTGCTGGAGGCAAGAAGAGCATTTTGAGGAAGTACCGCTATGTCTGTCCTGGTTTTATACTCTCTCCTACATATCTGCTTTTGACTCTGCTGGAGAGAGGTTACCAAGGGACGGGCTGCGGGGCTGCTCCGGGGATGCCTTTCTTGCACTGAGAGAAGCAAACAGGCATATTCTGGACACCCACCCTTCAGTGGGGTAGAATTAACTGATTCTGCGAAAAAATGATGTGTGCCAAAAAGTAGTTGTCTTCACGGCCTCAAAACCTTTCCCATGCACAAACCACCACCACCCCAAACAAACCAGATGAAATAAATCCCATGTTGGAAGTCCTTAGCTAGGAACACATGGGCAGTTTTTGGTCTTATGATGGAGAACAAAAGTTCTGGTCAGCTCCTTCTCAGCAGGTATTAGTTATATCTTCTGTACGCTCAGGTAGGAGTGGGCAAAATGAATACACTGACAGCAAAACAAGACCCATATCTTGTCTCCTTGTCTCATTTCTAGGGAAATAGTAACTTGCCACAAGTAAGTATAATGTCACCTAAAAATAAATATATTCAGGCCTCAACATTCAGAAATCGTTGCTACAAGCCTGATGACTAATAGAAAAAAAAGTTGAGAAAAATATGAGTAACAGCAAAATGATAAACAACCCCTGTTTTATTGATTAAGGATTTTTGACACAGACCAAAAAAGATGAATTTAAAGTGAAGACCAATGGGATGAGTTTCAGAAAACAAAAGGCTATCAGACCCTTCCCATTAAGCACTGCTAAGTTCACATTCAAAATCTTACTTTTTGGTGTTTGTTTTGGCTTCTCTTCGCTTGTGATGCATTTTATCAGAGGTTCTGAAAAGAACTGATTAACAAAGTTTTAGTGGGAACATGATGCTACGCTACACAGTAATCTTTACTTTGGGACCAATGAAAACCTGCAATTTATGTATCACTGTTTTTCTGAAAAATTGATTCCATAGTATTTTACAGATTAAGTCAATCATTGTAACCAGCAACTCTTTAGTGCAAATACCTTTGAAATAAAATGTAGATACGTGCTGCTTTCTGGTGTGAGACCTCCTTATACCAGTTCTCAGATACCCAAAAGATTTAGAGCAGCAAGTGTGTAGTGAAGCATTTCTCCAGCACCTGTGGACTCATGAAACTCAAAAAGGATGCAGTATGGAAGAGGGAAGAATCAATGACCTAATGCTACCTTGTGGCAACGGGGCTCTGCTTGTACAGGAAAATCCTTTGGCCTTTTCAATGGCGATGGTTTAAATTGCCTGTCTTTCCTAGCTAGATCTCCGTGGTTAGATGTCCAAGAAAACGGTTATTTCAGAACTGCACTGTCCTCAGCCACCTTGGAGTCACAGCACTGCAGAGTGGGAAGGAAATGTAAATACACATACAAGATAATGATTTGTATTTCAGCCAGCCCGTATGCATTTTCCATCAATTCTCAGCATGCTCAGTATTCTGTGTAATACCCCCGGTGGCCTCTGGATAACATTCTGTCTGTTAGCTCCTCTTGCAGGACTCTTATTTTCTTGTGGTTTAAGGCCTTCTGCCAAAGCTCATCTTGATTATATACATTATTTCCCACCAACAGAGGGGCTGCTGTGGTCTATCAGGTTCATACACAGTATGTTATTGATGATAATTTACATCATCCTAAATAGAAATTTGCCTCAAACCACAATGTGTCTCTGTTAATTAATAGGGTTTTCATAAATTTCTATTGAAGACTAAACTGGCTGTTTGTTTTTATAAATCATGAGACTAGCTAACAGCTAACAGATGCTGATTTTATCCTTCCTGCCATTTGTTACTTCACATATTATTTCTTTATAAGACCAATCATTGATTCATCAGCAGAATACCGAGTCCAGTTTTTAACATTACATTTACACGATATCAATGATAAAAATATCTCAAATGCAAAGCAAAATCTGTTTATATTATTTGGACAATTTCCTATCCAAAACATGCCTTACAAGACATTATTAATGAAATATTTCTGACTCATCTCATTAAAATATAAAACCCTTCACTCCTAGCTCTTCACCAATTTCCTAGGCAAAGGCTTATTTTTGAGACAGACTGAGTCTTTGCTTTTCAGCTTATCTGAGAATTTAGACTGTGAGTTGAGAGAAGATTCACAATGAAAGCCAAACGCCTCTTATTACATGAACCAGAAAAGAAATGATTTCCAGAGCTGAACAATCATTCCACGGCTGTAGTTTACACATATTGAAATGTATGTGGATCACAAATATGTAGAAGAAATCCAGAATTTAGGATATCATGGTAATTTATTAAATGGTAACAATTGTTTTGGGACACGTGCCCACCATGTGGTTAATACCCCTAGTCTTCAGATGCAAGGTTATAAAATGCTTAGTATTATTTTGTCCTTATTTTCAAGTTGCAAGCAAACAAAACAACGTTATTGTTTCTGGAGAGTTTCTTCTTCACAGCTTTTTCTCCATGATATACTTTTTGGATCAGAATAATGTTTTCAGAAACTTCTTTCCTAGACAGGCTTACACCTTGAAATACATATCTGTGCCTAAAGAATAAAATCAAAGCACAGAGGAAGAAATGGCTCTCACTCTGGAGGACAAAGTTAGAGTAAGAGTCGTCTCTCACCAGCAGAGAGGCATGACCTCAAACCGGAGTAACTCCCAGCCTGGCTGTCTCACAGCGTTATCATATGTCAATCTTTTCAGGGTCAGTGACTGGTGATAACATCCTAAGAATTCTCTAGTTTCCTAACTGTCTCTGACACTTATGAATAAATATCCCCTTGTCTAACCTTGCCAGCTTTATCAAGTATGTGGGCTGCAGGAAGATGCATTAGAGGGTCTGAATGCTGAGTTTTGAACATAAAAAGAAAACATATCAAATGAACTAAGTACAGTTCATTAATGAGATGACCGGACAGCTGTAATCAGACTTTCTCCTTACAATATGCTCGCAATAAAATCACTAATTCTCCTGATAGCTTCTTATTAGCCAATCTCAAGAATCCATCTTCCAACTTCGTCTTTCAAACACATCACTTCCAGAACAGAGGTTCTCCTGAGAATATTTTTTTTTCTCAGTTTCTGATATCATCCGTTCCTCTTCTTCTCCCATTGTTCTGATCTTTACTCCATTAAGTTTAGCAGAACCTTGCAATTTCTTTTCTGCAGGATTTTTTATGAGGGTTTTGTAGGGCTTTGACTACAGTTTTCCTCCCCAACCCCCCCCCCCTCCCCCCCGTCTTATCTCAGTGTCCTGGTTTGAGTTAAAACAGAACCAATTTTGTTCAGTAACTTCGCTTCTTAGCTGGGCCTCTTCTAACTACTGAAATTAACTGCATATTGTGCAGACAGTGTTCACTCTCTCAGAGTGATAAGACCGATGTTGATAGCTGATGCCCAGGCATGGGATGCAGAGAGGCTCCTGCTTATACTCATTGCTATAACCCCCACGGCCAACCAACTCTGTTATGTGCCCCGTTGGAGGGTCGGAAGTGGAAAAGCATAGTGGGGTCCCACCTGCGGGGAGGAGCGGACAGGACAGGTGACCCAAAACTGACCAACAGGGCATTCCATCCCATCTGCCTCATGCTCAGTATAAAAGCTGAGGGATCAAAGGGTCAGCTCTCTTCCTTCAATGGCCAACGTCTGAGGAGGACTCTGTTCATCTGCCTGTGATCCCGATCCGGAATCCAGATCCAGAATCCAGTTCCCGTCTGTCACTGAGTCCAGCCTGGGACTGCCCCAGTGCCAGCCAGTGACATGATTGTCATCTCGGGAGCTTGATACCGTTTTGTATATATTTTTCATTATTTCTTTTTATTTTATTATTACTATTTCATTAAAGTAGTTTAGTTCCTTCTAAACTCATAAGTCTCTTTTTCCTCCTCTGCCTCTCTCTTTGAGGAGGGGTAGAGGGGAGCATCTGTCGGTCCCATCTGGGGTCCCTCAGGTCCCCAGTAGTGGATCTTGACCTAAACCACTACACTCAGGGTTATCTGTTCCATAGGTGCGAGTTCCACTGCCATTAACGCATATCTGGATGATTCACAGCCTCATTCGTAATATAACTTGTCCCGACTAAAATCTTTCTGTGGGCTAAAACAAAACTCAAACGTCCTTCTTCCTGGTAAAACAAAGGCAAAAAACACCCAAACCCAGATAAAATTCACCCTCTGGCAGGGTCCTGAGACAACTTCCCATCGTGCTAAATGTCAGCGGCTTAGTCACCCCCTGTACATCATCTGCTATCATTTATCTTAAGAAATGGGGGCAAACATCTTCATTTTAGCTTTCTGGTTGTACAGCTCCTGCATCAACACGGTCTCTGATGTTAGTACGGTGACACAGGCGGCGACCCACGGCCAGGGGGGATTTGCCATCCCGTACTGCCGGCGGAGGCACGGTCAGTTACACCTCCCGCTCTCCGAGGGGCCAAAAATACGTAATTTTTATTTATTTTTTTTTAATTTCTAAACTGATATTTGTGTCACCGACTCATTTACAGCGGGAACGCAACTTCCAGGGAGCAAAGCAAGCGCCGCCCAGACGCCGGACACTCAGCAAACCGTTCTGCGGGGGGGTCGCACGGTTTGGGGCCGGGAGGGGGGGAGCGGAGCCGGGGGAGGGGGCCCGAAACACGCGTGTCCCGGGCCGCCGCCTGCGCTCCGCCAGCGCCACCTGCCGGGGCCGGGGCCGGGCCGGGCCGCGGGCTGCCGCCCGGTGGGGCTGCTGCACCCCCGTCTCGCTGGTTCGCCAGAGCTCAGGGGAGACCAAGTGTTCAGTGACAGGCCAAACCCACCCCCCCCCCCTTCCCCCAAATAATAAAAAACAAACAAACAAACAAACAAAATACAAAAAAAAAAAATAAGAAAAAAAGAAAAAAACCCGACCCAAACAAAAAAAACACCACAATTGTTATTATTAATAGTAATTGGTCGGTCAGTGGAATAAGCTCCCCAGGGAAGCCCAGGTGATGGCACCAAGCCTGGCAGAGTTCAAGGAGCATCTGGACAACGCTCTTATTCCCATAGTTTAGCTGTAGGTATTCCCGCAAGGGACCGGGAGCTGGACTTGGTGATTCTTACAGGTCCCTTCCGTCTCAAGGTATTCTATGAGAACAAACAGCCCCAAAACCCCTGAACCAGACAAAAGCAAGAACACTCTCCAGGGAATGTCTGTGGTCACCCCATCCCGTGCGTGCCTGGCGTCCCCCTGTGCCCAGCAGTGCTCCACTGCCACCTTCTTGCTCCCCAAAACAACCAGAACGAATCATAAAGTCTTTTACTGATCCCTTTAAAGGTAAAACGCTGCCTGTGGCACAGGGGTGTCTCACTCACTCAGCACTGCTGGGCAAAGCCTCTGGCCAAAGCCCCTCTTGCCCCGCTAGCCAGCCAGCGAGCGCCGGCCACCCCTTCTGCTGGCCACGGGCAACGGAAGCGCAGCCCGGGCACTGCTGCGGCACAGGGAGAGACAAGGAGCAAAAATAGTGTCACCCAATTTGCTAAGAAAACTTTTAATAGAGAAACAGACAAGCAAAGCTGGGTAGTAACATTGGTAAAGTACCACATATATATATGTATATATAGTCATGCTGTAAGCAGTCAAATCCAACCCAATAGCTTCTGTGTATCTGATTTTTAAAAATGCAATATTAATTATGCTTAACAATGTACTCTAATTGAAAGGCGGTCATTACAAATTTGTCAAATAAAAAGTGTTAGTTAAAATTTTTAATCCAAACAGAATAATTCAATGTAATGTCTTTATCTTGAAAAGTAAAAGGTAGTTTTCAATTTTATACATTAAGTTATAATTTAGAATGCCAGGAAAGATTTCTTCTTTTTTTAAAAAAAAGAAAGTGCAAATCCTTAAGTACCCATTCAATTAAGTAGCAACAGCAGCAACTTAAAAATACTAAGATAATTTTATTTTTCAATTTTATTAATCTTGTCTTTTGTGATTTTTTCTCTTGTCTAGGAGGCTTTATTACTACTAGAGTCTCAATGCAGATTTTATTTGAAATCCATTTTTAGGTAAGTATTCCAACATTTATGCTTGATTTCTCTGCATCTGGTAGGAAAAAAAGGATATGACTGCTGCAGCACAAATTCTGTTTCTCTCTCACAGAACAAGCACATACTGGTGACAGAGTAAAACTTAATCAGTCAGCTCTTTCATTACCCAGCAGTAATTGCAGCATTTATTTTAGCACTTAAAACTCAACAACCACCACATCACCAAAAAACCGCAAGTCCCATTGGGATTTAAAAGCATAATAAGAATTCCGAACATCATTAATGTATTATAATATGGATTATACTCTCACTTTTCTTAAGTATATAGTATTTTTAATAATCACTGCAAGCAATGAAGAGTATGTGCATTTGAAACAACAGCACTGAGAAGTCTATGAGTTTAATTTTGTACATTGGGGATGATTTTTACCGCTGTGTTTAAGCCTACAACAGGATGGCATTCTGGTCAGCACAGCTTGTGTACATTACTTTGTTTCTTTCTCAGGTCAGATGCTTTCACTTGGCCGAAGTGTTGTCCCCCGGCATAGTCTGGCAAAGCTCTTTGCACTGTCACTCAGCACTCCACGAGACACGGAGCCACCGGCTGAGGACAGCCCCTTCTGCTTGCTTCTGCAGCGAACAAGAGCTGGAAGGAAGGACGTGCCACTCATGCTTTAACGCACTGGGCCAGGTGCGCAACCAGTATAAATTACCGTCTCTCCAGTGCCTGCGATAGTGTTAGCTCAATTAACACGAACTGAAAATTTGGCCCTGCATGTGTTTATCGGGATGGGGTTGGGCGGTTGCTTTTATAATTCTCTTTTTAAGTCAAAGATTCTGTTCAGCACTACTTCGATGTGCACAATGCTGCAGCACACCTGCAAAATTCGGATAAATTCAAGATATGTACCTGTTACTAAAGGGTTTACCATATTTTAAAAAACTCAGTTGTAAAAGCTACTGGACCTCTTAAGCTGCTGGCATCAGGAAAAGCATAAGCAACGCCTCCACCTGCTAACACAATTCATTTCAAATGTACGAGTGAGCTGTAAAATCTCAATTTGCACAAGCAGTGCTCTCAGAATTTGGGAAACACAACACATTAGCTGTCTTACAAACCAGGTTACTTTACTGGCATGTGGTTTACACCTTGGTGGTAAAAAATGCAAAAGGGATCAAACACTGTATCTGTAGCCCAGTCAGCAACTTCGCACAGCACCAGGCAAATTTTAAATATTTTGTGAGTTTTCGTTTGCAGTATGCTAAATTTGTGCAAAATTGTTTATCCCAATATCCTAACAATACTTCATCAATGCTAAGATCTGTGTATGGAGTGTAAACCAAAAAAGTATGGTAAGTTTAATGGAAGCGAAATATTTAAGAACGAAAACCAAGCAATAAACGTTTTATCCAGAGAACGTTTTTAAAACAAAACCATATGTTAATTGTATGCTAAAACTTCTCTTAATTAATAACTAAACCAAGGCACATAAAAACGCACTTCACAACAACTGATAGTACATCAGCCAAAATTAGCTGATTACGTGGCTTTTAACAGCAGCGAGGCTGCTCTACTGATCTAAATCTGAATGCTGAACTGCTGAACCCATTTTCTAGGATAAATTTAGCTGTTCTTTCGTGTTCCACTTTTCTTTAGTACTTGGATCAGTTATGCAGTGTATAATTATACCAGTGCGGTTAGACGGCGCTTTCCATCTGAATGTCTCAACACGCTTTTCAGACTTAATTACTTTGGACTTGGAAATCCTTCATGACGTAGATACTATTAATCAAATTTAATAGAGGATGAAACAGAGTCACAGAAGAGGGGAGTACCCAGAAAAGAATGAAATGAAGCCTCAACTTTTTGTTGCCACCTTGCTTTGGAGACGTATGAGATCAAGATGCTCTTCAAGTTTAGCTTCTGGACATACAAGTAAATACCTTGCTCTTGACAATGGTAAGTAGCTCGACACCTACCTTGCACATAAACCCAAGTAAAATCCCAACACTAAATAATTCCTCATTGTCCTCCCAAGTACTTTGACCCATGTCCATTCCCAGAGGATGCCTAGCACGTGCCTAAAATCCCAGGGCCGGGGTGCAGTGCAGTGGGAGCCTTCCCGCTCTCTCTAAACACACAGCATCTCTTGGGAGTGGGAGTTAAACGCTTACGCAGAACACGAGACCGAGCTCCATTCTTTTCTCAGTATGAGAGAAAACTCCCACCCTGCACCTCTGTGGAGAGTGTCCCATCAATATGAAAGACATCTTTCCCTATCAAGCTATTTTTTAGCAGAAAATAGACAAAATTACTTAGTTTTTTTTTCTGAAATAAATCCAGAAAATGTTCTTCAGCAGCAGTTTTGTGCTGTAGATGCCAAATTAGCTACTTAAATAGCAAAGAGGAAAAAGGTTTAGACATACTTATATTCTCAAAATATTTTATCAAGTAAATGAACTTAATATACTTGAGAAACTGTGAAATCTCACCGGTTTTGCCCAAATTTCCTTATCAGCTGACTACCTTTGGGGTTTGGAAGGAAGGGAAAAGAAACCCCACGTTCTCATTTTTACACACAGTGTTTTATCACATTTTTCACCCTGAAGTCTTCCTAAAACGCAGCATAAACTTCAGAACTGGAGGAGCCCTGTCTGCTCAGCCCTAACAGCTGAAAACAACACCTCTCGCCGCTTTAGCATCTCGGCTTATCAGGAGGAATGAAAATTGCATCTCCAGCACCTGGAGCCTTGACACCGGCTTGGTCAGAACCAGGAAGCTGGGTTGGTTTTTATATCTGTTTTTCTGGGCTATGGGATTTTCATGCAGAGGACATGGCTGGAATGCAGAATAGGTATTGTCCAGTAACAGCCGTGCCCAAGCGAAAGGAAGAACTGAGAACAGTAACAGCTATGAATACTACATGGTGCTTGTGTTAACAAGCCCAGCGGAAAGGCAGGGCTTATTAGATGGAATACAGGATGATGAAAAGGAAGCACACCTGCATAGCAATGTGCGCTACTAAATGATAAATCGGTCATGCAGAAAGAGAGCCGAGAGGTAAAATGCTTATTAGAATTTCCCAGCCATATCTTGCTTATCTGGGTCACTGTAAAGTACTCTCTACTTTGCCTGCCAAAGATCTAATTCTTCTATAATGCCTGGAAACATGTGATGAAGTAAAATAGGTAATTTTTAACATGTGAGTGGCATCATGTGTTGTTCATGTTATACCTACATGGTTCTGCAGTTTTCCTTACAAAGAAGTACATGCGATATGAGAAAAACTAATCCAGAATACACCCTCCTCACCCTGAGCAGCACTCGCCTCTTTACACCATCTCGCGTTTTTGCATGCAGTATGGGCTTTCACCAACACAGAACTCACTGAGGTCATAAGACCATTAGGACTCAGCAGCATAGAAGAACAGATTTGCAAGGGTAAGGTCTCCATGAGAGTCACAGGAGACTCCTCCAGCATGTGTTTCCACAAACCAGGAATCCTCCTCCTTAGATACAACCGTACAACAAAGAGATAAATGTTTAAAGGAACAATAGCCTCCCCATGTTCTCAGGCAAGCACAGACAACTATGTCCTCTAACACAGTTCTAGTTAAGAGTTAGGGATAGCTCAGATGCCTGCATAGAAGAGAAAGCATTGATCCCTTTAGGATGCTGTTAAAGCTGCATAAAGAATGTTATCTCAAAGTCCTGCAGTGAGTACATAACCAGAGTTCCAAGTCTGGCTTTCTCTTTGCTATTACTGTTTATAGCAAGTGCAGATGGTTAACTACCAATCATTTGGATCCCTGGATTAGCATTTAAATGCCTGAATATAACAGCATCACAAGAATCCATGAAGAGATATGAGAAAACTGAGTATACTGATAGATGTCCTTAATTTAGTAGTGCACAGCTTAACCTTTGACTTCTGTTGTGCATTATACATATAATATTCCTCCCTTATAGCTATACAAGTGATTGTTGGTGACAAAGATTAATCTGATTACTGGCTTCCTCAGTGTTAGGATGGAGAAACATTGGGAGCTACATGGAGTGTTTAATGATGCATGTGGCATGCAAGAGAAGCTATGTAATTTACTGGGAAAAACACTTGAAAAAAGATTGCTTAAGTGACATTTCTGCTCATTTTTCAAGAATAAAAAGAACAAATTAGGTTTTGGTTATTTCCTTGTACATGCTTCTTTCCCAAACTAAGAATTCTGCAACAGAAAAAAAATTATTGCTCTAAAATATGTGCTTTAATAGTGAGGGTCATAGTAAAACAACATAAACTTGAGTTCTTTGGGCATTCTGGCATTACATATTTGAGACTAAGTTACAGTTTGCTACAAGCATAGTGCATGGCTCAAACGTTGCTAGCAGCAGTTTGTGCAAATCATGCATGTTCCAGGACCTGTGAATGTTATCTATAAAAAGGATTTTAGGTAGATCCTGATATATCTCAAATTGTTCACACACTTCTGAGTGCTAAAGATACTTGTGAGTGCAAAGAGCAGAGTGATAAAACAAAAACAGTGTGTTCGAACCCTATGTGAAGGCTAGAATGAAAATATCTGCGGAGACCATGGTGGAAGGCAGCTGATAACCAAGCCGTCCTGCAGGACTCTGCCCACGGACTCTACAAAATGAGCTGCGGGACCCAGGGGAACTCACAGAGCACTGAGCATCCTTCAGGCCTGCCCAATTAGACCAGTCTGCAAGGACTTTAACGGAGTGTCTCATCTTTTAAAGGAGCGAACAGAACCTCAGGTAGTATAAATTACTCTTGTCACTTCAATTCCACCACCTATTTAAACCAATTTACACCATTTGCCTTAGTGAGCAAAGCAGAAATTGACCCGGGAATAGGTATTACGCTGTATTTGCAGATTAAAACCTCTTATTCCCATGAAAGAATTTTGCCCACAATGCGTAACCCATTTTGTCTCTGATCGAGCTTAGACAGGCTGCAACAGCTGTAATTTTTAAATATGTAATAGCACTAAACACCATGAAAACCCTAAGCGTCTAGGCAACCATCGCAGAGTTAGGAGACAACAGATATTTCCTATTCTATGTAACAGTTTTGTTTAGATACAATACTACTCTGACAAAATGAAACTCTTCTGGGATTCACTTTAAAGTAGTTAATACCTGGTTTTTATATTTACAAATGGAGGAAATGGAAATTTCCATTGCAGAGAAGTCGTGTCTTCTAATGCCCACTCAATACTTTTTCTGATAGTACCCATTGCAGATCTATGGAAGCCCTATTACTCAAGCATTTAGTCTTGCTTGCTAGGATTGGTGTGATGAAGTGTTAGCACAAGTATATCCTCTACGTCCAGGAACATTACCTTCCCAGACCTCATTTATTTGTTTTTGAAGAAAAAAATAGAAAGCAAATGAATACAAATTGAGAAGATACTTCCAAATGTTCTGAATTTAGAATGAAAACTCTGACTGCTATGTCAGGATAAAGTTAATGCACTAATCCTGAAGCACAGGCTAATTGTATTATGGACATACCATAGCGTGATTTGTTTGGAATGCTTTTTTATTATTATTATTTTTGCTGACTTATTATTGATGTGCAGGCTTTCCTTTACTGACAGACTCGATAAACTTTTCATAGACATATTTTTCTCCATGTGCCTGCACTCAACATCCCTATCACTTCACAGCAGGCATATGGAGTAACTGATAGACTGACTATTTTAAAGAGTTCATTGTCATATTAGATTTCACTTCAGATTTGACCTCAAGCAGTTTCTGTGCTGAAACGCTTTGTATGTCTGCAGTTACAGCTAATGCACTTGTGTTTAGAATTGCTGTTAAACACACTCCTTGTATAAAAAAAAGGCAAAACGTTTTGTACAGACTAGCAGTATTGATAATAATCTTCTCCACTACTCTACTATAGAGTTTGAAACCAGAAGGGACCACCTGAAGTGGAGCAAAGGATTAAAAAGAGGTGAAGGGGGAGAGAAGAGGAGAGGAGAGGAGAGGAGAGGAGAGGAGAGGAGAGGAGAGGAGAGGAGAGGAGAGGAGAGGAGAGGAGAGGAGAGGAGAGGAGAGGAGAGGAGAGGAGAGGAGAGGAGAGGAGAAGCACACACCTGGATGCAGAGATGTATGGTCAACACTATCTCGGAGCTGACATGCCCAGAAACCTAATGCAAGAGGCTGGAAAAGGCAGGGACAGAGCTATGGCACAGCGACGCACACCTTTTCTTAGCAGAAAAGGCAGGAAAAGCATTCCGTCTTCCCGGCCGGACACGTCAATGTATGTTTTCAATGCCCAGGAATGGCAGCTTGCCAGCACGCAGACAGTGAGAGACGGAGGAGAGCCTGCCCATGAATTAAGCTCAGTAAGGAGGAGAAAGCATATCAGAAGCTGGGAAGCAAAACTATGTGTTGAGTACTCCTTAACATCCTAGATATAGAAGCTTTTTGTCCACTTATTCACCACTTTCTGCACTCTTTAAATTATCTTCCACAAGTTGTGTTTGGTTGTTTATTTAAATAAAAAAAAACAAAACAAAAAACAAAACAAAAAAAAAAAAACAAAAAAAACAAAAACAAAAAAAAAAAAAAACAAAAACCAAAATCAGGCATTTACTGTGCATAAATCACCATTTTAACATATAATATAGAAGTTTCCCATAAATTAGTCCCATATCTATATGTTGCCTGAATTTCACAAGTATTTCTTGTGGCATATATACCAGTGTTGTATATTCTATCAAACTGGAAACTGTTGTTGAACTGCCTTGACCTCTATATCCTTTGTGGAGACGCTGATTTTCTGAACACAGCTCCTCCTCTCCATTTCACTTCATTTCCTTCTTTTCCTGGAGGAACACTTTTATATTGGGCCATACTGACTCCAAAGAACCACGCTAAACCCAGTCTGAAGTAAAACCTTGAAATTGCAGATATTGTAAATGTAAGACATCAGTCAACTCCTTTGATCTACTGATCTGCTTCTAGCGCACCTTGAGCAACTGAATACGGGATCATGATCTCCATTTCTGCACGACTGGTGGACTGGTATCAGGTTTACCAAGTCATTTTGTTCACTTTTATGAATTATGAAAATACATTCGTGCTCTTCCAGACTTTTGCAATCTCTCAATTTTTTAAGGATATATTAAAAGTGAATACCATTGGACCAGGTGTTTTCTCTGCTTATTCTTAAGGTTCCTTAAAACACATGGGTATGTTTTTTTCAGAATTAGTATTTTATTGCTTTCTTATCAGAGGAGTATATTGTTTCCTTCTGTGAATCATACAGCAGCTATTTTGGTTGATTAATGTTGATGGTTTAATTTCTGTTGCCAGTATTCTGAAGACCTGGATTCAACCTACAAAGCTGTTACAGCTTAGTCTGTGGGTGGCCAAAAATTCAAGAATCATGCATCTAGGAGGAAATCAGGCAAGAGAGAAACTGAATCTATATCCTATGCACCTTTGGCAACCAAGACACACATTTATACAGTCAGCTAAGCTATGGCTGGGAGGACAGAGTAGGCACAAAATGTGAATTCTCTTAAGCCTGTACACAGGTTGGTTTTTTCTTCCGGAAATTTTGGAGCATGCAGTGTGAAGGGATTCTTATGATAAGCAGGAGGGAGTCTCCTGGGCTGCTCTTCCAAAATCCAGCTCCAAAATTCTGCCTGGCAACCCTTGCAGCGCGGACAGTTTGCTGAGGGTTTGCCACGCACCTTGCTCTCTCCCTCATCTGCTGTGTCGGATTTCTCGGGTCTTCTGCACTGATATTGCCCTCTTAATTGCAACATGTCTTGTTTGTACCTTTCACCAGTTATTTTCCTTCTGGGTTTTAAAGAAACAAAAATCCCGCAAACACAGATCTTCTGTGTTGGAAGGATCTTGCTGACAAGAAACAAGATTTTTTGTCAGTTATCTGTATTGCGTTATCATCTGGAGATCCCCAAACACTTTCAGTCTAAGCCAGAACAAACACATGGCAAATGACACTGCCTACTGTGAAGAGCTTACTGACTCAAAAAGGATGGAAAAAGAAATATAATTACACCATTTTTTGGTAGCATAAAGTGATTAAGTCAATTGGCTTAATCATGAAACAGAAGATGTCTGGCAGAAAAGCAACTTAAAGCTGATCTCTCGAGGTCTTCTACAAAAGGCTGGTGTTCATCTACACAGATTCTTTAGTCACTGATATTCAGAATTCTATGCTTATTTCCAGTATTGTGTTGAAGTTAACTGTATTGTGTTGAAGTTAACTGTTTTGAATTAGAACAGTGAATCAATTACAATATCTCAGACATGATCCTTCCTTCTGCTGGTAGGGCACAGTGCTGAGGGTCCGTCATCAAGTGCCTTTACAAATAAAGCTCTCCAGGGTCCTCATTCCTGATACAATAATTACAGCTTAGAGAGGCTGGAAAACAATTTCGTAGACTTCACATATCATATGATGGCAAAAAAAAAAAAAAAAGTAATTTTATTTTAAAAACCTAGAAGAAGTAATAGCTGTTGTTTTGATCTGCCAATTTATTCCAGCTATCTGAAGTAGGAATGCTATCTTTAACTTACATCAATCCTTCCTAAATACATTCACCACTGAAAACTTAAGAAGAAAATTAATTAAACTGAAACAAGCAGACAAATTAAAAAGGCTCACTAAATCCACCACAACAGCTGATGAGGCCATCACTAAACAGAAGATACTAATGAAGAAATATTTCTTGCAAAAATATCCATCATCCTGAAATTGCTCTGTGAAAAAAAAAGAAACACTGATGGTTTTCTTCTGAAGCATTTATTACTAATTTCAACATGATTAAAGAAAAAAAAAAAGAAAAGTGTTTCCCTGCTCCTTTCCAATAAAAGTGATTACTTAAAAGGAAGGGCAAAACAGGACACTGCAAAGGCATCAGACAAAGCAGTCTTTTAGCATATCTAGCACTCTGAGATACCTGCCTCATTCAGGGTAAAATGTAGTAAAGTGACCAGATCCTCAGAAAATAAGATGAAAAAATACAGCACTTTTAATTTGGGGTTACTGCAATAAATTAAAATAACCTTACTTTGAGTCTTCCCATCAAAAAAAAAAAAAATTAACATCATCATTAATGATCTGGATCCTTCGCTCATCTCTCTTTACGGCTGAAGGCACTTTTGCTGTCAGGAAGTGGGAGAGCAGATCCATCCCTGCCAGTAGGAAGAGCCCATGAGAGCTTGGCAGTGGTGTCAAGCAGCATCCCTAATACCCTGCCAGCTAAGTGGGGATAGCAGCACCTGCCTATCTCACAGTCGTTTGGGAAGACAGATATAATAGAGAGGCTAAAATACACAGAAATTTTAAATCCCAACCAACCTTGGGAAATTACTTCACAAATGAAAAGATTTTGCTTCCAAGATATTTTCCTAATGCTCAGTTTAAATCTTAGCTTTGTGCTTCCATTCCCCTTGCTCCAGTCACACCTCACGGCATTACCCTGAACACGTCTGCTGTTTTCACACACGCACTGCAATATTCCCCAAAATCTTTACCCCTCCCTGAAAATACATTTTATCTCCAGTACTTTGCATAGATTTTTTTAACCCTCTGCTCTGAAATCAACTCCTTCTTACTTAACATCATTAGTCCGTTCTTAGTTTTTACTTAGACTTCTTTCTGATCTCTCAATATTTTAGTGTGTCCAGTACTCTGTATAATGTGTGTCCTTCTTTAAAGTGCATCAGTGGTGTGATCCCACTAATAGAGTGTTAAACATGTTTTTTATATGTTTTTTTGTATAATTATTATTACTATTATTAATAATTATATGAGAAGTCTTTGTCTCTGTCAGCATTATCTGGACTTCGCCTTCATATACTGTAATTCAGAATATTAATGGTTGCCTTTATGAACCTACATTGTGTTGAGCTGAGTCTCCTCTTCTTTCTTTTTTCTTTTTCTTTTTTAAATTTATTCATTTTGTTCTGTCAAGCTTCTTTCTGCCCCTCTGTGGTTTTGTACCTTCAGTGGTATTTGAAACCAAGATTTGAATCACATGCAAATTTAATGAACATGCTGACTGCCTCCTTCTTCCAGATCATTAATGATGATGTTAATCCAGGCCATACTTAAAATCTCCCCCGTGATACTTCATTAGACACCTCTCCACAGTTTAACATACCTGGCTAAATTTACTTTTGTCGTAAGCAAAGGAAAATTTCAGTGAATTTTAAAAACTTGCACCAATGTAGGCAAGCAATGGATCTGGCCCATTACCTTTCATCATTAGCCTTTGTTTGTAGGCATGCACTAATTTTACAGTGGCATGAAAATGTATAAAACTAGTTGTAATTAATTTTGCAACTAAGACTTCAGGCAACAGTATGTGATATACCACTAAATTAAGTGCACTATTGTTGCTGTTGCTGCTGTCAGTCTCACCAAAAAAAAAAAAAAAAAAAAAAAAAGACCACTCATAAGAGGTTTTTCTTTCTGTTAGGAATTATGATTATAAGTCTTGGTCAAACTTATCTTGTTCCAAGCACAGCAAACCTGCAGTTATGCAGGGGTTTGACTATGGCTGTGCAACTCTACAGCATTTCTGTTGACTTTAGGTGACGTGACATTCTGCATTACTACAAAAACACTTAAAAAAAAAAAAAGAAAAGGAATGAAAGACAGTTGGCTGACTAACCCAGTCTTCTACATGCTTGCTATGCACCATTGAAATCAGGAAGCAATATTATGCCAGTACTGATGATGGAAGAGCAAAGCCACACAGAGAACAGACAGAAGCACACAGGACATTTTATAGTCTAAAGGGATAATTGCAGCCCAAATAGCAGACAAATAAGCTCCCTAAATGGGAGGTACTTAAGCATTTCATAATGGATCTATGCACTGCATAGAAAGCTGCCATGGGATGACAGGATTCATTCTTTGCTTTCCAAGCTCAGCTATTACTGACGTCACTACCACCAGCAGTAGATTGCTGAGTACCTACTCATGCAAGTGGAGAGTCCCAAGCCCAGGCCCACCTAAAGAGACCCAGACTCACCTCCCTGTCTGGAGAGTGCTAAAAGCTGTGCACTGTCAGAGAGGGATGAGAATGAAGGTATAGTCATCAGGGGGTTAGAACACCACCCATATAAAGACAGGCTGACAGTTGGGATGGTTCAGCCTCGAGAAGAGAAGGCTCTGGGGAGACCTTATACCCCCTTCCAGTACCTAAAAGGCCTACAGGAAAGATGGGGAGGGACTGTTTACCAGGGCATGTAGTGATAGGACAAGGGGTAATGGTTTTAAGCTGAAAGAGGGTAGATTTAGATTAGATATTAGGAAGAATGTTTCTACTGTGAGGGTGGTGAGGCACTGGAACAGGTTACCCAGAGAAGTTGTGGCTGCCCCATCCCTGGAAGTGTTCAAGGCCAGGCTGGATGGGGCTTTGAGCAACCTGGTGTAGTGGAAGGTGTCCCTGCCCATGGCAGGGGGGGTGGAACTAGATGATCTTTAAGGTCCCTTCCAACCCAAACCAGTCTATGATTCCATGGTTCTGTACTCCATCCTCTTCTTTCAAGTTTTTTCAATTTGTAGAAAACAAATGTAATTTACATTGTGCCCAAGGAAGTAGTGAAGAGTGAACATAATTCCAAAACCTAACAAATAGGGGGTTCACCTGAAGGGCAGGAGACCTTCTTGCTTTGTACATATTGTTCAAATGTCTACTTAATGTACAAAACAGCCATGCCTTGTACAAACTTGAATAGACACCCTGCTGTACATAGTGTAACTGGTCTTCTCTCCAACAGCAACCAAACGAGGATATCCAGGGAAGAATATCAAATAAGGCAAGCCCATAATGATACTTTTCCAACATTCAATAATTTGTCATTCAAACATAACCTGAGCCCCACGTGGTGATTTCCTATTTAAGATCCTTGATGGGTTTTGCTGTGTGAACTGGTTCAACACCCTTGACTGTAACCTCAAGGCATTCGTGAATACCTGCAGCCACAAGTTCCAGCCTAGCTTCATGCTGGGGTCCCACCTCCTTTCTCCAATTCAGCCTGCTATCTGATAGCTTCACAGCATGCTTCCTACTTGTAGTGGAACAAACAGGCTGGTCTTACCACACTCACACAATTTACACAGACAATAGCTGGATGCAGCCCCTCGAGCAAGCAGTTGGAAGGGATCTGCTGCCTTGGAATTAGCATGTATTGCAAAGACCAAGTGAGGTACAGAATGTGGTGAAAGAAGATGCCAACATATTTTAAGCACTGTAAAAAACAGAACTATGATGTTTTCCAATTATCAGTGTAATATGAAAACAATTGACTCTATAAAGTCAGCAAATATCTGGTGAGTTCGGAAATGCCTTTAAAATGTCAGTCTTTGCTTTATAACCTTTCTCCTCAGCTCTGTCCACGTACTGCTTTTCACCTTACTTCTTCTGTGACTCTGAAAGATGTACCCTAGGCCAAATACCAAAGACTAATAGTGTCCAGAGAATAAAAGACATTAAGATAGTCCTCTTTTTTCTTTTTCCTTCCTTCAAGAAAAGCATTTTGTCCATTGCTAAGATGATAATGCACAAAGCATGCCAGGGGCAGTAAGTGGAGCTTTCACAGAAACAAAGGATTTTTTTTTTTCATGTTGTTGATAACAAAGAAAAATGGTTGCTTAATATGAAGTGATATACAGAACAGATTTGCAGACAGAAGAATCAGCTGCAATCCTGAGCAGTCACAGTATCTCTGTTTCAGTTAAAAGAGGTGAAGTTCTAAAGTGCAGAGAGTTTCACTAACCATCAATTAAATAGTGCTGCCAAAGGGAAAAGGAAAATGAGGAATGAAATGTAAAACATTGCCCGTGCCCTTTGTTACACAGAGACATTCATTTCTCGTACAATGAAAGGATATCTCTCCCAGTGCAAAGCCACTGTCCAGCCCATTTATAATTATTTTGTGGCTTCTTTTGCTAAATACAGAAAAGGAATAGAATTTTTTTTCACAAAGTCTATAGGCTTCCTGTATAAACCATGGGAACTGCGCCTCTTTTTTAACAGTTTCCAACAGATGTCACTAAAGAAAGCTTAAGTGACAAGTAAATTCCTTTTGTTAAGCCATTTCCCAAAGAGTTTCATGCATAGGTTCAGTGCTCCAGGTCATTGGTTTCCTGCACATCAGTTATTGGACTGGTCTGTTAGGAGCACAACAATCCTTATTCACCCCACCAGATCCACAGCTGATTTCTTAGAGACAATGCAGAGATACATATTCCTCTTTATATTACTTTTCTGTCTCATTTCTAGTATTTTTAAGAATTTTTATCCTCTATGTTAATGAGTGCAGAGCTGGTCCCTCAATACTTAGCCTTGGTTTTTTTCAGTCAGATTAACTGCCAGTTAGTGATAATTGGACCTGGCAACATTTCTGTTGACGGACACATATGTACTGTGAGACAGAATGAGAGCACTAATTAATTTCAGATAGGTCACTCCTAGCTGTCAATTTTTCTATAAATTCTAGGTGTGTCCAGATAATTCTTACTTCAAATTAAGTTGGTCAGAAGCTATTCAGTCTCAAATGTAAAATTGGACAGTACAGTTAAAATCGCTGTAGTTAAATCCGAACAAATATTGACTTTTCAATGTGTGGATGGGGCCAGTTGCCAGGTGGGACCCTTTTTTTTGTTCATCTACTCAGCAAGTCACTGCTTAGGGATGAAACTATCCTAGTCTGCTTGCAGTTCCTTTCATTTCTCAGTTCCTCCACAGGCTGCTGCAGCATTTGAACTGCAAAGACTTTAGGGTGATACTTAAATCAACAGATGTAGTGAGAAAAGAAAAGGCTTTAATTGTTAGCTTGATAGGTTCTATACAAATATTTCTACTAGAATCGGGCTTTAAAAGGCTAAAAACCAACTAAAATTGAAGCCCCTTTAACATTTACCACTCTTATCCTTAATACAAGTGAAAGAATGAAAATGCCAGACCTCAGAGACCTGATAATATTTTTTAAAAAAAGTTTGAAATGTAGCCAGTCATCTTTCACTGCAGAATTTTAAAGGCTTTTTTAAGAGCAGGTACTTCTAGTTCTGTGGAGCTTGTGCTGTTTACACATTTTAGACGTGTTTCTCCAATGTGAAATTGTCTCTCTCTAGTTAAATTCTAAATAAGGACACCTTTCAGCTCTTGCTCTATTTTTTTCTTTCAGTGAAACATTAAAGTCTTTCTTAGAACAACAGAGTTCAACCAGTCTTTCAAACTTTCTCAGTAATCTAATTCAAGGACATTTCCACCTTTTTAATGAGGCTATCAATAAAGGTCATGGAAGAATCCTGGCAAAAAACAAAACAAAACAAAACAAAACAAAACTAAACTAAACTAAACTAAACTAAACTAAACTAAACTAAACTAAACTAAACTAAAATGAAATAAAATAAAATAAAATAAAATAAAATAAAATAAAATAAAATAAAATAAAATAAAATAAAATAAAATAAAATAAAGATATATAATGCTTTCAATTAAATGCTATTTTTCCGCTAGTATTTTGCAACCTGGAAAATATACTTTATACCCATAAAGGCTTTACACCCTGTAATTATGTCAGCTTTCAAAAAGCAGAAGTGACACTATTAACCACTACAGAAGTTACAATAATAACCACAATTAAATGCAATTTAAAATGTTATCATCTCTGCCTGATAATTTACTGGAGGGTGTACCTTATTCCCTTCAGCCACTTCAATGGGTAAAGTCACTTCTTTCTGGAAGCAAATATCCTAAATATTAGAAGTCTGACAAGTAACATCATACTTAAATACTCTCTATAATAAAAGAATCAAATCTCATGCTTGTAAGTCAAAGAATAGGTCTGTGAAATCTCAAATCAATATAATACTTAAGCATGTTTAAAATTATTTTTAAGTCTGTGATATTCTGTTCCAATTCTGCCTTTATATTTGAAGGAGGATAAGGAAATGTGCAAGTCCTTGATTTCCTCTCCAGTGAACACCACTGTGCCACTTCAGAGTTCTAAGTGACACCGTCATGGCCAGGATGGTCCAGAATCTTGAACAAGATGTTTTCCACTGAAAAAGAGATTTTATAGTTGATAAAAACAGAATACTTTTTTTTAAGTGGTGAATGTGTTCTAGCATAAATAAGGAAATCTGAAAGTGATTCATTTCACTTCTCTTGACTTCTTTCACTACTGTATAAAAGTTTCATTATCTTTTATTTTTACTTTTGATATCACATAAATAAAATACATTGGAAGTTCTGAAACTTTTTTTTAATATTCATCCACTGAAAGTTTTAAAGGTTTGGAAAATTTGTGAATGAAATATACATAGAAAGAGCTTAAATTCTTATCAACTCCAATCATGATATCAAACATAGACACAACAAAATATATTCCATAAAGTCAGGTGACAGTAATTTTACAGCTTTCTCCCTCTCCTCCAGGAAAAATGGATCTGTATTTTGCTGATCCTTCAGTGCATATACCAAGCTGACAATGTAACCTGATTTGTTTAAGATCATGTATCAAGAGAGATGATGGAGTCACACACTCTACAGAATTTACAATGTAAACTGATTTACATGTATCACAGAAAATATGAAGTGCAGCAAAACAATTGTTGAGTGCTGAAAATGTAGTCTATGTTCAGGTTTAATTTATTTTAAGCTTTTTATGTCATGTCAGTCATCCTTTCCACTGCAAATGAAAATAGCACAAATTTTCTTTTCCATTTTTTTCTTTTTTTTTTTCCTTAAAAAAAGTCTTTCCTGATTTATGGTTCTATTTTTATGTGCTTTTATGTGCATAGCTAAATCAGCCTCTACTCAGCAATAAAGGTAAAATAAAGGTAAAGAAAAAAGAGTAGGGATTTGGGGGGGTTGTTGTTTTTTTGTTGTTGTTTGGGTTTTTTGTTTGTCTGTGGGTTGTTTTGTTGTTGGTTGTTTTTTTTGTTTGGTTGTTTTTTTTGCCTTGGAAGATTTTGTTTCTATACATATATCTATACATCTGTATAAATCTCCTGGATAAACCCCAGCCTACTGCTGATTTAGGCCCTCCTTCGCTATTACTTTGTAAATCTGGAATATTAGGATGGGACAGGACATCTGGTCTACCTAACATTTCTGCCAGAGGTCAGTCCATAGCCAAACAGAGAGAGAAGAGCAACCAGAGACCTCTTGAAGGAAACCCACTGTATGTAATATAATTTCCTTCATACACTGGCTGCACTGTCATCCCTAGAGACCTGAACACTTGCAACCACATCGGTAGTCATCTGTGCATCAGGTGCACATATGCTTATAAGCTTATGTCAGGTGACAACCACCTGACTTTCTTTCCTGAAACACAATATTAAGTATCTTCTTTAATGCATATTATTATTGTCTCACTTATATATATTCCCCTGGAGAATTTTTCTTCGCTGAAAGCTTTTTGACCCCTGTGCAGTAGTCTAACTTGTTTTTGCTGTGAAACCAAAGTCCCTGAGACTTCACAATACCTATAGGCCCCAACTGTTCAAATGAAATTCATTAATATCTTCCAGCAAAGCAGTCTTCTGTATTCCATTCATCTTGGGATATGAGGAAACACCTACTATATAACATAAACTGAATAATAAAGGGTAGCTACCAGGAACAAAGAAATAAGTTAGGCAGACAAAAAAAATTATGAAAGCAGGTAAAACATCTTTCTACCATCTATTCTACCAGCTATTTTTTTCTTCTAAACTTACAATAAATAGCAAGAACTTTTTGCTGCAAATGACTCATCTTAATTGTCTTGGTGAGTTCCTTATATACAAGCTCCAGATGCCTTCAGGTAGTGAAGGAAAACCTCGGGAAATAAAAAGTTTATCTCCTATGTAAAACACTTCTATAAAAATGAAATGTTTAGTGAAAGGCAATAGCAGGTTACTTTATTCTTTTCATTCTAAAAAATCAAAAGACTTTAAAAACTGTTAGAGAGATGTCTGAAAACAAAACACAACAAACCAGATGTCACTGTAAAATTAAGGCTCCGCAGACAAATACTCAAAAGTCCTAAAATGCAAACCTAAGCCTAAATGTGTCACTTTACAACCACCCCCAGTGAAATACATCTGATGCATAATACATTTTCGCTCAAAACATAATTAGCTGTTGGAACTCATTGCACCAAATTAACATTGAACTAAGACCTTAGAATAATTCCAAAAGATATTGGGCATTCCTGCGTAGGTATTGATGTGGACCTATTCAGCAGAAATGCCCCACTAACCCATCCTGGGAGGCAGGAAAAATATTTTTATTCTTTCTGATGAAAATCCAATCATAGAACAAACTAACTAACTTGCCCAAAGTCAAATAGGAAACCTCTAGATGAGTGAAGGCTTCTCAAATCTTCTGAGGGGCAGCAAACAAACACAAAGTTTTCTGTCACCATGCATAGGCATCCTTATTTTAACCTCATCCTTTGAAACAACTGCTACCGACTGTGCAGGGACACTCATCACCTGAACGTACTGAACTTTGCTGTGTGGGAAGCGCTGAGCATCTGGATGTCCAAAAGCAGAACAGGAGGTGTGGGCACTAAAATCATAGCCATAGAATCATAGAATCATAGAATCATAGAATCATAGAATCATAGGGTTGGAAGGGACCTCTGGAGATCATCTAGTCCAACTCCCCTGCCAGAGCAGGGCCACCTTAGAAGACGTTGCACAGGAACGCGTCCAGGCGGGTTTTGAATGTCTCCAGAGATGGAGACTCCACCACCTCCCTGGGCAGCCTGTTCCAGTGCTCTGCCACTCTCAAGGTAAAGAAGTTCCTCCTCATGTTTAGGTGGAACTTCCTATACTCAAGTTTGTGCCCGTTACCTCTTGTCCTGTCACTGGGCACCACTGAAAAGAGCCTGGCCCCATCCTCCTGGCACCCACCCTTTAAGTATTTATAAGCATTGATCAGGTCCCCCCTCAACCGTATTTTTTCCAGACTAAAGAGACCCAATTCCCTCAGTCTTTATTCATAAAAGAGGTGTTCCAGTCCCCTAATCATCTTGGTAGCCCTTTGCTGGACCCTCTCCAGCAGTTCCCTGTCCTTCTTGAGCTGGGGAGCCCAGAACTGGACACAGTAC
This sequence comes from Vanellus vanellus, assembly GCF_965231255.1. Classification (NCBI taxonomy): domain Eukaryota; kingdom Metazoa; phylum Chordata; class Aves; order Charadriiformes; family Charadriidae; genus Vanellus; species Vanellus vanellus. The sequence continues at coordinate 11,345,238 of NC_138905.1, read as the reverse complement.
TCCAGGTGAGGCCTCACCAGGGCAGAGTAGAGGGGGAGGATGACCTCCCTTGACCTGCTGGCCACACTCTTCTTGATGCACCCCAGGATGCCATTGGCCTTCTTGGCCACAAGGGCACATTGCTGGCTCATGGTCATTCTGTTGTCCACCAGGACTCCCAGGTCTCTTTCTACAGAGCTGCTCTCCAGCAGGTCAGCCCCCAACCTGTACTGGTTCATGGGGTTATTCCTCCCCAGGTGCAGCACCCTACACTTGCCCTTATTGAATTTCATAAGATTCCTCTCCGCCCAACTCTCCAGCCTGTCCAGGTCTCTCTGTATGGCGGCACAGCCTTCCGGTGTGTCAGTGTAAGAAACGACTTGTAAATTCCCTGAAACAAATGGTGAGAGACAAAAGACAGGGGAGGCCCTCTGAGCCTCCCTGAGGAATGTCTCAAACACTCCCAAGGACTTTGAGATATGGCTGTAGCCAAGGGGTGGATACTGTGGAGTCTGGACAATGTAGGCCTTGTGCTCAAAGGACTGACAAGGCTGACACCTTCTTATCTCTTGTGTGACCCAGGAGAGAAAACTCATTTGGACAGCACAGGATGCGTCTGTTGGGGGGGAAGTCTTGTGAAGACAAGGTTTTCTGCTCAACTTGTGAAGCTTGTTAGTTTCTTTGTTTTCAGGGCCACTGTGTCCGATAATGACCTTTGCCTCATTATCCATGAAATGCATATTAAAGTTCACACCCCTGCATATGCTAATGAAGATTATAGAGATCATGCTAAACATACATGACTATAGGACTCGTCTCTCCACCCAAATCATGCTGCACGTCACCTGGGGGGGAGAGAAACATGAGCATCGTAACAGCAGGGAGGGTCGTACTGATACCGCGAACATAAAAGGGGAAAATAAGTGCCCCTGGGGATCTCATTTTTCCTGGAGAGAGACTTTTTTCCCTGGAGATTCACAGACGAGCGCTCCTACGAATCAGAAACCCCTGTTGGCTGGACCAACGCTGGAACCAGGACCGGTGATCTCTCTCTCTCTCTCTCTCTTTTTTTTTTTATCCCTCTGTTTCTCTTTCTTCTCTCTCTTTTTCTTTTAAAGTTAAGTACGTAACGCAAGGCATACCTTACCACTCGCTATAATTAATTGTATAATTTGTTGTGTATCTGTTGCGAAGTAACACAAGGTGTACTTTATCGCTTGCCATACTTTGTTTTACCGTTTGCCATAATTTGTTATACACCTAACCAATTATCGTGGACGTCGTTAAGACATATATTAATCACTGTGGGAATCTAATAAATGTTTTTGTATGGACCTTGAAGTTGTCTCACCTTAGTCCACACTGTTGGGGATTTGCGAATCTGAGTCACTTCCCCCCCTCTCTTGTGAGTGGGGCGTGACAGTCAGCCACCCCTCCCAGCTTTGTGTCATCAGCAAACTTGCTGAGGGTGCACTCTATCCCCTCATCCAAGTCGTTGATGAATATCTTGAACAGGACTGGACCCAGTACTGACCCCCGGGGAACACCACTCGTCACTGACCTCCAACTAGACTCTGCGCCCCTAACCACAACCCTCTGAGCTCTGTCTTGCAACCAGTTTTCTATCCACCTTACTGTCCATTCATCTAACTCGCTATTCCTAAGCTTCCCTATGAGGATGTTGTGGGAGACCGTGTCAAACGCCTTGCTGAAGTCAAGGTAGACCACATCTACCGCTCTTCCCTCATCTATCCATCCAGTCACACCATCATAGAAGGCTATCAGATCAGTCAGGCATGATTTCCCCTTGGTGAATCCATGCTGAGTACTTATGATAGCCTTCTTTTCCTCCACGTGCCTTGAGATGATGCCCAGAACAAGCTGTTCCATCATCTTTCCAGGGATGGAGGTGAGACTGACCAGCCTGTAGTTCCCTGGGTCCTCCTTCTTGCCCTTTTTGAAGACTGGAGTGACATTGGCTTTCCTCCAGTCCTCAGGCACCTCGCCTGTTCTCCAGGACCTTTCAAAGATAGTGGAGAGTGGCCCAGCAATGACCTCTGCCAGCTCCCTCAGCACTCTCGGGTGCATCCCATCAGGGCCCATGGACTTGTGGATATCTAATTGACCTAACTGGTCCCTCACTTGATCCTCCTCAACCCAGGGGAAGTCTTCCTCTTTCCCCGTTACTTTCTCCAAGGCCTGGGACTCCTGAGGGCTCAGCTGGGTAGTAAAGACCGACACAAAGAAGGCATTCAATAACTCCACCTTCTCCGCATCGTCCGTCACCATGGCTCCTGTCTCATTCAACAGTGGCCCCACAGCTTCTCTGGTCTTCCTTTTGCCTCCAATATACCTGAAGAAGCCCTTCCTGTTGAGCTTGACATCCCTTGCCAGGTTTAGTTCCAAGGCGGCCATGGCTTTCCTTGTTTCATCCCTGCACACTCTGGCAGCATTCTTGTAATCTTCCCAAGGGGTTAGGCCATTCTTCCACTGAGTGTAAACTTCCTTCTTCCACTTGAGCTTGTTCAGAAGCTCCCTGCTCAACCAGGCAGGCCTCCTGCGTCCCTTGGCCAATTTCTTGCTCTTCGGGATGCACCGATCCTGAGCTTGGAGGAAGTGGTCTTTGAATACCAACCAGCTTTCTTGAGCCCCTTTGCCTTCCAGAGCCCTAGTCCACGGGATCTCCCGAAGCAGTTTCTTGAAGAGATCAAAGTTAGCCCTCCTGAAGTCTAAGGTTGTGATTTTGCTTCTTGTTGTTTTGTGTGTAGTACCCATGATCCTGAACTCTATCTTTTCATGATCGCTACAGCCTAGGGTGCCCCCAACCTTAATGTCCTCCACCAGTCCCTCTGTGTTGGTTAATACTAGGTCCAGGAGTGCTCCTCTCCTTGTTGGCTCCTGCACCACCTGTGTTAAAAAGTTGTCATCAATACACTGGAGGAGCCTCCTGGACTGTGGGTGACAGGCCGTGCGGTCTACCCAGCAGATATCTGGGTGATTGAAGTCCCCCATAAGAACCAAGGCCTGAGATTGGGAGGCTATCTTTAGCTGTCTGTAGAAAGCCTCGTCAGCTACCTCATCCTGATCAGGTGGTCTGTAATAAACTCCCACAACAGTGTCCCTCATATTTGCCTGGCCCTTAATCCTTACCCATAAGCTTTCAACCCTCTCTACATCCGCCCCCAGTGAGAGCTCGATGCATTCCACCACGTCTCGTTGGCCTGTTTTTCCTGAAAAGGACATAGCCATCCATGACGGTATTCCAGTCATGTGACCCGTCCCACCACGTCTCAGTAATTGCAATGAGATTGTGGCCTTGTGATCGTGCACAGATCTCCAGCTCCTCCTGCTTATTCCCCATGCTGCGTGCATTGGTGTATAAGCATTTCAGAGCGGGAGTCGTTTGTGTGGTTTGGACCCTTGAGATGTGGTGGGCCTTCTGGCCATTCCTTCTCTTCTCCCACAGAACCACCCTGCAGCCTCCATCAGCCTGATGTAGGCCACTTTCATGAAGTTCTATTTCACCCTTGGTTCCCCCCTGATATGAGAAGCCTCCGTTCCCAACGCCGCTTTCAGCTCTGCCCTGCACCCATCTCCTTCCTATGTGCAGACTCAGGGACCACATGGGAAAGGCTTTCCCTGAAGGACTGCCTGCCTCATACTGGTCCTCAGCACAAGTGCTTCAATGGCACAGATTAATAGCTTGTGAAGAGCTCAACCTTTCCTCTTAAAAAGAAAGTGCTTTTTGGGATCAATATCAATTAAATTGAGGATCAGCCAAAGCAGTGCTGTTTTGCTGAGTCTGGAGCAGAGCGCTGCCATGGGGCAGCCCACTGAAGTCTGCAACAAAACACAGCGGCATGTCCCCAAAAAGACAACTGTGCTGTCACCTTGGGGCAGTTTGAAGCTTCAGTCTGGAACCTAAAGCTAAGCTCACTGACGTATAAGCAATTTTGTACTAAAAGAATTTTTCTACTCATTACATCAGAAAATGTTTAGTTTTAAATGGAAAATTTTCAATTTCAGGCATTTGGAAATCAAACCCAACCTATGCATTCTGTTTAGCTTTATTTGTAGCTGTTTCAGTGATTATTTTTATGTAAAGCTCTCTCTAGTCACAGAATGATCTATAGCCATTTTGTAGAGATAACTAAAGCAAGTCCTAATGCCAGTAGGCAGAAGCTGACACTCAACCTTTCACATTTCAATTGTGAGGGTTATGAAACTTATTATAGCACCTACACCCCTTTTCTATTTTCTAGAATAAATGTCCAACATATACCCTCAGAAATAATGCATTTATTTTTATAGAGACAGAAAAGAAAAAAAAAAAAGGAAAAAAACAAACAAACAATATAGTCCAAATTACAACTGAAAATCAATCATTATTAAAATTCATAACAGCATGAAAACTACACGGTGATTTGGGGGTTCGCTGAGCCCACTGGACAATAAAGCCAACCTATAATAAAAAGGAGTTATCAAGAAATGACCAACACAGCAAGCAAATTTTGCCTATGCCAACTTGCAATTACTATTTTTCTATTCTGCCTGTTCTAAGCTTAGGGTCTGATAACCGAAAATAATTCTGCAGAAACAGAAGGAGATAAGGATGATCATCTGTCTGTAGACTACACTAAATCTAAACACTCTAATCTGATAAATAATATTGGATTTTTATTATTAGATTATTACACATTATTCCAATGAGCTCACCCTCCTCCCTGCAGTCCTATATCCCATCAATACCCAACTGCAGCACCATTCAGACTGTAACTTGCCGCTAATTGCCTTTTTCTTTTTTGTGGTTGATACCAGATCACTTAAATTTTCTTGATTTCTCCAATATTTTCATTTTGAGATTCAAATGACTAAACTAAAACCATCAGTTACAAATCTCTTTTTTTTTTTTTTTCACTTGTTGATCTTTTTCTGTCTATTTTAATCTTTGCTTTTGTGGACAAAATTCTGTCATTCCTTCTTGCTGTATTCCAGCCTTCTATCTTGTATTGTGACTACACTATATGACAATGAAAAAAAGTCATAAAATACATTTAAATGAAAATGTTTTTTTCACTTTGATAGTCTTTTTTATATTACATTTAATTACAGACCACACACAAAAAGTGTGACAGTCTGTATCAAAAATGTTTCAAGATGTGGAATAAGAAAAATCAGATAGAGACAATAGTATATTAGTAAGGCAATTTCTGCTAAAAATATGGCTTACATTATTATAGCCACTTTCTGAATCTCTGCTTTTAGTTAGATTACTTTATGATTTTAATAACTTCCTTATTCTGAGGCAGAATAACTTTATAATGACTTTTTTTTAATCAATATTAACCTCTAATATTTCCTTTTCTTAATCCCACCTCATTCGTTTCAGTCCTGTATCTTCATCTTTACTATGATCCAGTCAATCAAGAAATTTCTTTAGGTGTACGATACTGGTGTTCTGAAGGTGATTATTGGGTAAGTAAGCAAAACAAACTTTTCATGTGTCATTTTACATATTTGTTTGTCTCTTTTTGAAGAGCATTTCCATACAATCATAAAATTTTTTAGCGTGGTAGAGACCTCATCTGGCCCAAGACCCTGTTAGTCCAAACCCGGTTAGATCAGGTTGCTCAGGGTTTTGTTCAGCTGAGTTTTGAACATCTCCAAAGATGCTCAAACAGTACTTAAAGCTGTCTGGCAACCTGTTCCAGTATCTGATTGTCTCCATGGTAAAATGTCTTTGCTTATGCGTAACAGTAATAACCCATTTTCCAACTTGTGTCCTTTGTCACTTGTCCTACCACTGTGCCCTACCAAAAAAATTTGTGGCTCCATCTGCTCTTATCCCCTTTACCCTCATGATGCAGTTGCAGACAGCATTAACATCCCTTATTAGCTTTCTTTTACTGAAGCTGAACAGACCAAGTTGTCTCATCTCTGCCTGTATGTCATGTGCTTCAGAATAATTTTAGATTACTTTCCAGCTTATTTTGTTTAATTTGATTTTGTAGTGGCCATAAATAAATGTGTGTGTATATCACAGAATCACACAGAATCACAGAATTTTCAGAGTTGGAAGGGACCTCTAGAGACCATCTAGCCCACCCCCCCTGCTAAAGCAGGATTGCCCAGAGCACATTACTCAGGACTGCATCCAGGCGGGGCTTGAACATCTCCAGAGAAGGGGACTCCACAGCCTCCCTGGGCAGCCTGTGCCACTGCTCTGTCACCCTCACCGTAAAGAAGTTTTTCCGTGTATTTGAACGGAACTTCCTGTGTTCTAACTTGTGCCCATTGCCCCTCGTCCTGTCACTGGGAACCATTGACAAGAGCCTGGCTCCATCCTCCTTCAACCCACCCTTTAGATACTTGTACGCCATAATAAGGTCTCCCCTCAGCCTTCTCTTCTCCAGGCTAAAGAGTCCCAGCTCTCTCAGCCTTTCCTCATAAGGCAGATGCTCCAAGCCCTTAATCATCTTAGTTGCCTTATATATATAAGTGTATATATGTATAGACAAACACACACACGTATATACACACATGCACAAAAATTTTAATCAGGAGTGACAGAATACTCCAATATCAAAAAGCAAATGGCACTATGGAACTGCAAGTTGTCACTACATGTGTCACTACATGCTCATGTCTAGAAAAAATATTCAAGTTTTTCCTTCAAAGTCTTCTACTTCTGTGTAGACAACATTGACAGGCTAGAAAGAGCCAGGTTGTAACCTCACCCATAGTGAGAGGCAGCATGGAGATGTCCCACAAAATGGGCAGAAAACAGTCTGAAAGTTACTCACCATTTAGTCTTATTTCTTAACCCCTACCATTATGAGAACGAATTCTGCCAACATGTTTTGTGATATGGCCTTTCTTTGCAGCTGGTTGCCCATCCTCTGCAGCAAAGGTCAGAAGAGCACTCAATGATCTCCCATATCCTGCACACTTGTCAGAGCTGGATGGAGCAGCAAGGTGGTCAAGTGACACAGAGGAAGGTGGCAGAGACTTTTCTGTCCCAACATCTGATAGGAAAGGCCCCATATAAAGAGATACGGCATAACTTTTCCCCCTTGCCCTGTATTCCCATAAGCATATCTCTGTTCTGTTTCTGGGAAGTAACTGGCAAGAAGCCATCATGGACATTCACAATCAGAAAGGATCTGAGAAGGATACTCGGGGATGATTTTACTCCCACTTACTCCCTTAGGATGGATGAGTAATAACAAATGAGGCCAAAAGAAAGATGAAAACAAAGAAACAATTCACCCAACCCGAAGCGAGACTGGTTTCCATGTCACGCTGGAAGACAGCGTTCGCATGGTTCAGAAGTTATTTTGTGTCACTACATTTGGTGTCTCATTTCTGCAGCTACAACTGAGAAAATATGCAGTTGAACTACAGAACACGCTAGGTTCCCAGCAAGGTTTGGCACTGCACATAAGACAGCACACTGGCTCCGAGCCGACAGCAGACTATGTTTAACAATTAATGATATACATTACCATAGCCTTGACACTAAAAACACATATCTGCTGCCAATCATTCTGTTGCCATTTAAATTCATATACGTCTTGGGATGGTTTCCATCCATGCTGGCAGCCAAAATGTAATGAATAAGGAGGCTCCACTTTGTAGATAAATAAAAGCAAATGTGGGATGTACCTAAATGGATTTGACAGATTGTAGGAATAATTTAAAAATATAAGAGTACAACACAGAAATGTTGGCATTATCCATAATAAGGACAAGAATTCATGAATTATAAGTTATTTGCTAGACCACAAAATCAGGAGAAAGTACCATAGATGTTCAAGTCCTTCAATTTACACAGTAGTAAAATAACCAAGTCCTCAAGCTTAATATTCATTTAGTGCCTCTTCATTTGCAAAGCCCTAAGCTTTCTACACACAAAAAAAAAAATGATTCTAAGCATGAAGCCCAGGACAATGAAGCAGCTTATTTCTTCTCACATGGAAAACCAGCACATAACTAGAAGGACAGGTGGCGAAAGATGTTGTAGGCCATATCCCAAACTGTGAAAGAGCAATGCAATTCACCTCCCAGGGGTCCTCCACTGGGAGTCTTACCATTGTATCATGTTCAGCCGCACTAAGCATATCTTCCTAATATCCACTAGTAGTCATCCCCTTGGTGTTGGCATGGTTCTCTAAATAGATATATCCAAAAAAGTCAAAGTCTGGAAAGAAGGAACTATCTCATGAAAAGATAAAAACTAGAAGGCCTTTTTTAACACATATAATTTTATTACTTTGCTTATCACAAGTGAGTTATATGTAAAAGACATAGTTTGGACAAGATACTTTATTTACTTTTCTCAGTAACGAACAGAAGGGTACCAGAATAGAAGAGATATAGCAAATGATCAACATAGATTAGAATTTTCATTCAAAAACCAAATCGCCTTGATCAATAGTCTCCAAACTACAAGTAAATTCTTAGAATAACCTATTGGTTTTTATTGTACTTTTTTTCCCTTGTACTTTTTCCGTCTGTAACACTTTATCTTTTATCACTATTACACTAGAAACAGTGACCATCTTTCTGTGCTATTTTTATATAGTACATTGTGAAAGTATGGAAGTGCAGCTTGATATTATTATTTGAAAACAAAAATAATAAAAAACTCCAGCAGTGATATTTACCATTTCAAAAGTCTGTCCTGAATTTGAATTATTTATTGCATTCTGTACATTGGGATTGTATCCTTTGATGACTAAGGAAAATAGAATATCAATAGTAAAGGAAAATCATGTAGAAGAAAACAGTTGTTTAAGGGAACGATATATATAGATAGAGGCAAAAAATTGTAAAAATTATTATAAAAACCAAAACAAAAAAACCCTCTAGGAACTTTATAGCAAATACTGTTTTTAAGTACAGTGTTACATTAATTAAATTTATTCTAACTGTGTTCAGTTACCTTTTTCTGGAAAAAGTACTGTGCAGTGCACCATTTTAAGAGGTTTGATGTAAAATCTTGGAAAAAAAGCTATTAAGAAAGGCGTAAAACAAACATCATGTTTCCTTGTAACATGGCCCAATAACTTTACAGATAGAAATAATACTACTATATTCATACCACAGTAACCAAATAATATGCTAAGTTAAAACTGTGAAATTTAGTATGCAAATTGCCTGCAGAAACTATAATTAAGAAAGGTAAACATGTATAACAAAGGTGTATTAAGCTATATCGAAGTCACAAGGTTGGAAAAAAAATCCAAATAATATGGCAGAATTGAGCCCAAGAAGGCAACTTTATCTTTCTTACAGAAGAGTAGAAAAATATAACCATTAGGTTTATGCATGGGAACTGTGGAGATACTAAATACTGCGAAGATGTGGATATATTAAATGTGGAGATATTAAATACTGTGGAGACGTGGAGATATTAAATGCTTTGCCTGGATATTAATGACCCCAAAAGATAGTTGTGGTACTCAGCTGGTGTTAACACTAAATAACATATAAGAAGCTCTAGTTAGTACTTTTAGTATTTAATTTTAACGTGTTTATTCACAGAATCTCTTGGGTTTGGGATATCCAAAGTAGTCGATGTTATGCAGGTACGTGGTTGTTCACAGGGTACCTCAACTCCTGTTGAAAATCAGGCTGCTCTCATGCTGTTGCCTGTGGGACACCCAAACTCCATAAACGCTCCAAAGCACAAGCCTTTGTTGAAAACGTTGATTAGCTAGAAATAGTAACAGCTTGTGAATACTCAGGGAACATCGCGCTGATGAAAATAGACTACTACACCACCTGAGCAGGAAGTGACCTTTTAGGAGTTCACTGTGGCAATTATTCATTAATATAGACTAAAACATTAATTACCATGGGAGGTTTCTCTGTAAACATTGCGCATGCAAACAAAGACAATCAGAAATTATTTTACTTGTGCTAAGCTTGAATTGAAACACTTTATGTTAATGTGATGAAGTACTTGTATTCTTATTGTACAAAAGAATACTACCTCTCAACTAACATGGGCCTAAAACGCGTTGGAGTTTTTTCCTGTACATCCGTTCACTTCTGCCAATATAGCAACAAAAGGGCATCTGAAGCGGATAATAGAGGGGTTTAGGTTGTATCAATCGTGTCTCAATGAGGAATTTAAAAACTGATTAATAAAATAACAGTGGGGTTCTGTACCTTCTGGTCAGCCGACACATGCGTATGCACCCATACACATTTAAAGACAAATGCAGGAAACCTGGATTATAAGGAAACCTGGATTATGCAGGAAACCTGGATTATAAGGTTGTAATGCATGCATTAAATGAATTAACACAAGCAATGCATTAATTGAATTAACACATCTTCAAGATGTTACCATACGCACTGCATATCCACGCTGACTCGGAACACTGAGCTAGCAGGTGGACTGCTCACTTCTCTCCACAGGGAATGGACTGCTATTATTTGCCAGGGTGACCAAACTGAACATGTGACATCCCAGTAAGAGAGTAAAAGACCCCAGCTCTTTTATAAGTACATTCGTGATGATTATTATATTAATGGCTCCTCCTTCAACAAGATCAGAGCATGAAAATGCACTTCAAAATTCAGATTTACTTAAAAAGTTGTTTTTTTTTTAATTAAAAAAAGCCATTTACTCCAGAAATTAGCAGAAAAAGGTTCATCTATGCTCTCTTTCCATCCCTTCATCATACACCCAAATCCAGTAAATCTATGATTAATGCCACAAGCACCTCTAATAACATGTAGGAATTGCTAGCTTTGGTAATTCAGATGACCTGAATTCACTAGTGGTCGCAGCAAAAAACCATGATTTCTCACATGCTAAAGACCAAGCTTTGAAAGGAATAACAACAGCACCAAAACTGCACCTGAAAACAAACAAGAAGTCAGCATTAACGAGAAGATTTCAATGGCGTGAATGTGTATTTCTCAGAATACCTTTGGATAAGGAAGTTTTATAAAGACAAAAATAGCAGGGCAGTTAAAAGGCTTAACTTGGTTTGTCTTGAATCTCATTTATTAGAGGGATACCTCTTATCTACTTAGAGATATGTCCTTAGTATCACAGCAGGATATAAATAAAGGCCTCCTACATTATTTTTAGACAGACTCCTCATAATATTAGTAGAATACTATATGTCTTACTGCTATTAAATGAGCTCCCACTGATTTTAAATTTCATTAGGCTCATAAACTCCTCCAGTTGGCAGAGAAATTACATTTTCTGATTTCCAAAGCTGCATAATGAGTCATGACCTATCCTTTCCCTTTGTCTCCTCAGAATACCCTTCTGTTGGCTAATCTCTCCCATATTTTCAATTTTCCCACAACACTTATATGGGTATTTGCACACAGACACAGGTAATATTGCAGAGCATTCAATTTTTTTTTTTTTTTTTTGTTCCAGAGTTCAGGATGCTTTATCTAGGCTTCCCTGCAGTTACTACAAGCAAAAGCAGTAGAGGAAAAGGCAGTTTCATATCATATGTCTCCTGTCTTTGATTAATCTGTAAACTGCCCATTTTAATGACTCCTCATAAATAATTCAATTTCTAATTATGCTATAAGCCCCTTAACCTGGAGAAGAATAAGGAAAGGTAGAAAGGGAGGGGAAAGGGAGGGGAAAAGTGCATACATTAGATCAAACAATGCCTGCAGCAACTGAGCTACTCTAAGTTATTCTGCCCATGCAAGATGCATCTCCTGCCCAAACCTTGAAGTATTTCTGTAATAAATATGACAGGATTACATACAAAGTTGTAATTGGAGACAAGAATTCTGGAACCTGCTTCTTTTCCACCCACTTTCCCCATTCCAGAAGGTACACACATGAGCAAGACGTGCTCTTGCTCTAGGTGAACTGACCATGCTGAGCCCTCCTCTGCTGGTGGGACCAGCCCCATGCCCCTGCACAGTGCCCTGACCAAAATAGAATGGGGTAACCAGCCACAGAAGAACCTCTGCTTTTGGTTCTTGGTCCTCATTTCTCCTCTTTGAACTCCTTGATAAGGACTAGGGAATCACATACTGACTACTCTGTTCTTCCCTTGCAACTTGTTGCCTGAAGTGGTGAGGTAGGAACTGCCTCTCTGCCCTTCTCCAGGGAACATTCATGTTCCCCTGTGCACAGGTGAGCCAGGACTTCAGGAGGAAACCATTAGCTATCAGCACATGAATGACACCTGGCTTCTACCAACATAGAAGTTCTGCAGCTCCCTTTGCACCCAGGTCTCACTTTTCTACTGCACAAAACATTGCTGCCAACTCAACTGCCAGTTACTGATACTGTTGGGTTTTTTTCCCCTTTTTTGCTTTAATCAAAATACATCTGACATACAAAAAGGTGGTCAAAGTACAACTGAAAGCACACAGACAGCTGAACGATCTCCTCCTACCTACAACTATTTTTTAATTGCGAGGAGGTCTCTCAATACACAGCAGAGCATCTGCTCATTAGCACTACTGCGCTGTTTCTCCTACTGACACTTCCTACCCCTCCTCCTCTCCGATCTTTAACAACTATTCCTAAAGCGCTTGCAGACTGCAAACTCTGTGACCTGTGGGGTTGGATTTATATTGTGCATATTAATGTATTTCTTTCTAAAAGTTCCTTAAAAGAATAAACAGCACTCCAAATTCAATGTGGCTTTTGTCCAAAATCCTCAAGATTTGTTTTGAATGGCAGCTATTTGGTTTGTCTTGATTCCTTCCTGAAACAGCATTATATATTGATGCCGTATACAGGGCTTGTGGGCTTCCACATCTCTAATTTTAGAATTCAAGCTACGGAATTCAGCCCACGCTGTTACACAGGCCAAAGCTCATTGTGTCAAATCTGCTGCAACGTTATTTTATGGAAGATAATGATAAATTGCTACAATTTTATTAATGAGTTAGCAATCAGAAGGGTATGGGTATTGCCTGCATTACAGAACATAGTTCATCTGAGACCACATATTTTGACTTCTCTTGTTTGTTTTACATCCAAATACTGCAGTAATTAATAAAAGCCAGGAAAGTATACAGGTTGCTCATTTTCAGTCTTGCTGAATCTTGTGATATATATGGCCCATCACCACAGTAATTGAATCTGTATCTAAGTTATTGTGCTGTTTTTGGCTGGGATAGAGTTAATTTTCTTCATGGTAGCTAATATAGGGATACGTTTTGGATTTGTGCTGAAAACAGAGATGTTTTAGTTATTGCTGAGCAGCACTTGCACAGAGTCAAGGCCTTTTCTGCTTCTCGCACCACCCCACCAGCGAGTGGTCTGGGTTTGCACAAAAAGTTGGAAGGGGACTCAGCAGGGACAGCTGACCCCAAATGGCCAAAGGGATATTCTGTATCATACGACATCATGCTCAGTGCAGAGAGCTGGGGGAAGAAGGAAGGTGGGGACATTCAGAGTTGCGGTGTTTGTCTTCCCGAGTAACTGTTACTCGCGATGGAGCCCTGATTTCCTGGACATGGCTGAACACTTGCCTGCCCATGGGAGGTAGTGAATGAATTTCTTGTCTTGGTTTGCTTGTGTGTGCACCTTGCCTGTCAAACTGTCTTTATCTCAACCCACAAGTTTTCTCATTTTTACTCTTCCATTTCTCTCCCCCATCCCACCGGGGGGAGTGAGTGAGCGGCTGCGTGGTGCTTAGTTGCTGGCTGGGGTTAAACCACCACAGTCCTTGACAAGGAACATTTCCAAATGCTTTGATGTAGGCACATATCCCAACCTGCCCTGGGGCCCGACCTACACACATGTTGCCGTTTCATCACCTACAGAGCCCTAGGTGTCTGTGGAAAGGGAATGGGAGACACAGACTAAAAGGGAGTCACATCATATGCCTGTGCCCAGGCTAGGTGTGGCCAGCGTGACTGAACTTGGAATGCACTGGTTCTCACCAAATCCTTGCAAAGTAACACAGACGAGTATTTCCTCTTCAGACATCAAGTAATGCTGAACTAAAATGTTTATATCTACTTGACATGGCTTGTCCCAGGAACATCCTGAAGACTAGAAACTCAGCCTGAGATCAGGTCACCTTCAAGTTACATCTCTCTGGGATTTCTACGCAAGCAACATTACTGATGCATCCCATGACTTCAGTAAGAAGGTAGCCAGACAAGGCTCAGTGTCACATGTGCACTGTACAGGTCATCCCATCATCCCACCTATGAACACTTCTGAAAATAAGGAACATGACAGAGAAAATATGTTATAAGACTTCACTTGTCTACATTTCCAGCATATTTGTAATGAAACAGGCAGAAGATACAATGGGTGATATATCTAACTTCAGCTGCTTAAATATTAGATGCCTGGTCTGAACTAGTTATCCATGCTCCATCTACAGAAAGAGAGGGCGCTTCCAGATATTCCCTGGAGACACCTATATCTCTTCAATTTCTGAAGAGGAAGGGAGATGCAACTAATGTAGAGAAACACCTACTTTGACAACTTTAAGTCAGAAGAACCTTACCCTGCAAGCGATTAGACTAAAACCACACAAGGAATCTGTAGCAAAGCAAAATCTTCAACCGGTGTTACACATGACATAGGCTAAAGCTCTAAATATTGTACCATTGTTCCATTTGAACACACAGGTCCCCATCCAACAAAAGCTCATGTATAAATATGTGCTTCATTTTTTTTTACATTATTCCATTTTCACATAGAATTCATTAGGACTGTTCATAAGCATAAAATTAGCATAAAACACACTTGGTTCTTCCCAAGCCAGAGCCCAAGTGAAAGCAAACAGAGAAAAAAAGTTTAAAAATTATAAATATTTATTTTATAATTCCTTAGACTATGTTAAAGCATATCATGGTCATAAATACCATGTGTATCAGATGTTTTCTCCTGGGCTAGGTTCCTCACAGAGGCACTTACTAAATACACATACTAATGGCGCATTGTAGATGTCCCATCCCCGGAGGTGTTCAAGGCCAAGTTGGACGGTGCTTTGAGTAACCTGGTCTAGTGGAAGGTGTCCCTGCCCGTAGCAGGAGGGTTGGAACTGGGTGATCTTTAAGATTCTTTCCAACCCAAACCATTCTATGATTCTGTGATGATACTCCAAAGCATTCAGTGGCTGCATTCTTGAAGAATAACTAAATGAGTGCATTCCCACAACGTTAATTAGTGTTTTGGATGTTTTGTGCACTGGAGGTGTCCCAAACCAATGAATATGTGTGATTCAGAGTTTGTACAAATATCATGTTGTCTTAAGATTTGGCAAAAAGCATCCCCTTACAAAAAACACACCTTCTTAATTCTAAATTTCAGCCAGAACTGAATGATACTGGAGGGAGTTCAATTTTATTGTATTGTTCTTTCACTGTATGGTATGTTCTATCTAAGACTGATTTTATCAGAACAATAGGGATCTATTCTGAGTAGCGAGGGAACTGTTATGTTCTGTATAAACTTCAAATCTTCAGTCCTTCAATTTCTCTTGATTATAAAGAAACAACAACAACAACAACAACAAACCCAACAAAACCCAACAAAAAAACCCTCACTCTTGCAGAACAACAGATTATTTGTTTTAATGTAAATGTGTAGATTTGATGTGGTAGAACAATTTTTTTTTTTCAAGAAATGCTCATCAGATAAACTGTCTGGGTTGTTGTGAGCAGGTTCAAAGTGTCAGTTTCATTACAAACATCAATCCTTTATTGCTGTACAAGTAAATATAAACTTTGCACTCTGGAATCCCTTGGTACAAAGCTCAGTGGCTAAACCCGAACATAAATAATGGGTGGCTGGAAGACTTCCTGAACAAGTTCCTCTGGTTTCATTGCTTAAAATGTGAGAACACTGAAGACATATAGATTAAAGTTATATAAAAAGAATATGGTGAACTCCAAGTGTGTCTTCCTTTATGTATGCAAACTTTCATAGCAGCTTCAGATCCAGCATTTGAATTTCATTTTCCACGTGGGTCTAGGTTACCCAGGGCTGAAATCTCACCATCTGTTCAGAAAATACCAGCTCTAAATGGCAAAAGCTTCATTTTTTAACTTTTCAGATGGTGAGGGAGAGTGCAGTACCTTGTAGGCATGTATCTAAATCAAGTCCTCTCTTTCCCAAAAAGATCCCATTCACTTTTGGAGCTAAGGTGAAACAAAAATAATACAGATGAGAGTTTGTTTACACAGACATGGTGTGGAAACTTGACTCCAGGTGATTGTTAAAGTGGGTAAGTTACATTCTGCTTAGCTTCCATCCAGAGACAATTAAAGTAAGCATGGTTAACATGGCTTTTATTTGTTTATTCATTTATTATTATTATTATTATTATTATTATTATTATTATTATTATTATTATTATTATTATTATTATTATTATTGTTATTATTGTTATTATTGTTATTATTATTATTATTATTATATTTTGGGAGTCTTTTAAGGCAATAGACCCTATAAAACCTAAGCCTAGTAAAGAGTATATTCCTCCTACTAGTGAGAACAAATGGCTTCCTGGTGATTATCTCCTCAACCTCCCAGCAGCGAGGATGAACCCACTACAGAGTCACACTGGGAACCACAGCAAGCTCAGGAATCACCTGCCACAAAACCACTTGGCTCATGTGAAATCCCCTCATCGAGGCTTCCTGGTTTCAAAACAGCTAAAAGCCAAAAATCTAACTAAGATCTTACCTTGTGGTCAGCTCAATTTCTGCAAACATATAAAAAGATGTACATATTCACCTAGAATTATTGAGCATTTTCCTAATCAACATTGAAAAATGGAAGAAAGAGAAAATACATCAAAACAAGAGAGAAAGCAGAAGTAAGCAGCTGAATTTAAAATTGTTTTAATGACTTTTCAATGTATAATAAACAAAATATAAAATAAAAACATAAAACAAACTCTTTACGTGATTATTTGATTTTCTTGGCCCTTTTGAAAAGATAGCAGCCACAGAAGCAGAAAACAATGCAGTCACAATACAAACAAAAAGATCAGAAAGTGCAGTCACCATTCAGAAATGAATATTGTATCTAAAGTGGCAACATGATTATGAGGGCCACACAAAATAAGATGTGTAAGAATTAATGGTGTTAATGCATAGAAAGGGAGTTCTGTAACAGAAGCAGCATTTTTTCTGCACTACAAGCCTCAGAGGGAGGGGGCTCATACCCCTCCCAATGTTCTTACAACCAATGTTCTTACAAGACTCACACTTCAGAGGGATTTCTCCCCTGCAAAGACTGTAGGTTCCTGCCTGTGAATTCTGGAAAGTTCAAGCAACAACAGAGTAGTAGTGTTGACACAGGGTTGTCTGAGAAATCCGAGGTAGGTCAATTCTGGGTTTAACTGAACATGCAAAATAAAGAAAAAATCTGGGTACTTACTAGGAGACTATTATAGTTTATTATGAAAGAATTACTTCCTACATCTTTCCATATGCCTAAGCCAAAACCAAAACAAAACAAAACAAAAATTAAAATGTGTAAACACATCTTCTAAAACAAATATATTAATGCCTCCGTCTGAAATCCACAACCACACGCCCCATCTGGTGAATCCTCTGCCATCAGATTCAGAGCCCTTCTGACAAGTTCACCAGGCATCAGTGCTCAGAAGAAAAATAAGTTTCTTTTTTCCTCTGTTATCTAATTGGTGTCTGAACAGCTCAGGCAACAAACTAGAAGGCTGAAGCACGCTGAGCGCGCGGCTGCCTGCCTTTGCCTGCTAGGATGGCCTTCACGTTTCCTGACATTTCAGATCTCATACAGTGACCAGAAGCCTCATAAAACTGTCTCCTGCTTTCGTCTCTCTCCCATTTTCACAGTGTAGCACAGTCATTTTTCTCACGATAACCCAGTAACATTAATTCCCCCAGCGAACGCATCCTTCTTCTGCTGTCTCCAGCATCAAGCATATCTCAGTCACTGGCTGCAGCATTACGCAGGACGCAGTCCTGACACCCAAAGCATTGTCCTTGCCACGTTCGTCACTGGAAGAGAATGCACTTGAAAGATCTGGCATAAACAGATCCCTGCGTTCACTGGCAGGATTAAGGGTGTCAGTGTATTTTAGAAAAAGAATGTCATTTGTAGAGACTTCTGTAAGAGTTACTACCCTTTTCCTGTCTCAATCTATTCCTTCAGTAAACAAACATTTCACAAGACTTTATTTTTGTGAACTCACATAATACCCATTAAGGCTGGGAATGATAAATGTACATATTCCTAAGAAAATACAGAAGTCATACAAAAAAGTGCCAAGTTTTAAAATTATTTCACTAGCTCTATGTCCTGCAAAATATCTCTAGTAATTACATTCACACTGAATGTAGCAACGAATTCAGTTTCTTCATTTCTCATTCATTTTAATTCAACTCCAGAAGCTCTGGCGTGAATCTCATGTCTATGCTTTCTGCATAATTCTGCAGCATAGCCTGCAGCTGGGACATACTCCACAGGATACCTTTGACCTCTGGCTGTGAACTTAATTTCAGAAATGTTAAGGGAGACCCTAAAACTTCTGTTATGAGCTGGGCTGGGACCACGCCATCATAAAGGTGCCTTTTAGATTCAAAATCTGTGAGTTTTATCCTTTAAGGGTGAAGTCAAATGTAAAATTTATTCTTATTTGCTGTTTGGAAGAGATGACACATTCAATCCTATATTCAAAGAAAAAGGCACTATCGGGCTGAGTTTACAAATTAGAGTCTGTAAGACGCTATATTCTTTGTTTTGAAAGCTGCTGTTGGCTCCTGCTGCAGCCTGGCTAGCTCTCATATACCATGGACAAGAAGGCTTAATATTTAATGATCTCATTCATTAATAATTTTTTCTGAAGCTGAAGTAAAAGTAATTGTATTTTGTTATTGAGTTCCAAGCTACATATTCACAGCGACACCTTGGGAACGAGCACAGGGCATTCTCTTACCTTTACGATTCAAAACTGGGTTTGCATTCTTACATGGAACAAAATGCTTTATCAATAATTCAAATAACAAAGTCAGCTGGGTATTAACTTGCAACTGAAAGAGTAAACAAGCATTGAAGCTTAGCAAAATTGATTGACACTGCATTAGTAAGAGGATCCCATTCTACTGTATTACTGTGGCTTTATTTTAAGTGTGAGATATCATTAGCATCTGCGAGGAGGTCATAGAAATACAGTGATTCCGAAGTATAGAGCTCATCTTCCCTGTAGAAGGCTGTCAGATCACAACTATGTGTGATCATAGACCAATACTGAAACAAGAATAACTCTGTTCCCATCCAACCCTTCGTGAGAGCACCAAAAAAAATCACAGAATTTGTCCTAATGTGCTCTCCAGCACGAGCAGCTTTGCATAGCAGCAAAATTCCTTAATGCCTGAGGAACACGGCACACTGAATGACTCAACTTTATTAACAGAGTCAAAAATCATTACACAATCCACAACACAGATATCAGATACAGAGTCAAGGACCGAAAGTTTTGTTAATTACAAGAAAAAATGTTCTTTATGAAAGCACAGAAGAGAGGGTTTGGAATCCAAAGGGTAAGTACTGAAATCAAAAGTGGAGAATCATTTGGATGCAGGGATAACAAATTCAATACTAGTCCAGCCTGTTTTTGCAGAGACAGGGAAAGAAGGCAGGGGCTTTTTTTTGGGTTGTCTTTTTTTGCTTGTTTTTTTTTTTTTTTTTTTTTGCCAGGGTTGCCCTTCAGCTCAGTGGTATAACCAAAATCTCTAAGTGAACAACCATGAATGAAGAAGGCCAAACAATCCATAATTTTCTTCTCTATGAAATCCCACATATCCATTGAAATGAAACCTAAGGCATGGCCCTTTGAGGTAGTTATTCACTTAAATGTTCTGTCAAAAACCCACTGTTACTGAACAAAGTTTTTGCAGTGCTTTCTGCTAATAACATCTTGATCAGCTGTGGAAATGAAGCAGATGCTACCTTGAAAAATGTCTCTTGTATCAATAAAAAAAAAAAATAAAATCTGTAATTACAAGCTCGGGGGGGTGGGGTGGGGTGGGGTGGGAAGTGTCCATTCCTTGCTCTTCTTATTAGCAGTTGAAAGACAAGATTTAAGACTGTGCTTCATATCTCTCACAACTTCTCTTCAAAACTTCTTTGGACTTTACGTCCCTTCTCCATGGGGATTTTGAACTTTTTCCTTCCTAAAAAGTCAAATAATCAGACTGAAGAAAAGAAGCAGGGTCGTATTGTATTGCTGGGCAGGAAAGAGAGGGACCACCAGGCTGAAAGGGAGTAATCAATGGTTTGCCATCTAATTGGTGGCTGGTAACAAGCAGAGCACATGAGGGGTCAATAATGAGTCCAATGTTGTTCAATATCTTCATTGACAACCTGGATGATGAGACAGAGTACATCCTCAGCAAATTTAAAGGTGATATTAAATTAAACAGGGTGGTTGACATGCTGAATGTCAGAGCTTCAACCCAAAGAGACCTTGAGAAACTCAAGAATTGAAACAAAAGAAACATCCTTTGGATCAAAAAGGAGAAGGTCTAAAGTCTGCACCTAGGATGGGATAATCCCATGCAGCAGCACCCCATGGGAACTGACTGGCTATAAGAGCCCTGCAGAAAAGGACTTGGGGCAGAGGACACACCAAAAATGAGCCAACAATGGGCTCTCATCACAAACAAGGCAGACTGCCTACTGGCTGCACCAGGGGCAATGTGGCCAGTGGATCAAATGAAGTTTTTATTCTCCTCTGCTCAGCACTGGTGAGGCTGCATCTGAAATATTGTGTCCACCTGCACTCTTTCCAGCTCAATAGGGATGCTGAGAAACTAGAAAGGGTTCAAAAGAGGGCTGCCAGGCTTGTCACAGGCCCGGAACATATGACCTAGAAGGACAAGATGAGGTTTTTTAGTCCAGCAAAGGAGAAGCTAAGGAGTGATCTGGTAGAAGCCTACAACTGTTTGCAGTATTGGCAGACAATACAACAAAGGACAGTGACCACAGATTGCAGCTTGAGAAGTTCAAGTTGCACATTAGGAGGAAGAAGCTCACTAAAAGAGTAGCGCAGCTCTAATCAGGCAACTCAAAGAACCTATTGAATCTGCATCCTTGGAGGTTTTCAAGACTTGGCTAGCTAATGCTGTGGCTGACCTGGTAGTAATGCTGGCAGCAGTCCGACTTTGAGCAGGAGCTTGGATTAGATGACCTCTGGAGGTCCCTTCCTACTAACATTTCTGTGATTTGATAGTTACTGTGATATAGATGCACTTGGCATATGGCAGAAATATTTAATCTATAAATTATTCAGCCTCAGGAAGAAGAGCCAAAAACCTCTACCTTTCAAAGCAGAATTTAGAGAAACATGTAGCGTTCTCAGCATTTAACTGCCGCTTGGGAGTGGCACAGAAAACTGTAGGACTGAAGGGGCAAGGGTACCAAGGGAGAACAGATTCAGAGTATGTGGCTAGAAAGGATTGAAATCTCTAGGACAAGAAATAGGGGAACCGACAGAAGCCTAGGAAAAAAAGGTGAAGATAAGAACAGAAGCCAGACGGAAGATTTGGAACTGCTGATGGAGGCAGATGGAAGGAAACCTCTGGAGGTTCCTCCTGATCATAAAGACTCAGGCTAGGATAAGCAGCATAAAAGAGAAAGGCAGAACTTTCTATGCTGGGAAACAGGAATATAATGAAGAGGCAGGTTAAGCGGGAGAGAGAAAAAAAAAAAAAGGACAAGCAGATCAGAAGGGTAAGTAGCAATTATATTTGGTGGTAATTAGGCAAAAGACTTTCTACCTAAAGGAACACATTTCCCTACAGAGCCCTGAGGAGAGTTCAGGATTCCCAAGTTTTACTCATCTGCTGTGAGCAAGGATTTGTGTGAAGTAAAGTTGCTAACTTGGAGTGTGACAACCTGCGAGTGATTTCCAGAGGACCGAGTGGTTTAAGACATTGCCTGGCGTAAAGAGAAACTTTCTATGGGAAGTCACAGACAGGAGCTGATGCTTAAAGACTGGATTTGTTTTTTCACCTTAAATGCTACTGTGGTCATGAAGAAGATCAAAACAAACAAACAAAAAAAAAAGACAGAAGAAACATACACATGATGAATGTGTCAAAACCTGATATTGAAAAACAATTTTTACATTTTGTCAGTAATGCAAATCAACAACAGACACTGATGCAGAATTAATTAAGAGCTACTGCTGACTGCTAAATTACTTCTTCCTAAACTCCCAATTGATCAGTCAGAATTTCCAAGTAAGGTAATCAAAGAGAAAGAAATCTATTTTGGCTATTAAAATCATGCCTGTTGGAAAGGCCACAGGTTCTGATCTTTCCCACTGAATGCTTTGCATATGAGACAGCCCAATTTAATACAGCAATAAAGATTTTGGGGTGCATATTCCATCTACATCTGTGTATGAGACTTTTTTTTTAATTCTAAAAGAAGGTTGATTTAATCAAGCTGGCAAAAAAAAGTAGCTTTTTGGTGAGATCTTACTAAATACAAATTTTAGAGTGTACATTTCAAAACAGTAAGATTTGCAGAAACTCTGCATCACTTTTTGTTTTTTGTTACAGAGTTTAAAGTCACGCAGCCAGTTAAAAAATTTAAAATTTTCAAATTGCTTTTGACAAATAAGATTTAAGTACTGTTGAGAAATTTATGACAAAATGTCCCCAAAAGTGCCTCGGTTGTTCTCAGAGGCACAGTGCTATGTGCTAATGTATTGTAAAGTTCTTTGACAATATGATGTTGTCTTTTTCTTTTTTTTTTTTTTTTTTGTTCTGCTGTGTTGAAATAAAACCTACAAATTTGGCTTTTATTTTTCTTTCAGTTGGATTCATCCAGCCTCATAGGAATTCCAGAAGCAGAGCATCATGTCTGCAACTTTGTCTTCATTGTCTTTTCTATTTCCTGTGTCCTTGAGCTGATGTTACGATCTAAAATCTATAGCAGCTACAGAAGAGGCAAGAGATGCAAAGGCCTGAATTAACATCAGATCACCCCTCCAGTGCCCAGTGATTTTCAATTTATTTTAATTTTTTAATTCTGAAAGGTTTTCCAGAGTGTTCCCACATTGCTTGGAGCAGCGATTTAGTGCCTATTCCTCTTATTTGACAAGATGCTTAAGCCAGTACCGGATTTCCTATTTGAGATTTCTCAAATTTGAGATTAACTCCAAGCTAAGAAATGTTAAACTTTTTGCTAATTTAAGAACTCATTTAATCTTAACATTTCAGCCCCATACGACAATAACTGCATACAATGACATCTTTGCACAAAAGTTTTGAAAACCCGAGGCATGCATCTTGTAAAACAGCTGCTCTAGTGAGCTGCAGCATGA
Source organism: Vanellus vanellus (assembly GCF_965231255.1). NCBI lineage: Eukaryota > Metazoa > Chordata > Aves > Charadriiformes > Charadriidae > Vanellus > Vanellus vanellus. The sequence goes on along the minus strand of NC_138905.1, from coordinate 11,321,953 downwards.
GCCCAAATGAGACTCCAGACCACATATTCCCAGTAGTTTTGGCTCCAACCCAAAGTAAATCTAAGAAAACAGAACCTAATGCTGGAGGATCAGATACAAATTATCTGATCCAAACCAAAAATATTCTTAAGTAATCCAATTGAAGGCTTGAATTGAGCTGACATTATGTATGGATCTAAAATGGCATTAACTCTTTTCTGAATACAAATATTTCATTGCCAGATAAAACCAATTAGCATTGTCTGGCTCTAAATGCTGCCCTTTCCCCTCCTCTCCTTTCATCATATGCACTTTCATTATTTCAGGTTGATCTAACATCCTGTCAGTTGAAAAAGCTTGCTAAACAATTTAAGAAAAGAGGAGGGTAGAGATTGTTTTTACTCCCCAGTCTTCTTCTCCTGATACATGCTACTGCATATCTGTCCATAATGAACATTTTTATCACAATTCCTTCAAAATAATCATACATGAGACAGGTAATATTACAAAATAAAAAGAGAAGCAAAGGCTTCTGTCGCACAAACACAGTTACGTAGCATAAAGGCCTTTGCATTTGTTATTACTTTTAGATTCCCCTTTCTCTTGCCTTCCCATGTCTGGTACAAAAGAATCACTTCTGTGCACTGGCAGCACATTATTATCTCTTTTTGGGTTTTCTCCAATGCAGGTTGGCAAGACAAGAAACTTTTATTATCTCGCTTAGAGACTGTAAAGAGAACATCTGTCTTCTACACACAAAACCCATCAGTTCTCCCTGCCTGAAGAGAAAGTCTGTGAAAATTGACAACTTGTCAAACTAATCAGATTGCTTGTGATTTTGCTGCCATCTGATGTATTGTCACAAAGGGAACTTCTCGTCTGTCTCTCCAGAAGCGAAAAGTCTTTCGCCAGCATTCCTACCAGAAAAGTGCAACCAACTCATCTTGGCAGTGATTCTTTTGATTCCATTTCTCAGCTTTTTTTTTTCTTTGTCCCTTCTGCATTTTAACAGAGTCTTTGAAAAAAATGCTAATCATTGGCTCTCAAACTCTCTATTTGTGTACTTACAATTTCTGTACTGATTCATTTCTCTTTCATATTACATTCGTGTATGCTTTCTGAAAGCAAACAGAGCTGGTAAATGATTGATATATATTAATCTGTAGACAATACTCAATCCTAAAGATAATTTTACAGATGAAAGCTATGCACTTGCAGCTTGAAAGGTTCTGTAACTTTCTGCAATTGTGGCAACAACAGGTTTTCAACGCTACCCTATATCCTCCACTCACAAATTATAAGAAATGTTGAAAACATAAAATGAAGTTTCCTCTTAAATTTAAAAATGGAATATCTGCATTTTTTTTTATTTGAGTATCTATTCCTAATGCGATAATAATAAATACAGAAAGACCTTCACGCAACTTTGAAAATAGTAAGTCCTCTGTACCTCAGCTCTAGTAGTCCCTGCAATTTATGGGTCAAGTCAGGAATGATCCATTAATTCCATTTGAAATTATCCTAATATTCATCAGCTGAAGATTTGGCTCAGTAACCGTATCTCTGTAGAGTGTGATCATGCAAACAATAACAAATCAAGGTTTAACAAAGGCTATACTCAGACACAAGCACTACACGCTGTTCTAACCACCAAGCAGACATCTCTCAATGGCAATGACAATTAAGCAGCAATGTAAACCTTACTATGTTAATTAAACATGAGACTTTACAAAGGACCTCCAGCAAGACACTTGTATCTCTCAGAGAGGCTTTCTGAAAGAATAGTGGAGGATGTAATACTTTTGGATACTTCCCAGAACGTCTCCATGTCAACAAATCCCCTTTTCGACGGACTTATTTGGAATGCAAAAAGTTCCCCCCCAAAAGGAGGAGTTGGCAAAGGCTGTCTGTTGTTCCTTCTCAACCCTGCTGCTCTTCTGGAAAGGCTAGCACAGCTCGTCACGTAAGGTAAAACTGCATTTCCCCCATCAGGTTCTTATCCAGATCCATCATTCCTACATGTAGCTGTATCATTATCCCAGGAAGGGGCCCTTCTGCGGAGAACCCATGGCCTGTGTGTGCTTTTTGTGCTCTCTCCAGTGAGACAAGTACCATCTAGCAGGGTTTAACTCTGCCATTTTCGTTGAGAACCTGTAATTATCTTCCAAAGGCAACACTTCAGTCTGTTTAACTGATGAAAGGCCAAAGACTCTCAATGGCACAAAGTGACAAATCACAGACAGCTAGGGGAACATCTCATCAGCGCTGATTCACATAAAGACACAGCATTTAATGACGTTTGCACAGTACTACAGTTTAATGCCCTTCTGTGACTCGGGCTCTGTACAAGTATTTCACTTATTTAATCAGTTCTACTCTATTCACTCCTTTAATATACAGCTAAACAGCAAAGGCAAGTCTGATTATTTTCTGAACCTTTACTGCTCTGGACTCACTGGATTGCTCTTATGATCAGCAGTGGGAACTGTGTATGAGAGGTGAAGTCTGTAGAGGGTGATTAATATTTATCAGGATCATCTTTATCAATAAACAACTGCAATACTAATAGCAGGAGCATACAACAGTACATTCTCTGTCTTATGACGGGAAATAAATCACATCAGATTTATACGTCCTTCCCTTGCAAAACAAAAAAAAATGTTTCACAGACTGCTGAAATATAGCTACTTCTGCAGCAGAAAATGTTTTGAACCCTACAGCCATACCATGATACACTATGATGCTATTATTTAAGGTAGAATAAGAGAAGGTAAAAGATACATTTTTTTTATTCAGAACTGCAGGAATGATTTGAATAGTAAGCACAGTCCAATTTCCTAAAGTGCAATTTGTCTTAGTTGACTACATCGAGTTACTGAAGTGTCCTGGTCTTACAAAATGTGTCCTGGCATCTCTAATGACAATAAGAAAAGGCTACATTTTTCTAGCTTATTTGGAAACAAACAAACAAGTAAAAGCTCTGCCAGCAGTCTCCCCATTTACTTTGTTCAACTATGTTCTAACTATGTTATATCTATGTCATCTACCTGAACTTCTGTAAGGCCTTTGACATGATGTCCCACAACATACTTCTCCCTAAATTGGAGAGATATGGATTTGATGGGTGGACTGTTCAATGGATGAGGAATTGGCTGGATGGTCACATCCAGAGAGTAGTGGTCAGCAGCTTCATGTCCAGATGGAGATCAGGGACAAGTGGTGTCCCTCAGGCATCTATATTGGCACCAGTACTGTTTAATATCTTCATCAATGACAGAGACAGTGGGATCGAGTGCACCCTCAGCAAGTTTGCAGACAGCACCAAGCTGAGTGTTGCAGTTGACATGCTGGAGGGAAGGGATGCCATCCAGAGGGACCTGGACAGGCTTGAGAAGTGGGCCTGTATGAACCTTATGAGGTTCAACAAGGAAAAGTGCAAGGTCCTGCACCTGGGACAGGGAAATCCCCGGAATCAATACAGTCTGGGGGATGAAGGGATTGAGAGCAGTCCTGCTGAGAAGGACTTGAGGGTACTGGTGGATGAAAAGCTGGACACGAGCCAACATGTGCTCACAGCACAGAAGACTAATTGAATCCTGGGCCGCATCAAAAGAAGCGTGGCCAGAAGGTCGAGGGAGGTGATTCTGCCCCTCTACTCCACTCCGGTGAGACCCCACCTGGAGTACTGTGTCCAGTTCTGGAAGCCTCAACACAGGAAAGACATGGACTTGTTAGAGCGAGTACAGAGGAGGGCCACAAAAATGATGAGAGGGCTGGACCACCTCTCTTATGAAGACAGGCTGAAAGAGTTAATTAGGGTTATTCAGCCTAGAGAAGAGAAGGTTACGGGGAGACCTTATTGCGGCCTTAAAGGGGCCCACAGGAAAGATGGGGACAAACTTTTTAGCAGGGCCTGTTGTGATAGGACAAGGGGTAATGGATTGGGATAATGGTTTTAAACTAAAAGAAGGAAGATTTAGACTGGATATAAAGAAGAAATTTTTTACAATGAGGATGGTGGAACACTGGCACAGGTTGCCCAGGGAGATGGTAGATGCCCCATCCTCAGAAACATTAAAGGTGAGGTTAGAGGGGGTTCTGAGCAACCTGATCAAGTTGAAGATGTCCCTGTTCACTGCAGTGGGGTTGGACTACATGACTGTTAAAGGTCCCTTCCAACTCAAACTATTCTACGATCCTATGACAAAATGGGGTTTGCCCTTAAAATATTGCTTGGAAGGGACATATTTTACTCACTAGAATTTCCTCAGATGGCATCTAATCAGACTGCAAACAAGGACCAAAACAATACAGTGGGTTTAGAAGACACAACATGAGCGCTTGCTTAATGTAGCACTGCTTAAACAAATCAGCCAAAATTTTTCTCAGTGTTACTTTGCCAAGAACCTGACTTCAACACCTGTGGCATCAGATCTCATTTTTCACCCTTGATAAAGTAGGCATAATAATAACAACCAGTACCAACTGCATTAAAAACCAGTATCCAATAGGCAAGGCAAGTTTCCATAGGCCTAAACTAATCAAACATTACTTTCTGGGCCTGATAATCATCCGTGTCCCCATAAACCCTCATGAGGGATCCTGATACAGAAAGACACTTACACTTACTCGCTGGTTCATCTGTACTGTTTGTATAACCTCCCCTCTGTGTACACAAAGAAAATCAGCAGAAACTAGAGTTGATCCCTAAACTTTTGGGCTGTAGTAGTGCCCCATCAATACTTTTCCCCTCTTTCTGATTTACAGTAGGTTAGTAGAGGAGAAAGGGGATAAAAGGAGAAGGAAACAAACAGGGAAGATGAGATTCATCTGACCAGTGGTCTACCCCTGAGGCAGTCCAGACTTTCTCTATCTCACCTACAGGTAGGTATCTAAACTGGACCAAATCTCCAGAAAAGTCTTTTTCTCTCCACTGCTTACAATGTTTGCACAGACAACTCGCTCATATGCAGACATTGGTATCACAGAAACCAGAGTTTCTTTACAAAGTGTGATCAACAGTCCTAATCTCCCTAGGAAATGAGGGTCTGCACTGGCATATATGCTCTAAATCCTGAACCCCAGCAAGAAAGGTTATTCAGCTAAACATTAGGTAAAGACTGAAGCACAAATCCCGCTACGTGGGCTTTAAATTGGCATTAAACCATCATACAGTACACATTCATGTTCATATTCACTAAATATCCTTACTGTTCAGTGAAACAAATTATATCAATTTATGGAAGTTCCACTGATTTGTGAGCACAAGTAGTTCAGCCTGACATATGAAGTAATGTCGTCTTTCATAAAATTCCAGAAACCCAAAATTTCTGAAACCAATTTTTAAATACTAAAGGTGAATTGGACATAAGCTTCACTGACAACTTTTGGTGGTTTGTGTCTCCATAATATTGTTAACATATTTCTGTGTTTCTATATTTTAAATTTTCTGACAGATTTTTAACTTCAGCTCTGAATCAATTGTTTCCCTGAATTCGGAAAAAAAAAGTGAATGCAAGAAACGAGCCAGAGTAATTATGTTTCCCTATAACATGGTCTCCCTTGAGGGACCAATATGCCCAGTGTTATGAAATATCAAATCACAGTACCATTTATCTGTAGGAGATGAAGCCTTATAGCATCAGTCCTCGCTTCAGAAATCAATAAGAGACTATGATGTTTAATATTTTATTGCTTTTTCTAGTAGTGACTTTCTCAGCTTTGAATGAGTTACTAGCTTTTAGCAAGTCACAAAATCCAGGTAAGCCAAGACAGGATTTAAAGCAATATTTTAGTCTCTGTTACCACAGCCTTTGTATGAGCTGTAGTAGAGAGGAGTTTATCAAGGTCCTGACTAGTAGATGACAAATCAGGCTTCCAATTGTTACCAGTTCTTACCTCTTCAAAATATGCTTCCTCTTCAAAATATGTTTACTGAAAGAAAGAGCTTGCGGGGTGCCTGATGTCTGTTGTTAAAGGGGTCAAAACCTAATTAATGTGCTAAAGGCTCACTATTAATGAGATTTTCTGTTCTACCAATTTAGTACTGCCATGCCACTTATTTTGTCTGTTTTCGTGACAGATTTAGGTTTTGGTGTGTATTCAGAATATATTCAGTTAGACTTAGTGTTTAGTCTTATCAAATAATGGTGAACTAAAGAAAAAAACGTAACCTACAGGGTATAAAACTGAGTTTCTTCCTCAATTTCTAACTGAGAAACACCAACGCAGAGAATACCTACTCTATGCCAAGAGAAAACACGTAGTTTCCTGATACTTCCGTCCTCCGCTGTGGAGACTACATCAGTCAAGGCGATCAGCGTGTTATGTGCCCCCTTGTCTTTCTGATGTGCACAGCATGGTTTATTAGGGTGCCAGTTTGTCGGTACCAGATTTTCAACTCGTCACTGTAGCCGTTCGCACTTTCTGTTCTGCAGGCTTCAGAAATCCCTTGGTTGCTAGTCTGCAGGTAAACCATCGCCAAGTCCTCTCCCCCATGCCACAACAAAAATTACTTTGTAGCCTGTTCTCACCCGTCTCAAGCCCATCTTGCTAAGATTTATAGACATAGCCCTGAGTCTGCTTTCTTTCCAAGCTCAAGATCACAAACCTAATCATAAAATCTTTATACCTGTAGTGAAAAGTTAATAAAGAATCATTTACTGATCAATTATAAAAGACAGAACACAAGGATCAAATGAACACGGACAAAATAATCAATTTCTACTGTGTTTTCTTCGTTTTCTTTCATCTTTTTTGGATTGATCTTGCCTATTTCAAGTCTCATCTTGCTCTGCTTACACACCAATTAACTGTTGCTTCTACCCGAATCCACCTCTGCTCTTTATCTCCTTGTGTAGTTTCTTCTTTGTTTTCAGTCCGTGTTTCTGGCTTCTCTTTTGTGTATCTTCTCTCCCTTTACAGCAGTTTGCCTAAACCATGACACCCCTGAGGCAAATTTTAATTATATTTAAATTGACATTGATATATAAAACCACTGTTGTGTAAGGATCAGGTGTTCTGCATTCTGCCACGGGATTCTCTATTTACTAAGCTCCGATGTAAACAAAATAAATCTCGTGTGACTTTAACTTTTGTAAAAACGACTACAGGTTAAATTCCCCTCTAGAACAAAAAGACACAGCGTGATATTTTTCTGTAACTTCTTTAATTAACATCGTACTGTTCTTTCAATTGTCTGAGTGTACTACATCCTTTTAATGACAACACTGCTCCTTGACTCCCATGAACAGAAGGTAAACAAATTACCTGAAGGCCTCTGGTGTTGTAAAGGCCTGTTTTTTTCCCAGAACCCAGATCTTTTCTTCAATTAAGCAATATGTAGGGTTTTCACTTTTATATAAGATTGTGAAAAGTAAACATGAATCGCTGCAGTGATAACAAATCTGATTTTTTCTTTTTTTTTTTAAACAATTAGCAGCTTGTGGTATTAAGGGCTTTCAGAAACCACAGAAATCTTTTGATGTCATTTTCACAGGAGTGAAAAGTATTGTTCCTCCCCTATGATTTTATAAGCTCATACTAGACACAGAAAAAAAAAAAATAACCCGTGTCCACATTCAGGGGAATGTGGCGTTTCTCCTTTCTATTCCCTAAAATAGAGAAACATCCAAATAACAATATTGACTTTATCTTCCCCATATCCACTCTGTAAAGTTATTTTGAGCAATCTGAAAAAACGCAAATGGTGTAGGACAGAAATACAGTCCTCAGGCTGGAGACTATCCATTTGTGTGTTATCAGAGCCACCAAAAAAAAACCAACAACAACAACCAACCAACCAAACAAACAAAAAACACAGAGAAAAAAAAGAAAGAAAAATAAAGAGAAAAAAAAAAAAAGGGAAAAAAAAACAGCTAGAAATACTTGCTTTGCTCTGGTTTTGAACATGGAGATCAATCCTACCTCCACTACCTCCAATCAAGAAGAATGACATGATATCCCTTAGGCTAATTTGGGGAAGTCTGACCAATCTACACGTGTCAGTGCAGCACAGCACATCCACTCACAGGGAGACAGCAATCACAGCCTGGCTAACAGGGAGAAGGACAAAACCATTAAAATGTCACCTCATTTACAACTCATTTGCTACTTATCAAGCCTGTCCTTTACACACTGTTTTTTGTTTGTTTTTTTTTTTTTTCTTTTTCACTGAAATACCGCCTACATCTGAGGACACTCACAATTAGCATGGATACATTTTTTCAGGTTCCAGAACATGGCCTCAAGAGCAACTCCTCAGGGTCTGACGTGCAAATCAATTAGTGTACGGCAGTGCAGCCTTCTACAATTTCCTTCGTCTCTACCATAGCAAGATGGCCCATGGCACATTTAAAGAGCTTCATTCGCTATTAGCTAAGTTCCTGTCATGCAGGCAGATTCAGACAGAATTTTTTTTTTTTCTTAAATATGATGTAGTTGTTGCTGTGGTTGCCCGATGGATGTTTTCATCCCTTCCAATTCAAATAGCTGAATCCCTGCTGAATGCTCCTTGCTTGTGTTTGTGTGTGCATTTTTGGTGTCTGGTTGCCTGTTGCCTTTTCAGACCAAAACATCTGTTCAATATGTTTCCTTGCTCTGCCCACACGGTGAAACAAGTCGACGTCAGAGAGGGATTGAAAATCAAAATCCTCAGCAGGAGCTAACCCTGCCTCTCAAATGATAGCACATGCCACAGGTAGTATCAGTGGTTCACAAAACATCCAGTGGCTCCATGCACTTAATTAACATGCAATTGCAAATTGCTGCAAGTTGTTAATATTTCTGATATGGGAATAAACTCTCCATGCTTTGGGACCAGAACTGATTACTGGGAGGCAGCTTGGGTGGGATTTCCGAGATTTGTGATTCTGAGGATAAACATCTGGTGGTATACACACAAGCATAAGAAGAGCTCGGATGCCATCCCTCAACTGAAAATGAGGGTATTAGGGGTCTAATTTTCTTCTGTGCTTTAAAAATCCCATTCTTTAACTTCTTGCATATCTAACTGTTCCATCTTGGTAAATGGCTTTTGGCCGGTCTTGTCAACCTCTGCAAGTGAACTGTCTTCCCTAAAAACGATGCGTAGGGGATTTCAGAATAAAACCTTATGCTGTGAAATCAGCTTCCCCGTTCTTCATCATTCTTCAACACTTTGGCAGCTTACAGGGAAGATGACCAGACTTGAGCTACCTATTTCAGTGTCCTAAATCTACCTGAAATGGTTGATTTCATATAAATAAATACAAAAAAACTCCCAGGAAGTCCAAAGATGTCATCATAAAAGTGCTGTGAGCCAGACCTACACATAAGTAGCACATTCAACCTGAGCCAACAGCAGACGAAAATCTGATCCGGTGTAGCTTGCACCATCTTTGTTCACCAATGAGGAAAGACATGAGAGTATGTTTCCTTTGGTTCTGCCAGTGACAAAATCGATATCCAATGGACAGGATTTTACAGCTTTGATTCTCAATTGATAGGGGAAAATATAATTCTGGAAAACTATTGAGCCTAAGGAGGTTACATGGGTCTAAATGATTCCCCGTACCTATCAAGATACTAATGAAAACTAATACTGTGTTTTGCAGATCAGTCAGAAGCCTGATATCTCTATCATCTGCTCCATTTTTAAATGTTTGTCAATTTGGAAAATCTGTCAAATACGTGAAAGAATTAGTATTTAGACTTGAACATATCAGAGCTTGAGCTTTTCAAGGAGAATAAAGGCTTGCAGGTAGTGCAAAAAGGTTGCAGGTAACTGCTGGCGTTGAAAAAAAAATCCACGAGGTAGATGAGCAAGAAGGAGCTAAATTGTAAAGGAATTTAAAAGGATCACATGTTTTTCTCTGCTGCAAAAGAGGAAATAGTACTGAAGGGACTGAAAGAGAGTGAAATGAATCTTCCACTCTACTCTGGCAGTGCCTATTTTCCATCAGGCACAGAGGAAGCCTACATTCCTAGCTTAGACTAGGCAATCTTCTTTTATAAAGCTTAATTTAAGCAAAATGAATCATACTTGTTTTTTTTTCATTTTGTATTCAGTATTTAATAGATAGCATAAACAAGGTAACCTCAAGGATTGCTTATGGGGAATGCTATAAAAATGTACCTGTTACTGGCATGTCTTGTCAGGGATTTATATTTTCTTGTGTACAGCTCTAAAATGTACTGCAGAGGCAATATATATATGACATACAGTTCACTTGGACTCCATGACATAGCAATGGTTCACCAGGAGCACAAGTACTGACACAGTTGGCATATCAATCTTCATTTTAAAAACCTGTGAAAAATTGAAAAGTATCTGTAATCTTCCTATCTTTCTGGGTTATCTGAGTCCCCTACCTTTAATATGCTGTGGGCTGCTGTGAAATACTTCCTCGCAAAACTGCTTGTGGGGCTGAGAAAGCAGCTACAGGCAGTTTCTGAGCAATTGCCAAGCCCTTGCCTATGGAATTTATTTGCCGATCATAAATGTTTCCCAGCGGCTTTTACTGTAGTGCTCCTCTTTTATCGCGGCCATTACAACTGCAGATAAAAAAATTGCTTCGAAAAACATCAGAGCCTAGACTTTCATTCCATTATTATAAAGAGTAGATATTGCAATGTAGATCCTGCAGATCAAAAAAAGTTTAACTTCAATACTTTTTAAACTTTGTATTTCTATGTCCAACCTTTTTAGACAGCAGTATTTTCCCTTGCATTAAGTGACTTACAAAGTTAGATAGATTACTATTAAAGTTTTTAATTCATAACATAGGAGACATTTGCAGATGCAGAAATCCCTCTAGTACTTGTTGATATAAACATTGCTTCATCCAAACACCCTGCTTACAGGAACAAAATGAAAACTTGGTTCCATCAACATTTATCACCTTTCCCAGTCGCTTGCCTGATCCTTACTCAAACACACCAACAAGATACCGGAAACCTTTGCTGATATTAGATGCAATTTGAAAATATGGGAGTTTACCCTGACACAGTAAGAAATTTTCTAATTATGCAGCTATGTACTACCATTAATTTAATTCTATATAATGGGATGGAATTCTGTAGTTTCCAATCTGACAAACAGTTGTCAATAAAGAAGCAATCAGCAGTATAATGTTTGTGTGGCCATGCTGAGTATCAGAGAGCCCAGAAAGAAGTGTAAAGTAGTCTTTTCTGGGCATTGAGGCCACTGTGAGAATGCATTCTGTTGAAAGTGTGCAGTAGTAGCATGCGAGTAGGAACAATGTCCAAGTCACTGCACAAGAGTGACTTGACACACAGAGATCTCAATGGAACCGCAGGAAGAAAAGCTCCCCTGCTGAACTGAACATAGCTCACAGCTAAATAATACATCAGAGCATGTAGTCAAGCATCCTGCAAAAGCTCACGTCATTCCCACATCTCTGCCACTTCGAGTCCTTCCTACAAATTCTAATCCATGGCCAACAGTTGATGCAGCTGTAGTTGCAGCTGAGACCACAATGAAGACATCTTAACAGAAATATTTCATTTAAACAGCATAACCAAGAATTTTACTGATAATTCATGAGACTATCCAGAGTATAACTAAGTCCTGAGGAAAAAAAAAAAAAAAAAAAGAAAAAACAAGCACAGTATTTTGTTTTGGTGTGGCTAAGAGTAGAGAAGCACAAATGATGACAATAAGATGAGCCTTTTATGGCAACTTATGCAAGCGTCCAAAGCTCAAATATATTCTAAAGAATGTGTTTTATATATACACACGCACACACACACACACACATATATAAATGCAATTCTGAACCACTAGTTCAGTTTAACTCCCGACAATCTGACAAGACTAAAGTAGCACTAGTTCCATCCTATGTAAACTCCTTTAATACCACCATAGAAAGCCTGACTGCAGCAAGGACATGTGTCATGCCCACATCCCTCCCTTATCCTGGGATATGAATTTGGTAATAATAGGAAAGGTAATTTTGAATAGCACTAATATTTATATACAAAACATCCGCACCTGCTTTCAAGATCACTGAGTTGGAAAATACCAAATCCTTAACACTAAAACCTATAGGGTCTCCTACATGAAGAGTCTTTGCAGTAGCTTAACCTAAATGTCATAACTGTAGCTAAACATGGTGAATATGGACAAAGTACCCCTAAGAAGGAAATATTCAAATTGCAGGCAGACATACATGGTTAGAAATGTTGTACCTATTTAACATAATATTTACTTGAGAAACTAGTGGAAGTGCTAAGTCCAGGATGAACCAGGCAACATATCATTTCTTTGCACCACATGAATATGATTCTATTCAGTGCTTCCATGATGTTGATTATTATACTCACTAATACAATATTTTTACATTTTTTTTTAATTCCGAATCATACTAGAGACTTTGATTCAAGGAAAGAAAACATCAGTAATACTATTACGGGTTTAATACTAAATCCATGCTTAATTCTGCACAAAATCAGGAACATGTCTGCAGCCTTAAGCTTTACCTACAATACAGCAATGATTATCTATGCAAATATGTATCTTAGGAGAATCTGTTGCACATACAGAAAGCCCTTTTATAAAATACTAGAACAGTTAAAAGCATAACACGCTTCATTAAAAGGTTAAATCCATGAAATCAAAAAGTTAAAAGCACTTTATAACAGTACCTGTGCTCCATTATCCCAGCTACAATGATTATATGTACATGATAACAGCTATGCTACACCACAGTTTGTAGTTTGTAACATTTTTTTTTTTCTCATTTTCATTCTCTGTAATCACCTCTTCAGCATGTTCTTAGGAAATGCAAAGTCTGGCTGTAGGGAGCATTGGCTTTAGAAAATTATAACGTAAAATTAAGATGCATATCAACAATTAAGAGTTGAGGTTGTAATACCCAAGGTACAGAGAAAATATATAGAAAAATCAGAAGGAATAGAAAATTATAATTGAGGGTAAAATTACACCATCTGGATTTCTACTCGTGGAGAAAAAAAAAACAGAAATATATTCTTAATGAAAACTTTTTCAAATTATAGCCTTAAATTTTAAGTTACTACAGTGTACGTTTATTACACGCACACACTTATATGTAACATTTTCAAAATTATAGTACACATAAGAAGATAGGACTACATTTAGGTATGTTACCGTCTTTTTACAAGGAGTTGAAACCCATTAAATGTGTCATGAGATTAAATACTCTTCCTAGAATTGCAAAATGCCGGGACCAGTCCTTTGGCTTCCATGTCCCTCCATTGCTCAGGAAAGGAATGTCCTTAAAATGCTCTTCAGTTATTTCTTCTCCTGTCCTGCAGCCATTAAAATGTATACAGGCTTTGAGGGAAAAAAAAAAATAAAAAGAGGATAGTTGGGGGGCCGGGAGGGAAGGACTCCTTTGCTGACCCAGTGGGAAGTCTGACATGTCATTAATGCTGTGGAAGAGAACCCGGTTTGAAAATGCTGAAGAAGTGCCTGGTAGGGCCGTACAGTTTACACATGTCAGTATCTTCTATGTTGCTAAAGGCTGATTCTGTTTGAAACCTACCTGAAAATATTCATCCCTAGGATTTCAAGTCAATCTGCTTTTATCACCTTGGGAACAGGTAAAAATGCTCCTCTAGCATTTTCTGCTTGTTCACATTAATTTTTTTAAAGACCTGGTTAAAGATAAATACATCCTGACAACTCCAGAATACATGCAAACCCTAAAAAAAAAAAAAAAAAAAAGAAAGAAGAAAGAGAGGGGGGGGGGAAAAAGCCAGAACAAACGTCAAGGGGGATTGCTCACTGCCTGCTCAGCAACAAGAGCGTTACAGCCGCCCACTCCTGCACCATCCGCCCAAACACATCCAGCAAAAACAAAATTATTGCTCCACGGTGCTCTGACTCAGACAGGGTACTTGGGGAATAGCCACTGAATTTAGCAGCAGAGGCTGTCTGTTTAGTACTTTACACTGGACTGAGCATTAGTGAGTCACTGCTGCTGTAAAACAAACCGATTTGGAGACAGCACAAAGAGCAAAGGAGAAGAAACCCGGCCATAGCCAGCGTGCAAGCAAAAACTGAAGATGAAGCGTTATGTAAAGTTTTTCTGTACAGGAGGGCAAGACCTAAAGCATTTTTGTGATCTTCTTGGTTTTCCCTGCTAGCTTTTTGGCAGGGGCAGAACAATCCCCTTCATAATGAATGTGCAATCTCCTGAGATCTGTAACAGGTCACAGCACAGAAATATTTGAGGAAATACTCTTTAAACTTAACCACCCATGAATTTCAGCTTTGTTAACTACAGGTAAAGAAATACATACTCTTCCTTAGCAATGTCAGAGCTGGATGTAAGATGTTAAGAGAGGAATCTAGAGGAGAACACTGTCATCCCATCCTCCTGTGACCCATTGAACACTGTACTGACCATGTTACTCCAGGAGGGGAACCCAGCTTCCTTCACCCTTCTTCACGCTGCTTGCCTTAGTAAATCCACCACTGGACAGAAAGATTTTCTCCTGTTCTAATTCAATAGGGCTCAAATCAACAACATCCTGTCTTTGGTCTGGAGATAATTTCAGAATTCATGGAGTCAGGAGAGTGCATTACGGACCATAGGCTCAAGGAAAAGTACAAACTCTGTTGTTCTGGTTTGTTCCAGTATTTAAAGGGAAAAAAATCTAATTACTTTGTCATGTATTTTAACACCACATGAAAAGTAGTAATATATGAACAATTAGATTTTCCATAATTATGCCTGTCATATTTGCATAGAACAAAATTTATTGCCTAAGGGCAGTTTTAATTACAATGAAGTGGTGGGTGATTGAAGTTTTAATAAGAAATAGTGAATTGAAAATACATTAAATCTCCAAACAATTCTATAAAAAAGCAATCTTTGTCCCAGGGTGTACTGAACTTTAAGACTAGCAGAACTTCTCTTGTTATTAAAAAATGTAAACCTTGACATAGGTCAATGATGTCACTGTTAACTAAACATAAGCAAGGGGTCAAAAACACACAATGCATTTCTTTCAGCTTTCAAAGAATGAATCTGATGCTGGCCTGAAAGAAAAAACAAAAAAAAAGAAAAAACAAAAAAAAAGAAAAAACAAACCAAACCAACCAAAGAAACAAACAAAAAGCAAATAAACCCACCTAAACACCCCAAAACCCACTAGGAATTCAAACTTCTTCTTTATGGAAGGCACAGTCCATAAAAGAACTGTTATACAAAAATTGTATTTTCTCATGGCTAAACTAGATATCACAACACTTTGTCTGAATGTTATATTCTGTACTCAGCTATAACAGTGGCTTCTAAATGATTTCTAATTTTGAGACCACTTCTAAATCAATATTGATGCTTTTTAACTATTTTGAAAATCAGTATTAAACAAATGTTAATTTCTCTGGCAGTCACATTCCAATGCACACTGTTGAAAAATACTTGTGGATCCATTCTCCTCCCTTGGGAAATGGTGCTCTACATCTTCTACTGATGGTGATTTTGTTTGACAATGATCATGTCCATCAACTTGGAAGAACAAACCGATTGGTTTTCTGTTCGCAAAATATTAGCAGAAAATAAAATAATATTTTTTTAAAAATAAACATTAAGTGCCTAGAACAAGACTAAGGAGAATGTAGCCAAAAAAGCACTAATTATGAAAAACCTTATTGACTAACTTTGCTGGCATCAAAAGTTCAGAGAATCCGAGCAGAGGCTTCCCCAGGTAACGGTATGTCTGACTTTTGGGCATTAGCAGAAGTGCAAGAGCAGCTGCTTACACTCCAAATACCCATCTGCAGTGCTTGATTCAGAGGTGCCATGCCTAGTACGCATTCTGACCAACTGCCACGCTTTTTTGAGATGTCTTACAATGTAAAGAAGATGATGATGGTGTTTAAAATTATACTAAGACAAATGGGGAAAGATTTTACTCTCATCTAGCTGAATCCTATAAAAACTAAGATGCAAGCCCTCCTGTTTTATCCTCCCTCCTGGTTCCATGAATCCCCCGTTCCTCACACAGTGGTTCAGCACTGGTAGGAGGGAGGAATAACCAAGGAAGAATAGTCTGTTTTCATTCTGTCTCACTTGTAATTAAGTGATCCCTCCTTTGGGGAGTAGGAGACAAAAAAAACCTTCTTAGACTGAAGATAAATTTGATCTGAGATCCCTAATTTCCTAGACAGCCGTTTGAGTTATGGAATCTTCTTCCAATAATATTTAAAAAGAAACAACTTAGCAAAACCAAACAAAACAATCAAAACAACAACAACAAAAAACAAACCCCACAACATCTCTGTAGCTACCAATCCTAAGTAGAAGATTTCAGTCTCTGATTCCAAGAAAATTAAAGTGTCATCTTGCAACATTGTCCTAAATGACAATGCTCCAGACAGAGGATTTCAGTTGCATCTATGTAAAACACCCCGTGCTTAGCACGTATATATCTGTCCTTCACCTGTGCTCATCTCATGGCCATATGCCAAATGTGGAATTTGGACCTAGGCGACTCCATGTTTCTAATTGCACCAGGACAATCAAGTGTTTTAAAATCCAGCATACTTTGTAGCCTTTTCAGTCCTTGAAGCTAGTGCAGCGAAAGTCTCCTTCTCTCTGAACACTAGGAACAGACATGTAGACATATTTGTAGAGAGACCACTGGGGAACCACTTCCACCTCCACGTGAGTTCATAAATCAAATCTAAATATATAGTAAATTTGAGCCCTTCAGGAATCTAGTTGAAGAGCATCAATTTGTATTTGCTAAGCAGCTGCATAAAAGGGAGTGAAAAATATTCCTGGACAGCCCTTGCACTTTGAAGAAACCGTATTTTCATCACATTGACACATCATAAAAGGTGTCATCACCTTGTTTTCTTGAAGCTTCCTCATCAAACAATCTTTTAATTCAACAAAAGGATTAACATAAAAAGCATGTGAAGCACCTCAGCCTCTACTGATTAATAAAGCTTTTTGCAGGTAAAGCTTACATTTGTTTATCAGCAAATGTACAGTTGGATCACAGAAAGGCAGGAATTGCAACTTAGACCTTCAGGAAATAGCACAGTTCATTACATGGCTTTTCTTCAGCATATCCTGCTTTCTGAGCTTTTCCACAGAGACTTATGGTGCAAGGAAATTGGTGGGTTCCTGGGGAACTTTGCCTTTTGTACTAACAAATACATCAAAAGTCAACATTGCAAAGAAAGCTGACAGGAGCTGTATTAAGGAGTTTTAACATTGAAATTCCACTAGAAAGCCTGAAAGGTGTGATGAAGGTGGCGGGTGAACACCTTAAACTTGTAAGAGAGAAAAATCTATGGAAAAAAGATGCCAGGTGAACACACTACCTGAATCTGCTTCATACTTTCATGAAGACAGAAATTCAGTATTTCTTCTCAACTATCTCTGCAGCAAGCTGTTTCCAAGGATTCAAGCCCTGCTGATCTGATTCCTTTATAGCTTACTTGGAAGAGCCCCAGATTTACCTGCGTGCTTTCCCGAGGGTCCCAATTAACTACATGCCTGAAACACTGGCACAAAGCGTGCTACCACAATGCTTGAGGAAAAAACTCAAATATTCGAGGAAACAATTTGCTATACTACTGAACCCATACTGTTATCCAGTCCTACAGCGCATTTAAGGATACTGCAGCTATATAATAAGCATTATGGCCACGCTGTAGATGGCTAACATAACACTCAGAATCCTTTACAGAAAAGGAAAAAAAAAGATGACTGTTTAAAAGAAAAGCCCGTTCAACTACTCATTGTTGAATGGTAATTTATCAAATTACATGACCAGCAACCATCCCAGATGTAGGATTTTGTCTTTTACTTATGCAAAGAACAAGATGCTGAAATGGGTTTAAAATCAGATTCTGATGCTTATTCTGCAATTCAATAGGTCCTTATTGTAGCAAGAGTCCTACTGAAGTTAAAAGTTAGTCTGATGCGTCTACATATTTCACCAGTCATTTTAACCTTATTCTGGCTCCACAGTAACAATTATGGCATTCAGCTCAATCTTACTACAAATTTGACCAACAAAAAGGTGGGAAAAGCATCTAGAAAATAAATAGTTTCACTGTAGCAAAGTATTTCAATTTCTTATTAGGGGAAAAAAAAAATAAATACACTTATCTTCCAAAGTAAAAAATACACCAAAAATAATTAAACCATTTTGGATTTGGATAACATTTATTCAGATCTGAATTTATTTTAATTTCAATATTTTGTCTGGCTGGTAGTGATTTACTGTTGATTTTTCTTGTTGAGAAGTGCTTGTCTGAACACCTGCCGCTATAAATGTAGTTGCAGCATCCGAGTGTTTTGTCATGATCTGAACTTAGGCCTGCCAAAGAATTATGCCTGAAGTCAGAAAAGAAATTACGTGTAGAGAGGTGAATGTCCTATTCCATTCTGTTCCGTTCTGTTCTGTTCTAGTCTAGTCTAGTCTAGTCTAATCTATTACCGGTGATGTTCTAGAAGAGGACCTGGAGCATGATGCAGGCACCCAAGATGTGGTAGAACCACCTCCTGCACTGTACCTAAGCCTCTCCTCTTCCTAATATTTATATAAAACGATGAAGGGGATGGAAATAGTTGCTGTAAAACAGTTAAGCATTCCCTGTAAGACAGTGTGCCGAGAGACTAGAAAAGCTAGGATTCCTTTTGGTAGACAAGAAGGATGACAGCAGATATGGCTGAAGGCCAAAACTGTGATGTACCAAGTCTGGCAATACTGGACCAGGAAGCACTCACTGCAACTAATCAATTTACAACAGATCAATTTAGAATAGATAGGAGAAAATACTTTTTTACCCATAAATAGTGAGGTTTTGGCACCATTTACTAGAGGATGTCATGGAGGCAGGACAGGGGCTGGGCAAATTTACGGGTAAATTCACTAATAGATACTGAAAGGAACAAGCAGAGGTGTCTTTGAAATTTCTAATCCAAAACCTATGAAAACGGAGGAATTACATGCATAATGTACCACGGATACTGGCAAGGCTTGTATATTTTCCTTACCCAGCATCGCCCCATGCCAACATCAGGAGAGAACGCTGACTACGCAGGCTGCCTCAACCCAGCAGGGCATTTCCTATGCTCTTATCCCATAGACTACTCCCTGCCTTCAGTTATCACTCCTACTAGAAAAATGAGGTCTTAATGTTTTGCTGGAGGGAAAAAAAAAATCTTTGCGGACCTTGAAACTGGTGATAAATTTAACTTCCAGCTTCAGCTATCAGGAAACCAGAATGGTTCTACTTTAATGAATAAATTTCATTAGTTCTCTCATATACTTAAACAGTACCAAGTATACCAACCCCATTCAATGCAGAACAGAGCCTTGGTAAGTCTGTAATTTCTCCCTCCCACTAACCTACTAGCTGGGAAGGAAGGAAAAGGAGCAACAAGGAAGATGAACATGTGAAAAAGGCACAGAAAAACAGAGGGCAAGTCAGATACTTCTTTCTGCTGTTCCCTGATAAAATCTCTGCCTTGCCCCAAAAGCATTATTTCCAAATTTACACGTTGATTATCAAAGTGAGTATTGCCATGAACACACAGCAGTTAAATTATAAGCCTGGAGACCCAAAAGTCTTTGACAATTTTGTATATAACCATTAGTAAGTGTTCCATTTTCAATAATCTAGCTTTCCCCTGCATTTGTTAATTCTGCCCTCTGAAATGCAAACTGAATGGAATTACAATTCAAAAGTTTTGAAAACTTATTAAAATTCTTTAAAATTCTAACAGAAAATGCTGCAGTTCAAAAGAGTTGTTATACACTTTTTTTTTTATTTAAGATGGAAATTAAAAAACTCTTAATTTTTTTTCAAGCGTTTTCTTACTAATGCATTCTCTCTGCTAAAGAAAAGTAGTTGTCTTTACAACATTGACTTTTAAGGCTGTTAGAAGTATGGGAAGCAACAATTTCCTAGAAGCCATCATTGGTTAAGGAAACCTGTGGAAACACTACATGTCAAGTGGACTATAGTATGAAGACCTACTTTGTAGAAACCCTTCTTATTATTTACTGTATAGCTATTATAAAAAATAGTTTAGAACACACAGGCTAAAATGGTGTCATTCAAATATAATGCGTTTTTGTATAGTTGAATGTATCTTTAGAAATAGAACCAGGAATTTACAGATTTCATAGCATATTTAGAAAACAGTGACTGTGTCTTGGACACAGGTACCCTAAAAAGTATTTATGAGGTGAAGCGGGTGAACAATTCAACATGAGTTAGTGTGATGCTGTAGCAACACAGTCTAATTTGAACTTTTAATATGTGGAATGCAGGAAAAGAGAAGCAAATGGTACAAAGCATTCCACTGAGACGAATACTGGAATTGTGCATACAGTCAGGTATCAATGCTCTTAAAGAAAAGATACTGAAAAACAAGAGAAGATGCAGGAAAGAGTCCCAAAATTATTCAAAACCTGGGAAAAAATGCCTCACAGGCAGAATCTAGGCTCAGAGAATTGTGAACAGTACACAAATACAGTACAACAGTTTATGTATAGCTTGTGTGTGCAACTTTGGACCACTGAAAACACCGCTTATGTTTGGTTCTTCTCAGTAATGCTTAACAGAGCTTTCAGCAAACAAGGGGAGCTTTCATTTCACAGAGGATTTTCAAATTTTAAAATTCAGTTTTGCTGTGGTTGAAAAAGTAAAGTTAGTGACTGAAGGAAAGATTAGGAGTCTTGGGAGGGTTGGCTAAACATCATCAGGGTTGCAATGCTCAAGAACTCCTATATCCTTCTGCAGTCTGTTTAGATAGGTAACATTCCATTAAGCCAGACAAATTTGAGCAAATTTAACTACTAGCATGAAATATTATGATTTTGAAAAATACATGTTTTACCATGGAAAATCATTCTTCTGTAAAATTTCCAACTAGCCAGTGAAAAACAGTCTTACACCGGTAAATGCATCAATGTGTTTCTTGCTTCTTGGGCAGACGAACTGAATGGAAGTCATCAGACCAAGAAATAAGCAAGAAAATAGATCTCTTCGCCTATCAGGCAGAAGCACATACAAAGAAAACAAAAATATCTGCAGGAGAAGAAGCTGCCTGAGGTTAAGCCTCAGCTAAGAAGGGTAGCAAAGCCCTGGAGACAAAAACTGGGACAAATTCAAGAAAAGCAACAACAGAGGTTAGGGTTGCATTGTTTTCTTTTTAAATCTGAGCTCCTGAAGCCAAAAAAGTTACTTTATAACCGAAGGAAACCAAAAGAGTTATTTGGAGCCAGATTTCACCTTTCACAGCTGCTACACCAACTCTCCAGCTTAGGATAATACTCGCTTTAATGAGGCTACGCACCTGCAGAACATCTTTCACAAATGAAATTTCAGTATCCATAAACCTAGACAAAGGAACTTGTTTGTAATAAACACATGAAGAATACCCCACAGGGATTTAAAAAAAAAAAAAAAAAAAAAAAAAAAAAACAGCACAACCTCCAGAAAATTAGCCCCAGCCATTTATTTTGTAAGGAACTTTGCTCAAATGAATATATAAAGGAGAATGAATGGGAAAGAACTGCTACAGCTATCGATGCTTCTTCATTTTCTCCATACCAAAAGTGAAAACAACAAAGAAGCTGGGCTATCAGTGACAATGTACTGTGTAAGGAGAAAGAAAAGTTAAATTGCGAAGCTGAGCACTCAATAATATTATTTGCCACACGCTTTTTTTAGCTTTCATCATCTCAGTCACACTTCTAAGCTCTAACTGCAATGCGCTGTGCTAGCAGGACGGAGATTCAGCAGGTGTCTCTCTAAGCTAGCGTACTAGATGCCATTTCAGCACTATATACAGTTCAAGTCCACAAAAATCAAAATGATGACTCATGGCTATCTATGAGGATATGGGAAGTGGGAGGGGTGACCCCCTCTTTATCTGTCAACAAGAATACCAGATCTGCAGAAGCCAAATCAAGTAAATAGTGAAAAGAAAAAACATGGAAATAGGCGATATTTGTAAGAATTTTCATTGCAAGCCCTCTGATTTATTTTTCTAGACTTTTATGATGCCTCATAAGGTATGTGAGTTATATGAATCTATCCTCTGAGGCATAATGTTGCATCTATACAACCTGGATTTTGGTTAATAAAATAAGACTCAAGGCAAGACAAGTAAAAACAAATTCAAACATCTGACATGTGGACAAGTTGACAAATGTTTGACTTCATAAGTGTCACGTCTCGCTAGCTGTCATTCCAAAACACATTTGCTTCAGCAACTACAGCTGACTTTCAAAATAGGCTACATTTACATCTGGAGATTTGAGCAAAGTTCACACAGGCTAGCAGACTCACTATTATAGTCTAAAAAAGCATATGTAAAACCTTTTTCCTAGTATGCAAATCCTCCAGTGAAGCCAGTTTTAAAAATGCAGTATCAGTCTTAAATTCACCTGCAAAGTTCTTGCCACATCTGAAGTAGCTATTTCTGTTATTTGGACCCGCTCTAGTCCTGGACTGAAATCTAAATCTAATGCTGCGGGAAAGAGATGACAATGTCTATTCTGGATACGTGCAGGAAGCATCCAGAAATAAAGTTTAGAAATTTTCCATCTCAGTGAATTACTCAGTATACAGAGAAATGATGGAGATATAAAAAGTAAACATATAAATAGACCTAGAGTCCTAACTCTTTAAAATTCTACCAAATACATAATGGAAAAGACTTAAAGAACCAAGACATACTGTCACATAAAAACATATGGCATGCATGATCCTACAATCCTTATACAGAGAAAAGTTTATTTTATTTGTATTTTTCCAAAACATCAGTATTTTTCTGGTAGGATACTGGCACAATTAAAGCCATTTGGTTTGTGATGCTGGTACAGACTTTGTGTAATCTTTTTGCTACATATCTTTTCCTATAGCCGAAGAGCCAACTCCAGCTTCAAATGAAAAGTTAAAATAAAGGAATAAAATATTTTGAAATATTAAAGAGAAGAAACAGCCACAGCCTAACAATTCCAAAGGGAAAATTAACACATTAGATTCATAAATAACAAGAAACCTGCGTACACTGCACAAAAACATGCATAGAAAAAATTCTTGTTTATCTGTTTGACCAGTAATTTACTCTCATTAATTTGCTCTTTTCCATCCATGTAGACATCCTCTTCTTAGAAATCAGAACTGAAATTATTTTGATAAACAACCCAGGACACAAAGTCTATGGCCAGCTTCCTTACGATGGCCAGCCTCTCATATAACAACTAACAACAAAATACTAACATAAAGGGTGTTGCTTGCTGGAAGACTAACCACAATTCATTTTCCTTCTCTGAATTTCTCAAACTCAAGCCCTTCTCAGTACAATTGTCTAACACTGCCTCTAACTGGAAAGTGAGTCAAAAGGTAGAAACACCCGCAAATAAAAAAACAGAAGAGAAAATAGTAGCAAATTTACCAAGACATGAGTGATGCTTCTTTTTGTACTGAAACCAGTTTTGAGATCAGTTCTCAACAACACTTATGTTCTTAAAATCAGCTAGGAAAGAGAGGAAGGGAAAGATATTTTACCTTGATGAACCTTCGGACGCTACCACAACTCAACGGTAAAACTGGGGCCTCTCCCTTTCTCTGTTGGTTCTATGGGGAAACACACCCATGCATAAAGAACTAATAGGAAACATCGGGTGCCTCCATCAGCTCAAGATCTAGTTCATCGGTGCCTTCTAATGACAAAATCACAGTGTTTACCCTGTTGTCATTAGCAAAATAATGAAGGAAGTCAGAATCACAGATTGTCCTCAGTTTTAGGAGGATCCAAACTACATCTCTGGAGAATAACCTAATTTCCAGGTCAAAGGGCAAGGACTCTGCCCCTCACAGCCTGAGAATAAGAATAAATAGATTTAACGTATTTGAAGGGATGACAATGAAGGTGGAGGGCAATTGTTAGCATCAAAACGTGATTTTTGCACAGATTATACTGTGGATTGGAGGACTTTACCCTTGTGATCAGAGGACTTAAATAGGAAGGAAAAGAACTGAGTTGCAGATCCTCCTCTCCACTCAGATGTTTTGTCTATTTACCTTTTAGATTAGAAGATAACTGGAAAAAAAACATATTTCCAGTAAGCACACTGGAATATAGTTTAGATGCAATTCCAACACACCTGTGCAAGTGTGTCCAGATCCAGATATGTATCCATATGCGTACACAGATATTTTCTGCCCAGAGACCTGGCCCAAGTCCTCATGGAGCGATTAGCTCTAATCTTTAGATCATCATGCAGCAGTGGTGGATTCCAGTATTAGGTGTGACTATTCAGGCTTATTTGGATTTTCCAGTGGAGCACAAGAGACCGGTGACTGAGATACAACAGAGCCCAAAAGCAAGAGATGCTGCCCAGTGCAAGTTCTGCTAAATGAGTGGACAGCTCAAATTTATCTATAGAGTATTTTTAAAGAGTGAAAAGATATCTCATTAGTTTAGGCAATTTAAGATTAGCAGACCAGAAGATAGGTGTCCCAAAGTGTTTTCAAGGATGTTAAGTTGGTTTTAGACATCCAAACAAAACTCAAGCTAGAGTTTTGGACCCCTTCCAAAAACCAGTAGTATCAAGCACACCTACAAAATTTATTTTAGTTTTATAGGTCTTTCAGGCTACAGAAAAATTCCCAACTCTATTTAAAGTGCACAGCATGTCTGCCCAGGAATCTCCAAAATGTTACAACACATGTTTATTTAAGCTTCCTAGTTGTATTGTGAGACAGTGAAGCCTTATTTCAGGCGGGCAGGGAAATACTAAGGGATCTGGACACACTTGCACAGCTGTGTTGAAATTGCATCTAAACTAGCAGATAAACAGTCTGAGCTCCTCATTCACAGACACAGTTGTGCACCTTGGACATTTCCCAACAGCACGTAGAGGGAACCAGTCTCCTGGCACACAATCTGTGCCTCAGTTTCCATGGAAACTCAGTTTCCTCAGTTTTCAGAAGAAACCAAGGCATAAAGACTCGAATGAAGATACTTTTCTGGTTGAGATGTCTAAAGAAATCTAGACAATGAGGTGCAAACCTAAATGTAACCATCTTTGTCTACACAAAGCCCAAGCAGCCAAGGGTATTGACTAGTACCTTCCCTTGAATGACTTTAATATAAGAGTTTAAGAGCTAAAAGCAAAAACAAATAACCCCATAGCAAACCAAAGAAATATAAAGCAGGAATTTGGCAGTCAAAATATGAATGTCTCTTTCATTGTCCAGTGAAATGCACCTTGAGTGTTTTCTTTACACAAACAGTTATGCTGTTGCCTTAGAATATGAGCAATAATGGAACAAAATATTATTAATAAATGAACTCTGAGCATACAACATAGTTTTGACGATAAGCAACTGACACCAAGGCTTTCCAGAAAGAAATACTTCATTATAGAAAAGATTTGCAGAAGAATATGCAAACTTCTTAATTTTGCATAGGAGACCAAGTAGGATTCATCTCTAAGTATTACACAAACAAGTAGCCAAAGGTTAAATAATTTAGAAATGCAGAAAAGTATCTTATCTGAGCAAGAAATAGGATATTTTGATCCTGCTTCCAAAATTTTCTGCAGGCTATGCTTGCAAGGAGTGTTAGTAGGTGTTCTTTATTCATAATTTTCTCTCTCAACCTTCATTTTCTGTTACCTGAGAAATCCAAACCTGCTTACTCTCTTCAATTGAAATATAACAGCAAAAAGAGCAAGAGAGCGAAATTACAGGTTTTCCTGCTGCAGAAGATTAATGATGCTCCCCAATACCTAACGATTAAGGGGCTGCTCAAATGGGCAGAGGAAGGCCAAGGGCTGCACAACTAACAAACAACTTCACACTGCACAAGAGTAAAGCTCCACCTTTGGTTTAGTATGCAGAACTTCATAAAATATTACTTTAAGATAAGTCATACTTCATTTCTCTCATGACACAATGCATAAATAGAGGACAAAACCCCACAACAGCCTTTTGCAAAGCACTGACTTTATACCTTTCTAAAAAGCACAATTTACAATTTTAGATTTTAAAGTGTGCCAGCAAGAATTAAGATCTTTGCAAAACTTAAGTTCATTTATTTTACATGAGTAATAAAGAAATATATAATGAGTCCATCTCATCTATTAATGGGTTTAAAAGTGTTTATTTTTACATAGTCAGTGAGAAAATATTTGTAAGTCTTCAAACCATATTTTATAAATATATTACAATGTCAGGTACTCTATTTAACATTTCTAATGACATTCGGCAAATAAATAATAGTATCTTCCAAATACGAGTATCCTCACTTTCTTGCACATAGAAAAGGTTTTGTTTACATTATTTAGTTTCCATCGGAACTGAAAGATTATGATCTATTAGATGATCTACATAGCTCCAGAAAGCTATAGCAGTGATGAATGGGGTAGGAACTTTAAGACAGAGGATAACTCCAATGAAAATTATCAGTTTAGGTGCCAGACTGTCTAATGAGCTAGGCATACTATCTGACGGTATCCTTGGAAAGGTTGCGTACCCAAAAAACATCTAAGAACCTTTGTGAGTTTTGCCCATAGTTACTGCAGGATACTTTTTCCATGAAACCTCCACCCATCTTCCATTAGACACCTGGAAATGCAGGTTGCAATGGTAGCACAGCTAGTCTGTACACCACCTTTCAGCAAGATACATAGAGACAGAGTATTAACTTGCCCATAATACCACAGAATCATAGAATCATAGGATATCTCAAGTTGGAAGGGACCCATAAGGATCATCGCATCCAACTCACTGCTCCTCGCAGGACCATATGTATACCATATATTTAAGGTCACTTCCAACCCAAACCATTCTGCGATTCTATGATTCTGTGATATGCATATGGAAATTCCATAATATTGAAATAGTGTGTGTTCAGTACAGTTCAACCAGGCAAATATGCAATAGTAAACAACAGTAAACAAAAAAATAAATGTTCACTATTTGAACAACAGGCTCTACTGCGAGACAGTCTTTGACATCCTTGACTATAAGGCTGCTGCCTGTCTCCCTCCTTGCTACTCATACCACTCTCTTCCTCCAATACATGTCCCTAGAAAATTCTCCACTTTCTTTTCATCCTAACTTTTTTTTTCTATGGCTAACATTTTCTTGTAATAGCTACTTAGGAAAGCCCTCTTAGTTCAGATCAGGATTTTCCCCTTTCTTCTTCCCCAGCTAGGTACCTATTTCAACTATCATTTTTAAGCTTCTCCCAAGAATAAATTCATACACATAATAAATCCATGTCCTTACAGTAGAACAAGGCATCTTTGTCCAGATTTTCATCATAATCTTTCCCCATATAAACCTTTTCCATGTTACTTGAGCCTTTTGTGTGTAATGCACAGAACCACTAAGTAAGTTTACCTTTAAGTCATAGCTAGAGAGCTTTCTAGCGCAACGTTGCATTAAAACAAAAAAATAATTTGGAATACAAGAGTTGTTTTTTTTTTTTTTCATTTAAAGGTGATCTTGCAGCCCAGGGGAAGCCAACTTATTATTAGGAAAGTCATCACTAATATTTGCTTATTATAACCTTGCCCAAAGATTGTTTGTGTAGTATGCCTAGAGAAAATCATGGCATCCCTGGGTTATGCTAGTCTCTGCACAATGGTACTGTTAATGTCATTAACTGACACCTTCCTCATGGCATCCCTGGAGGATGTGTGATCCTCTTGCATCATACTCTTTTTAGGATTCGGGTCTTAATTAACACTTTGAGTCATATTAGCCCCAACGGTAAAACCCTCTGTGCAGTCATTAGTAACAGTTCCATTCAACTCCACTCCTGATTTCAGAGACAATGTGACCCAGTAGATTTAATAAGACTTAAATTTCAGATAAATAATTCAGATTCATTACATAAAGTTTACAAAATGAGTGAAAAAAAAAGAAGACAGAAATACATATGCAAGGTGAAGAAATTCTTTTATTAGAAGGTAATAGTTCAGATGCGGGAGATAAGAAGTGAGTGTCCCCTGTGTACAAAAATAATCTAGAGCAAGGTTTAAAATCAGAAGTCATTGAGAGCTCTGATATAAATCCGGGATAACTAGAAATAGAAAAGCCAGTATAAATATCTAAGTTGTTAGGAGCTCTTAAGGTCAGGTGATAGCACAAGAGAAAGCAACATGAAGTGATCCCAAATTAATAAGCGTGTAGACTATGAGTCAGCAAAGAGATCTGACTTAGATCAAGATTAATAAAAGGGTATTTTTCCCCTTAAGTAATGATTTTTAGGCCTTTTCCTTGTTTCATTTTTTTTAGTCAAACTAAGCCCCTGGGTATATGAATATACATCAGAAATGCATTTTTTTACAGAAACAACAACATAACAGCTAACCTTCATAATTGTTGAGAAAAATGTCTGAATCAGAAATCAGAAACTAAATCAAACACGTGAAATAATAATAAAAAGCTTAATAAACATTGAGTCATTTTTACTAATTTGATAGGTTATACTAATTTTTGAATGCACTGGCTTTGGCTGTGTCTGGCATTTGATACAAATGGAAAAGCAAGTTTTCTCAGGAACCATCTATGACCAACCACTCCTGGAAAGCTGTTCCAAAGAAATCAGTTTTGATAAATTATTATTTTTAAAATGTATGTAAATATTAAAATATTTTTTAAAAGAGAAAACAAAAAACTGAACGAAGTTATATAGAGAGAAATTAAATATCACTTGCTTAAAAAAAGCACAGTAGCTTACCAAATATATATATATTTATATACATATAAAATTAGGAATAAATATATATAATTAGGACATAAAAAACACACAAAGTTCACTGAAGGTTTCAGTAAGGCAAACATCTGAAACCTGACAACCTCTGTAAGTCAACTCCGTCTTTCTTGAGCTGGAGTAGAGGAATGTTTTAATAGATCATTTAAATCACTTTGCTGCAAAAAGGATCTTACATATGTGTTGTAATCATGTAATTAACATTTGTAAATTCTGGTGATTCCCAGGCAATAAAAAAAAAAATTAAAAACATATTTAGAGATGTTCCAACATTAAAGAGAAGCATCACTAAGAAGTATTTAAAGGATTGCAAAACGAATTCAGTTGCGTGAAGTGCGTTGGGGGAGTTATTTCCACCTATTTGGGGATGAATTTCATTCTGCAATGAAGTGGCATGACTGATAAAGATGTCATGCAGAAGTCTTGCTGATACATGTCCTGAAATGCTGGCAAGCGGCTAAAAATATTAAGTATTGTATATTCACCACAACACTGGCAGTAATGGCAACCTCAAATATCAAAGACATCATATAATAAAAGTGGTTTTAAAGTCAGAAGTCACTAATATGTCTGAACAACTTTTTATTTTCCTTCAAGATGCATTGACCTGATCATTTAAAACTATCTGAGAAGTTCTGAAGACTACAAAATGTCTTAAAAAAAAAAAAAGAGAGAAACTGGACTGAAGGATCATCCTTTCCCTAATTTAGTCTTCTTTTACATCAGGGAACTGAATCATATTACCCTTTTCAAAAAGTGACCATGGGCTTGCCTAAAATAAGGTAGGCACCCTTCTTCTTCCACATTCATAGAAAAACTGTTCTGGAATTTTCTCTAAAGTTGAAAGCATGAGTTACTTATTTCATTTTCTTAAAATTCTAAGATCAAACCACCACAGACACACACAAACCCCTACATTAACCTTGAGACTCAAGAAAATATAAGCTTTGGCTATAACTTAAAAGCATCAGACCTATGTAGGTTAATGGGAAAATGGTGGAAAAAACTGGTGTGTTTACAAAGGTCTGCAAATGGCTTATAGTATTTTGCAATAACAATACAGAGTCCACAGAGTGCTACATAAACATCTGTCCACTGAGTTAAAACAGGAAAACAAACCAAAAAATCGTATCTATTTTACGCTCATTTGACTGAAGCAGAGAAGCTTTGGCCCACATAACACTGATCTCTATTGCATTTTAGGGAAGATACAGGAACTAGAAGAGTGAACTCCTGCTAAGAACAAAAGGCAGGAATATGGGTACCTCCTGTGGTACCTATGCACGGACAACTGACTAAGCAAAATCTCATCGCCTACAAAAAAGCTAGCCCTCGGGGTAGCATGCAGCAGCAGTTTCACTTTCAGACCTATTCTTGAGCTGTATGAAATGGTACTGACAAAAGAACTGCTTGGGTGGGACTCATCTCCTCCAACTTTACACATCTACAGTATAGACATTTACATCGAGGCTCCTCTGACAGAGAAAGAGAGAAATCAGTACTTCTGGGCTGTAGTTCATCTCATTTTAAAGTCTTATTCAGAACACGTCAGGTCAATCCTGACTCAGAAGTGCCTGTTTTGTTCCACTGAACAAAAAGGGAGCTTAGGATGACCAGCTGAGTAGACGTTAGGTGAATTAATCCCTCTTTCTTCTCTCTTTAGCTTTAAATGACATGTCCAAAGTCATCTGCAAGTCTATGTGGATATATAACTGCTCAGGGAATCCCAGTCTGCTGTTCCATCCATTAAGCTTATTTCTAATAGCTCTGCTCTGTAAAAAGCATGTTTATGAATTCATCTGGATCCTCCTGTGCATGTTTGGTCAGTATCTTCTGAAAAGCCCTCTAAACTCTTATATGAGTCAGAGAGATCCAAGTAGGAATCATAAGAAGCAATTACCCAGGTTTGGCATCTTACATGATAGAAGAGAAAGGGACTGCTGGCAAAATCACTTTAAAGAGATAGCTACTTCTTACAGAAAGCAGAAAGAATTGTGAGGTTAGAGTGCAGCATGGTCTTCACACTAACAGTTCAGGATTAACTTTGCTTATACAAAACATGATTGAAATGCAGATTAAATTATCAAGTCAGAAATTGAATAGATATGGAAATTAATCTGATTCACACACAACTACCGTTGTTGAAGAAGAATTAGTTGCTACCACCAAGAAAGACTGAGTAACTGAAAAGATGGAGACCAAATATCAACAGATGTAGTTAGCAGTAATACCAAAATGAACATCATGACTTCAAAGATACCATTATTTTTAAATCACACTTTAAAGAAGCTCTACTTCTTGTTTCCCCAATATCACTACTGACTGTAGAGTACAGCGATCTTCAAGTCATAAACATTCGTGTGCGTCACTTAGAGGAATATTTTCCAATCTATTTATAACTTGATTTGTTACTTGGCCATGGTTCCTAATCTGTCCGTCAATATTATAAGCATCTGCCCTCTGCCAATGAACTAATGAGTTCATTTTCTACCATGAAGTCACGAGCCATCTATCTACATGTCATGTCCGATACACATCACTGGCTGTAACTGCATAAACAACAAAAATAGCAATAAATGCATGTTTCAACAATAAATATTTTTTAAAATGCCAAATAGAAAACCTAAGCCATTAGTACTCACCACCAAAGCTTTAGACCTGTTACTCAAAAGTTTTTCAATGTCTCTGGCTGCAATTTCCACTAGCTGACGAGGGTTGTTGGCTTCTACAGTATACAAATCTCTGTTTTTCAAATAAATCTGCAGGAAGAAAAAATGGAAATAAATCAAAATGGCAACAGACATCCAAAATAACCAAGGTGACTTCACAGAACAGGCAACAAGGTGTCCTCTGCTCCTACTGGAGAGCTTCAGAAAGACTATTGCTAGGAAAATCCAAATGTGCTTTATGAATGAAACACTTCACTTTTTTGGCTGAGACAAAGAAGTTGTCACTAAAAATCATTTAACAAATCTTCAAAACTGACTGTATCTAGTGACAGACTTTTCAACTGCTACATGCTCAAGGAATCCGATTTCCATAAGGTGCTCAGATAAAAGTAAAATTGAGATCCTTTAAAATGACTGAAGTTGAAATACAATAATTGTTGCTGAAATAATTCTTCCTTGAATGCTGAGCAACAAACACACCGTTTGAAGAAAATCACTTGCATTATGCTAATGTAATCAGTTTAGTCCCTTATCTATTTATTCATATTATAATGTTAGTATTCATGAGGAAAGAAGAGGAAGAGGAAGAAAAAATAAATAAGAAAAGAAGAAAAAAGGGAAAAGAAAATAAGTTTGAAATGGGGAAAAAAGGAAGGGGAAAAAAGAGGGGGAAAGAGGGGAAAGGAACTTTAATTGTATTCTTCTTCATGAACAAAGGTTATCTTTAGTGAGGAGCCATTAACTGGTTCCAAAGCAGAACGTGTATATAAAGGGGTTAATTTGATTTATCAAACAAAGCCACTACAATGAAATGCAAGGAACAAGAAGTAAAGAAGAAAACAGTAGCAAGAAATCCATTTGCCTACTTCTGTCCTACTAGAATTGGATAAAGAAAAAAATCATTATTTGGGGAGAAAAGAAAAAAAAAAAAAGTGGATACCTTATGGCTAGATGGGCAAATGGGGAAAACTAATTTATGCAACCAACAGATGGCCTGAGTTTACTCAAGTACTCTGCCTCTCCGCAAGGCTGCCTGGTGGGGGCTGTGCTGTCTCCCAGGGAGCAATTCCAGGCACAGGCAGGAATGAGTCCAGCGCTAATGCACTGGCCGCCATCCAGCACAAGAACCGAGAAAGTGCAGACCAGACTGAGTCTACCAGCCCCACCAGGTTTCTTGGGTTAAAGCTATGGAGACCTTAAAGAAACTCACCAAAATATGTCTCTGGTGCTTGTAGCTGATGGGTATTTATCACAAACGAGTTTCTGACAACTACAGCTATTTCTGCAAATTTTTATTGGGCATGTCTCATAAGCTGTCATAGGTTTTCATCACTTTTGAATTTCACAACACTTATGTTGAGTCTTAGTTTTTTTCCTTCAGAAGTACAGCCTTTCCTTTCCACCAGTAACTGAGTAATTGGAATAGGCTTTAATTCTTCATACAGCAACACTTATTTTAAAAATTCAGTGCATCATGAGCAGAAAACCACTACAAAAGAAGATAGGTTCTAATGAATCTCCAATTACAGTTTGGATTGTTTTGAGGTGTTTGGTTTTCAAAATTGCCACAGAAAGTTTTCACAAGTATAACCCAAAAAATCCCTTTTTTTTTTTAGGACAGGCCAATTATTAAGTGATCATTTACATTTTTATCTGAAACACATAAAATTTGCACAGTCAGCACTGGGATTCAGCCTTAAATTGACTGTAGTGACCAGAAGAGCCCTAAAGTCCTACAGGCAAGGCAAGAGTTGAAATTAGTTTTATAGATTCAGAGGGTTTGAATCAGGAACAGAAATTTCAGAGAAGCGTCTAAATTGGAGTGACCATTAAATCTGGCAAAACTATCACATTTCCGTCATCAGCAAATATTCACCATAATCATGTAAGGACCAGGCACTAGAATATGGGTGTTACCAGGTGTTTGTGTCTTATTCTTTGAAGAGAAAAGTAGTGCCAAATTATTTAAACATCACTCGTGACTATGTGCAGTACACCTGCATCAAACGATACAGGACTTATAGAGAACACACATAAGATTTTGCAAATAGGCTAGAAAACTGTAAAATAACTTTCACTGAAGTTTTTAAATAATAAAAAAATAATTTTAAAGCATTCATTTATTTTATTTGCGAAAACATGTTTTGCTTTATACAGATTTTTCCAAGTTTTTCTCTTTTTTTCAAATTTGTTCATGCAATTGCTTTTCATTTGCTATTTAATGGTGAAAAGAATAGGAAAATTTAAATATAATCCCTTTTCATTTGGGAGTTTCAATTAGACAAAAACATCTTAAAATTTGGAGAAAACAGTAGTTCATTGCAAAAATACCATTTCATCGTAATTATATTTTTCACTCAATATTATAAACAAACATTAAGAAGGCCACAAGCAAAGAAAATACACAGTAGGGGCACAAGCAAGTGTGTGCTTAAGTAACGCAGATTTGGGGCAGATGGATAACAGGGATGACTTGGAGACCACACTGACCAGCTATATAAGGGCAAGTGCTGTAGAGTTGATTCTTTGACACCTTTAAGTACTTAATGAAATAAGGTTTCTAACAGTCCTGTGATCTAACAGCCTCAGCAGAAGTTAAGTTGATGGCACACTGCATCCACACGACCATGATTTTGCACTCCATCAACCAGAAACACAGTATTAATAATTCACTGGAGTTGATTTTTCACTACAGAGCAAAGCTACAGTAAGCCATACAGGTAAGGGTTTGAGAACCTGGATGGAAAATTTGCACTTTCATCCCTGTATCTAATCATATAGCAAACATATGGTCCAATAAACCCAAATTTGAAAGCACACAAATTTTTCACAGATGTCCTTCCTTGAAGGAAGTTGTTCATACCTCCAGGCTTGAACACTTTGAAAGCTGCAGACTATCAAAGCATGGTCTAGTAGGTACTTTGTAGGAAAAAAAGAAACATTTTCATTTTTATTCTCCAGCACCAGCTATCAGAATAGTTCAAAAGCCTCTATCATTTAACAGGGAGATCACCACCACAAGAGAGAGGAGTCCTATTCATACTTCAGCTTAAAACCTTTACAACAGTCACTGTGGGTCCTACCACTGAGAAGGCCTTACTCTGAGGCTGACTTCACAAGCTGTTATCTGTCAGTGACTAAAAAAAATAAAATTCAAACCAACTCCCCCCAAGAAAACCTATTGAGTTTTGCACAAGATCCCATGTAGAGTCAGTGACTTTCTCCTCCTCTTCACTTTACCCCATGTCAGGGCTCGTAGCACCTACCTCCCCTGCTTCTACTGCTGGTAGATTTATCCCACAAGCTCCTAAACAAAAAGCATCAGAAATAATTCAGAAATTCACACACGTGTTTATTTTCCTGAAGCGTGAGACCCATCTCAACTATCAAGGAACGGTGTAAGAAATAGTCACTAATTAATTAAGAGGTGTGTACATAATTTATTTGTTTCCTGCTTCCCTCTTCTTTAATTCAGCTGTAGCACTGCAGCAGTACAGTGCAAGAACACATGGGGAAATGATACCCGCTTCAGGATTTGGCACCCTGTGACAAACTTTTCCTCCTCCCACCTAGCAGTCAAACACAATTAGCAGAAGCTCATCTCAAATAGTCATAAAGGGCCTTATCAGTGAAGGTGTGCTCATTCATCTTTCCAAATAAAATTTGGCATGTTTCGTGGCTTGTTAAGAAATGCTAATTTGAATACATTTTATTAAATTTCTACGACCAAGCGAATGCAAATTTCAGTTGGCTTTTAAGTCTAAAATCTTTTTGAGTACTTTAATCACGAATGTTTTGCTAAAAGCTCTCCAAATTGTCAGTAAAACTCTACCTTTTCTCAAAGAATAAAGCCTCGTGGCATGACTAAAATCTGTAAGGTCATAGCATAACAAATATTTTTTCTCTGAAGTCAATAGCCATGCCCTTCTTTATTCAGGCAAGAATGTATTAAAATTGCTTTCTAAATGATGAATATTTATCCTGGTATAATGAACTACGAGGTATTAGGGGAGAGAATGTGGCGGGGAGAATCACATTAGGAGGAAACAACACAAGAAGGAGAATAGTTGAATGTGGTAAAGATTAGAAAGACTGCCAGCTCCTCAGCAGAACACACCCCTGTCCACTCAGTCTTCAAGGCCACATTTATAAATCTCTCACAAAGAGACATTGTCCTTGCTTTCTATCATATTTGTAAGGGAAAGTCAAACATTTCTATACAAATTGAGAGAGAAAGAAAGATGTACCTTCATTGCAGGGCTTTTGCTACGTTGTGGCAGGCATTGGGGGCCACTGTAACATTTAAATTTTATTTAAATGGCCCTTATGCTTTGTTATACTCAGGAAAAGATCCTGAGAGTAATAAATTATCTGTGCTTCGGGACCGTGGTCTTGGCACTGTTTTACACAGACTACCCAAATAACAAGGAATAAAAACTCATGTTGAATTATTCTAAACTACTGTTCCTTTGCCTGTTTATTTGCCTGTTTGTCTGTTTGTTTGAAACTGTCAATCTCCCAATTTAAAAACAACAGAGCCTTTTCTTCAGGCAGTTGGCTGAGGGCTCAAGCATGGGACATGCACATGGCGATCTCAGTTCCATCACTGAATACTTTCATTGACATAGAAGTCCTATGAGACAAGATCTTCAGAAGTTCAAACCCAGAATTTCAAAAGTTAACCAGAAACACTATCTTTTCCTTTTTGAAATGTGTTTAGGAATAGAGAAACAAAATAACTGACCAACTCTGGTAATACCTACCTACACAAGGTAAATATATCGATGTTGTTATTATTTCAATACAATTTTTAAGACCACTTAGCTCAGCTAGGCTGATGGGACATCTCTGTCAACAATCTATGATTTATAATCAGTCTACACTAGTTGGAGATTATCATGACGGTAAAACTACTGCTCAAATACACTACTGAGCCTGGGATGCCAAATCAAACAAAACTTTGGGGTGGGTCTTCCTCCATCTTTTCTGAAAGTGACTACACCGAAATATTAAGCATGCTTGTGAAATCTTGGGATAGGTTTTACAAGATATGTAGCAAAGGAATTATTTTTTTCAAAAAATTTTTAAAAACCCTCAGAAGAGAGCAAAACTTAAATAACGTTTTAGAAAATTAATCTCTTCCTGCCCAATCCCTGCTTTTGGAGAGGGCCTCCCATGGCCACTTCCTCCTGATCCTTCCAAAAAGTCTCTGGCTATCACCATGGGGCATTAACAGGCATTAACAGGCCTCAGTGACCATAACTTACCTCACGGGGAACCTGTGCCTGTACCCCTGCCCACAGGCTCCCTTTCAGCCCAGTCCCGGGCTATGGTGTAGATATGCCTCCAGGCCTGGCCCCTGGATGGCTCTTGGCCCTATGCCATAGTTACTTTATCTCCTAGATGGACTTCTCAGATGTATGTTAAAGCTCCTCTCCAGTCCTGCCAATTGGGTGGTTGTTGGACCCACAGTGTAGCCTTGTCTCCATCCTGTCTCCTTTTATGCCTGACTGCAGGCCCTGATTGAATCCTGGGCTTGGTTCATTGCTTGTCATGTCTGAGACTGCTGACAGACTCCATTACCGGCACCCAGCTCCCTTAAAACTGCACGGTCAGAGCTAAACCCCCCCCTCACTCCCCAACTCAGGTTGAAGCAGCACAAAGGAAACTACATTACCTCAGCATTAACTGCCTGGAACTAAAAGAATTGGTGAACACTTTTCACAGGTGCTTGCATGTTTCTTCATGCAGCCACCCCAGATTTACTACCTGTGGCTGTGAAAGAGCTAATTTGATGCCACGTCCAGAGCCAGCACTTCTGCAACACACACCTCATGTGCCAGCAACCCCAGATAACTTATTAGCTGCAACACAGTATGTCCTGAATACAGAGAAGTAGCTTAGTTACAAAGCTGCCCTGAAAGCAAAAGAGTGCTCAGAGACGTGATTGTTGGGGAGCAAGACACAGAAATACCTCAGTGTCTGCAGGACACTGCTGGGGTTCAGCCCAGCCAACAGGTTCAAGATGACTTCTGAAGTCCCATCCAGGGTGTACTGCTTTGGGTGTTTCTGTACTCAGCACTGGTGAAGCCTCACCTTGAATACTGTTCAGTTTTGGGCCCCTCACTATAATAAAGATATTGAGGTGCTGGAGAGTGTCCAGAGAAGGGCAACAAAGCTGGTGAGGGGTCTGGAGAATAAGTCTTATGAGGAGCAGCTGAGGGAACTAGGATTGTTTAGCCTGGAGAAAAGGAGGCTGAGGGGAGACCTTATTGCGCTCTACAACTACCTGAAAGGAGGTTGCATCAAGGTGGGGGTCTGTCTCTTCTCCCAAGAAACAAGTGATAGGACAAGAGGAAATGGTCTCAAGTTATGTCAGGGTAGGTTTAGACTGATATTAGGAAAAGGCTCTTCACCAAAAGGGTTGTCAAGCCTTGGAATGGGCTGCCCAGGGAAGTGGTGGAGTCACCATCCCTAGAAGTATCTAAAAGACAGGTAGACACAGTGCTTAGGGACATGGTTTAGTGGTGGTTTTGGCAGTGTTACGTTGATGTTCGGACTCTATCTTAAAGGTCTCTTCCAAACAAAACGAGTCTATGATTCTATGGACACCAAAGCTGCTTCTATGCAATGTGCAATTCTCTGCTGAAACCAATAAGAACTAAAGAATTATGTTTGCTCTTTGATAACACTTAGTTGGGGATTTATGTAGCTTTGAGATTTCTAAACCTAAGGCTAAGCAAGGACCCAAGTCATCTTTATAGCTACTGAAAGGGACAGGCATTTCCAGAACTTTATTCATTCTGACATGAGTATTTCTATACGTTCCTTATCTAGACAAAAGTGAGTTGCCTTACAGTTCTTGATTGAAGTAAAATGTTGTTATGGTTTGAGAAACCCATAAGAATTTATTGTTGTTTAGACAATCATTCTATCACCCAATGACCACTCCCCACCCAGGAAAGGGAATCAGGAAAAACAAGGAAACCCGGGAGTTGAAGTGTAAACAGATTTAATAAACTAAGTTTAGATGATTAACATTAATGATCCAATGTTTAACACTAAAGATCCAATATTGATCCCGATACTAATACAGAATATGCAAAGATTATACTCAGCCAATTATATCAGTCAGAAGCTGTGCGCTCCCAGCAGTGGACAGCAAATGTCAGACACTACAGCTTCGGGAAGAAGGGAAGGGCTCAGGAGTCCAGCACCGGGGCTAGAAGTTCTCAGGATCACAGTCACCAAGACAGAGAGAAAACTTCACAGCAAACTTTCTAATTTATAGTGAATGTGACATTAATAGTATGAAATAATCCTGTTGGCCAGATTGGGTCAAGTGCTCAGGTCTCTCTCCTCCTCATCCCTGCACCTGACGACCTCAAAAAACACTGGGACCTTGAAACCCACACATCATAGCTGGCTACAAAGTAAATATTCACAAATTCAGACATTACAGTCTTCTAAAAGTGCAATTTTCCCAAGTATTAGAAGAGAAATTAGTCCAGTGTCACTCAAACCAGGACAAATGTAAAAAACCAACCAACCGAAATCAAAACAACATGTCAAAATATTAAATAAAAATATAGCTAATGGGATAACTTAAGAGTTTTTCTAATTTATACATCTCCTTCAACTTGGCCCAGATTGTTGCTGAGTTCTGAGCTCGTTCATTGGTCTCCGTTTTCCCTCTGCCCAACCAAAACAAAATCATACAGAGTGAAAAGAAAAAAAAAGTAA
Organism: Vanellus vanellus; assembly: GCF_965231255.1. Lineage (NCBI taxonomy): Eukaryota > Metazoa > Chordata > Aves > Charadriiformes > Charadriidae > Vanellus > Vanellus vanellus. Next base: position 11,282,796 of record NC_138905.1, on the reverse strand, counting down.
TATTTCATCCTGGGGAGAATCATCTAGCTTGAAAACAAAGAAGTATATTTCTTACTGAAATTTTGGGTAATATTAAAATTTTCAAAACAAATATTTTGACAAAATTATATTGGTTTATTAACTATATTCAACATGTTTTAGAGAATCACAAACAGTTTCAGTTTTAATAAATTTGTTTAGCTCACAAAATATCGATTAGTAACACTCACATATTCACTAATTTTATTTTTTGGTTTTATGAGTGCCATGAAGTTACATGTCATGACATCATTTATGTAAGAAAAGTGGAGAAAGCGGGCTGTATGACAGACATCAAAACATATGAAGAATTCTTGGGAGCAGGAAAAGTTGGAAAACAGAAATAACTACTCCGATCCATGTGAGTGATTATTATTGCTCACTTCTTATTACTGTAGATATTTTCCTTTAACTCAAATTTTTAGTAGTCACAAACAACTATATAATCTGCCCAGAGGGAGCAAATTCTTCTTACTACCATATCCTATTTCCAAAGCTATACTAATGCTTTCTATTTCCAATACATGCCAGAGATATTTTTTTTTACTCACAAGACATTTCTTTTCTTTGAATCACAAGTGATCCATTGTGGAACACGTTGAAAAATGCTCCTTCCCAAGGAGCATTCTGTATATTCAAAGAAATCAGCCTGAGTGTTTTAAGTATGTCTTACTCTCTGATACATATAATATATAAATAAGATTACAGCTGCTCCCTAGCAACTCACAAATGCCTTCATTCTTGAAATTCATGGCAACAACACAAAGGAAAAAAACCACCCCAATAGTTTACTGTATCTGTTGCTTTTCGGAGTCACTTGCTTGATTGCTGACTGCTGTAAAGATCTGGGGTGACAAGTGACAGGAGAGCTGATGTTCTGAAAACCACAACGTATCATAGTAGTGACGTGCACATTAAGAAGAACATTATCAGAGAGAGTTCATTGTTAAGTAATAGATACAGGCTGAATTCTGCAAGATGTTGGGAATGTTTATGCCTCAGTTAGCATCACAGAGAGTATAAGTAGTGCCAGAGTCAATTGCCTCACTCAGGTGCCTACTCAAAGGAAAGCAGATAATCAGGGGTGCTTTGTAGGATGGAATCATCAGACACTTTCGACTGTTGATAGTTAACAAAGTAGTCTAGAGGACTTGAAAATTAAGAAGTAATTTTTGTAATTGTCACTTTGTATTCAAACCTTCACAAAACATGAGTTCAGCGTTGTACCTCTGCTATTGTACAAACATCAAAAACAGATCTAGGAATCCCCCTTTGTTAAGAAAAATGTATTTTAAGGCATTCAATGTTGTTTCATAGTGATAAAAATACAGTATTAAATAATAACACTACATCATTTATTGGTTTCACGGCAGCTTTAGCTCAGGTTTTTAGCTGAGACTGGATGAGAACCCAAAAACCCCAACTCACAATGAGTACAATGTACAACAAGTGAATCTTTCTTGTAACAGAAAAAGAATAGGAAGAAAGCGTTTCCCATTTCTTCTGCATTTCTGGCATATTTTGAGGTGGGCACTTATGTAATTTTTCAAGCACACTTATTCATAGGAAATCTTGTCCTGCCTCACCTGCTCTTAATGCAATTTAACACCTACTGACACTTTCCCCAACGGTAATTTTAAGTCATCAGGAACTAGCAGAGTCTTTTTGGTGTTTTACTAACTGCAAGACTTAGCTATATTATGATTAGCTATAATATTCAGGGTTTTGTTGTTTTTGATGTGTGGGGGTTTTTTAAGGAAAATCTTCAATTTGCTCTCAGCTTCTATGAAAACTATCTGAACACAAGCACCAATAGGACAGATTTTTACTAGTGTTAAAGCTGGAAAGTTATAAATGAACCAAGAACAGTGCTTTGCTCAAAGATTATGCAGATCATCAAATAGTAATTAAAACTTTGGTAATATTAGGCCACCCCTTCCCTTGAGCCTAAGCAAGCTTTGCTAATGCAGCCACCTATTCTTAGGGACTTACAGCTGATTTCGCTTGCTGGAAGAAGGAACTCCTCAAAATGCCAGTTTATTGCTAAGGGAACAGAGGGAGAGCAGCATCTGCAAATAATAAATGAGGCTCCCTGTGTTTTGACAATCTCTTAATTTCCATTTGGATTACAAAGAGAACTTGCAGATGTGTCTTCAAATTTCCCAGCCTGCATTTTTAAAAGTGATTTAATTTTCCTGACATCTCGACATTGGTTAACAATGTGTAAACTCAACAGAATTTTGTTTGGAGGATTCTATTTTTAATGCCTGCAGCTTTGGTATTTGGTTGCACATAGAACATAGCAGTGGCATTGGTGTACCACAAATGGGACATACTTTTATAAATACTGTATTACAAAAAACCTGTTACTGTATTTTGGGAATCTCTACCCACTCTAACACATCTCATAAATTATTTTGATTCTGGTAAATGGACTCTGACTTCCCAATGAATACCTGAAATGCCCACGTTTCATTGTACCAACCCCTTCACAATTCCATTCCAAAAGTAATCCTGACCTCACTTCCCTTCACCACACCCCACTCAGACAGCAAACTGGTGTCCCCGCCTTAGGGATGAAGTAAAAGACACAAATGTAAATAGTGTGCAATACCCAATTTATGCTTAGAAAGAATTCAACCTTTTCAGAGCACTGGCCTCATACACAGCGCACTAGGTCAACCCCACTTTCAGATTACTGAAGATTTTTTTAAAAAATTAGAGTGATTGCCTTGCTTTCAGATTTTTCTCCTTCTGCTCCTTAGAAAAGCAATGCAACAAAGTTGACTTTCATGGAAAACTGCAGTTATAGACCACTCATAAAAACTGCAGTTATAGCACCACTCATAAAAATGCCGTGAACACAAGGAAGTTTTGGCATATATAAAACCAGCAATGCAAAGAGGGTACAAGAAGGCCTTTAACAACTTCAAAACACTTGTGGTTTTTTTTTTAATTTTCATTTCAAAATGACTCTTCAAAATTTAGTTGAATTTGTTTTATATGTCTAAAAATTCCTCTCTATTTTATTTAATGTTAAAAAGGTAGTTTAGTCTTTTGTTCCATTGAGAACAAGAGACAAAAGGAGAAAAGAAAGGATACACTATTTTTCTGACTTGAGATCAGCCGTAGTGAACCTCACTGGGTGGCAAAATTTATTCACTGAATATTCCTTAATTCACATATTCGACTCATTTAAGCACTTGCATCCCTTTCTGAATGCACTGGCAAGTACACCCAGGGCACACAGAGAACAGCTTTACCGTTATGCAAGTTGTGTCTACAAGTGTTGTGGTATCAGTTACGTTGTCCATTTTCAAGAAGGAAGGAGACTGCTAACCAATGTATTAATATTTTATAGGTCAGAAGTAAAACCTCTCTTAAAATTCAGGGTCAAAATAGTGACAAACTCATCAGAATCTATAGCAATCAGAACATTCAAATGAAATTCAGACTCACAAAGGCCTTAGACAAGACCTCCAGAGAAATGTAAACCAAATGTATTTATTTGTGTAGTTATTCTTAAAATCAAACCATTTTTTTAAATCAAGTTCTCACATTTCTTCTTTATATTTTTCTTAATCACTAAACTCTCCACTACTTCAACCTTAAAAAGGGTGAATCTAATATATTCTGGAATGTGGCCATATATACCCTACGTCCATCTGGTAGTTCATCAGAGAATAGCATGAGGTACAAAACTCTTTGCCTTTGGCTAAAGCATATTCAAACTGAATACAATCTGATAAATATAGTACTAAAAAAAAAAAAAAGGAAAAAAGAATAAAGCTGGTAAAAATAAATGGACATTTTAATTCTATGGATCAGCTTAATTATTTGAATAAATAATTTCAAATTTATAAAAAGCCTTTGCTAATTCTTCCTTTTAACATTAGAACAAAGAAAGTTTATTGTTAACTTGCCTGTCAAACCATCTTTTGAAGCAGGAGCTTCAGACTGCCTATGACAGTAGGGAGAACTCATGCAGATACAAATTTTAAATTAAGTTCAAGTAAACTGTTGAAGCCTCCCCTTGCACAGACCTTTATACAGGTAATGAAGAGAACAAGGCAAGCTATATATGACAGCTTCTATAGGTAATAAGTTAGTGGCATGCCTCTATCTGTAGGCCCTATAGAACACAACACTATCTTAGCTAAAATCTGTAATGAGTCCAAAAGAAAATTACCCTGAGGTTATAATTCCTTCTGGCAGAAGGACGCTTTCCTGAACAGCCCTGCTCCAGGGCAGTTCAAATCAGAGACCGGTATCTCTTACAAGTCACTCATCTCAGTTAAACTCTAGTGGCTGATCCAAGACCTGAAAAGCTAGAAGCGTGGACTGGGAATCTGCTGCCAATCTGAGTGCTTCAGCAGACTCGCACCATCTGTGCATTAGGCACATGGACCTCACACTGAGCAATGGATGAAATGTGCTCATGCAGAACCTCGGCTGGGTGTTCAGCAAGAAAGAGCTGATTATTATAAAACAGAATTCAAGAGATAAAATAAATAAAATAAAAAATCTCTAAGAGTTGCTGGTGGACTCATTCTGTGAATGGAACTCGTCACCACATATCAAATATCCTTATGTAGCTCTCTTTCATTTTGGAAGAAGAAACGGTATTTCTATTTCAATATGAATATCATTTAAAGGCCAAGTCAGTCTATACGGGCTCACTCTGCAGCTCCTGGGACTGTAATAACAGCATGCCTTATGAACATCATGCATGGATTGTTTTGCAGCGATGTATCAAAAAGGAAACAGACTCAGAGACTAGATTTCCTTGGAACTGCCTCTCTGTCGGCTGTTTCGTTCAATTATGCCATTGCTTGAAAAGGTTGCACAGTACAAGATGGCATTTTTTTGCCACAGCAGTCATAGCGAAGCTCCAGTGTGTTTGTCATGTCAAAGCTCTTAACACAGACCCACATTTTTAATACAGTGTTTATGTAAGAGAGGATTCTCTTCAATTGGTTTGGAACAGACAAGTTCATGCATTGCTATAAGGCACGTTCTCCACTCTGAGGTCTTCCTTTCTGGGTACTGCAGGGATCCCTTCCTCCTCTCTCCTGTCCCTAGAGGTGTTTTAGGAGCTGGAAATCAGAAGCATACTTGTAGCTTATTAGATTAAAAGAGCTGTCAATTAGCGTAGTCATGGGCCTTTGCTCTGAAAGCTCTATGTAAAAATGGAAGTTGAGCATACTTCCATCAAAATGGGACTATACATTTACTTAATTCTGTAGTTCAGTAGGCTCTTCAGGCATTTTTTACCGCATTTCATATGTATATATATTTACCGCTATTCATATGTATAGAATGTGACTCTGAACTTTGCATGCAGTTCTTTGTCTTTACTAAGACAAAAATCCTACCAATAAATTAAGCTAGTGAGATCTGATAAATCCTCAATATTTATTTTGCTATATGGATTTTAAAATCCTATTAAGTTGCTGCCTATTCCTTCTTATTTTTCTCTAAGAGTCCATTTGCTCTGTAGAAACTGCATATCATTTATACCACAGCAGCTTCATAATGCCTGACAGCACAGAGTTCACGAATAAGACAAAGTTACATGAACCTTTTTAAGTTGAAAGGACAATTACATGACTGATTTTTTTTTCTTTTTATTTAAAAACACCATATTTATAACATTAAAGGGCATATACTAGGCTGTGTCTTTGTTGAGAGACATTTAAAGCAGCACATTAGACATCTTGTACCTCCTTAACAAAGACTTTCCTGCGTATCTTGTCTTCCTGCTTTCAAGTCTCATGTTGTTTTATATGCAACGCTTTCTTATAAACATTCCCTTTGTTCTTCTAGGGAAAAAAACATCTGTTAAATTGTAGAAAGGACCCAACAATACCCTTTTCTGCTGGGCAGCTACAGCAGCAGTAAGATCAAGCTATAGCCTTTGTTTCTTGTAAAAATATTTGTTTGGATTTATTTCAAAATACTTTTTACCTGCTTGAATTGTAAATGAAATGTTGTTAGACATGATTCTTAGCAAATGTAAATCAGTGTAATCCACTGAATTCAGTGGAGCTCTGCCAGTTTTCAATGAGCTGAGTATTTTGGCATCTTGAATCCTGACTTCCTGCATTGTTGAAACAACCTTTGCATTACTATAATGAGGATATTACAGTGGTATTAAATCCAAGTTAGACTTCTCCCAGATCTCACCTAAACTCCTAATAATGTCCAAAAAAGCAGTATTTAAAGGTGTACTTTACAATTATTTTGGAAGACCATTTTGAAGCCATTCCCAGATAGTATGAGTAAGACTTGAACGACACAAGGAGGAACTACACTTTAAACATGATTGACCTTACTGATGACAGAACTTACATTTAGATGTTACTAGTATTTGTGTTGATTCATACCACCAAAGTAGTAGTTTACCACAACTAATTCAGACAAAGAACGGTCTGGAGTTAAAGCTTTAAATGGAAAAATTAAAATCTGAGCTCAGTTTTTGTTTGGATCAGGATTCTTTCTTCACAGCAAATATCAACTAGTGAGTAAAGGCGCATCTATAAATTAAAGATCATGTCTCCTCTATGCTTTAGTAAAGCTTTTGACGCTGTTTCACACTGCATTCTCCTGGAGAAACTGGCTGCTCATGGCTTGGACTGGTGTACACTTCTCTGGGTTAAAAACTGGCTGGATGGCCAGGCCCAAAGAATGGTGGCGAATAGAGTTAAATCCGGTCGGAGGCTGGTCACAAGTGGTGTTACCCAGGGCTCAGTACTGGGGACAGTTCTGTCTAATATCTTTATCAACGATCTGGACCAGGGGAGTAAGTGCACCCTCAGTAATTTTGCAGACGACACCAAGTTGAGCAGGAGTGTTGACCTGCTTGAGGGTAGGAATGCTCTACAGAGGGATCTGGACAGGCTGGATCGATGGGCCGAGGCCAACGGTATGAGGTTCAACAAGGCCAAGTGCCGGGTCCTGCACTTGGGTCACAACAACCACATGCAGCACTACAGGCTTGGGGCAGAGTGGCTGGAAAGCTGCCTCAAGGAGAAGGGCCTGGGGGTGGTAGTTGACAGCCAGCTGAATATGAGCCGCTAGTGTGCTCAGGTGGCCAAGAAGACCAACAGCATCCTGGCCTTTATCAACAATAGTGTGGCCAGCAGGACTAAGGAAGTGATTGTCCCCTTGTACTGAGCACTTATGAAGCAGCACCTCAAGTACTGTGTTCAATTTTGGGCCCCTCACTACAAGATAATGGTGCTGGAGTGTGTCCAGAGAAGAGCAATGAAGCTGGTGAGGGGTCTGGAGAACAAGTCTTATGAGGAGCAGCAGACGGAACTGAGGTGGTTTAGTCTGGAGAAAAGAAGGCTAAGGGGAGACCTTATCACTCTACAACTACCTGAAAGGAGGTCGCAGCAAGGTGGGGGTTGGTATCTTCTTGAAAATAACAGGAGATAGAACAAGAGGAAGCAGTCTCAAGTTGCACGAGGGTGGGTTAGATTGGATATTAGGAAAAATTTCTTCACTGAAAAGATTATCAAGCAGTAGAACCAGTTGCCCAGGGAAGTGGTGGAGTCACCAACCCTGGAGGTATTTAAAAGAAATATCCGTATTTTCAAAAACATAGTCGCTATTGAGGTAGTTCACTAAATCAGTTCCTACGTATTTTCTCTTTTTTAACACTATGTGAAATGTTCATGAGTATATTATTGCATATCCTCACTATACAGTTGTTTTCAAAAGTTGTGACTAATGAAAGTTGCAATGGTTTACAATAATTCTATTATATGTGCAAAAGCAAGAGGAAGAGTGGTTAGTCACTAGGACAAGATTGTGATTACAAGTCACTGTAATAAATTTGTCAGTGACCAAAGAAAAGGGAATTCTCCTCCAAGGAGATTCCTCTCTGTAAACATGATTCCATTAAATTGAGTATATGTTGAACGTAGAGATCTTAAATACAAAAAATGTTCCCCCTGGATATCTATGGCCACACTGCAGAATAAATCAGGCTTCTACGTAGGTCCTGATCTCAACAGGTCTGCTATTCACCTAACAAGTCACTCACTTGAGTTTAACAGCATTTTAGATTTGATTTTTTTTATTCCTTTGGAAATACTTTGTTTTACATTCTCTCTGGTCAAAAGCTCTCCCAGTCTAAAACCAAATTAATTGAGAGTTCAGGCAGTGCTCCTATGCCTCTCCATGATGGCTAGAAGAAAATATTTCACATTTCACCAGAAGAGAGCATTGTGTAGTATAATTTTCTGCAACACAAAGATCCACAGACATCCAACGCTCATACAAGCACGTATACCACTGATGAACCCTGAGGTATCTATCTTCAACATGTTATGGAAACACCATAAACTTGCCTGGCACAGCATCTAATTGCAAAAGCACTGTTTTTTGAAGAATTAATTCACTCCAGCTGAAAACATGGTAATTGTGCTACTTTGAGAGCTACCCTGGTCACTTTAGAGATCTTCATAGAAGACTCAATTGTATGAAGATTCCACAACTGGAATACTGTGTCCAGTTTTGTGCTCCTCAGTTCAAGAGGGACAGGGAAATGCTGGAGCAAGTCCAGCGAAGGGCAACTAAGATGATTAAGGGCTTGGAGCATCTGCCTTATGAGGAAAGGCTGAGAGAGCTGGGACTCTTCAGCCTGGAGAAGAGAAGGCTGAGGGGAGACCTTATTATGGCATACAAGTATCTCAAGGGTGGGTTGAAGGAGGATGGAGCCAGGCTCTTTTCAGTGGTTCCCAGTGACAGGACAAGGGGCAATGGGCACAAGTTAGAACACAGGAAGTTCCGTTCAAATACACGGAAACAGTTCTTTACGGTTCAGGTGACAGAGCAGTGGCACAGGCTGCCCAGGGAGGCTGTGGAGTCCCCTTCCCTGGAGATTTTCAAGACCCGCCTGGATGCAGTCCTGAGTAATGTGCTCTGGGCAATGCTGCTTTAGCAGGGGAGTTGGACTAGATGATCTCTAGAGGTCCCTTCCAACTCTGAAAATTCTGTGATTCTGTGATTCTGTGAAGCAGACGTAGATTCTAACTTCGGCTGAAACAGTAGGACTTCCTTCCCTGAATCCAGGGAGAGGTTGACCAGGCTGTTTAAAGGTTATTATCTGCTACACATCTTTGCTATGAGCTTTAACCTCATCACTTGGCCAAATTAAAATTTATTTTCCCTAGAACAAGAAAAGACATTTCTCTTACCAAAAATCTGTATGACCACAGTACAGTTTTCCAACCCTACACACTCTGGTACTACAGCTGTTCACAGAAAGTCATGTCTACTATTTTATAGGAGGAGGACTCTGCTCCTTTTTGTATTAATCATTCTGCTTTTGGAGGGAGGTGGGGCAGAAAAAACAAACAAATTTATTTCTTCTGTGAAGTTTTCCAAAAACATAAAGACTACAGATGTGGTCTAAACAAATCTGAAGTTAGAAGAAGCAGTAAGTCAGAAGCAAAGCTGAAAATTCAGTCTGACTGTTAAGTATTTTTAAAGCTTGAGCAACTGAAGGCAAATTCTATGAATAGAAGTGACAGGCGTGCAAGTGTGCTGTTTTTAATGTCTTGTAGTTTCCATCTTTCCAAGATTGTGGTTCATTTCAGAAGATGTCTGAGTAACTGTTAATAGGCAGAGAGCAGAAAAAAAAAAAAAAAGGATGCCATTCAAAAATGGGAAAGTGACAATAGCCTGTAAACAAGAAGAGAGAGGGAGAGAATTCATGGCTCACCCTTTGCAGGGCTTTGCATTCTCCCTTGCAGGCAAGAGAGATAATTAAAACCTTGTGGTTAGAGAAAAACATCATGCAATTTAGGTCAAGTAAACTGCTTTGGTATAGAGGGATATTTTACATGGAATACATGGAAACATCCCTCTTTCACGCTTTTAATCCTAGGATTACAAGCACATATTGACCACCTTGTGGATACCCTCTGAGACAACATATTATTTGCTTGAAGTATGCTCTAAATTTTGGCTTTCAAAATGATACTTACCTACAGTATTCACAGACTAATGTTTTCCTTCAGTGTGAATATCACTGTGGTATACTTTAAGTATAGCTGGTAGCATTATGTATTATTATGTTTGCCCAGCAGTTCTCACTATAAGACTGTTTTAGCATCTTGTAAGTTTGCTGAATATTAACTACATAAACTAACATTTTCCTCAGGGAAAAAAAGAGTGACAGCACCAATCCCTTGGCTTTCATAATCTATTTTACTATGTGGCCTTTGCATGGAAATGCCAAGCAAAATGGTTGAGACATTAACTCATTATTTTGCTCAAGTTAGAAATCCTCTGTAACTTGTTTCCCTTTGAAATACTCTACTGCCCCTCTACTGTAGATTAAAAAGTCAACACCTGTATTCAAAGATACATTTTTTACTCTTTGATGTTTAACAAATTTTAGCCTGAAAAAGCACCTGCAGGTCACTGCAAAGATTTTATCAGCTAAATCCCTGAGAACGTACACAAAGGTGTATTCCAACCCAGAGAGCATCGCTTCTAGAGAACGTCACCCTTCTGCAGCAAAAGCTCAGGCTTGCTGTGGTCTCTCAGGTGATCTCTACACCCTAAGTGTGGTCTAAGCAGTGGGAGAAAGAGGAGATGAAAACTTAATGAAGAACAAAGGGCAAGAGATTGGGATATGGAAGTAGAAGATAATGGAGAGAAAAATGGCAGGCAAAGAATAAGGAGAGAAGAGACTGGAAGGGAAGGAGAAATAACAAAAGCATACAGGAGAAAACTATAGGTTTGGGACTAACAACTAGTGATAGAGGGAAATGTGAGAAGGGGGAAGAAAAATACCTGTGGAAATGAAGAGATGCAATAGGAGTATTGTGACAGGCTGGCCACAAGCACATCTGGACAGAAAGTTTTGGAAATGGTAAGGCAAACTAAAGAATCCAGAGAAAGATGTTGAACTGGAAAAAGCTGAGGAGAGACATCCTAAAACAGATATACAAATTCAATGTAAGGGAGAAAGCCAGACTGGCCAGGAACCAAATGTAGAAACTGAGACAAACATAGAATATGTTGAGAGATGAAAGATAGCTCAAACAGCACAGCAGGAATGGAATGGAAAGTCCAGTGGTGGATCAGAGGTATGATGCTGAATTAGGAGATTGTGGGGAAAAGAGACACTGCAAGTGCAGAAGAGAACAGATCACACCTAGACCAGATGAGCAAGAAGGGCTCTCCCTCTTCTTAGCAGAAACTCCTCACCAAAACCTGGAGACAGAGACATGATTCACAAGCCTCGTTGGTCTCTGTCAGCATATATGTGTGAAAACCACCTACAAGAATGTCCCATCGGTGTGCCATGCTGGGTAAACCTTACGGTTCCTCAGAAAGCTTGAGTGACAGACGTTTCTGTGTTGTTGAGATCCTATGCTGGAAACCCATGTGAGTATCAATCTGATGCTTTGTGTTAAGATTTCAAGATTTTGTTTTCAGTTGGTTTGGGGTTTTCCAAGGTTAAAAAGTGTATCTAAAGCATCTGCCTTAAACTGTGTTGCAATATGAAGCACTCAAACATTAGGAAAGGACAAAACTAAAATAATCTCTACAATCTTCATTTATGTTCCTCATGTACGTACAGTGACACAGCCCTTCCTTCTATAGGACAGAGGTGATCTCATCTAAACTGAAGCTTCCACAATGTAAACAAGGACATCTGAGCAAGTCATCTAGCCTCCTCTCATAGTCAAGAAAATGTCCTTCTGGGGCAGGCTACATGAGACATGAATGTCTGGGTAAAAAGTCATTAAGGCCAAAGGAATACATTAATGTACAGTGTTAAATCTGAGAAACGTCACACTTAATTTTTCTGTGTGTTTCTTAATAGCTTTGAAACACAGCTACTATTAATTTCATGGATCATTTGGGGAGATTATGACTTCTGAAAACCATATCTCACAGCTTCATGTTCACCTCCCCAGCACCAAGGGCTTTTGCTGACTGACAGAATAACTTCTTTTCCTGACGTAAGAGCAAAATTTCCCTTCATTATACAGTCCTACATCAACCTAGAGATCCATCTGTTCACAGAAGGAGCCATGGGATTTGTGCAGGGCTGGGAGAGGGAAATGTATGATCATGTGGTTGCATAATGCATCATGATGTATACACATAGAGTTGTATAGACAGTGTAATCCTGACATTTTCTGAATTGCAACTTCATTTTTTCTTCAATCTCAGATGTGTTTTTACCTTCTGTGAATAGAATATAGCACAAAGGTTTTTTTCTCAGTGTCAGAAGAATTGTAAATTCTTCCCGAAAACACACTTTGAGTTAAATTGGAACAGCTGAATAAAAGTAGCTTTCATTCTCATCTACGTTTCTTCTAAACAAAAGCTGCCTCGTTTCAGGAAATATGTGTCAAAAAATAGGCTCCCTTGTTAATAGTGAGCAGAATTTTCCACTGCTGTGAACGGTTGCTTCCTGGATACCGTATTTGACAAACATGTAGTATAAAAGCACTGGCTTCAGGTGGAAGTGTTGCGACAATGGTAAGCCTTATGTCTGACACTGCAAAGCTGATTAAATATTAGCAATGAGCAAGTGCTGCAACATTAAGAGTGAATTAATGTATGTGTGTGTTATCCATTTCTCTCTCAGTAAGCACTGCAGAGTTGAATTCCCCAAAATCTTTTTACTACATTGAGATGAAACTATGGTAATGCCTAGATGATGCACACCATTCACTTCACTTTCTAGTTATTGCAGTCTTCTTACTCACCGCAGCAAGCTGGTCCACTCCACTTGCAGTTCGTGCTAATGTTACGAGATCTTCTTGCATCTTATCCACCCATGATTTTATCCTACAGAAATTAAAAAGAGAGACATTGACTCAGATCATTGGTAAATGGAACTTGCATACAATTATAGGAAAAGAGAAAAAGTCAGAATATTTTGATAAATGTTGATAAATATGTTGGTAAAGTTTAATGCAAAACGTAGAAAACTTGTCTTTGGTTGCTAAAAAATAATAAGCTTGATATGGACCAAAACCTTCAAGCTACACCCTGATGGTGTTCTCTTTTGCTGACACAAATCTAAGCCACTTGCTTTTTTCTTTCTTCTACTTTTCACCAGCTGGAATTTGTCTGCTGCTCTCCAGGGCAGACACTGTCTTCACCATCAAGTATATCCCTGTAGCTGCCTCTTGTTGACAGGTACCAAGGCCTGTTTCCAAATGTGCTAGAGCCTAACTCACCTTCTTTTTTTCCTTTTTTAATAGAGCCTCTACCCAGCCTTGATGACCTGATTCTTCTCATACAGTTTTCTGTGGTAGCCACCACACTAAGCCAGCTGTAAACCAAACAGGCTCCGGTATCTGTTACCAGCTGCAGCAAAGATCACCTCAACAGAGCCGGTACGGTGCCTGCCGGGACAGCCTGCCTCACCTGCGGCTCGCTCCCAGCACCGCCTTTCCCAAGGGCCCTGGGGTCCCTCTCCCAACAGCACAAGCAGAGAAAAACAGCTACTGGGAGCAGGCTGACAAACCAGAATAAATCTTCTGGCCTGTAGCCCCTCTCTGGACACTCCAAGGAAGCAGCAGCAGGACAGACAGCAGTGGGCAGAGGTGGCACGAGCTGTTTTGGCAACGCGCGCCTGCTCCTGGCTGCTGTTTTTCCCCAGGGAAAAGGCAGGGATTTGCCGCTGTGCATGCTCGGCTCCCTGGGCCCAGTAAACCTGACTTTTTGGAAAAGTATTGGATCCAATACAGGTTTTATGTTTCAGTGCCATGTCACGTTTTGTAGTAGGAAAGGAGCCATGGTACAAGTTTATTCCAGTGAGATCCATGTTCAGAAAAGGTTGTGTTACTTGCCTAACCGGAAAGTATGATCTCCATTTCATTTTGCATCATCCCTGTCATTGTCATAGCTCTCTGCTCTGAAACCTGGAACAAATACACATATTTATCCTGGCCATTTCTTAGCCTTAATCTGATACCTGAGGAATGACTGCTTAGATTATTCATGAAAGTGGGAAAGACAGGAAAAAGAGAAACTCCATTTTTGCTGCTATATGGAAAATTTGGAAGACTAAGAAAGAACATGGAGGACTGATTTTACTCCTTCTTTCCATGGTCATTAATACTTTTTTTTAATTAAACCACAAACAAGCCTGGAAAAGAGAAGACGCTGGGGAGACCTTAGAGCAGCCTTCCAGTATCTGAAGGGGCCTACAAGAAAGCTGGAGAGGCACTTTTTACAAGGACATGTAGTGACAGGACGAGGGGTAATGGTTTCAAACTGGAAGAGGGAAGATTTAGAATAGATATTAAGAAGAAATTATTCACTATGAGGGTGGTGAGGCACAGGAACAGATTGTCCAGGAAAGTTGTGGATGCCCCATCCCTGGAAGTGTTCAAGGTGAGGCTGGATGGGACTTTGAACAACCTGGTCTAGGTGACCTTTAAGGCCCCTTCCAACTGTAACCTTCCTATGATTTTCCATCATTCTATGATTTAGCACTGTGACACCTAACGTGAAGGACCTTCTGGCAGCCCAAAATAACATGTGCACAGATAGGAATAGGAACTACTCAGACACGAAGGTACAGAGTTTTACAGAAGTGCCAGATTTAAGAAAAATCCCTCTTCTCAATCAATAATGGGTTGGTCTCCAATCAATACACTGTCTCTCATGAATCCTATATGAATCCTGTTTCCCACAAGCAGAACACACAATAAACAAGATTTTTTTTTAAGGTTTAGCTCAGAATGTCTTTGAGGCCTTCACAAAAAATCTGTAGCACAAATTGAACTAGCAAGTTGTAACCATGGTTTCTAATTAACCATAGCTTCTGCCTGTGATACTACTGTTTTCATCCTCCCTCCAGCCTCGCTTGTTTGACACTTTCATCTGTTGTGTCATATCATTTATTATCTATCTATCATATCTTTATTTTTCCCTTCCAAATCTTTGGATAAAGAACCGTGATTTCACTCTGTCTATACAGAACTTCTATTATATCTTCACTGGATTCCAGGTGTTTCAGACATATAAAAATTACATTCGAAAACATCCTGAATTAAAAAAAAAAAAAAAGGCATGAAAAAGTTTTAGACTGAAATTATTTCACTACTCTCATTCACCACTGAGCAATTTAATTGATCTAGTTCCCAGGGGCTAAAAGCTTTCAGAAGATTGTCTACCCTTTAAAATCTTCTCAGTGCAGTCAACAAAGACTAACTTCTAGTTCAGATGGCAGAATGCTGTTATAGTTCCAAAATTTGGGGAAGAACAATACACTGATTGAATGACTATGTATGCCAAATCAATAATGGAAGAGGAGACCTTATCACACAAGTTGTGATTATCTAGATTTCCATGAACAATTTTTTTTAGCTTGCAGGTATTTTTTCCAATTTGGGCCACGCTTTAAAAAACTCTTTTAAAAGACTGTAAAATCAATGCATCTAAATAATAGTTCTAAAGTCTTGACAGGAGGAGTTCCGCTGTATAAAATACTCACTGCATTCTCCATGAGGAAAAAGGATGTGCAGAAAATTGTGAAAGATGTAAAAAAAGTGTAACATGTAAAAAATGCTTACTTGGATAAACCCCTTGGCACTTGAAAAGGACTGATGGGTACTAGAACAGTTGTTAACAATTCAGTCATCTCATAGTTGATTAGTAATAAACTGCTAATAAATTAATAAGAGTAAACATCTTCACTATCAATAGAGCTTTTTTTTATGGGAAACTATAGGAGTGGGTATTGGAAGAAGGAATTGAGCAAGGGTCTTCAATGGAAATCTTACTGATATGTCATTTCCAGAGGTACTCCCTCCATATCATGGCATGAAAAGAGGATTTACCTCAAAATGGGCCTACCTCTTAACTTGATATATCCCCCCTCTCTTCACAAATCCTGAGAAAGTCAGGGAGTGGTAGCAGAATGAGTAGAAAGACTGGAGATTCCATGAGTTTGTCCTCCAGTGCCCCACCAGAACTCTCTGTTGCAGGGTTTAACATCTCATTAAACACTTACAAAACAAAGCATGCTACAGGAAAGACCTCCAGTTGGACACAATATTTTAACAGGTCTCCAAAAGCTCCTTTTATCCACTGTAACTGAGCAGCCCTTTCTCTAGATTTTTCTTGACACTTCTTACCCTTTGTGAGATTTGACCAATCTTCACGCTATTTTGCCATTCTTTGGTGAATGGTTGCTGCACCATTTGAGTCACTTCAAGCTTGTGCTGATGCTTTTCCATGGAGGTTGAGCAGAGGTTAATGGGTGCAAGAGGTCAACAAGAGTCACGGTCTGTATTTGCTTTCTCCTTTTGCATTATATCACCAAGAATACTCTTACTGCCTTATTTCTCTGCGCGTTCACATCCCACATCTCTAACGTGGACACATGAAAGTGATGTATGTTGGGATTTAGGGACCAATTACATTTTCATTGACTGTTACAATCGATTCCATCACTGTTTTAATGCTCCCAAACATTTCTTTCTATACTTTGTTTTCCAAAATACGGTGTAAAATAAATTAACTTCCTGGTTTAAATCTCCACAAAGCCCTTATATTATATAAACATTTAGTTCTGTATAGAAATCAGTGTGTTAAAAATCACCTCTTACTGTGTATTATGTTTACCGTGGCTTTAAGCCCATCATGTGTATTTGTGAGAACAGTACCAACTCATAAGCACAAGTATGAACAAAAATAAAAAAAAATGCTATCACCTTCCATTTTTGAAACGTTTCTATTTTTCTGTGGGAAAGCATGAGGTATACGAAAGGTGAAAAAGTGAAACCCATTACCCGAAAGTGTTTTCAAAAGCATAAAATAAATAATTGAACACACTCAGATTTTTTTATGATCCATTTCAGTTATAAAAATACTGGTTGTTATTTCTAAGACGAGTTGATAGAAAAAATCAGGGAGGATTGATTTTTAAATTGACTTTTTTCATTTCCCACTGCTTTGTATTTTTATTGGATATATTCTTCTCTGTCCTAGAAGGAAATTGGAATGGTGAGAAGATATATTAGTTAGATAAAGTTGAAATTTTGGAAGAAGTTACCCTTAAAAGCACGGATTACTTATTACTACTATTACTTGTAAATGAAATATGGATCGTTTTCCTCTTTAACTCACAACAATATTCTTGATTTTTCAATAAATACTTCTTATATATTGTCCAGAATTCCTTTCATCACATACTTAGCCCACACCTTGTCTTTTGAAGTTAGTCACCTACACTAGTTCTTGGTTTTCTTTTTCATTTGAATTTGCAATTGAACTAGGCTTCGGCTTCAGTCTATGGAAAAAAGCATCTCCAGAGTTGACCCATCCCATCCTCAGCCAGGTGAGCTGAGCTACTGATCTCCTACATTGCCTCTAGTGGAGCCCTAGACAACTTTGATTCCTAGTCCACGGTCTCCAGCATAGCTAGGCTACATGCTTGACTTTTAGACAGGTTGAGGTAGATAATATCAGTTTCTAAACTGGAGTAGGAAGAGGTCCACCTTCATTCTAATTTGATGGCAATTTACCTCCCCAGCTGTAACTTAAATGTAAATAATAATTCTTCTTCCAGTACTGACTGTTTATTTACCTTAAAAGACAATTTTCTTGTTTATTAATCTTAGTTTCTTATACCTTCTTGTAGTGGAAACTGTCCTTTTCTAACTTGGCTGTACAACAGCTAGTACACCGGGGTCCAACATAATAAAAAGTAATAACTTCGGAAGGGTTTTTCTAGATTGCTGTCAAAAGTACAAATGATCAAATGGCATTCTGCAATTCTGAGGAAGCTCAGTATAAATAGTCTTTGCTTGCCACAAGAATTTAAATAACGTCGTTAGTAGTATTAATAAAGTCTAACATCAGTATTTCTGCATCTCGATTCTCCCATGTGGCCACCAGACAAAAGTCGACATTTGAGATATTTCATGGTCCTCATAGACTGTTTTTCAGAAATGGACACAATCACATCCTATAACTTTCCAGGGAAAATTTTGCAGAATGTTTAAAATACAACTTTTTTTTCAGTTAAGGAATCATATTATCTCATTGTCTTTAAAAAAAAAAAAAATTGTCTTTACAAAAATGAAACAACAGTCTTTAGGCACTGAAATGTTTGTCTGGTGCTCCTTTTAACTGAAGCCTCTAGTGCAATATCCGTCTGACAGCTGCTCACGGTCAGAGTTTATTTAACAATTGGAAAGCTGTCGCAGCAAACGTGAGCTCCCATGACTTAAAGAAGCAGCAGTCATTTTTTTTTTTTGCAAAGCGCACCAACAGAAAGCCTGTACAAAAGGTTGGTTTGTTCCTATCATTATTAGTTTGGCACAAACATTGCAACGGATGTTCCACTGAAAGGTGATTACATTTTGCAGTACAATTGCTTTTACCCCCCTTCTCCCAGACACAGGTTTTCCCTATATCAAGCAATGACAAGACAAAAGGAGTGTGCACATGCCTTTCCACAGCGTCTAAGTGATTTGAATGATGAAGGGGACTATCTGATTAAAGACAGACAAACATGGGTCATTTAGTGTGGAATTAGAAGGTACAACACTGCTACTGTTGCCTGGGCTGTGATCAGATTGATGAAGAAACAGCCAGAACACTACAGACCTGTCCATCCACATTACACTACTAACCAACATAGCATAACAGCTATTTTTACAGCACAGAAAGATTTCTTTTTCTTCTATTTATCTTTTTTCTTTTTTTCTTTAAGACAATTATATTTCCTAAATCAGAGAACTAGGTACACCCCTACTCATGCTCCAAGCAGAACTTAATATAGCAGGTGTCAGCCTAAGAAATCTTTCTTTTAACTTCATTAAATCCTATTTTTATGTTAAATGTGTATACCAAACTATACTTGCAGAACAGAACATTGCTCAATTACACACGTAAACGAAACCGGGATCTAGATGTAGGGCAGCCTGCCTATAACCTTTTTCCTGCTGAAACTGATGCATTTTTTTTCTGCTGACTTCAAGGAAAGTAGATTCATGTAATTATATGCCATAGCTTTGTAGACCACTCACACTAATTTAAGGCCCATTAGCTGACTTCTGCTTGGATAATGTCCTATAATTTAAAAAGGTAGATGTAGAACTTAACTCTGCCAATTGAAGTCACTTAATATGTTGGAGATCCACATCCAGCTCTCCTCAGTTAAGATTATATTTTGCTTACATTTCTGAATGGTTCTTGCACACAAAAATAACAATTCAAGTAATGAAAAAAAAAACAATTCAAGCAAGTAACAAAAGGAAGAATTTTTTTCAAAATAGGTAAATATTTCTTAGATTATCAAAAAGGAAAAAAATATGTAACACATTTCTCCCAATTGAATAGAAAAGTGGTGTTTGAAAAATGAAGATAAATTTAGACTCAGAAACAGTGACAGAGCAAGCCTTGCTATGTTTTTTTTAAACTAACCCCACTCTATTTTCTTGCACAGAAAAACCTTCACTTTTTCAGCATCAGATGCTTTTTAGAAGATTTGTTGCCAGTGAAGGAGAGGGGAAAGGCTACAAAATTATTATAAAAGCAGGATTCTCAACAATTCTTTGTCCCTCTTAGGCAACACTAAAGGGCAAACAGAAACTTTTATTGTAATTTATGGAAGGCATGAGAAAGAAGAACATATGACACCATAGAATTACTAACCTTCTACCCAGAAATTACCCATGTTGCTGCATTTATACCTCCTACTGCAAAACTGCTGAGTTTTAACACCACTATATATTTTGATGACCTATTAAGCTGACAGTACTTGTATTTCAGGTATGTGGGTGGATGGATAGATTTATAGAGAGGCAGACTTTGGAAGGAGTAATAAAGGCAGGTTTTGTGAAACACTGAACAAATTGCTATAGTGTGCTAAAATCCCACTGATTCTAAATCAGGGAAAGAAAAGGGTTGGATATGGAGAGGCTGACGTGAAGATCACTAACATCCCGTGGTTATCAAATCAAGCTCTTGAATCTCCACTACATAGCCAGAAAATGAAAAAAAAAAAAAAAAAAAAAAAAAAGAGGGTTATACAATTTAAATGTGATATAAAAACAAATCAAGGCAAAGCCATCCATATAAGAATTTGGAAATTTTCCAGATCTTACTATAGGGTTTGCAACAGTCCAATTAGATGCCACAGAGGGGAGATTTAAATTCGTCATCTAGAGACATGCTCACCTCATTTTATAACTTCTGTGGTTATGAACACCTCAGGGTGGTTTACAGCCCTCCAGTGCCCCTCTTTCTGTTGTTTGGAAATTTGCTGATGGACTATGTTAAGGTATGACCACTTACAAGTATAGTATAAAAACTATAGATAGTAAATAGCAATTTGCAAGTAAGTTAAAGAGTCAGAAATTTAAGTGAAAAGGGGTGTGTGCTGCAAATGTTAAGAGATCCCACTTTATTCCCATGTGATAATGATACAGGCATGTATATGTACTGCCAGTTATCTGTGGAAAAATATATCACTCAATTTTGTATAAATGTGTGGAAGAACTTTTATATCATAAAAGCAAAGCACAGAATAATTCATGACATTTAGCTACTGCACTGAGGGAGGAAAATAGGGAAGCTATGCTATCTCTGTGCATGCAAATGGCTGCACAAAATGTATTATCTACTCCATAGGCAAAGGTATTTCCTCTGTTGACAAGAAGAAGAAAAAATAATACTTTTTTCTCTGCCCTCTTTGACTGTCTTATCTACCCCAATGTGACAAGCTGCTGGCCATGTAGTCTACAAGGATTTCCAGTTATAAGACAGTCCCAATAGTCAAGGCCAGAGGGACCCTCTTGTTCTTTCTTGTTTTCAAAATGTAAAATCCCTGCTTGGAATAGTTATTTTATATTTGTCAAATTGAAACATCTGGGGAGTAAGACATAATTTCTGTGTCATATCTGTCATTCTGTAGACAGGGTCAATGTAGACAGAAAACTCTTCAGGATGCACTTATTTTTTTAGTAGCAGACATTTTAATGTTTAGACTTGGGATTTTTAAGCTCGTATTTCACATGTTTAAGCCATTCAGTCACAGAAGCTATTACGATTTTCCATTTTTTTTCCAAATACTCCTTCTCTGTGTAAACGAAGTCACAGAACAAGCCTGCGGGAGCACCCGCTAATGACTGCTCTACCAACTGCCCTTTCAAGGAACCCCTCTGTACCACAGATAAATGGGGCACTAGGAAACAAGTGATGCAGTGTTGATACAGACAGAAGGAGAAGGAATGGCCTCCTAATTTGGCCATCAGCTCAGGAGATTTAAGTTCCACCACTGACTTTCAGGACCAAGTCAGTGGCAAGTCAATGCCTCACGGCAAGTGAAGGGCAGAGCTGTCACACCTCAGTGACGGCCTATGTCCTAACAAATGGTTTGCTGCTTAGTATTGAGTCCCCGTGGCAGGTTCCAGGAGGGAAATGGTCAGCTGTGGATGGCACCATAAGCTGCTCAGTGTTTGCCCCAGTGCCTAGAAAAGCAGAAACCTTTCTCCATCCTCACCCAGAACTTCTAGGCCCAACTCTTTCACCCCAACATCTCTGTTGTAGGTCTGGAGCACAGCTTGAATGGCTGTTTTGCTCTCACCTGCTAGCAAAACCTTGCCTAAATAGCTCTATCAGATGGCTTCAGGGACGGACCTGGGAACAGCACCCTCTGACCCAGCGGCTGGACCCACTCCCTGTTGCTCACTCCCACAGAAATACCCTCTCCTCATGTTTCAGTTCACCCGTAACTGCACTTCTCACTTTAATAAGCACGTGGTAGATTCTCCAAAGCATCCAGATTTTAAACAGGAGTGACCAAGTAATTCCTTAAATATGGTGTTCACTTTCAAGAGCCAGGATCAGGGCACGGTCATATTATTTTATAAGCTTGTTCAGTACAAACCAAGTGGCTGACAGGTGTTTAACCACACATGTTCATAATTACAGCTTCTGCTTCACAAATATTTCCCTTCACTTTGCCAAAAGTGTTCTTTTAGAGACTAAAGCTTCCTAGCAAATAACATGAAAAATATCCTCTAATGGAAATTACTGTTGCACAAAATATCATTTAATTATTTAAGCTCAATTTTTAATGTAAGCCTGACAAATAGTATCAGCTGCAAAATCGCTATAAGCTGAAAAAGAACTCCTTACAAATTATTATATTTTAATTATCAAAGATTATAGTGCTAAAACAGTTTAACAGAGAAGACATAACAAATTTTCAGCTCAAATGGCTGTCAGTAATCCTCAGATCTGTTTCATTAAAGGCTTTTATAATCAGATATACATCTAGTACCATTTATTGCTTAGCATTGAAAAAACAATCAAACACTCAAAATCTGGTTACCATTTCTGTGTCTGAGAAATAAGTTCAAAATGAAGAACCCTTAATTTGTTTCTAATCTGTACTAGATGAAACGCAATCATTTTGTTTTAAATTGCAATGGTCTAACATATGGCCTAGCAAATAGATTAGAGAATCATAGACTGGTTTGGGTTGGAAGGGACATTTAAAGGTCATCTAGTCCAACCACTCTGCAATGAACAGGGACATCTTCGACTAGATCAGGTTGCTCAGAGCCCCGTCCAACCTGATCTGCAACGTTTCATGGAGGAACAGCCACCGGAGAGACCTGGGTGTATTTGCCCCGAGGGGAGTTCCCCCAGAATAGTGCCTAAAATGCCTCTTGTCCTCTCTTTGCTTCACCTCTGGTAACTAGTATTTAAAGAGTGTCCAATGCAATCTGTTCTAAAAGTTAATTATTCATAGTACAAACACAGATATTCCACTAAAATCATACATTCAATTTGGTAAAAAGGAGATCAAATCTGAATCTCACATACATCACTACAGGTATTCCGGTGTGGTAGCAATGGAACCTAGATTAGAAGCTGGTACCTATACAAAGCAATATGTAAACACTGCTATTTTTTGATGTTTTTATATTATACAGTAAGACTGCTAATGGTATAATGCTTTTGGAGAATAAAAAAGCGTGTGTTAAAAAATATGATTGAAAAATAAATCGCATTGTAATGGGACTTTGAAAAGTGCTTAACTGCACAATTTTACTGAGACGTTTCGGGCAAAAAAAATATTTTATCAATCAGTTGTATCTAACATATCACACTCATACTTTAACCATAATTTATATTGAAATTACTTTTCCCCCAAACTAGGTACCAGCTTCTAATCTAGGTTCCATTACATTTTAGCCTCATAAAAAAAGTATAAGGCAATTAAAATATGGCTTACTGGGTACCAGTAAAGAAGAGACTAAAGGAAAAATGAGTTTCATACAAACCAGGAACGTATTCAGAAACTTACTTATGCACATCCATCCACACGTATGTGCACCAATTCAACTCAGTGAGAATTTCATCTGAGCCACCCTATTTGTGCCCTTACCACTGCAGTATCTTGTTTTCATGTATCTAAAATGCGGAAGCTATACATACAGACTGGATATGCATGCTCTCCATACTGAATATACTATACAGGCCACCACGATAAGACACATACATTTAACTCCTTAAAGCATGCAATTAGTATGATTTGCTATTTGTGGTAGGACATTTACTTTTTTTCATAATATACATGAAGAAACCATAGTATCTAGCTATAACTGTGTGAATATAGAGACCGTGAAACGTTTACATAATGTAGTGCCATAATATCACTCTACTGCTAGATGTTATGGCCACACTGAATTCAAAACCTACCTCAGCCTGACAAAGAAATACAGAATCAGACCTTAGATTGAAAAAAACCTTTCTAAAGTAATACAAAATACAAAGTAATTCAGATAAAAAATAAAACTTTAGCTTTTCTTTTTTAGATCATCTGTCATTGACTATATACACAGTAACCTTTTTTGGTTTAGGCTATGCAGCATTGAATGTATATACTTAACAGGAATGCCAATATATGCTTTCAGAGAAATGACCACATATCCATCTCATTTTATCCCCACATACACTTCTGAAAAAGTGAACAGAAAAACTTCCCTTGAGTTTAGCAACACATGAATACGTTTTTAAATCAGTGTATCTCACTGTCTTACAGGGTATTCATGTATAAATCAGCACCCATATTAAAAATCAGGTGTTTTGGGAGGGGGCGTTTGGTTTTGTTTGGTTTTGTGGGTTGGTTTTTTTTGGTGACAAAAATGGGTATTAAAGTACTTCACCTCTCACAGAATATATTAGGTAAGTGCAACTAAGGCAATGACACTGCAGCAGCAGGGAGCTCAGTTGCTCACTTCTCTATATTTATCTGAGTGTCTGATGTGGGCTTTGGCTGTAGCAGCAGAAGTCCAACACACAAGACTGCCACTGGCACCAGCAAATCATTGATGTGCCCAACGCCAGAGGCTTTGCTGCAGCGGGGTACACGAGCAGGTGCATAATTCCATCCATGCAAGTGGCACTAGTCATATAATTTAAGTACACAGCAGAACTGGGAGTCTGCACTCAGATCCTGTACAGCCAAGTCAACATTTTTTGGGTTTGCCACTTGCTTAAACGTATAAGTTAAATGTGAAAATAGAGGAATGTTAAAGATAAGCAGGTATGTATGCACTCAGGAAGATGGAGCTTGACTGTGTATGTAACATCTTCCTTATAACTCTGCATGAAATTATTATTATTATTATTATTATTATTATTATTATTATTATTATTATTATTATTATTATTATTATTATTTAAAAGATATGGTTTTTATGATGGTCATTTAATATGAAACTCGTTTTGAAAATATTCTATGATCATTTAAGCACTGAAAAAAAAGCAATAAAGGGTGGCAAAAAAAGTGTAGGGTTTTTTTACAAAACTCAGAGCTGTTCACTAGCAAGTTTCAAATTTTATAACCTCCTTTAAAATGCAGTTTTCTGTGATGTTGATCCCTCTTGTTTAATAATGACAAGGATTCATAAATAAAACATCTATTATATCAGATAGCAGAATGCCACCTTCTGACAAACCCATGTAGTCTAAGACAAAAAAAACCCTGACTTCAACTGTACTCCATCAATGTAATGCTATTCTTCTAATTTTTGATGTTTTTTCAAATTACTACGTACTTTAAGAAATTTTTGTTGTACAGTGTACTCCAAAGAATATTAATTGAAAGCTGCACATCCAAATTAATCAGCTGTTTCATTTGCAAATATATTCTTCCTTTCAAAGCCTGACTTCCAATGTGCAAAGCTGTCACCTCCCTAATATGCCACTGCTGTGGCATGTGCAGTAGTAGCATTTATAGTAATGAAGAGACATTTTTTTTTGAAAGACCTAAATAGACTCCATGTTCTGAAACACAGGTACTATCTGCATTCAGTACTGCCATTTAAAACAAAAATTTAAATATCACGACAAAAGATGCAAAAGATGTGAAGCAGAAATTATTGTACAAACAACACACTGGCACAGAATATTAATTTTCTACAGAAATTAGCATCAAAATTAGCATAGCCACGCTCTCTTTAAATTCTTTCCATTTCACAAAGTCGCGCTGAATTACACTGAGTTTTTGCTGAAGGCGCAGCTGGCACGTTGTGGTTCCTGGGATGCAAATGCAAATTAATGGCTATTTGAAAAGGATAATAGTATATGAGAAAATAATCAATGTGTTCTTTTCCTTCTGTTCAAGAGGTTATCAATCTGTTCCCACACACATTGCAGTTTTCTGTCTTGAAAGCAGTTTTGAAAACTGTCCATTACTATAAGAGGTCTAAATCCACAAACTCTTTGTACGTTAGCTAGCCGAGGGGAGCTCAGGACTCTTGATCACAGGATCAGGTGCAGGTGGACCTTAGATATATTCAAATCATGACTAAGTTTCTCCAGGGTGTTAGACAGACCAACTGTGTCTCAGAAGTGCTCGCTTACTGTAAACTACCAGAAAAAAATCAATGTAATTACCCTGTAAAGAGCCAGCAGCAACCAAAACCATATTTCAGTCTTCCACTTTACAAAATTAACTTTTTGAAATGGCTGGTGTCAGGCTTCACAGGCCAATTCAGTTCTGAACAGCTGTGCAGGTCTTATATTTCTGTTGTAATCCTCCAATAGTGACATAAAGTATTTTTCTTAAATCTGCAGAAACCGGAGATTGAAGGATAATGCTAAGTGTCATTATTGGAGTGATGTGAAAGTCTCAGCTTCATTCTTTAGAAGAAAAAGAACTCTTACCAACAGCTCACAAATAACTTTCATAAACCTTTAGAAAAACAAGAGTGCGTGCTCATGACGTTTGGGCATCACTTTTGAAAGCCTTTTTGATGAGACTGCAAGTGTTTGATTCAGAAAGCTCAGGCACAGAAACGGTTTCCAACTGCGCACAGGGGCCAAAGGGCTGTAAGGGTCAGTTCACAGTGAAGCAGAACAAGAATGACATTAAATGTAATTCAGCTTTAAAACAATGCCTTCGCAAAGAGGCTTCGCTCTCCTTTCTCAGGCTGGGGTAAATGCTCTAAGGTCAGGAGGCCACAATGCTTGTCAGTGCATTCAATGCACATTAAAAAGACAAGGCTATTAAGAAAGAGTCTCTGACATTTACTTGGGAGCCAATCCTCCCCTCTTCCACTTGTCCCCTTCCCCAATTTCAACACATTCTCTAATTAAGCATCAATACAATGCATTATAATTGAACAGATGTAGTAGTCATTACCAGGAATTACCCGTTCTCCTATCAAATCAGAGTGTACAGAAAGGGCTGTGTTTGGAATGGGTGAAGTTAATTGCCCGATGGGCCCCAAGAGGGATGTACAAATAGATCAAGACATCACACACGCACAACTGACCTCAGCTCTGACACAAGCTTTTTGTCACTCCCTCATCCATCTTTGCTTACTGGGGTTAACGGTGGCTGGAGTTGACGCCGGACAGTTTAATAAATAAGACCATTAGATGTGTTTCAAATGAAGCATACCAGAACGCAGGATTTAGTGACATTTTGATTAAAGGTCCACACATAGCGAAGGCTTTTTATGAGGCAGCTGCTTAAAAGACAATCTATTTGAGTAAAAACAGATCAGGGTAGCTGGTATCCCTTGGCAATTTACTGTGAAACATTTGTTTGCTTCACAACGATCTGATTCACAATCATTACACTTGCACGGTTGGTTGATTAAATCAGTATCTCTAGCAGTCATTACAGGGAGCAAAGAAAAACAAGTCAATTACTAAAGCAATGCCCCTCTGTGTTATGCAAAATAGGTAAATCACAAGAGTGTATTCCATTTCCTTTTCCAGCACCTTGTTCTCTGTTTCCATTTCCCAGTATCAAGTACTACGTTTTTAAGTTAGAGTCATAAATATTATTTAATTAAGAAAAGTATTAATCCAGAGCAGTGGTGATAGCTGTTCTGAAGGGAGTGCACTACCAACAGTTAAATAAGTAATTGCAGTCTGATATTGGTCTAGGAAAGGACTGATTTTTATTATTTTTTTTTTAAAAGAAACAAAGAATGAAAGGAAAAAAAAAAAAAGGGTATTCAAATAGAAACACCGGTAATTTGAATCCGATCATGCAAAGAAGCCAAGCCACCCCCCAGCTCAGGCTGCCTCTCCCTGTGCTGTCATCTGTGCTGTGACAGAGATGCCTTCGGTTCCAACCTGCACTATTAGAAGTAACAAAAGAGTATTTAAAAGGCACAGTATTTAGGCAACAGAAAAGAGGAAAATAAAAAGGAACCTAGCAAGCAGGGAAAATGTCAACTCTGAAGGGTCATACTGCATTTATTTAGGCCTGGATGGGTGTCAGTAAGTAGAAGAGAGCAATAGCCGGCAGGGACAGAGAGTGAGAATGAAGGGACAGCTCTTATGCTGCAAAAGCACAAACTAAAAGATTGAATTGTTTTATTTAGATAAATCTCTGTGAACGAGAGCATTTCAACTTTTTTTTTTTTAATTTTATTTTATTTATGAAATGTTACCCTAGGCAGTTTCCAAGTTGCTCCGTGAAAAGGCTGTCGATATCATCAGAGAAAGATGAAGGAGCCTTTTAAACAAGATGCAGTTTCTGCATTTCTCTTCATTGTCATGACTGTAATACAATTTTGCTGTGACAACATACCAGATTCCAAGGATACATTGAATGCCGCGACAGCTCTGAATATTTAACATTCCCCAGATGGAAGGGAAGGCAAGAACTTTAGCACAACTGTGTTCTCATGTTCACCATAAAGATAGCTCTGAAACAGTAGAGCCCTACCTTTGCCAGACACTCATCCACCGTGTGTCACAATCTGTACAGTTTTCTTCTTCATAAGCATATTTTTCATCATTTTCTTCTTGTTTTTGTCTGTATGTGACTGTTGGGCTAGTAGCTTCTGTATCAAAGTTCTTTCTTGCTTGTTCCACTGCACGCATGTTAAACTTCACAGCATGGTATTGGCTTATTTCAACATACTTTCTCACACAAAGGTATTTCTAACAAATTAGTAGTACCTGAAACATCTTACACAACATGTGTAAAACAAAATTGCCTGCAACAAGCACTAACCTATTATCCAAAATTTGTCAAAGATTCTAGTTAGATTGCACAAAACAAAGGTCTGAGTCTTCTCCAGATGTGACCATGAAGCTAACTCTAAATGTCCCTCTTATATCCTAGTTACTGACTAATGCTTCAGAGGTGCATTGGAAGGTCCTAGATTTTCTTTCTCTGTGGATTACAGGCATTATATTAGATGATTATAGCAGATGGGATCCGAACAGGGGCAGATTCTTAAATGTGATTTGAATGATCACAACCTGATCAACATCCTCTGAGCCATCTCCATGTGCCAAGAAGTAAGTTTCACCGAGTTGTCTTTTATGAATACAAATAGTTATATTTACTTCTCTCAACCATCTTCACTAATCTCTTGTTTATTTAAGAGGCTGTTAAAGGACTGCCTTTGTGGTAGATTGGCCCATTCTCAAACTTTCATTTGAATTTAAGAGGGGAATTTTGTTGAGAGAGGCAGGTTGACAATTTAGTAAAGGACTATTCAGAAATCACGAATCAGGCCTAAGATTCAAGAGTGTGGTTTGAAATGTATTTATGCTTAAATGTCATATTCAGAATATTTTTAATTTGCCTTGGCGTTATCTGGGTTGTTTGAGGGAGCTTACGACGGCCCGTTGAGTATTAGCTCAGCTTCAGGAGGCAGCAAAGGCAACAAGCCCCATCACTGATTTTGTTGTCTGAAAGTTACGCAGCAGTAACAGGCAGGAGCTTTATGTGTTTATTCACTCACTAATTATGACTGGTTTGTTTGACTCATACACCTTTAATGTTCCGTTACACGATTAACTCTACAGATAGAGACTACCTCCTTACTGTAACTTTACGCAGTGCTTAGTGCCTGGGAATACAAATGAAGTCTCTGAATGTTTTCCTAGTACAAGGCTGAGATACTTTTCAATGCCTAAAGGATTTGTGTGCTCAATCTCCATTACATTAAAGACAATCTGAGGGGTATTTGTGTGGTCTGCTTTAGGTACTTGCTATAGGTTTTCTAAATTCCCTCTTTGGAAGTCTCTGCCTCTTACCGTTGACTGGGTGGGGAAGTCAAGTGCCTGAATTGGGCTTTCTGAGCTGCACCCAAGGATTTGACTCATGAGATTTTTTACCCCATGACTCATGGAGTACAGGAGCTTTTACAAGTGTCTGAATCCCCACGGTTATTTTGCAAAAGAATACATTCCTTCACTAAATTGTCAACCCGCTTCTCTCAACAAAATGCCCCCCACCTTAAATTCAAGTGAGAGTTTGAGAGTGGGTCAGTTTACCACATCTACAACCACCTGATCTGTGGGGGTATAGAAGGTAGACAAGAGAGACATCTGACCATCTCCCATTTGAAGAATTAACATGTCCTTTTTTTCTTCTAGCAGTCATGATTGCTGAAGGCTATCTGCAAAGCATTCAGAGATCAACTGATGTTTAAAAGGCCCTTAGTGCACAACAAAGTAGCACAATCAAAATTTGATCTATTTGTACCCCTTTCTAAGCATGTCGCTGAAACATAATCTCTTTTCATTTAAAATACGAGTGTAGTGCTGTGTGAGATCTGTTGCCTGCAGTACAACTGATGATACTTCAGATAAGAAGGATGAGATAGCTTTCAGTCTTACAAAGGTAACAGACCACTTTAATGAAAGTTTAGAATTTGTGTTTAATATTTAATCAACTTAATACTTTGATTTACGTAGGCTACTGTATATCCTCCAAGGGAAAGAGGAGAGTACTTTCACAGAAGAGCATTTGGGGAGAAAAATGTTGACATTTCTACTCAAGTTAAACTCCTAATTGTGTATAAAGCTTTTATAGTTCTTCTGTTTCTCTAAATAAATTACTTTCACATGGCAAACACCAAATCAGACATTTCTAAACTGTGCTTTATGATAAGAACTCGTCATAAAACACTAGCTTCTCCTCAGTTCCAGTCCAGAAAAAAACACTATTATCAGACACCAGGAGAAGCATATACACAATACAGGTCTACTGTCATGTTCTTCAACTCTGTAGGAATCTTTTATTGAGACAGGCAAAACAATGCTGTGCCATGAAAAGGCTAAAGAAGAAGAGAGTAATAGATTTATGCACAAAAGTCATTAAATTCTTAATGATTGATATCTACATCCTAAGTACGTAACGTTAGTTGAGATGTAGGGTCTATGTATATAAACTTGAATATCACAATACAAGGGTTTCCCCCATACACACTCTTTTTTTATAGTGTACAACATAATGAGATATTGAAAATGTGCATCAAAATGGACTGTAAAAGTATCTGGTGGCTATCAGCGTTGCTACACAAGCAAGGTATTGGCAGCTCAGTTACCATACCCTTTACAACTGCTAAATACAAAATAATCAAGCAGCAAGTTCTGGACTAGTAAACTGTAAAACCTGTTGCTATCCACTGTCATTATAAGATTGCAGTATTCTCCCTTCTCCACCTCTGATGGGATACTTTGAAATTGTCTCTTGCTCCACCTAAAATTGCATATCATAGCAAATGAACACTTACTGCCTTGACTTTTGACTTTTACCATTTCCTTTCAAATGTCAATCCAAAAAGCATGTCAGCACGTGAAGAGTCACGTTATCATTCACACAGTCCATTGGTAGTGGTCTTGGGGAGGGAAAGTGGGCAGATTGATTTTGTTCCTACAAGAAAAAAGTAAGTGACCTATGAAACGTGAAGCTGACCTTTTATTTGTTATCAGTCATCAGGACAAGTAAAAGGGACCACCCTCTTTGTTATGCTTATTGGCCTTTTATCAACACCACATGCTCCAAATTGGTATTTCCTGAAAGGCGAAACGAATTACAAGTGACCTGCCAAATCATAAAAGAAATCATGGCAGAACCATGAAAAGAATCATCATCTTTGTCACAGGTTCACTAGACTTTTGGACAAGGAAGTGTGAGTAGAAATATCTTGGTCCTGCAAACCTCTAACCTCTCCAGCTCCTTAATATTCAGAGAGAAGCAGCAAGCAAAACCGTCCAGAGCAGTTGTACCTCTCCACACCCACTCAAATCCTTAGCACTCACTTGATGGATTAAAATAGGTATCTCATTCGACATTATTTCACACTACATTTACGCTGGTACAAGTTGATCGGGTTTAGCAGCTTCCAGAGTAAGAGTGACATGGCAATACAGAAACCAAGTCCTACTAGTTTTCTATTGTGAAAAACTGAAATTAACCAATAAGGCATTTAAAATTTCAAAAGAAAAGCCAACAAACAACTTTGTGTGCAGCTATGGTTAACTGGTAAGCCATCGTTTCTTTCTACAGCTACCTGATAAGGGATTAAGGGAGATGCTACCTGCTCCTTTTCAAGCTTGCCTCTCCCACAAGCACAGGACAACCTCTCGGGGACAACCAGCTTTTTTAACTTCCCTAGGTGTCACGTCGCCTTCAAGCACTCCAGGCCAGAAGGTCTCATGGACTGGTCACAACTGATTCCTCCAGAGCTGTGTCTACTCACACCTTCTCCAGGGACATATTATTCACCTTGCACAGCCATAAAATTTAATACTGGATTTCTCATACAGGAGGTTGTTTTTTTTTAATTCATGGCACCATGCTAGCAAGTCCAACAATTGGTAAAGTGCTGAGGTCAGCTGTCTTGTAGCTTGAATCCAAAGAATCTAAACTATGGCTCTCTTTTGCATACCTTTACCAAGTTCCTCATGCATTAGCTCATGCACTCTTCCAGTAGTTCTCATCTTCTACCATACACATATCATTTAGTTTATTGGTTTAGCCATATGCTAAACACACTCTCAAGCTCCAGTTACTGGCAAACAGCACGTGTTTTATTTGTGCTATGTGTTTTGAACTGCCTATTTGGATGTTTCTTAGTCTGCACTTCTGTTACAGGTGGTCTGTGTAGACTCCTGTTAGTCCTTTGAAAGTCTACGCAAAGCCTACTCAATAGTTAAGTGTTTAGCTGCGTAATCAGCCATACGGTCAAGCTCCCACTACTTAAGAGACATGCACACGGCAGACTTAGTATTTTTCAGACTTGTGTAACACTGCTTTAGCCTTAAGCAAAGAAAAAATGAGTGCTATGACATGTTCCTTATTCAGTAAAACTCTTACTGCAAATGATTTCACTGTTTAAGATCTTAAATAACATGATTCTTTTCACTTAACTCAATGAAGCCTATCTAAACAGAAAAAGGAGTTATCAGTAGGTATTTCAAAATGTTATTTTCATTAAAAAAAAAATCGTTTTGAAAAGGTTAAGACAAATTTACACATGTGCTCCAAGCAAAACCTGACCATTTTCATCCTCCCTAAAACAATTTTGAACAAAGTGAAAGGAGGAAGAATAAAAAATAAATAAATAAAAAAAAAACCACAATCCTGATACTAGAGAAACACAAAGCTGCTGCTGAAAGAAAGCATATAATTTCTGTGTTGTCTGTAGTGTACTTTTTTTTTCACATAGCTCTGTTACAAAAGATGCTGAGCAGCTATAAAATATTTTCACTGACTCTCTACTTTTATAGATCTTTACATCTTCACGATCGCAATTACTTCCATGACTCTATATAATCAATTACTTTAAGTGAAAAGCCACTCTAACTCATGACACAAGCACATTAAAATTGCATCACTTAAGAAAGAAGCAGCTTGAAGAAAATCACAGCACATACCTAAAATGTTCAACGTGGTCTTTGGATGTTAGCACTAAACAGTTAGAATTCCTTGCACCAGAAAGAACGCTTTACAGCATGGAGTAATGGCATCCGTAAATACAGATCATGACATGCTGGAAGCATCTGAACAACTGTAATTGCAGCTTCTACTTGAAATTCTTTCAGGGAATTTGATGAGCTCCAGTTTCAGTACCACAATGAAAAATTCATACTTTAAGAATGGACAGGGGAATGGAATAATGAAGTAATGAAAGAAAAAGACTTCAGGGGACTTGCTTTTTCCTTCTTTATTGTGGGCCTGCTCCTCTCCAAACAGCAAGTGTCTGCTATAAAATGATAAATCTCTTCAAATCAACAATTCCAAATAAATACAAAGTAGAGGGGTGGAGGGAGAAAAGGCTATGAAACTTTGATGGGCATTTTCATCACTTTCAACATGTTCACTGATGTCAGTAATGGCAGGATTTTTCCAAGGAAAACAGCATGCAGTTGGAAAATGTCCTGAATAACGTCTCTGAAACAGAAGCTATGTTCACATTAGCAAACACTGAGGCACAACAGGAGCAAGTCCGGGCAGCAAAACAGTTATACTGAGGACCAAATGCCCAAACCAGATGCACTTGGGGCATTTTACTTTGGACTTCATTAGAGTTTGAGTCTTTGGACTGAATGCCTGTGAGGCATTAGAGAATGTTGGTCGTGCTCTTGAAGAACAACTTTCAGTTAATCTTCACCTAGAATAAAATTTGTGTGCGTCAGGATCCCTCTGCAATGTGAATCCAATGTGTACATTCCTGATCTGAACTAAAATGCTAAACACACCAGAATCTACAGCTAAACTTAGTAAGCTTTTGCAATAATATTTGTATTCCCTTTCTCATAGTCACCAGAATTTCCAACACTATTCCTTCTATGTTTATAAAGAACTTTTTTTTTTTAAAACTGAGACCACTGTAAAATAGTTTGCAATATAAAGATTTGATTTTTATGTTCATTTTATCCCTTTATCACTCATTTTCCTAATGATGGCCTTCACTGCAATCATTCCATCAAATCACAACTAAATCAAAATGCATTCAACTACTGGTAAGAACATGAAGGATCAGAAAGCTTTGCCTCAGGTGCCAGAATTGCTGTGTAGTTCTGATGTACCGCATGATAGTTGGGGACAAAGGTGCATTGCCTACTTTGTCAATACAACAATTACTACGAAAATAAGGTATAACTCATATTCTTAATACTTATTATCAGTCTAAAAGGGAAAGCTCATTTATGTAGGTATTCATATAGTTGGCTAATTTGCTATTTTTATTGGCCTGTACGTGAGGAAAATATATTATCCTTAGATTCCTTCCCTTTCTCAACATCCTCCTTGAACTGAGAGGCCTGAGATGGGTGCTGTACTCCAGGTGCAGCCTCACCACTCCTGAGAACACGTGCAAAAGCGATGGAGCTTACGGTACGAGTGGGATACAGGGTGAGTTTCAACCAGTTCCCGGAGTTAGAGCTGTGGTGTACCTGGACATCAGCGCTGTGCCTGTGTGCACATCCAGTGTACTTGAGCCATTAATTCCCTCGGTAGTCCATGGGCACAGAGCCCACGGACTGATCTGAGTCAAAAGACTTCCTTGAGCCGAGGTGAATGCCTGAATCCAAGCCACCTCCCCAGCAAAGTCACTAACTGGTGCGGGAGCTTTCCAAGTGGGGATTTTGGCCAGTCCTGAAGATTCCCCGGGAAGCTCCTGCTGTATCTGGACTGATTTGGACCTTTTACTGCATTGATCAATATCCTTTGGGCTGAGCCCGGCTCTCCTAGGTGGTTTCTGCAGCAGAATTAACTAAATTGTACATTGATAACTATTTTTATACGTTCAGCAGAAACTGGTCCTGCAGGTGAAAGGGTGGTCATACAGGACAGTCTCTTTTACACAAGTAAGACAATTAGGGGATGTTTTGTGTGTACTTTAAGGTAATTTACAGTGATGACTCACATCTGCACTTAAGTGATGATGTAGGACACTGGACATAAGAATTCAGCAGAAGAGTGGTTTATTTTAAATTATAAAATAAATCTTACAGTTTCTTTTTCAGAGGTATTTTAAATGTAATGCAATTATATGCAGAAAAATGATAAATTACTTTGAATTTTAACTTTCAATAACACACAAAAAAACCCACACAAGAAATGTTATTATTTTCACAGCAGTTTTAAACAGATCACCTAGTTCTTTAAATACATGCATATGCACATATGTGTGTATATGTAAATATCTGTATATACACACAAACATAACTTTACAAAGAAGTCTTTTGCAATGATTCATGAATACATCAAATGATTAATTCCAAATACATTTTACCAGTAACAGAAAGATGTAACATTTACACAGCTCAAATTCATAATTGTCCTGGAAATATTTTAGAAATAAATATTAGTATTTAATGGATATAGCTCCACTATTTCTTACACTCTAATTACTTTTATAGAAGAGTTTTCCTTTACTCTCATATTAAAAGTTATTTAGCGAATTGATGTCTATTTCTTTTTAGTGTGCGTGAAACCACTGCTGTAAACAAACCCACATAAACATGTGTGTGGGGATTTACAGACATATCTTTCGACACATCACTATCAGAGAATACGGATCTGACTTTTTTGTATTGCAATATGAAAAATCCATTTTAATATTTTTCCTGTCCTCTTCTGCAAACTCTTCTGCGTAAGAAGCCCAATGTGAAATCCTGCATGAAAACCGAAAAAGGTAACAAGAAAAATTAACTTGCACCTTCCCATGTGGAACCGATTACAGAACTGCTGATTTAATCTACAATTAATAAAGCAAAGAAGAGCCAGTATGGCAGCATCAGCTTCCCTGCACAAGCTAATAAAAATGGCCAAATTTCTACCCCTCTTATCTGCAGTGCGTGTATCTACTCATCAGCTAACCACCGCGTATTTCTCACTCATCTCATACACAATTTCCACCGAAGGCATTAGGAAAAAAAGGAGGTATGTAGCAGGTGTTAGAGACCTGCAATGCGGACTGGAGAATAGATTTTTGCTACTGTTTCAGTCTGCGTTTTCTTATGTCGGTACAGATTATTCTGAATAGCAACAGTGTCATCCTGGAGCATAGTTTGAGCTGTGATACGCCGGCTTAAATGAGAAAAGGGAAGAACTCTAACACACTTTATAAGGACTAGATGTACAAAGGTGTTGAAGCACACGTAAAATTACTTGTGCTATCAAAAATATCACTAGGGCAACCTCTAACACGTTATCATAAAATTTATATCTATATAAGAAATTAGAGTGGTGCTCCAAAAAGGCAGGCTAGGTTCCATTTGTATTACAGCTAATAAAGCTTTGCTAGATAGGAAAGAACCTAAAAACTATAATTTATTATGATTTTCTTAATTTGTCTCCTGAAAATAAAAGGGATATTCCATAGCCAGGAGGGTCCTTTAAATCAGTGCAGGGACTTTAAGCATTGTCAGCATCTCCTACATCCAGTACTGAGGAGAACCTGTAGCTGATTTTCATGCGAAGAACTTAAGAACATGAGGAACTTAATCTCCATGTCAGCAAAGTACTGATAAAAAGACTGACATCATACAAGATTATCAAATTCGGATAATGGAGCAGATAAGGTGTGGTCCAGGAAAGCTGGCTATTTATATGAACAGGGGCCTGAGTATTATACAGAGTTTCATGATAATCTGAAGAAATAAATAGGACAGAAGCTTGGGGAAGGGGTCGGAGATGAATATTGCACACATTGGCGATAAAAAAAGCAGCTTGCTGAGATGGAATGATGTCGTTCTGGGGTTGTATGACATGCTACAGCACAGACTACTGGATTTGATTGTAAATAATTATTTCTTCTGCAATAACATGTAGGAACCCACGGACAATATTGTCTGGCTACAAAAGCAGGGAGTACAAGGTCATCTCTGCAGCAACAAACAATCAGTAAAAGTGTGACTCTCCTTGGGAAATTCTGTGTTCTGTGCCTGCTTCCAGGCGGCCGGAGAAGAGCCATTTCCACCCTAAAACCTATGTTAGCACGGCATGACGGGCAGGTGGTCACAGCCTGCCTCCCCCTGTGGCCTCCTGGCCAGCACAACGCTGGTGCTGACACGGCTACGTAAGCTGCCTGCCAGAGAGCTTGGTCCTCCAGCAGCTCTTTACACTACGGGTGCAAAACAGCACTGCCATGTGTGGGGCGTGTGATGTGCCATCCATACTGACAGACCGTGTCCTTACAGGTGAATACCTGAGTGGCTCTTGCAACACAATTGTCTCACATCATTTCACTCTCCCAGCAGAGGATTTTGGACATCTAACAAGACAAAAAGAATCACACTAACAGATACCAGTAACGAGGTAGATGTGAAGCAGTTAGGGGGAAAAACAAAACAAAACAAAACAAAACAAAAACAAAAACAAACCACCCAAAACCAAAGCGCTAATGCTTGCAAAGGGTTAGCTCAGAACAGAGTTTGGCCTTCAGGCTTACAGGTTTTTTTAATTCTTTCAAGCATTATCAATCTTGAGAAGTGATGCCCGGTTTAGTGAGGATATTTTATCCATTCCTGACATTAGATAGAAACTCAGCAGTTTTTTGAGGTTAGTATACTGGAGTACAAAGGGAGAGGGGAAAAAAAAGCAAAAAGAAAGTATCCTGCCAGAAACCTGCACCTCAAAGCAAGATAACCGCTCTGCTAACAAATTACTCCACTGGAGTCTCACCATATGGCGTTTGCACTGTACCTGTTGATATTTATGCTTCAGGCAGCAGCAGAGAAGACTTAGAAGAACCCAATGCTGCAGCAGAGGTGTAAATCTTTTTTCAAAGATCATATTTAAGAAGCTGACCTTCAAGCAAATTGCCTGGCACGTACATTCACCTTCATGCAGAGTGGTGTTCAACTCTTTCAGCGAGCCAGAGCCCTGATACCGAAATATTACTGAGGGAGGAATGATAAAATTTCAAGAATATTTTTTTCTTTCTCTCCAGATTTTTTTCTTTTTCTCTAGAACCTGTGCCAATGTTTTCCCTGTCATGGGAGAATAAGTGTGAACATCACCCTCTATTCATTTAGTTTTGTCTTTCTGGCATCAATTCCAAAGGGCTTATAGTTCAACCAGCTCAGAAACTGGCAGCTTCTTTACTGGTGAAGAGTGACACTGCGACTCTCTAACATTGGCTCTGCCAATATCTCACAACTTGTGGCCTGAGAAATTGTTTCTAGAGACAAAGGGACGTTCAGATTACAACATTGTTCACTCAGTCTATCTATTGAAAGAATCATGCGATGCCCCCCAGGTCTAGTGGCATCCATTCTGGTATGGGACTGATGGAGCTAATGCAGACCTCCCAGTTATCACTACTGCTGGGTGGAATCAAGCAGAGATTTAGCCCAAGGACTGACATTGTTGTGGATCGCAGGGAAAATATACCTCCATGCCATATGACATGGCCAAGTCTTCCATCCTCATCACATTCAGAAGAGTAACGTGCTCTCTACTGCATACAGGGAACCACTCTAAATTTTTCTGCTTTCAACCAGTGACATACTGGAATTTTTCTGCAAGTGACAAATCAGTTTGCTTGAGAAAATGCCACAAAAATTCACGAGCACATTGTAAAAAACATGCAATGTCTGGAGACTAATTTCTTGAAAGCCCTTGCACAGAGACATTTCTGACAGTAAGTTTGGTTTAAAATTTATTCCAAGCTTCTCATATACAAATAATATTTATTCACTAAAGATAATGAAGCATTATGAAAAATAGAATGTACTAGCTTTAAATAACATTGAAAAAGAAACCCTGTTATGTTTTAAAATTTTAGACTTTCTTTTAAAATTTGTCAATTCTTTTCCAGCTTCACTGTTTTTTTTTATTTGTCCTCCCTAGTTATAATCTACTATATACAATGTAAAATGTATCATTTTTAAGAGCAGTTTAATATTTTTGAGAATTTTAAGAAAAATGGCTTTTTCCTATATATCTTTTTTAAATAGGTATCGGTTCACCTTCAAATGTCATCTTGGACTGACAGTTCTTGTTTAATTTCCTTTTTTTTTTTTTTTTCTCTAAGGAAAGAAATCTGAAAACTGAATTGTGAAGGATAGTTGGAGAGATCTAGACAGATAAAGAAATTCTTACCAAAATTATTTGGACAACAAAGTAATTTTTCCAATTTACTATTACGCAACAGTTTAACTACTGTGCCGGTTGCTACAAAAGATACTGATTTCATTACGTTACCAGAAAATAAGACATATTGCTTCTGCTTTTTACACTCTGTAATTCCACATCATGACATGGAAATTATTCATCTTTCTGGCTGGAAAGGTTTCAGTCTTTACTGTAATTTCAAACTCCCAGAATTAACTTTATTTTCTTAGGGAGTCTAACACATAAATCTTCGTGTCTTACACTTTTAATGCATCCCTTCTATAAAGCCCTAAGGTCAAAGTCAGGACACATACACAAGCTAGGTCTTTCTGAATCCCAGGACACTGCAAACTTGTATCTTCTTTCTGAAAAGGACATATATAAGAAGCTTCCGTAAGACTGAGCAATAGACAAAAGCAAATCTGCTAATAAAAGAGGGGATAAATAGTGGCATTGTGGTGCTCAGGGTCTGACAGCCTGAAGAACAATCAGGGAAGATTATTGACCTCTTCTCTTTCAGCCTCCTCAACACAAGACTGGCCTGAAAACCTGTTCTTCTTTAAGGAGAATGAATGGAGATAAAATGCCTACTCCATGTAGCTAATCACTGCTCTCTTCATCCTTTGAGTCTGAGTCCTTACTGAATTCTGTCCTTCACTGGTCAGGAAATTCTCTAATGATATGTAATCCCAGAACTGGAGGAGAGGTCATGCGCTGACTGTTGAAATTACTGTGTGAGGTGTCGCATTAACCAGAAGGTCAAACTAGGTGGTCACGCTAATCTGCAGTCTAGGTCACCATCCGACCTGCCAGGAGTCTTAATAGCCTGCTGGTACTTGGATTTTGAGTTCTTTATCATTTTTCCAGGAAAGGAGAAAAGTAAGGTTCATTGATTATGAACTCTAGGGCAAATATCTCCTGCACACAGAGTCTACTTTGCCACATTTCACCGTCGCACCATAAAAACATCATGAATGAATTTCATCCCATACTCCAAGAAAGCTATTATAGGGTCATAGTGATGATGGTACTGTCTGTGTTATGAAATATATGCAGCACAAATCTTCACCTACAACTGGCTCTCATCCTGTTGGGCTCACATGGAAGACACAGCAAAAGCAGAAAATAGTCACCTGCACACTAAGTATGTTACCGTTGCTATCGTTATTTTTGTTATCACTGTTTTGTGAGGAAGTCACGCTTGTGGACCCTGAGCCGTATTGCTGTGCTCTGTACGCAGTTATGCCACCTTTGTGTTGTGGCCAGTGTCCCATTTCGCAAATAACTCACAAAATGCAAACCCAAAGATAATACAGGTGGATAAGAGAGTTTAAGAGAACAGCAGGGCAATATTGGTTCACACACCAGGTAAACCTCTCAGCACATCACCAGACTAACCACTGTCAAGTTTGCTGATGAATTAGAGCAAATAAGAATGTTAAAGGCACACCTAAAGAGGAAAAAAAAAAAAAAACAAACCACTGGTCATTAAGCCGTTTACAGAGAGACCTTCTCTCAAGAACACTGACAACAGAGGAGAAAACACTGTTGGAAATTATAAAAGGTGGCTGATGGCAATTATCATCATGGACTAAACAGAAATAGAAACTATCTTTCCAGCGGAACAAACTAGCAAAGGTGGAAGGGCCAGCTGTAATGTTTTGTTTGAATATGGATAAAGCAACAAAGTTTTACATTTTTAGTTTTTCCTCCCTTCTGCAAATATTGCTTTGAGTTCAAGCTTTCCCTGAGCACAGTCCAAATAAAAGCAGATTCAAAATTCCAGTATTTGGCCCTCAGCAGAATGCTGTGGTCAGAGAAGAGCAAAAAGCAATCTATTCACCTTTGAGGGCTTTTGTTATTAAACTGCAATGACACTCCTACAGCTATGAAACGTTGATGCTTCCTAACAGTACAAGGGTCTAAACCTCTCCTGAGGACAGGGGCTGGGGTACAGCTGTACTCCTAAACAAGACAGGCAAGGGACCATTGTCTGGCTCTGACAGCAAGTGTTGACTGCATCCCTGTACCTCAGTTCTCTTACTGTTCCCAAAGTCCCAAAGGGACCATTTCCAAAAGTGGGACCACTTTTAGCGTGTTCACTGAGACCAGAATATTTCTTTTGCTGTGCTCAGAAATAAGCTCAGGCATTGCCTGGGAGTTAGCTTGCACCAGGGCTGTGCCTGCCATCACTTCCACAGCGGAAACGATCGCAGACCAGGTCAAAAGCCCTGGATCCAATCTGTTTATTCATTTAGTTTAAGTCCATTCTGATTGACTAATCCCTTGCATATTTGTAATAGCTCAATACAAAGAACAAGGAAGACGTTTTGTTTGTTTGTTACCTTCCCTGAAATACTTCAGAAACCTTGTGATAGTCCTTCTCTTCCTCAACCCACTCTTGTAGGTTGGAAAGGACAACAAAATAGCCCCCATCGCCTCTTTGGGCATGGAAGAGTTTTAGTGACCTGAGGGTTCAAGGTCTCATCACTCCGTTCATGAAAAGCAGAAGTAGGGAGCGTGTGACAGATAGAAACTCAAGCAAGGCCCTGGTTTCAACCAAGCTGTATGGGCAGGTAGAATGCTTTCACCTGCTCTGCTGACCGTATGGTGTGGAGGAGGCATTTTAACAAGACACCTGTCCAGAGTTCTCAAGTTGCATTACCAGCGATAAGCAGACACTATTTTATATTGGGGAGATTTGGGATAAGTGAAATATTGATGTGATAATAAAGGTGGTGATGGGTGCTGGAATTTGTTTTGCATAATATCTAGGTCTTTACAAATTACTTTTGCCAGTGGTTATCTATTCTATTCTCTATTCACTCTCATGATCTAAAACCTTTTTGTAAATACTTATTTACATTTCTCATCCCTCCCTGCACCTTAGTTTAAACCATTCATTTTTAACACTTTCTTCTGGAACTCTGTAAAGCTCTTCCCATTTATATTATTACCTTGAAGGTGTATATATAGACCTCGACCGTATGACCACAGTTTTTTTTCTTCTGAACTACATACACTTAACTACACTACATACACTTAACTAAGACACTAGTCTTACACTCCAATCTTTACATCTTTAAAAAGAAATCATTATATTTTCTCCATCTCTTTCATACTCACATCCTTCCTAAGAAGCTGCAGATAGAAAGTGACTACAAAGGAAAATGCCAACAAGTCTACATTTAATGTCTTAAATTTTCAGGTTATATGATCAAGACTTTTATAACTGTCTAATTATTCTTCACAGTTATGCAAGACATAGCAAAGTAGACTGATTTTCCAATCTTGCTGAATGGTTACTTTTACAAAAATCTAACTTCAAATAGAGAAAAACAGAGTCCCTTTGGAAAGTGTCTCATATGCTCAGATGCTCATATAAATATTTCTTTTCATTCAAGAGACCTTTTCTTTTCTTTCTTTCTGAGAGCATTGTTTCCTATAACGCGGCTACTTTCCTGCCTCGTGTCAGCTGCCCTTTTTTTGCCTCTCAGTAGTTTCCAAATGGCTCTTCTCCCAAAATATTTTTATATGTTCTTTTATCTTCTCCCCTCAAAGTGATTTTTTTTAATGAATTAACAATGAGAACATTGCACAGATCTTTTTCTAGACTTTCCAAAACACTGTGCAGCAAGGTCAGGTCACTTGCTACTTTCTGTACCTCAATGTTGCTTAAATGGATGGTTTTAGACTTTTATTATACATCTTCATATAAATTCCCTATTCAATTTTCTTTTGGTAAAAAAACCCTAGATTTAATGAAAAATATTTGTTTAAGAATATTTCTGGTTACTTCCATAATGCCATCTGAAATACTCTGTAATAAGTCCTGACACTGTTTACATATTTTTCCAGAACAGAGTAATTTGTTGGTATATCCCTAGGTCAGTCTCTGTTTTTTTCTTTTCTTTTTTCTTTTCCTTTCCTTTCTTTCTTTGCTTCTTCTCTTCTCTTCTCTTCTCTTCTCTTCTCTTCTCTTCTCTTCTCTTCTCTTCTCCTTTTCCTTCAAATATCAAATATTTCTTCTGACATGCGGAACTTACAGTAGATAATTTTCACAAATTCAGAGGCTGTCCCTTTAGAGCTCTAAAATATATGCTGTCTGAACCTGCACATTTACAGACTCTGTGAGTCTAACTAACTAATGCTTGGTTATGCTTCCTTGGGGATATGCAAAGGTGACAGTTTGACAACAGCTTGGGGATAATGAAGTTCAAATGTTCTGAGGTTGGGGACGTGGATTTTGGCTCATGAAAACTGAGTAGTCATCTTTTCCATTAACCCACG
Organism: Vanellus vanellus; assembly: GCF_965231255.1. NCBI lineage: Eukaryota > Metazoa > Chordata > Aves > Charadriiformes > Charadriidae > Vanellus > Vanellus vanellus. The sequence goes on along the minus strand of NC_138905.1, from coordinate 11,239,127 downwards.
TTCTTAAAGATTTACCTCACAACATGAGAATCAAAAGAGTTGGAATTTGCATTTAGTTTTGCAGGATGCTGTTTGAACAAGTCTTTTTTAAGTTTTGCTGCTGTAGGCCCTGTACTCTCCTGTTCTTTTTTTATCCTATTTTACCATTACTTTGACATTTTCCAAGTACAGAATCTGAATCCTTTTGTATGCCTCCACTGCTGTGATAATGTGCTGCTATTCCCTTGCCTTACTTTCTCCCTTTTTCCCATATTTTATATTTTTTCTGTACAGTTTTTTGAGAAACTCGGTTTTCAGACGTGTGCAACTGTAATCTCTACCATTTTAAAAGTTTTATTGACTACTAAAATCTGTGCGATAAATGTGCCCCTTAGAAAAAAATTACTGATCCAGAAAAAAGAAAATGCATCTAAAACAAAACAAAAAAGAGTTGCATTTATGGTTCTGTCATTCAAGAAACACAATTTTTATAATAATGTCTACCATAGCAGCACATTCATATAAAAAACCTCTTGAATTCTGTACTACAAAAAATCCGAATACTACTGTTTAACGGTTAAGTCTTCAATTAGTCTATTGAGCTGCTCAGACTGAGGTAAGATTTAAGTTTCATAAAGCTCCTGTCACATTTTTTGCATGGGATTTTACTTGCAAGAGAGATCTTTTGATATGTAAATTAATTACTAGTTCCAGGCTCAAATTGCAAGCAGATCAGACGAGTTGCTATCTTAATAGTTTGCCATTAGTCTCATTATATTTACTACATTTTGTTAAAAAACAACCTCTGCATTCTCTTGACTGGACTTCATAGCCACATATCAGTCTTGATCCATGGGAGGCTGTCATGAGTTTAGCAGCAATAGCTCAGGCCAAGAAGAATTGCTGCGACCACTGCAGGGCTGAGGAAGATGACAAGCTGAGAGTGAATAAATCCAGAATCAGGTACCAGAACACTAGTTTTATGATCAACTGTCTTCTAGTGTAAATGGAGCAGAGTGCTGCTTCTCGCTTTTATTTATCTGTGGAGAAAAGGTGCTTCATCTTTCCAGTTGCTGAAAGACAAGGAGAGGTTTCAGAGCAAATGTGGCAGCTTGTATGGGAATCTCTATGTTTAGTAACACCTGAATCACACTGTTCCTTCAAAGGCAACTGATTTTCCTCACTACAAAGTAGAGCTTGTGTCATATAAACGTCCTTTGTGGTGAACTTTTTTAATGCTGGTTATAACAGAGTTGGAGAGAATACATATTTTTATGTATACAAATACTGGTCTGTGAAAAGTATTTAAATAGTGCCTACTACTTTAAAATCTCAGTGCATCACAGTCTGAAATTAGTGCAGCATCCTTGTGTCATAAACGGTGACAACACCTTGCAGTTTGGAAGAAAGACTCAAGGAAACCAAATGCCAGTGTAAGGCTCCAGAGGAAGCACTTTTAGTTCTTGAATCTTTGCAGATTTAGGCTGTTGCCATTACCCCTTCCTCACAGAAAGACAGAAGAAATATGTTCTGACAGCATAAAGAAGTGCATTGGCTTTTTGTCACGATGCCCAATGTCAGATCTGGGCAAGAGCAGCAGCTGAGAAATCCAGCATTATACGTCACACGTTGGTTCAGGAATTAATTGCATCTGCCACCTTCCTTTGCTGGCTAAGTTGCACTGCGAATGCACCAAGGACACAGCCAAGGTTCAGCCCATCTCACTCCTCCACTGGTTACATCCCCTGTGCAGGAGAAGGGAGTGGTGTGGGGAGGAGCAAGGACCCCACTGCAGCAGCAGAATTGCGGTCTGGCTGGCGAGAGATGACAGAGCACATTAAAAAGAAGGGAGAAGAAAGGCAGAGACAGCTAGTGACATCCTCCAGCAAGTATTTTGGAATGCCTCCAGCCAGCCTTCAAAGGTGGCCACGTGCACATCAGACATTGCCGTTGCGTCTCGCAGCCGGGCTGTGATTGCTCTCCAGCAACACCAACACCACTTGCACCACGTCCAGAACCGACACTCTGCTCTTGAAAGACTCAAGAATTACAGTGGGGTTGAGGGTCTGTGGAATTAATATTTTTATCAATGCTAGAAAGAATGGATGGAAACGGCTAACTGAGGAAATCAGCCCAGGTCCTGCCCATGCCCCTGTCTCCGGTGTGTATTTCAGTCCCTCTAGTCGTCAGGCTGACACTTTGACAAGCTGTAAAAGTCTCCTGATGAAAACCATTAAAATGTGGTGACTGTTTATAAAGTGCTATGTTTTGGCATGTCACCCTAAGCCACACTGTATCAACACTGCTCCAGAAGAGATCCTCTTTGGGGCTTTTGCTGGAACTCAGAATAGAAAAATCTCTGACACCTCTTTAAAAAGTTGAATGTGCAACACCAAAAGCTAACATATAAAGTGCGGTGAACACAAAGCTGTGCTGTCTTCCCACCCTTTTTCAGCTGTCCTTTGAGAGCAATGCAGTTTTGGATCGCAGGCGCTGCAGTTCCAGGCAGTCCTTATACGGGCTGGAAAACTGGGAGAAATACCTTAACTGTCTGTTGCCTGCTGCAACCTTATCACCTATGGGTCAACAAATCTTCCACAAGGGACATACATAAAAGCAGCATTGTTGCTGTTGCGTGATTAGTGTTAAGAAAATTACTTGATAATGTGAAAAAAGAATATAAATAGTGAAAATATGAAAATTACTTATATTTTTATCTTTAGATTCCTAGCAATTCCAGAAATTTAGATTACATTCCTTAATTAGACAACCCAAGATTAGTTTAAGCACAAGTGATTCGTGAGATCTTACAAACCTTTGTTTCCAAAGACTAATTGCAAAACCGGGACCCTCAAGCTGTTACACTGCCAGTTGGCAATACTATTTCTGGCAAGTGTCTCTAATTCTCCCCATTCCATCCCTACAGTTACTTAGTCCCCACTACAAGGCATATAAACAAAAATTATGTGTTTGGACAAGCCGCAGGTGGGAATCTCTCAGTAAGTGCCCTACTAAGGACTTTTCAGAGCCACCACTCTGGCATACATACTTTTCCCTTAAGAGGATCACACTACTTGAGGATTTGCCGCTTCTGTGCTTCGGCCACCAAGGGATTAATTCTGAACTGGAGATGAGATGACTGATGGGTCAGGGAAGTTTGCAAGCAGGGCTCAACAGAGGGATGGCTTAAGGTGCGTAGCTGCTCAGGACAAAGTGCACTTTTCTGTGGGGTTCTTGGTTTGCTTTCACTCATGCAAGCAGAGTCCATAAAGTTAATGCACACATATTTCAGTTTGTTCTGCATTTCTATCTATAGCTGATGGGTTTACAGCTGCCCTGGTGTTGACTTTTCAGTTTACCATCACATACTACACACACTAGTTTCCCGAGGACAGGAGCAAGCAGGTGTCGATTACAAGTGATGCCTGCATTTCTAGTAAACGCTTCCCTGAAAAATAGACCAAGTAGTCTTTCCTGAAAAGTTTTGCCTGGGGAGAGCACGGTTCAAATTGCATTTGAGGTTTCAAGGCCTCTATGAAAGAAGACTCACAGGAGAAAGTTATGAACCTATAGCAGACCTGCTATGCCTTTTGCAGCCTGTGCCTTCCATACCACTGATGTCTTCCACCCTGGGACAGCTGTTGGATCAGCGCTGGCTCTCCTACGCCCGGGGAACAGGGTGGCAGAGCTGTAGCCACTCTTTGCCACAATAAGGGATATTTGGGTAGATCCTGCCCTCTGACCACCATTTGGTGAAAAATGCTTTGCAATTGTACATCACTGTCATAAGATTATGCTAAATGTTCTAAATAAATTTGGAGATAAGTATTCAAAGCTCAGGGTCTATGTAGTGCTTGCAAAAAGCATACATAAACAGACTACATTTTCACAGTTGTTTGTCGTTTTCTCTTGATAGGAATCATAGAATCATAGAATGGTTTAGGTTGGAAAGGACCTTGAAGATCATTGAGTTCCAACCCCCCTGCCATGGGCAGGGACACCTCCCACCACACCAGGTTGCCCAAGGCCACGTCCAGCCTGGCCTTGAACATCTCCAGGGATGGGGCCTCAACAACCTCTCTGGGAAACCTGTGCCAGTGCCTCACCACCCTCAAAGTGAAAAACTTCTTCCTAATGTTTAATCTGAACCTGTCCTCTTCTAGTTTAAAGCCAGTCCCCCTCGTCCTATCGCTACATGCCTGAGTAAAAAGTCCTTCCCCAGCTCTCCTGTAGGCCCCCTTTAGGGACTGGAAGGCCACAATAAGATCTCCCCGGAGCCTTCTCTTCTCCAGGCTGAACATCCCCAACTCTTTCAGCCTCTCCTCATAGGAGAGGTGCTCCATCCCTCGGATCATCCTCGTGGCTCTCCTCTGGACATGCTCCAGCAGGTCCATGTCCTTCTTATGTTGGGGACTCCAGAGCTGGATGCAGTACTCCAGGTGGGGTCACGAGAGTGGAGCAGAGGGGCAGTTTTAATTTTTAGGACCTCTTTTGCTGAAGTAACAGCTCTTTCATTTTGTTGCTAGAGGTATCTGAGTTTTAGCCTGGAATGGATAAAGTTTCATGGAGACTGTTATGATGTAATAGCTTCAGAAAAAAAAAAATAAAAAGAAGTATCAGAAGAAACATAAGGTATTTGGGTTTTTTTTTCACTAAAGAATAATTTTCATAACTTCTAAAGTAATTTCAATCTTCAACACAAAGTGAAACATTTAGAAATATGCATCTTTAAAAATTAACTTTATTTTCCCAAAGGAAAGGAAAGCAGGAGGCATATGTCCGACCTACAGGTTCTGAGATCCTGTAGATCCTAAGCCAGAAATGACAGAAAAGATGATACTATGTAATTGCCACAGCGTAGGTTTGCACTCAGACATGAGGATCACAGTTCTTCCTTGCTTCTTAAAACCGCCATCCTGCCCATCTGTTTTCTGAACCTTTTCCTTTGACAGCATTGAATTTGGTCTCTCCCATGCAACTCTAACCATGAAGAATCCTATTTCACAGCATACAAACCCCAAACATCGCTGCACTAAGAGTATGGGAATAACGCCTCATAAGATGATTTTGTTCACCATTACCTTTAAAAGCAGTGACTGGAATTCAAAAACGAGCACATATATTACTTTCACTCTAACAAATAAAATACTTGATGTCCCCCACAAGGTCTGAAATTGCTTAAATGCAAATTATAGTAATAAAAGTACTATTGAGGGAGAGTAAAGAAACGCTTTTAAGCATTATCCAGCCCTTTGAAAAGTAAATACTCTGTTTGCTTACGGGACTACTGTACATCTTGAGAGGATAATTCTTATGTATCACATAAGATACAAGATCTCCATTATTTATACAGCTAGCTGTTAGTCACAAGTCTGTTTTGAAAACAGTGAAGGGCTCCTTCTCTCTGTGGGAAAATCATAACTGACTGTGCTTTTTTCAAGATTTATGCCTCCTATCTGTAACTCTGCTGTCTTAAAATGCCTGAGGTTTGTGCACCATCTAACCTGACCGCTCTCGCCAGGCTCTAATGACTAGCACAGAAAGGGGAGGCAAAACCTACTTGTACCTGAAATGTGGTCATACAAAAGTGAGTATCATTTCTGAAATTATTTCAGCATAAGAGATTATGAACTCTATTTCTAGAGTTCCTCCTCTTTTTATTTGGATGAACATATATTTGTATTACTATCAGCACTGCAAACCACCCCCTACCTAATGCTACAGATTCCCAGGGATTCTTTTTGTTCCATATATTTCCACTTCAAGCGCAGTATTACCAAGCATGTAACATGACCGGTGATTCTATTTTTATTAACAATCTTAGTAGTTCTTCTCACAAAGTAGTCTTACATCCTCTTAGTAACCTTCTTCCATCCTTAATCCAGTTATAGGCTCTATTTCTTATCCTCAGCTTCATCCCAGTAAATAGATAGCTAAATGGATAGAAAGATCAAAAGATAGATAGATAGACAGATAGATAGACAGATAGATAGATAGATAGATAAACAAAGGTTTTTATTAAGAAGGTAGTTTCCCAACTATCACAATCTAAATGCATTTTTTTCCTTATCTTTTGCTAGGAGCCATTTTAGTATTTAGTATTATTTTCCTGAACAAATGTTATTTTTTGCTTCCTGTAACTTCATGATGTAAGATGCAAAGATGGAAATATTTTCACATAATCCCAATATGGACTTGATTTAATGCCCGTGGAGGTTGATGGAAAAACCATGTGATCCAGGTTCTTACTCTGTTTAGAAAATGTATCTAAACTATGAAAACACGAAGGTGAAAGTAGAGTACATGGATTCTGTCCTGGATAAAGGGCAAAGAAGAACTGTGTAATCACACAGCCACAACACCACTCCGGTGTGTTGTGACTAAAGGACAATGCTCATGAGAGGAGACTACCACCTCTTCTGTCTAATAAACACCAGCCTCGTAAAAGAAATTAGACAGAAAAGCTCTTCCCACTGTATTCAGCAAACAATATGCCAAAGGCAGACAGAATCCAGCCAGGTCTCTAGCCAACTAGAAAAAGCAGGGAAAAATGAATTTGGAGGACTGAGGAGAGAATAAACTTCTAATTATTAAATGCACAAGCGTTTTTATAGAAGCAGTTCTTCCTCCCGACCTGGTGGCCCATACCTCAGCAGAGATATGTTTGCCTACCACAGCAGCCACTAGTTGCAGCTAAAGCTGTTCTCGGGTAGCTGCATTACCAGTTTATGGCAATTCTGGTTTGCTTCTTTGGCAAGCTGCAGCCAGATCACTTGAGTTCACACTGAAGAATATTCAGTTTCCCTTGAATCCAAAAACTCAGGCTCATACCCAACACTGCTAGGCTTCAGTGGGTTTAAGTTCTGACCTGTGAAATATAAAAGAGCTTCTACCCAGAAGGTGCATTAGATGCAGTTTGGATTTTCAGGTATAAAGCCTGAGACTATCTGTATCAAGAAAGTTAGATCTATCCCTGTATCTCGTCCCACACCTTTTCTTGGAAACATCTTCTACCTTAAACCATTTTTCCTTTTCTCAGAGCCAGTCCTGTTATTTTTACCTATCAGCTCTCTTACTCTCTCTGTGGGCTTGAATCATTCTTCATAAACCACCTAAGCAGATGTCCCAGGTCTGGCAGAAGCCTGCAATAAATTATACCAATTTAAAAACAGTAAAAAAAAAAAAAAAAAAAAAGAACTAGGGGAACAGGTTGTTTCTCATGGCTGTGTATAGGGAGAACAGGTTACCAAAAATAAAACCTTACATAAGCATAACAAACCCATGCTATATTTTGCTACAGATTTTTTCACAACTGGAGAGGCCACATGTAACCACTACAACTGTCATGAAAAAAGTACTACTGCCTTTCTGAGCTGCATAAAGGCACTGACTTCACTTGTTTTCCTCTGCTTAACACAATGTTTAATATCCTAGAAGTGTATTACAATCATAAAACACAAAAATCAAAGCAAATCAGTATCAAAAAGGTTCTTCATCACATGCAACTCATTTGTCACAATTCAATACTGAATTTTAGGATCTCCTTCTCTTCTCTGTAGAGTGTGAAAAAATTCTATGAATATTAATGGCAACTGGCAACAAGGAAGAGAAGAATTTGAGATGCCTGCCTACAGACTAACACAAAATGTGTAAGTTGTCTTTAATGCAGTGATGCAGCTCTTTTTTTTTTTTTTTTTTCAAATAACTTAATTAGAACTGTTTGCAATGATAATATATTAAATTTGGCCAATTAATTTTTAAGAATCAGTATTGTGCTGACCTCAACAGAAGCATGAATAAATGTACATCATGAAAAATATTACTGTGTGTTAAAAATACTTCTATTGAGCACTATAAACATTCAGTACCAGGACAACTGCATTTCTCACCACGCATCTAATTTCTGTGTATAGCAAAGTAAACCCCAGCTAATCAGTACACTTGCAGTGAAGTCTCTTCTCCTGAGGAAAAATTCATAGGAAAGTGTACAGTTATTCATGTCTGAAAAAATTTATGTCTGAAAACTGGAGACTGTACTTACACCTAGTGTCAGTGTTTTCCCCTATGAGATATTGCACCATTAACTAAACTGCTAAAATATGGGAGTTCTTTAAAAAACATTTTTCTCTCCTTTCTGTGGCAAGAGACGATGGAACTATCCTGACAACTATCATTTCTGAGACGTGGTTGCTTGCGGTATTCTTCAGGCTATAGGATAACCTGCTTTGCTAATGGCTTTAAAGAAAGCTTGTAATTGAGTAAAATTATAAACATTTAAAAGAAATGCCCTTCTGGAGCTTAGTTGGTTAAGAGAAATGCTAAATCAGTATGTGCTGATTGCTGAAGCCAACTGAATTCTATATTTAGGATCCTCCTTACACCTGTCAAGAGGCAGAGAGAGACAGGCAGCGAAAAAGAAAGTGTGTACACCAGAGCAAGCAATCCGGAGAGCCATCTCTTGTAGCAAGGAGCTAAAAATAAAAGCAACAAAGAGCAATAAAGAAAACAGAGCAAAATCTTATTATTTATATTACCCCACTGCTCTGTGACATGCTGTCAGCGAGCGCTCTGAACACGGTATGGACCTCATTATCTATCAGCGACTCCGGCTCCCCGCGGGAAGCCACAGCGATACTCCAGGCTGGATGCGGTCCAACTGGGTCAAACCTGTGCTCCTCAGGTGGATCCCTTTCCCTGCCGCTCCTTAGCTGAAAGCGTGGGGCTTTTGAGGCAACATTTTCATTCCAAAGTGAACTCCGGTGACTATTCATCCCCGTGCTTAGCAATGGCACTGGAAATGGGCTTTCAGGCTTTGATTGGCACCTGTCGGGATCCAGGCTGCTCTCCGTTTGCCAATCTGACAGCACTTCTTTCTATACTGACGATTCGTAGGTACATATGCGAACGTAACAAAAGGAAAATCATGTAGGTTTCTTTAAATAACACTATGCAACCAATTAATAAAACAATCCTATTGTAAAGGCTTCAGATCCCTTTGTTTTAATAAGAGAATAAGAGAGTACTGCATTCCAAAGGGGCACCATCCAGCTGCAACAGGAGCTTGCTTTCAACACGCGGATGTTGCCTTCCTCCCACCTGAGGTGCACCACTCCTTTGGAATTGTTGATCTCCCAGTAAGCAGAAATGTTTGGGTTTATACAGATTAGGGATAAAGAAATAGCACTGCTGGGGAAGGAGGGAAAGTAACGCTATCTAAATTTGCACACATAGCCCTTTCTAAATGCTACATGGCAATTCCTAAACAACGAAACTAAATTTCACTCTGCATTCCTGACTCATATCATAACAGTCCAAGTAATCTTTTAAACAATATCTGATTCACCACCAGATTCCCTGCATTCTTTTTAAGAAAAGGAAAGCAAATGGCCTTTAAGTATTCTTCAGCATTCAACAAACTATATCTATTATTGACCAAGCTTAATTTAAGTTTCATTAACTATTACTTTCTCAGAAAGAAAATAAAAAAAACCTTTTTTTTTTTCCCCAAAAAATACCAGATGAAATGCATATTTATTTGTTAAAAATTAATGATGTGCATGTTTGGGTGGCAGAAAATGCTCAGTCCACATGAAAGATGTTACATACTCATAAATGTAGATGCTTCAGTTTGGACACACAGCACAGACAGCAACTGCACAAATACCTCTGAATCTTCTAAAAGTAATCCTGATTATTTGCCTACCAGGTAGTTTCAATCACTAGTCCATAGTTACACTTAGCTCATCTTCTGAGTGTACATAACTAATGTTTATGTAGATATTAACTTTGATTATAAGGAGACGAGGTAAATGAATTCAAAAATACACGGAAGATAACGAATACAAAAACACGTGGAAAATAATGAACTCACATTCAGCTCAATAAAGAACTAAAGGCACACAGAGGAAACTTGTATATGATCAATACACGCATGCAGTAGTTCCATGTACCTTAATGTCACAGAAATAACCTCAAACTGTATAGGACAAAATTATGGCTTTACTTACATCAACATGAATTTTGCAATCTACGTCCACGCATTTCCCCCATAGTTTAAAAGGCAGAGGATTAAATGATTCAATACCTACTGGAAACCAGATCCAGTGCAAGTCGTTGTGCTGGGCTTGGTGCAGAGTGGTAACGCTGTGCGTAGCGCAGACCGATCAGCTAAGGCAAAGATAAGCGTCTGATATGTCTGAGGTCACACAGTTACTACCAGTTTATAAAAGGACTTCATAAACTTAGTTTTGAAGTACAGTTTATATTTTTTAAAGTCTCAGCCCTTTTTTTCTTTCAATGTCATGTAGATTAATATTCAATCATTTGTAATTCTACAGTTACAGAATATCCTGATAGTTGTTGCCATACATCGTAATGGGAGTGTATAATACTGCTGGGTAGTATCAATAGTAGTGCTAGTACATAGGAATAAGGCAAAGCATGTATCAAACTTATCACATGCTACTCCCATCCAAACCCATGCAACCCCAGTGTACTCAAAGGATGTCACCCTGAACAGCTGTCAAAAATTCATTGAAGCCGAGATACAGGAATTTAAGTATCTTCAGCTGATCATAGTCTGAAGACAGAACAGGACCACACTAGATGTACTGCAATAAATTAATGCATCTAGCTCCTATAATAAACTAGCTGTGCCCAGCCCTACAAATATTATTTTTTTTTTTTTTTTTTACTATTTGTAGCACAACCGGACTGTCCAGAAATATTCACATGCAAAAAAAATTCTGCAGGGTAAGAATGATGAGAGACCTACGAAGTTTTACAAAGTCCTAAAGGGTGACAACACGGATTTACAAAAGACTAAGAACCTTGTACTAAGTATTGGGCAAACTACTGTTCTGTCCTATCTATCACTAATGGTGTCACCTATGGCAGAGGTTGTACCATTCCCTTGGGTACTAAAGCATATAACCATTTATCGTCTGCCTGCATTACAAGTATGTCTGCCCTACACTGATAACAGCAATGAACACATAGGAGAAAAAAATTATAGAAAGCAATTTGGCTGTCTTGCATCATGTTAGAGGTGCACACACATTAGTATACATAATATTAGCCCCACAATTATTTGTTCCTCTACAGGTATTATCAGAGAAAACCCTCAGGAGACATAAACTATATTTCTTTATCATTAGTAGGGATGCTGTTTCCATGTCATACTTTCTGTCTAAGGATCTCTGTCTCATAAACTTCTGTCATACGGAACCTATAATAACATGGGGTTTGTTTCTTGATTGGAGCTTCCAAGTACTATGTTAATAAGAACAGAGACACATGTATAGGATGAATTCACTGCTGTTGTTTGAGGCCTCTATAGAGGAACATTCAGTCCCCTTGTCTGAGATACTGCACCATTTCTATATGTTAAATTGTATTGCACACAATAAATTCAGCCGTATTAAAAAGCATATTCAGGAATGCATTGGAGATATAATAAATGTTGCAATAGATTCCTTTCTGTGCTTAATTTCTATGATTTTTTGAAATTATTTTACCACCGCACAAAAATCTGGGATGACAGATCATTTCCAGGCAGCTTTAGCATTAGTTTTCCCATAGCAGAAAAGACAAGTGTAGTTTCATTAAAAGATGTGACCTAAGAAAAAAATGGACATAAATCATCATCACAGTACTTATTTAGAGTAGGTTGGCAACAAAGATGTCGTATATAGAAGCCTTTAATCTTCTACTGAAAGAAGTCTTCAAAAATCAAGTAAGAAAATATGTTGTATCAGAATCATTTAGTGATAATTCCTTCAGATGAACTACCTAATATGGTACTTCATCCAAAAATCTGAAAGTCAAAGTCTACAGTAGAAAATTTTTATTGAGGATCATATTATGACACTGTTCCATACTTCTACCTTGTAAGTGACCTTAAAAATGAAAAAGGCTTTGTTTTATTTTTTTTTTCATTTTTAATAATATAACAGTTGGAAAGAATACAGTTAAGCAATGCAAAAAGTACTGTCCACCTCCCAGGTAATACAGGACAGAGCTTTTGCATTTTCAGATTTCTTTTCAGTACAAATTTAGAAGCTTAACAGTTCAGAAGCACCACGAAAACTTCTAGAGAATGAATCCACAAGCTACCTAGTTGTACTATCAAGGCATTGTGTATATTTAATCTGAATTTTCCTTACCTTAATTTGTAGGTTAAGGTCTGCGAAGCAGCTGATAACCTCAATAGACATTCATCTTTACCATAATTCTAATAGCAATTTGTATTCAGACTTTTATTCCACTCTGATATGTAATAGCAAAAATCAGCACTTACACAGTGTATTACATTTTGAAAGCATTGTCCAAACAATTCTCTATGCCCTTTTGAAGAATTCACAGATGAAAGAGAAAACTGAATAAGAATAGAAAAAAACACACCCTGAAACTCTTGTTTCATTTTTGTAAATAAATTTCTTGGAAGCTTTAAACCAGCCCTAACTTACAACTTTGAAACCATGTGAATTTAAACCATGTCAAGTTTTAAGATGCATAGGATGAGCTTTTCTTCTAATAAATAGGTGTAGCAATGGTAAGGCATTACATTTGTATGGAGGCAGAGAAATAGTGGTGAATTACTTCAGTTGAGAGAAAAATCAGGTGACCATTAAACTGCTGGTTTTAAAGCTCCTGAGAATTTTTTTACTGTATCATTCCAGCGTCGTTTCAGACTCTCGGAGAACTACACAAACAATGTAAAATAATGATCCTTTACTGTAAATAGCCCTTATTTTTGCATTGATTTTGTTTAGATAGACATTGAGTGCTAAAAAGATAGTGTAATTGCTCCATTCTGAAAATAGACGGCATTACCAGCCAAGAAAATCTTCATTAGTTCATTATCCAATTTTCCCAGGTGAAAGAAATGTCACATGGAGGGTGTGTGTCCGTGTCAAATCACATAGCAACAAACCACAAACTGGAAGCTACCTAAATTACTGTTGAATTAGAAGCTCCATTCCACAGCAACAAACAAAACTGTACCTCATGCAGTCTATATTTGTCTATCACATATTTGTTTAAAGACTTTAGACGAAAACACGCTTCTAATACTGCAAGTTGTTTGTTTGTTTGTTTTTAAAGAAAAAGAGGTTTATTTTACTACTTTACAGATATTGTAGGGTTGTTTCATCGTAGATAACACAGAACAACTTTATTTTAAGCAGGCTTTGAATCATTTTGGAGATGATCCCTGGTTTACAGGTTATCTATTTGGCCATTAAAAAAGCCTTGAACAAGTTCTATCAAAATACGTGTCATCAAGTGTCAGTATATGAAATTTGGATCTAGTACACCAGAAATCTAAAATTTCAGGTATTGGTGAAAACTCTTAAATTTAGATATGGTTGCTCCTAAAATCACAACAAGATTAAATACAGATCTAGACCCACAAGAGGCATGAGTTTCTTACCCACATAGGTAACTAGAATGGTTGATATTTCTGTGGTATACTGCTGATATTTCCTGCTTGTTAATTTTCAGGAAATAATTCCTGCCCAGTGAAGGGCTGTACCAACTACTGAAGTCACACAGCATAAAAACCACAGGATCAGCCAGTGATTTCTCTTTCTGCTGTGAAACAATGTCCTAACAATAGAAAACATCAAAAATATCTCTTTGCATAGGGCATCTTTACCATAGCTTTTGAGTTCAAAGGATAACTTTTGGCTAATACCTTTCAATTCTCAGAGGCAGATGCTTCTGCAGTCTCTCCATGTAGTGGAAGTTATTACTAGGTTTTCATTGCCAGAGACAAGGTACGTCCTTTGCAGCTTTAACAAAGTTATCTACAAAATCCACCTGTCATGTTAGTCTTACCCAGGAATTGCATTTTGAATAATTAGCTATAGAAAAAAAAAAACTTATTAAGTCGATGTCATAAAAGCTGTAAAGTCAAATAAACAAAATAAGAATTCATCTGTGTTTTAATATGTAAACACATGTAAGCATAATTCTACCCTTGTATATTTATTTCATATCCTCAATGAAATGTGTTTCCAGCAGAAAAAATAATGCTTGACTTTGTAACTGAAGACAGGATCGCAATGAAGATGCATAAGGAAAACAATTAAAAGCCATAAGGCAATTTCAATATCTTGCATTTCCTGGTTCTCAAGTGTTTAGCTTTACAATTGGATAACTTACTATTAACTTAGATTTTTTTAAAGACTGATGAGCACTTTATTCTAGAAAGAGATTAATCCCATGGAGAGTAACAGGACAATTGTAGAGTAGAATACTATTCACTAAAAAGAAATAGAGCCCCAGATAATCAGATATGTAGAACAAAATATTTAATCACCGGTGTTTAACCTGTGCTTGTGAAGCTGACAGCATCACAACTGAATACATAAAGTGTTAACAGAAGCATGGATATCTACAAGACCAACTGAGCATTTTTGTGCAAAACTACCTTGCAGGCAATAAAAGTGTTTTATAAATAAATGGAGTTATGCAAAAATAAAAATAAAAAAAAAAATAATCCCTATCAGCAAAATAGCTGCAGGCAAAGTACACTATGCATCCACTACAATATTCTTTATGGCCATTTGTTAATTGTATCTCTCACCATCCATGTGATGGGCAGTTTTAATCCAAACTTTGCAGACTGGGAGAGTGTATCTATACTTGGAACACTTACATAGCAGATGAGTAAGGACGCTAGCTGAGTGCTTCTAACAGCAAAGCAGCTATCACACCAGAATTTTACCTCATGTCCCCATAAAGCACCAACATCATCCTTCAGAGTAAACTCACCTTCACTGGAAAAAAATATTAAATTTCTCTGTAAATTTCCTGCTGATTTTAAGCCTATTTATCTGAAAAATCAAGATTTCATACCAGAAAGTGAACAAATTATTTGCTTGTGCATAATTAGAGGTTAAAATAAATTACTTCTACCATCCCAAATTGCAGTGCCAAGCTCTAGAACTAATTGCTTAAAAAAAAAAAAAAAAAAAAAAAAAAAACACAAAAAAGTGAATTTGTGAAAGCCATTAACAGTTACCCTGCACATTATTTAGTGTTGCAGTATTTTAAAAAGGAAAGTATTTCTTCCTTACATTTCCATAAGTATATAAAATTGTGTTTGTTCCTGATCTGGGAGAACATTTTTCAGTGCCTTCTGGCACATTAAGAAGTTCTTTTTCACATGGACACTTGCTCAGTGGGGCACGGACAATGAAGTGGTGTCAGAGCTTATCATTTAAAAGGAAGACAAATGACCACATCTGATATCACGCATGGTTTCTTTGTGATATCTCACTATTCCCCTCTGTATAGTCTAATATGATCATGTATTACATTTTATTTTATATAATTTTTACAATCAGGCCTTGACAGTGATGACTCATTCTGTTGCGATGAAACCTGTATGTGTTTAATCAGAAATTATTTTGTGTGGATTCATCCTTGCACTTAGGATTTAAATGATACAGGACTGATACTCATTTTGCTGAAACTACACTGGTGCAAAGAAGGATGAAATTGGGTACCTAATCATTTCCAAAGACATTTAGAGTACATCCTGAAACATACTTTTAGTCATGCAACAAACCAATTAATCCTTCACGTATTTCTAATCAGTCAAAAGTGACTGTAAGGACCAGATTCTGCTTTCAGTTACCACAAAGCTTTTCCCCATGCGTGTAGTATAGTGAAATCTTATAGACGTGTTCCTGTACATATTAGTGATCCTCTTCCAGTTTATATATCTACCCACATAATCTAAAATACGTTCACAACAGATAGAAGTCTAATCCAAGATGCTAAGGCAAGAAAAGTGGCTTGGTAAATAACAAAATATCTGTAAGGATACACTTCTGTTGTTACTGTTCGTAGGAAGCCAAAATAATTGCTATGAAAACTATGTTACTCCTACTTGAAAACTTAATAGGCTTGGTAATTATCAGGTAATTAGTGATTGTTAATGATCATCTTAGGCGTGTTAGTAGTCCATATACAGAAATAAGTTGATGCCAGACCACCTAAATAGCACTAATTATGTACTTTTATGCCCATTCTTCTTCCAGAAGCACGACACCTTGCAATATGTAACCCATTTATTCAAGCAGGAAGGCAAAAGGCTATCATTCTCATTTCGGAAATGAGAACACAAGGAATAAAACCAGCAGTATCCAGTACTGCAAAGAAAGCAGCTAACAGATCAGATTAATGAACTCAAGCCTCATAAGCCCTTGGCTAGTATTGTCCTCACCTATTGCCTCTGTTTTAATTAGAAAATACAAAATAGCCGCAATACAAATTTCAGATAAACTGGGCATCTACAGCTCCAACTGATTTTCACAGTGAGAACAACGTTGCAATGTGGAAAAGGAGTGCAACTAGCATGCAGCGTTGGCATGAGTCAGATATGCTGGCTTCTTTTCATGATACTGTCTGCAGATTTTTGCTGACTCCTCTTAGTTTCTAAAAATGCTGTTAAGCTTATGTTTTACAATCTGTGTACATCCCAGAAGTACAGATTGTGGAGATTAACTTCTTCTAACTCCCCAGATCTCAAGTTACCGAAAGAAGCAGATATGATGGTACCTTTTCTACAAAGACTATATTAAAAAAAAAAAAAAACAACCAAACAAAAAAAACAACAACAACAAAAAAAAACTTTAAGAACCAGGTAAACCATCCAGCAAAGGTTTGGTCATGCAAGTTCCTGAGTTAAGGCGGGAATATAGCAAAACATCTTAATAAAAAAAGCTTAACAGCTTAACAACACTTTTCAACTACAGAGGGCTTTAGAGGCATTAGCTACCAAATTAATCTTGACTTATAAACCCTTGCCTGACTAAATGGTAAGATATTGTAGTTTCCTACTTTACTGAGAGAAATTAGTGTGGACAACTAAGATACAAAACTTAGGAAAAAATGCAAGGCAGATAAAGTGAGGCAGATAACAACAGAGACGTACGGTGATAAGAGCTCAGCCAAGATACACGCAATTCAGGATGTACATCACAGAAAGCAAAATCAGAATATTTCTGATTAAATAAAAGTAAATTAAAAAGCCTATTTTATCTTCTATTTCTATTCTTTTTTCTTTTTTTTTTTTCCTCAGAATTAGTGCCACCGAATTCATTTATGAGAAAAGTCTCAGATCAAGAAATACTTGCTGCAGTAGGAAAGACACACAGAGCTAACCATCCTAACAAAGGATAACTTTCCACAGAAGGTGATGGTGCAAGAAAGCTCATTGCTTCATCTTCCGTCACCATGCATTCCTACATGTATGTCCCTTCACTTTAACCTGTCTTTGAAAAAAAAGTGTAACGGATTTGTTACATTTAGGTGTAGAAATAATACATAGGGGGCTTACAGAAAATATGGACATTCAATAACCTCTACAAGAATTATCCTAAATACTTACTGAAGAACAGAATACTATGTATTATATTTTATTCTAATTCAATCTACTAAAAGAAATCAGATATACTGCAAAAAAACCCATCATCTTTATTAACATCTGCCTTAGAATCCACCGCATTTCTGGATTAAACCCACAAAACAGAGTATCAACATATGTCACAGGGCAGAGCACTCCCCAAGTTAAGAGGGGAACCTCCAAGTATAGGGCTCTATTCAAAATCCACAAGACCTCTACCAAATAGACTATTCAAATCCATACTGGGGGGAAAAATGATTTAGCCATTTACAAAATAAGCCACATCAGAATATCGTAAATCAAAACTTGTCTTTAAATGGGCTGTTGAATTTATTCCTCAATATTCTGACTAGTCTAATGGGATGATGGATTTGCAGGAGTACAATATTCACCTGTACGAGTGGGGGAAGGAATAGTAAAACCCCTAACTTTGCAATTCATACTTCTAGTCACCTCTTTTTCTTTACTGTCCTCTTTCACGCGGTATCCATAAACACGGTTCTTCCAGCTCAGACTGCAAAATGTTTCACCTAGTAATCTTTGACAGAACAGCCCCCGTGACTCAGTTTCCTCCTATGGAAAAAGTTGGAATTTCTAATCAAGAATCAACACAAGCCTGGTGTGGCAAATTTCTACTCCTTCCAAGAACTAAGAATGCTTCCCTTTTTCCGGTTTCTTTAAGACTACCTTAGTGCAGGAAGAAAAATGCAGCACAGTATTAAAAGTGACAATTGAGAAGAATGGCATGCCTTGATTTAGGACTTAGTCCTGACACCCTTACCCAGAGAACTTTTACAACTTTATTTTTATGCCTACTTGAAAGAAGATTTAGTCCATGCTTTGCAAAATATAATAAAAGTCCCAGTAAAGATAAGAGAGGGAGAGATTATATCTCAGGGGAATGTTTTAAGCTTTTAGATCAGTCTAGTGGGGAGCTGCACAGGGGAAACAGGAGCACTTAAGTTAGAAAATTCTTTGGATGAACTGAGTTTAGCTTTCCTCCTTTAAATAAAAATTAACATAATTTATCATCTGATTGCTACAAAAACTAGACTGTGGACTAAGCAACTCCTTCGTGTTGTTATTTACTTCACAAATCAGCTCAAAAGTGATTCAGAATTTATTATAATGGATAAATTTGAGATTCTTTGCTCGTAGACTTCAACTGAAGCTTTATATGCACAAGGGCTGAAAAAAGGACTATTGATCCAGTATATACCTCCATGTTAAAGATACTGATTGCTGTGCCAAAAATTATTCTTAGCCAATATAATCCACAGGACACATTCGTTAAAAAAAATCCTTCTCTTTCTGCATTCCTGGATCAACATTCATGACTCTGGAGAAACAAAGGAAAATTCAAATATGAAAAGTGCTTAAATCACTGTATAGAAAATCTGTTACAAAGTGGGATCATAGTTCTCGTCCTGACCAACTCTCAAATAAGAGTGGGAATGTAATTGAAAAAGAGGGTGAAAAATCCAATAAAACATTTTTTATAATAGTCAGCAATATTATAACTTCACATTCATATTCTATGGGTATTTCAGGCCTGCCTCAGATTAAAAAAAAAAAAAAAGTCTGATTTTGAATTACTGTAATTAGCTGCAAAAGCTTGCTGATTTGTTGATGCAAAATAATGTCAATCTTTTTCATAAACTTGTTAGAATCTTTGAAAATAATTAGCAAATATTATACAAGGAATAGAAATTCGGCTATCTTCGGTTTGCTGTTGGAGCTCAGAGAAAGGTGGTGTAAGGAGGGACACAAGCGAAAAAACGCGGTCCTTTCCCTAACATCATTAATGTAACGTTACCGAACAGTGAGCCATGTTCTTGTCACAGTGTGCTTGTGAAAAAGGGAGTATATTTTACATTTCACCCTGAAAACTTATTAAGTCTGGGAGGAAGGAAGGTGTGAAACGTTGAGTTTGCTTAGAAGCAGAGTAGGTCAAAAAATAGTTTGGAAAGCACCGGAGAAGGAAAAGACAAATCCCTCTTGAGCGGAATAGCTGCAGGCATACGCCATTAATTTTTAGCTATTAAAAACTGCTGAGGCATATTTTGAAAATCTTCACTTTTACACTGGATTTTTTTTTTCCGAGAGTATCAACAGGACTTTTTAGTTTCAGCAGCATAGTCTGGCCCTAAATTGAGAATATTCAACCCATGAACACTGCTGAAGTATAAAGTCAGTTGAGAGTGAGTTCACTCAGTATTACATATTTACAACTTAAACGTGAGCCACACAGTAGTGGCGTTACACAGTAGTGCTTGACATAAAAATCGTATTCTGCAAACAATATTGATTCCAGTTCTCTTTTACTACGGGAAATCAGGAGGGAAAGAAGAATCCCAACACTCTGCAATAGCAATGACCAATTTGCTATAGTAAGCAACGGCCCAACCGATACAAAATCCAGCTCTTGGTCTGATCCCACAGAAGAGAGCATTGCTCAACATATATTTGAGAAAAGCTGAGCTATTTAATAGATTCAACAAGAGAAATAAATCAGAGCCGTAGTCTCAAAGGCAAATCATTTAAGTATTCATTGATACCTGTCTTGCAGCAGCTGGAGATGGAATGAGAAAGCTGATGCAGGAATGGGCTAAGAGTGATCTAAGACACAATGCGCAGGTGCTGCCCAGGGGTAGGAGCAGAAATGCAGTTATTATTTTGTACTTCTTAAGTTCTGTGTATTTTCAAGGTGCTAGATATGTTTTACCTGGACACCGAGGACACTGAGCTGTCATTCCTTCTTTCAAGAAGTCTGATTCAGCATGCATAGAAGACATAAATAAAGGATGACATCTGGCTTTACCAAATTATAGCTATGGTCCAACAATTTTATTCCAGTGGTACGTTCTGGTAAATCTTTTGTTCTGTTAAAGCAGATATTTTAACAAGATGCTAGAAAACAACATTTTCTGTAGTCCATAGTATCAGCTTTGGTCTCTAAGATCTTTATAAGCACTCTAAGCACGACATCCATCCCAAGCATATAGGGATCAAAAGCTCCTGTATTGCTGCAAAGAAGTACGAAACAGTCTGGGGCCCAATTCTGCTTCTGCTATGTTCAACAACAGAGAGAATGAGTCATTTTTCTCTTAAACTACTAAAATGCTCCTCAACTGCAACCCCTATCTTGCAGTGGTTTAAGTCAAACATTGGTCTAGAAGATAATCCTACCTTGGGTAAAGGATGCTCGCAGAAGGGAAGAATAACGGCATAAGCATGTCAGATCACAGCTATCAGTGGGCAACTATAGTCTATTTTGTTTCTTTGTTACAAAAGATTAAAGTAATAATAATTTGACCGTGCTTCCATCAATTTAAAATGCTCTGCTAGATAAATATTTTTAAGATCTGTACAACAGGCCTTCTATTTAACAATGAATACATTTCAGACTAATGTGCTGCCAAGCTCCAGCTCTCTTTCTAGCAGCTGAATTCTTGGATAAAATAATTTCGCAGGGTATGAGCAATGCAGTTCTGAAAATAGCATCACTGCAAAATGAAAGATGGCAAGAACCTCTACAATGCTGATTTATTCAATGAAATTTCATCTCTTATGATCAGTATCTATTTTGCCGTTTTCAGCTGAATTTGCATACCTAATAAAATGTAAATCTACAGAATTTGTTAATTTTGAGGCCCCAGCATAAATGTCTAAGAAGGAAACAAAAAAAAAAAAAAAAAAAGAAAACAATAATAAAAAATGCCCATTCACAATTTACATCATAAAATATGTAAACCAGAAAAATGCTTTGTGGATGCAAATAATTTGCATTTATCACCACCACATGTACAGAGACACTCACAAAAAGAAACCAACACCATTCAACAAGCTGCTACACACTTGTCTTTAACTATGTTTCTACTAGAAGAATGGATGGGAGTGATACTTTTTAAAATATCAGTGGGTCTATACATCTTGCATAATGCTCAGCATTCAGACATGTGCTGCTGAGAAAACACTAAGAGGTGTTTTCTTCCCTGATTCTTAGTAGATTACATCTTTTGGCTTTCTTTCCAGTTCACTGATATGAACGTACACTTCAGCAGGTTATTTTTTTCCTAATAATGAAGATTTTTAAATAGATTGGAAAATACAGTTTTCAAATGAGCAGGAGCCTGATATTTTACAATCCATTAACGCGGCTGTCTTTTCTAATTAACATCAGCAATAAAATTGGCATTCTTCTATCACAGACTTTATGCTAAAAATAAGATTATATGTATATGAGAGGTGTCAAAATCCCTAAGTCTGACAGTGGAAACAGATGAAAAGAACACATAATAAATATCTTCTATCTACATTCGGTCACTGATCTTATATAGGAAGCGATGCTGTGCACCAAGTCCAGCTACATTCTCAGCAAGACCTACACTTGTTAGGTCCATGTGCAGAAACCAAAAATATGAATGTCCCGGTTATGTGAGCCCTAATTCGTATGACTCATATAGACTTCCCTGACTTGTCCTAATGACACCGAAACAGCAAGGATGATTCATGCAAACAAAAAATGGGAATACACAACTTCTTTTCTAAAAATTTCCTGCCTGCATAAATATATATCTGTTCATATGTATATTATTTTTATCCTCTGTATATTATTTTTACCCTCAGATGGTTTACACCAATTTGTCTAAGTAGCAGATCTGTCTCGAATGTAATGCATAATTTAATCTCTACATACGGAACAGGTGACTGAGGAGGAAAAAAGGATAAAAGATAAAGGAAATAGAGAAAATGAATGGGGGAGGAAAATTAGAGAAAATAAATTAAAAATACCCATGAAGTTATATCCAGAATGGTGCAATTACAGAAACAGTACCATTGACATTGAAAGGCTTCATCTGTAGGTTCATCAAAATTAAAATATCTGGTTTGTTTTGTTGGTTGGGGTTTCTTTTCTTTTTTAATCAGTACAGACATTTTTCTCACCAGGAAGCAGCAGGTACATCTTTATATCGTACATTACCCACTATCAGTAAAAATATCAACACTGCTAAGACATACTCTGTCAAAAGTATACTTAAGAATTACAGCATATTTTTAAACTCAAGACTGATGCAGTAGAGAGAAAAGAACAGAAATAGGGTGAGTTCTATGTTACCTTTATCAGGAAACATACAAACTACATGTACTTGATAGCTTTTTTTTTTTTTTTTCTGAAGTCTGTATAGATGCAGATGATAAATAAATATATATAGCTACAAAGAAAGAATTGCTTTGCGTACTGTGTTAGCAGTAGTGTAGTTATAGTGACAGGAGTACTACATTCAGCAATATTCTCATATAAGTGCAAAATATCTGTTGTGTTGCATGTATCATTGAGGTTTTGGGAGTTGCTATGTTAAAAGTAAGAGCAAGATATCCTGTACCAATATATAATAGATCCCTAATATATGATACAATGAAAATGATACATTTTAATGAAACGTAATATGTATCAATCAGTACTTAAGCCTTATAGCTAAAGATCAAGACATAATTACTGCTATACTTAAACAGTTCATTAAAAAAAAATCTTCAGTATTTGTGGTGAGATATTCCACCCCTGGAAGCAACAAATACAATGATACCACCTGCTCAGATTTTCACTGAAAAATTAAGGTTCTCATTTTATACAACACAATCCTTCACTTGAAATTCTCTATGCATTGCTGTGTAAATGTATCAGAGACTTTTTGCCTGGTCAGAGAAATAAAATTAATCAGATGACTGAGATTTTATCAAACGGGCATTGCATAAATCTTCAGCATTTTTTGCTAAAACTGTTTCATACTTGTATACTACTGTATTGGTGATAAAGACTTCTGAATGTTTTAGTAAAAGCACATGTTAAAATATTTACTGATGCAGAAGGAACAGATGACTGAAGGAAAAGTGATTGTACAATAATGAGTTGTTGATGAAATCATGAACTATATAGACCTGAATATGCACATTTTTCATACAACAGCTGGGAAATACTGCTTCCTCAGACCGACTTTTTAACGAAGAGGAAAAAAGACTGAAAATAATGGGGAGAAAGCAGATAGCTAAGAACATGATATCAGCAAACCTTCAGTTCTTCAATTGTTAATACCTTTTATTTTCTTTATTCTCTTCTCCTGTGATTTTTTCCTATTTTTACTGTTCTTAAAATATAAAATCTTTCACATTAAGGGCATTTGCGTCACTTCTCTTTGTTCTTCCCCATTCTAATTTATAGTAAGAAACAAAACACCTCTGTCAAGACTTAAAAAAGAATCCAAAAATTGTTTTCTCTTACACCTGTTACATCATTACTTTTTGCAAAGCAGCTCTTCCTGCATCAACTTGTTGTGCTGTCTTCTAAATGAACTAAGCATTATTTACACTTTGATTTAATTTTAAAGGGGAAACATTACAATGAAGGATGGACAGGCACTATAGATTGTTTGTACAATATTTCAACGGAATAATAATGAGAAAAAAGAAAGCCAACAGCAAGTAGATTGTGTAGAACATGGAAATGCTATTGACTAACATCATATTCTGAATTACTTAATCATAGGTATAGTTATAATTAAGTCATATTATGTAATATGTTTCCCTGCTGACAATTTCAATTATCATGACTAGCAGCAAAGGTAAATTCTGAAGGGAATTAGCAAACATGGACAGAGGGACAAAAACAGTTTTAAGGAAATATCATGTTGCGTTAGGCTAAAAAGCGGTCTAGACTTCTATTCGAAATTATACAATATTCTTTTTGTACAGTGTTATTTTAATTTGACTGGTTTTCACATTTCCTTCTCTTTTAAAACTAGAAAAATCTATGTAATGTAATTAATTGTGTATGAGAACTTTATCAGCTCAATAAAAAACAGTAAATACAGGAGCTCAAACACAAGAAAAGCACTGAGTTAAAAAGCCCTGGCTTTGTATTTTGTCACACTTTGCTTCTACATGCCACACCTTTATAAACTGCAAAACGATAACATTTCAAAAGATAATTTTGCCTTCAATGAAAGGCTATATTTGTTCAACTTAGAAGATATTAAGTGGTTATTTTACACTTATTCCTTTCTTTCATTTAATACTGCGAGCATCCCTTTGAGTCTTTCATAATGGAACCGATACTCAGAACTGAATCCAATTATAACAACCTACCAACAGTACTAATTGGTGAAAATGCATTGCTGGTAATTGCTGTAAACTCATCCTTCTACACAGGATGAACGAGGGCAATAAATTCTTCCCAGCGTTACACAATAGGGAAGACTACCATTAACACTGGTTTTCTTATGTAAAATGCATTAAAGTGAGTCATCCACTTAAAAGTTACCAACTGGTAGCTTTAACCCAGATTCAGGGACTAAGGTAAATGCTTAAAAAAAAAAAAAAAAAAGAAAAGAATATAAAAATAATAAGGCGAGGAAGCAAGAATTAAAAGGGAGAAGACACAGTCATTAGTCCATAGTGTTTTGGTGTGGGTTTATTGTTTAATTTTTTCTTTTTTTTTCAATCTAAAGGCGAATCTCAAATATGATGTATTGTCTTATTTTTGCCTTTCTTTTATTGCGTACTTACATTACGTGCTCTTTGCCCTGCTCTGGGCCACACTTTCATGCTAATGCTTTAAAGATTTCTCTCTTAACGGCCACGCGAACCAGAGACCTGCTGGCACCGAGGGCATCCCTCAGCCCTGGCAAAGGGGATTTTGGAGCAGGAAGGGATCGCCAGGCCGGCGCTGAAGGAGACAGTTCTGTACTTGGGGAGCTTCAGGCGTGCCGAAGCCCCTCCGGTGTGGCACACGCCTGCGCGCACCCAGCACCCCCCCCCCACCCCCCCTCCTTCCCCCGCGGCCTCCGGGGACAGAAACCGAACCCCGCCACTGTCAAAACAGCCGCGGCGTGCGCGGGAACACGGCCGGGTCGGGCTGAGCCCGAGCACAGGCTCGAAACTCCAAGGCGATGCTCGCCCGCCCTGTCTCACACGCCGGCCGCAGAGAGGCGAAGGGAAAAAAAAAAAAAAAAATCTGCCTTTTGCGTGAATTTTGACGGAATGGCTAAAGTTTTAAATTTTTAATTTTTTTTTTTTTTTTTTTTTTAAATAGTGTTAAAACTCCGGCCAGGCTGAACTAGCCTTTGTGGGAGGAGGGGGCGGGCTCAGTGTAACTCGAAACTTTCCTCTCAGCGCGGCCGAGGCGGCGGGGGGGTGTTCGGAGCCGGGAGCCGCGGCGGAGCGGCGCTGGGAGGCGAAGCCCTCACCTCAAAAGTACCGCCACCGGGGCACTCCTCTCGCCCCGGAGGGACCCTCCGCTACCCTCACTCCTTCCTAAGCAAAAACCAGCCGAAATCCTGCAATTTTACCTCACCGCCACTTTCCTCCCGGACTTACTTTATTTCCCTTTGTATTTTCGCCGGCGCCGCGCTCTCCCCGGCACAGAGATGCCGCCGTAACCCCCCGGCCCGGCCGCGACCCCCCCCTCCCCCCACACACACACCCACACACCCCGGACCCCGAGGGGACTTACGTGGTGGCCGAAGGGAAAGGTCCCTCCGAGGAGTGGTTCATCACCAGGGACTGGAAAAGTGTCAGGCTAAAGACCAGCAGCCAGCCAGCAGCCATCTTCCTGATCGAAGATCGATCCCCCTTTCCCCAAGTCGGCGAGACGGCAATAATAATAAATTCAATTATTGTGTGTGTGTGTGGTGGTGTGGGGGGGGGCTGTTGTTTTTTAAAGCCTCCTCCGCTGCCCCCCCCACCACCACCCCCCACCCGCCCCCTCGCAGGAGGCGCAGCCCAGAGATGTGCGGAGAAGCGGGAGCGCGGCCGAGGGTGGGAAGGAGGAGGAGAAACGATGGAGATCTGTGGGTGGAGAGGGGGAAGAGAAGAAATAGAGGAAGAGCGAGAGAGATACTCTACTCTCTGCTACTCCAGCAGCAGCTCCGGCTTCATCTGATCCGCCGCCATCAGGGCTACTTTTGTAACAGATCTCCGCTCACTCTGTGTAGGTCCTTCCCTGATTTATTCCCCCGATTGCCGAGCAGAAAGAGGCGGAGGAGGCGGCGGCAGGCAGGCGGGGTGGGGGCTCCTGAGGGGAGATGAGGAAAGATGGGGAGAGAGTTGGAGACGGGCGGATGGCTCCGGGCTCCTGCCTTCCCTGCCGCCGCCGGCGGGGGAAAGTCGGGGCGGGGAGCGGGGGAGGGCGCCGGGCCCTGTGGCGGCCGCGCTCCTTACAAGGCAGCCGAGGAACTCCCCGGGCCGGGCCGGGCCGGGCCGGGCCTCCCCCCGCTCCCCCCGCCTCCCCCCGCGGCGTGCCGCACCTCCCCGCACGCTATTTTTAAAACCGCTTCGTGTCTTATTTTAATTCCTCCTCCCTGTTAAGCGGCAGCCTCGCACAGCCCGTGTGCCACCAGGCTGGGCTGCATTTATATATATATATATATATATATATATTTGTATATGTATAAACGTCGCTCTTTGCGCTGGTGGCTTAGGAGCGCTCCGGGGCGCGGTGCCGCTCGCGCAGCCGCTGCGCCCCCGCGGAGCGGAGCCCGTTGGAGCGGCGCGGCCGCCCCCGCCCTCCGCAGGGTCCCGTCCCCGGCGGGACCCCGAAACGCTTCTGGGGAGCGGGCCCCGGGGAGAGGGACGGGGGTCCTCGGGCTTCATCCCCGCCCCAGCCGCATCCCTAACCCAGGGGTCCATCTCAGATTCCTTTGAAAATTCGGAGGACAAATTCCCTCTGCTTTCCCTTATTTTACCCGTGTTCGCGGATACCAGTCTCTGTGGCAACTATACGTTCTCCCTGCAAATGGAGAAAGTAATGCAGGGAAATATTTCTTAGCTTATTTACTGAAGCGGTTCAAAGTTCAGTGACAATTTTGATTTTCTTTTCAATACGTGGGTTGTTATTTTTGTTTGATTTTCTTTTTAAATGTCTCTATATATTTAATTAAAGATAACTATGTAATTATATTTTTGTTTTTATATATTTATTAGTCCAACAGGTGAAAATGAAAGAGCAGACCCGGTATTCATCTTGTTTTCACGATCATTCTATTTAAGGGTCACATCATCTGGAATGTATTAACTCACAACAATTTCCATAAACCAGAAAAGTGCTCATCTCTATTCTAAAGGTGGTAAAAGGACCAGAGCTGAGATCCACAAATGAAGAATTGAGCGTTCACATTGCCCAGGCTCCATGCCAGCACGATATTTCGGTTGCAATCTGTAAATCATGCAGTCACTCAGCTACATTGTTTCTGGATTGGAGTTGGCACTTTGGAGCTGGTGGGAAGAGCTCCCAGTTGTCTTCACCTATCCACCTACCTGTAGATATGTAGGATTCAGGGTTTGGATGCAAGTCTGAAATAGCAATTTCTAAAATGATACTGCAGCCTATATACTCAAACAGTCTGAAGAGTACCTGTGGCCCAGCATTTGTAGGTCTCCATAGGCTTTATGGTTTTGATGCATCAAGTGGAAACACTTGAGATACACAGCTATAACTGCTCAGCTGGGCACCTCCATTCTCCTGTAGCAGTATAAAGGCCCTGATGGCCTCTGCTGCAAGGTGTGACGAGTAGCTGCAGCGTCATGAGCACGTGACACAGAGGTCTGGCTTTACATGGGAGGCATCAAGAAGAGAAGACGTTGGGAGCAGAGTAAAGGGTTGGAGAAATTCACAGAGGAAAGAGGCTGGAAATGTGTAGTAGTTCAGGTTGCACAAGGCCAGATCAGATTTATTTCTTAGACTGTAATTTAAGGCATGTCCTCACTCCTGGGGATACACACTGTTTAAGGGTAGCATTAGCCAGTACCTAGAAGGCATGAATTCAACATGAATATTCCCCAAAATACACTGATTCTGCTTTTTGATAGGACTCTGAAGGTCGTCATGAGTTCATGCCTAAACTCTGCTGAGATCCACAAACTGCATGTTCTTCTGCCAGTTGTGCCCCAAAACACCTACAGCCTCACAGTGGGCAACACAGTGATGGATTAACATTCCAGCAACACCCCTTCAGAATAAAGGATGGAAATGCCCCACTTGGCTCCTTCCCTACTTGAAGGATCCAGCATTCACCCAAATCATCTCTGCTCAACAGAAATGTGCTCATGTTCAGTTCCCAGCTGTGCTTCCCCCAGAGGCCCACACACTGCCCACCAAGACATGAGCAAGGAGCTGAGAAAAAGATGCTCCCCACTCTCACTGAAGGGGGCAAGCAGAAAGGGATGCACATGTCAGTCAGGGCAAGAAAGGGTGCAAATGACTGTGCAAACCCACCTGGGAAATGGTTTCAGTAGGTAAGAATAAGCAAGACCACTCTCCCTCAGATGTATTGTTGTCCTGGTTTGAGTGACACAACTAATTTCTCTTCTAATACTTGGGAAAAATGCACTTTTAGAAGACTCTAGTGTCTGAAGTTGTGAAAATATTTACTTTGTAGCCAGCTATGGTAGGTGGGTTTCAATGTTTCTGTGTTTTTCGAGCTTGTCGGGTGCAGGGATGAGGAGGAGAGAGACCTGGGCACTTGACCCAAACCGGCCAACAGGATAGGATTATTTTGTACCTTGAATGTCACATACAATATAATTTAGAAAGTTTGCTGAGGAGCTCTCTCTCTCTTCCTTGATGGCTGTGATTCTGAGAACGTCTTGCCCTGGTGCTGGACTCCTGAGCCCTTCCCTTCCCCCCCGAAGCCATAGCACTTGCAGTATCCGACATTTGCTGTCCACTGCTGGGAGTGCACAGCTGCCTAGTGATGTAACTGGCTGAGTATAATCCTTGTATATTTTATATTGGTATCGGGATCAATATTGGTTCTTCAGTGTTATCAATGTTAATTATCTAGTCTTATTCTATTAAATCTGTTTATATTTCAATGCCCTGGGTTTCCTTGTTTTTTCCCTATTCCCCCTCCTGCGTGGGGAGGGGTCATTGAATGACTAAATGGCAATAAATTGTTATGGGTCTCTCAAACCGTAATAATTGTTTCAATATAAAGTACAGGAGACAAAGAAAGATCAAAGAATAATAACGTAAAATAAAAAATAGAAAAGCATAGGGTTACAGAGGAATGTTTCTTTCATCATTAGTATGATTTTCCATAAATCTGCATTTCTGATGCTCCATCATTCATAGAAACCCTTAGGGCAATAATTATTGCTACTAATAATTCCAACAACAATAACACATGGCTAGCAATGCAATGGTGCGATGCATGGGTGGGTTGGCACCCCACCTTGTACCATAAGGTCCAGATTGTGGCTGTTTCCTCAGTACTAATATGCTATAACAATAACTGAAATGTGAAAAAAGATGCTGGAGAAAATATCACCATGTTTTAATACAGCAATATTTGAAGCATCAAATCTACTGTGCTGTTTACAACCATATAACAAGACACTCTGCAAGGCAAACCTACAGTGAACGTTGCTTAGGTGCAAGTGAATGTCTGTGGAGCTCACTGAAACTCGGGGAGGAAGAAGAGAAGGGGTGTCTACACGCAGCTGCAGCATAGAGGAGAAATACCCGGCTTAGCTCCAAACAAGCTGACTGATGTGTTGAGTACCAGCCAGGCCTGGAAAACGGAGCTCAGCAAGGGGTACCTGTGTGGCGTTCGTGGGAAGACTCAGAGCTGTGACAGGCAACTCAAGTGCAGCCTGCAAGCTTTACAGGATTTACAAGCAAGCTTGGACCAGGGCCCCGTTTTGAGAAAAGTTGGACTCCAATAACAGTATTCCTTCAAAATTAATTTGAATTTTTGCCTTTTTTTGAATCTGAAACTTAGGAAGCCAATGCCACCCTGACCATGGGAAAAAAAAGAATGCAGGACCTACTCCAGGGGTAATGTGGTTTTTACTATTTACTCACCCTTCTGTTTCACCTAATTTTTTATGGCTTAAAAATGCATTTATATACCAGATATTTAATATAGACACAGAATATTTAGAAATCACGGAATCACAGAGTTTCAGAGTTGGAAGGGACCTCTAGAGACCATCTAGCCCACCCCCCCTGCTAAAGCAGGATTGCCCAGAACACATTACTCAGGACTGCATCCAGGCGGGTCTTGAACATCTCCAGGGAAGGGGACTCCACAGCCTCCCTGGGCAGCCTGTGCCACTGCTCTGTCACCCGAACCGTAAAGAAGTTTTTCCGTGTATTTGAACGGAACTTCCTGTGTTCTAACTTGTGCCCATTGCCCCTCGTCCTGTCACTGGGAACCATTGAAAAGAGCCTGGCTCCATCCTCCTTCAACCCACCCTTGAGATACTTGTACGCCATAATAAGGTCTCCCCTCATCCTTCTCTTCTCCAGGCTAAAGAGTCCCAGCTCTCTCAGCCTTTCCTCATAAGGGAGGTGCTCCAAGCCCTTAATCATCTTAGTTGCCCTTCGCTGGACTCGCTCCAGCAGTTCCCTGTCCCTCTTGAACTGGGGAGCCCAGAACTGGACACAGTATTCCAGTTGTGGCCTCACCAGTGCAGAGTAGAGGGGGAGAATGACCTCCTTCGACCTACTGGCCACTTCCCTATGCAGCCCAGGATTCCTATGGCCTTTTTGGCAACAAGGGCACATTGCTTGCTCATGGATAACTTACTATCTTCTAGGACCTTATCCTACAAACATATGGATGCGAGTAATTGTGCTCAAATGAGTTCCCACTAGCTTTGACAGGAAAGTGTGATTGACTTAAAAATAATGCTAGTAGAATCAAGTTTCTTGATATTTCTTCATCCTTCCATAATCCAGAAAAAAAAGGACAAACGTAGTTTCATCATGAAATTTTTAAAAGCCATTAAAGTTTCTGAAGTGATCAATTCCTTTACATTTGATGATTATACTATTTCCGTAGGCAGTCACGTTTCAAACAGTATTTTAAAAATGTGGGGTTTACTTCACTGTAATGTTGCACTGCATATAGTCATATAATTTATCTGCATTAAGGTTCCTAAAGTTCTATTACAGCTGACAAGTCTTATTTTTTAAGCACTTAAATATAGACTTGAATGACAAACCATGAAAATAAATCTTTCTTCATTCTTACTTCACCTTATTCTAAATTTAATGTCTGTCATATCTGACCAAGACCTTCCTGTGAAGGAGCTTTGAAAGTTTGCTTTGCACCTACTTGGTGGGCTTGGCAGTGTTAGGTTTATGGTTGGACTCGATGATTTAAAGGTCTTCTCCAGCCTAAATGATTCTATTCTATTCTATTCTATTCTATTCTATTCTATTCTATTCTATTCTATTCTATTCTATTCTATTCTATGATTCTACTGAAATTACTGGGAATCTTTCATTTGACCATGGTGGTCTGTGAGAAATAAAAATTCCTATTGCAAAAATATGAAATTTATTTTGTATCAAAGCCGCCTTCTCAGTTCAGTGTATCAGTAACAAGTATTAATTCAGCATCAAGCTTTTCTCTTTAATTTCAGTTTCTAGATATATTATTTACATTTTCATAAATAATTTACCCTGTCGCAAATCCAGCATAAGAGACAAGAGAGCTGGGTCTTCTGTCTCTTGCTCATTTAAAAAAAACAAACAAACAAACCACCAAGCATATTGTTAGAATGAGATTCAAAGTTTTATTAATCTGTTTTTATGCTTGTATATAAACTCATTCTTTATTGTGATAAAACTTTTTGAAAACAGTGGCAGTTTAAGACTTAACATACACGGTGATTGTAGCACTTGTGTGAATAGGTGGCATGCAATGACCAAGTGTCTGAAGTGGTTTTTTGGGGAGTTATATTCAATAAATATGTAGTGGCTGTTATTCTTGCTGACCCTAATCTGCAGTGTGCTGAGTACACTTCACCTCTGTGGTTGGGGTGACATGTACTTTGGTAGATGGAACTCCAGATGTCATTCAGTTCAGCCAAAATGTGCTTGCTGAAATACAGTAAAAAGTATTTTTTTATACTGAAACACCATTTTGTTCCTGGCATGTAGTATTTTCTTTATATTTGCGTGTTACACAGGGCAGGAGGGGGTAATCTTACTGATTAATTCTCATTCTGTTTGCTTGTGCTGGGGTGACTAGAGTGTGCAAGCAGCCTGATCTCAGTTTCTCATTTCAGGGGGAAAAAAAACTCTTATTCAAGTTCTCACCAGATGGAAATGTAGGATGCAGCCCATTGCACGTGAGCTGAATTGTTTTATGTATTTGAATTGGATATCATTTTATACTGTAAAAACTTTGTGAGCTACATCCAGCAGCAAGGTAAGCAACGCTGGTTTATTCTCACCTGTGTTTTTATTCACATTTGTGTAAGCATGCTGAAACTGGTAGCAAAACTTTCCCTATCTGATATAATTAAGTGGATGTTTTTTTTTCTTGTTATTGTCAGGTTCGAGGAAAACATTCATCTTAATTCTAAAGATGAGAGCGGGGATGTATGTATTTTCACACTGGAAGTTTTTTTGTTTGGTTGTTTTTTTTGACACTGCTGTTAAACCAACAATAATTTTAGAATAGTTTAATACTGAAACTTGGAGCCCAGCATAATAACTATTCTCTCAGTGAATACCAAAGAAAACTATCTTAAAACAAAGTGCCAGGCATGTAAAACTTCATCCATTTAAGGAGGAAGCATAATGCAAAGTTTATCCAGTTATCTATGCAGGACACTGTAGTGCTATGAGGAAAAAGCAGTTTAGTTCTGAAAGGCTTTGTGTTCATTCTATTATTATTATTGTGTTTCTGAGTTTGGAAGGAAAACGAACTTTTTTTGTTCAAGAATCACCGTATTGTACTTCACAGTGTAATGTAGAAGTGCTCATTGTAAATCTCATATTGATGTTGTGACACTATTCACAGAAAACCATAAATGTCAGTAATCCTGCTGGAGAAAACCCTCAATTATAAATGTTAAACCATAGTATGTTCTGAGTTTGTAGAGAAATATAACCTCTAAGAACAGTCTTACACAAATAACATGTATTTTACATAAGGATGTGATTAGATGACACAATATTTTTGTACAACCTTGTCTGTCTTCCACTGAGCCGCTAATGTATTTTAACTTATTTCTATCCCTTCCATTGACTTTAAGCAGGTACAGTTCTTTCTTGAAACAAAAAATATACATATGTATTTCTTCTTTCACGTTGTAAATCAGACATTTTTTCCCCAAATTTTCACCCTGTGAGATTCATCTTTTCACCACTACAAGTGTTTCTAAATGTAAGTGTGCTACTCTCCTGAAATCTGGTATCTTGCAACGTTGCAGAACTAAGAAAAGGTACATCATCCCACTGGAAGGAAAGGACAGTGGGTCTCTGAGATGGCAATCGGAATAATTGTAGCAAAGCACTTCTGCCAAATGGCGTGAAGCCACCTCAATATCTCATACCTGCTTAACCCATCTAACCTGGACCCATCTAACACGGACCACCTACAAGGAAAAAAAGTTTATTTTGTCTTATCCAATAAGTAACAACAGTAAGTACGATGCTTTTAACTAAATGACTGTTGTTGAAGTGGCTTGTGCTCTCAGCTGAGAATGACAGCCTGAGACTTCGTGAGCATTGGTGTCTTTGGACAAAGTATTGTGTATACGAGACACAGTATTTGTCAGTGAATTGCCTCCAAGAACCTTTTACAGAGTGATGTTTGCATTTAGTGTTGGATCACTGACCTCCTGATCCTTTTAAGTTTAACAGCTAGGAAAAACTAGTGATCTCGTCTCTTTTTGTAGGCAATGGAGGTAGGCCGGCACCTCCACAGAATGATGCATCCTGTCCTAAAATAGGTGGTTGAGATGATATCAGTCTCCTATTTCATCTGTTGTACAAGCTATTAGTGAACACAAAAATAGCTCAGAAGAAATATGGGGTTGAGAAAAGGTGGAAAAAAAGAGAGAAAAGGAGAAAAAACTGATTAGGTAGATGAGTTACTAAGGGGATGGAAAACAGTGCTGAAAAGGAATAGATGCAGGTAAGTGAGAAGGATCACAAAGAAGAGAAAAGGGAAGGAGAACACAGAGGTTTGATTGACACATATTGATGTGCATATGTCTGCTTGCTTTAGTTCAGAGAGATGATAGAATCATAGAATTGCTGAGGTTGGAAGGGACCTTTAAGATCATCAAGTCCAACCATTAACCTACCCTGACAAAACCACTTCTAAACCATGTCCCCAAGTACCACATCTACCCTTTTCTTAAACACCTCCAGGGATGGTGAATCCACCACATCCCTGGGCAGCCTATTCCAATGTTTAATAACCCTTTTGGTGAAAATTTTTTTCCTAATACCCAATCTAAACCTCGTCTGACATAACTTGGACCCATTTCCTCTTGTCCTATCACTTGTCACCAGGGAGAAGAGGTCAGCCCCCACCTCTCTACAACCTCCTTTCACGTAGTTGTAGAGAGTGATAAGGTCTCCCCTCAGCCTCCTCTTCTCCAGGCTAAACAACCCCACTTCCCTCAGTCGTTTCTCATAAGATTTGTCCTCCAGACCCCTCACCAGCTTTGTAGCCCTTCTCTGGACACGCTCCAACACCTCAATGTCCTTCTTGTAGTGAGGGGCCCAAAACTGAACACAGTATTTGAGGTGGGGCCTCACCAGTGCTGAGTACAGGGGGATGATCACTTCCTTAGTCCGGCTCACCACACTATTCCTCATGCAGGCCAGGATGCTGTTGGTCTTCTTGGCCACCTGGGCACACCACCAGCTCATATTCAGCCGGCTGTCTACCACCACCCCCAGGTCCTTTTCTGCCGGGCAGCTTTCCAGCCACTCTGCCCCAAGCCTGTAGCGCTGCATGGGGTTGTTGTGACCCAAGTGCAGGACCCGGCACTTGGCCTTGTTTGATGGCAAATTAGGATTCATAACAGGAAAAAGAAGACGCATATTTAGCAAGTCTTTTAGTATGTCAAGGGAAGAGAGTGACATGACTTCTCCGTGACCACACTGTGCCGGATCAGAAGCCAGGTGGCCCAGTTATCTGGGATGGGGCCCAATCTAATATGCTTTGCTCCTAAGCAGAGATTACTAGCTCAGATAACGGAGGCCACGTAACATCTGGTTTGTGAGCACAAGGCTCACCGCTTGGCCTCAGGGTGAGGGCAGGACCCACTCCCTGTGACGCTATATACCTCCGTCTGATCATACAGTGTCTGCTGCACATCTTACACCAATTCAAAAAATGTTCTAAGGTAAACTTGAATCTTCTGCGTACCCATAGTTTCTAATGAAAGAAGCTGCTGGGACAGACTTTATGCCAAGTACCTTTAAGAAATAATAAAAAAGTAAATAAATATTTATAATATTCTTTCTCCAATAAAGCCTAAGGGCAGATAGGTTCTCTCATCTTTTTCATGATTTATTAAAAATCTTTAATTGGCAGTTCTTAAAAAATTCCAATTCAACTTTTAAAGTGAAAAATCAAAAGATAAAAGCAGATGTAGGTAATCTTGCACATCTGATCGACCCCAGTCTCTAATTAAAGTGAAGGAATGGATTTAAAAGTTACATTTCAAGATTCTGCTATCATTTCAGCGGGGAGTGTTTTTATGATAAATGAAAGTGTGAAGTAAAAATGATAAAACAGTATCTATATGGGCCTAATTCTTTCCAGAATCATACCCCATTAAGCTATGTAACAATGCTGTCATTTATTCATATGAGTTAGTACCCCCTCTATTGTCCAAGCGATTTCACAAGCCATAATTTATCAGTATGGTAATATTAAGCCCCCTTGATATCATCGGCTCTGCACAGTCTGCAGTTCTTTGCAAAGCAAAAAGGGCAGCTCTGTACAATCCACTCCAAATGCTGGGATTAATTATGTTGTTAACTTCATATTGCGTTTGCAGATGTTATTAATTACTGCCACTCCCAGTTTAATAGCTGTTTCCATAGTAACTATAAGAATTTAAAGAAGGTGTGAAAGGAAGTAAGTTGAGTAGTTGTTTTGGTTTGGTTTGGTTTGGTTTGGTTTTAAAAGGAGGACAAAGGCAATCTGACTATATATATACATAAAAATATAAGAATCCCCAAATGCTAAACAGTGCAAGATAAACAAGAAGTAATGACACATAAGAATGTGGACATTTTCAGAAGATACCAAGGAACTTAAATAACCAATTACTTACATTAACACTCTGCTCTCACTTGATCCTTTTAAATTTAATCCTAGTTTGCATTGTTTGCACTTTTTAGCATAGTCTAGAAAGTGCAGTGAAGCCAGAGCGCATGCAGTGCAAGTAAACCTGGAGCTATGTCTGGCTCCAGCATCAAAGATTCACTAGATATAAACACACGACCAGAAGCGCTGGCTTAGAACTAAAAAGTTTAAAATCATAGTTCTCTATTACTTGAAAGAATGAAGACTTAATCATGAATTTAATGAAGAAGTATTCTGAAATGTCAAGGTAGAAGGTCCTGGTAAAGGCAGGTGTGGATAGTTTAATATTTAATTTCCTCTCATATCAGTAAATAAAGTGAAAATAAAAGCAATTACTGATAAATTACAAATTATTGCAACTAGAAACTATTGTGGGGAAAAAAGTGAGAATTATTTTGATATTTCAAGGTAATGCATTGAAATAACAGAAATATTTCCTTTTCAAAGACCTTTTCAGATATTGCTTTCATTTATAACTGATGGTTCTTAAAAGTAATTCATAGAGGAAACAGAGAAAATAGCATTATTGACAAAATCCATTTTTTCTTAATATAAGAAATGACCTTCATTTTGGGAAAAAAAACTAACACTATTTCTCTGTAAGTAAATGTGGTGATCAGTTATCATACTCTAACTCTTAAAATGTCGTATGAAAATTGTAACAATCTGAGCTGTATTTCCATCAATAGCTGTGATAGAAAATGTGTCTTTAAACATCCAGTTCTCCCTCCCTCGAGAACAGAAAGCCTTTCCCCCACTTTGAAATGCAGGTGACTGATTCCAGGAGTACCACAAGAATTTTCCCCTTTTTATTACCAAGGGAAGCCCATTGTTAAGTCCCACATGCGCCCACCTGTGCTTTGGGAGTGAAATATAACCTTTTCAAGCAGAAAGGCATTTGTCCTGTACAGTGCTGAAATCCTGTTTTCAGACTTCAAGTAGGTCAGAAGTGGTGCCCAGTTTGTGACTGATCTTCTTCAGAACGGTAGATAGCACCTCAACTGCTTGTACGTATTTAAAATTGTCATCAAAATAGCTACCTAAAGTTCACGGTACATAATAATCATCCAGGGGATAGTAAAATAATTATATTTCTAAAAATAGAAGCCGTAAAAAAAAAAAAAAAAAGAGGCTCTTAATGTTGAAGAGGATAAATCTGGACTGAGAGTTTTCCTTTTATAACACATCAATGTTTTCCCAGTGAGCTGGGAAATTCCTGTAGGACCTAAGCATGTTCTACCTCCCACGCAACACTTCGTAGCAGAAATCCTCTTTGAGGAGAAAAAGTTCCCCTCCACAAGAGGCTACTGCTGTTTTATCACCTGGCACTGCGGATGGGATGCCCAGGTGTGCTGCCCTCGAGGCCAGCTGACCCACATCTCGTGTTATGTCCTACAGAGAAGTCACCTTGCCACCTCCCCCGAGATTGCCTGAGACCAGACTGAGGCACCTGCTAAGAGAAAGCAGCAGCAGCAGTGGTAGATGGGACCACTGTTTATTATTCCCTGGAAACAGAGTTCCTTTGTTTCTTTTTCACCTTGGAAACTTCTTCTGCCCTTGTCTAGCCCTTTCTTCTGGCCAGTCTCCCGAGGTCTGCTTTCTAGGCGTAAAAAGAGATGAGAGGGAGATCACTTTTGAAAACATGAAAAATCTCCTGAAAACATTGAAAGGAGGACATAACCTTGAGAGTACATGGGTAAAGGAGGCAGAAAACCTAATGCAGGGTCAGAAAAATGAAAGGAAAAGGATTAATTAAAACGTACTAAAAGAGTTTTGAAGATGAAAAAGGAATATAAGTGCTAAGTATTTTTCTTTGTAACAGAAGCTCCGCTGAAAATCAATGGGGAAAGCACGGCTTTTATTTGAGTGGCAATTTGCATATTAATATTGTGATAGCATTATGCAATAGTATATAAGACAGACTGGGTAAATAAAGGCTGTGACCAAACATTTCAGCTTTTCCCTCACGTCTATTCAAAATAAAACCGTCAGAATGTCACACTGTAGGCTTGTCCTTGATTTGTTTCCAGTAGAACATTAATTGATGTGTTCCCGTGTTTTGATATGTGATTTACAAGCTCTATAACTCAAAGGGTGATTACAGCCAGGCTAGCAGTCTGAGTGCCAAGCCTCATTTCAGTGAACTGTCCTGGATATTTCACTCTAGAAATCATAGCTTTCTAATGTGTGGGAGACAATATTAAGCAGTGGCAATCAACAGTACAGTTTTCTTTTGATGTAACGGGAGGGAGTATTTTGAAATAGCTAGTGCATCTGCTTGGTAGCTATTTTTTTCTCAAACTGGAAAATTCTCCAATGTTTCAAACAAAATATCCAGAAATGTAGAAGTCTTCACAAAGAACATTCTGTATTTTTTAAAAATCTGTTTTTTCAAAGCAACCAAAAGGAATGGAAGAAGAATATGTACAACGAGCAGAAAAAGAAAAAAAAAAAATCCATTTTCTTCCTGTAGTACTTCAAAAATGGCTTTGCAAAACTCTTGGTAGCCCAGAAATTTTTGAATTATAGTTTAATTCCAAGACATTCTACAGTGGCTCAACTGTGACCCCTAAATACCAAGACTATAATGGAAATAGTGAAAAATTCAAGCCTGTTATTGTACTACCCTGTATTACTGTAATATCATCTACCCATTCCATGTTTCATCTAGTTTTCTAATATTGTTTCATTTGGTGAAAGATGGTTAACAGGAAAAAATTTAGAAGCACTTTTCTTAATAACTCTGTTGTTGAAGGAGTTGTAGAGAGTTTGTGTGTCAAAGATAAAGTAATGTGTTTGTAAGTTTATTTGATGGAAGGTTACTTCCAGTACAGCAGCTTTACAGGTTAATATCCCTTTGTTGTAGATCATTTCAGCTCACACATCAAAATCAGCTAGAAGATAGTATTAGCGCTGAGGAGCAGAGTACTAGAAGTTGGGTAAGGCACATTGCTACAACTTAGCTGAGTGAAAACTGGCACGTGTTGGCCACAAAATTGTGGAAGCAACCACCACATGACAGCAAAATATTTAACATATTTAAAACACAAATGCTAGTTCATTATTTCATACATTGAACCTTCTGTCTGAAAACTGTGGGTATAATGGTTTTGCTTTATTCAACTTTCAGGGGAGCACCATCGCCCTCTTTTTTCCAATGGGATATGTTGTCATTTCACTGGGATCCTGTGCCAGTGCAATCCTCTGTTCAGCATCATCTCAGGATTTGTTGTAGAGTCACTGTTTATGGAGACACTGCTTCATTAATGCCTTTTGCCACAAGTGCAACTGCCTTTGTGCAGGAGAGAGGTCAAGTCTGTTACTTTTTATACAAGCTCACATATTTTGTTCCTTATCGTAGCACTTGACTGATTTTTCAATGGAGCATTTAATGATGTGAAGAATACTTGTTCTTATTATATATACTTTCTTCTTTTCTTTTTCATCTGTTGTTTTATACATATAATTTTGCACTAGGAAACCAAGCACACCCTACTGTGTGGTCAGAGGGTGAGGAGAGTTGCCCAGCCTCAGGCTTTTCAGACCTACAACATGAAATTTTGCTGTGGAAGCAAAGTGGCTTCTTAGCAAATGAAAGAGCTTGTGAGAGTTTAAGTAAGGAAAACTAACCGGAAAGTAGCAGTGTACTTTTGATGTGGCAAGAAGAGTGCGATAATTCAAGAGAGGTCGAGCTTGGAACACAGGGCTGATGATAGGAAGAAAGTAGACTTTTGAGGAAATTTGGGGAGGAAAAATGAGGCTGAAGAATTTGCGGGGGGAGATAGGAGGTTGTATCTTTCCCTGATATTTCTAGTACACATATTGCTATGCCTAAGAAATGAAGTTGCCTTGGCCTTCATTCCACACAATTAACTGGTTTCTAGACATCTTTGAACTACACCATGGAATGTTCTGGGTAATAGGAATGAAGCCTTTAAATTTACTAAATATTCTGTGGAAATTACAATGTAGAGATGAGAACAGATCTAGAAATACAGTTGCAGCCTTATGTACACTGAGTGCCCAATGGTCCACCTTCCCAAGCACCGAAGTTTTCTTCTGTTTCTATCTAGGTGAGCGAATGAAGATGTAAATAATCAAGACCAGGTCATCCTGTGGCTTGGAGCTTCCTGTCAACTGGAGATAATAGAATGAATTTCTTGCCAATTCTGCTGTACGAAATGAGGATGTTAGGAGTTAGCAAAACATGCTTAGAAAATGTTATGTTCCTGAGGTCAAATGTTTTGGAATGAAATAAGAATTGCCAAAAATCAAACTGAAATTAAAACAAGAACCAGAAGTATCACTACTTTCATAAAGGAGAGAACCAGAGGCATTGTACAACAAAGTTAAGGAAAAAGATGACATAGCTATGGCTATACCATAGCTGTGACATAGACTTTAAAGCAAAAGAAATACTTTCTTTCATGTTTCTGACCTCAGTTTTATAAAATGCTTCAGAAGAGATTTTAAAGGTAATTAAAGACATAGAAAAAAAAATGTGATAAAATACAACATGGGTTTACCAAAGACTTACTTGGTCGTGCTGGATTAAGCTGATATTTTCCTTTGATTTTCTGGACAAGGGAAATGAAATGCATTTAATCTACCTGGACTTCTACAAAGCATCTGGTAGAATTCCACAAGGAAAATTATTAGCTAAATAGAGAAGTCAGGAATTGTACAAGATTTTTAAAATGGGTAAAGAATAGACTTAAAAGAGAAAAAGTGAAATGTCGAGGTAAAATGTTGGTTAGACAATTGTCTTAAATATGAGATTAGAGACTTATTCCATCTAATATTTTCATTAGTAATCTTGGCTCATGATATATGATTGTTGTGTTAAAATTTAATGATGACACAAAGGAATTACTAATATGGGGGAGAGTCAAACATCATACAGGCTGAAAAAGGTGAATGATGATAGCAGTAAAAGAGTAAGAAGAAAATCACGACTTTAGGGACTAATATGAAAAAAAAATTGCTGGACATACTAGCTGATTACAAGATGATTATGATCCATTAATGTTATGTAGATGCAAAATAACCAAATATAAGCTTGTATTCTGGTTCTGTTCCTCTGTATTTTTGGTTTTGTTTTTTTAAAAGTGCTTAAATTCAGGCTGTGTGAAAAACTGGGAGTTTGAACCCCATTTCTCACATTCCCATGTAGATATAGCCTGTGAGACCCTATTCTGACCGTGGAATACACTTCTGACCAACGTTGTTAAGCAAATAAATTCAAACTGGAGCGAGGGCTAAGAAGGGTTCCTGGGATTAAGTGTCCTTTGGTCTTACAAAGCAGCTAAGGAGTATGACCACCCTCGGAAAATGTAAGAGCAGACAGAAAAGAGAGAAGATGCATTTTAGCTAATGGATAATGCTGCCACAAGGACAAATGGGCACAAATTAGTCATAGATAGATGTGAAGAGGGAAGTCAAGACCATCGGAGCAGTGAGAGTCTGTGAGGGCAAAAAGAGAAGGTGTGTTTCCAGCTCATGAAACAGAAAGAGCCCTACAACTGCCCCTTTGCCCAGACCAGTTTCTCACTTCATTTTTATTTCCACAGTGAGTATACATTTCTCCTAACATGAGTAACAGCGCTCTTCACTAACAGGTTGCTTTGCTAAGCCTCTCCAGATAGCAGAAATTAAGTATAATTTCTCTTTTAACAGAGAGTGCACATTTGATGTTACCTGTCTGCCCTGCAGTTTTTGCATTTATGCTTTTTTCCACTGTGCTGGTTCATCCTCTTAGTGTTTTCCTCTGCTTCCTCGTATGCCTTTCTCTTTTTCTGTATTATATTTTAGGTTTCTTGATCTCATTAATTTTATTTTTCTTTTTTCTCTTTTATCTTTTTTCTTTCCCTTTTTTCTTTTTCTTTTTTCTTTTTTTTTTCTTTTTTTCATTTCTTCTTTTTTAACAAACTTTTGCACCAAAACCAAATGAAATATAATTTCTCACTCAATGCTGGAAAAACCAACTCTGTTGGAGGATTCTCTGTCATTGTCATATAACAGCCTTAAAATTTACAAACATAGGAGCGGAACAGGCTGGCAAAATGCGTATTACTTCTTGGATTGATTCAAGCATAAATTGTTTTAGCTTCTTTTTGTTTATTATCTTTATTATCTAATTGTACCAGCAATTCACCATTCGATTAAATTGCCCTCCAAAAATGCTCTGAGACCTTTCTACCCTATGTTTAAGTGTGTCAGCCCACACGTAGCCAACAAACCCCAGAAGTCCTGTGCCCCCTTAGATCAAACACAGAGCAAGAAACCCCTGGTCTGCTCTCAGTACTTACTGATGCTTGCTTAGAAACGAACAGTTAAAGCTTTTGTCCAAGAAAAAAGTGGAGAAAAGCCAAGGAAATATGGGTGCTTACTTCTTTTGTTTTCACTGACTCTTGACGGGACAAAATGCTCTCCAACATTAGTTGTTTAGCACTTCTGCCCTGATTCCGTCTGGCAGATCATTTACACAATGTGGCTTTCAAATAGATAAATTAACATTAATACTATTTTTTTGGCAAGACAGTTGTTTGGTACATTCAAATGCGAACTCAGCTCCTGGGCTATGTAAGCAAAAGTTGCTAAGGTTCAGGTATAAACTGACATTCCTTCAGAATGTTAAATTCGGTTATATCAGAAACAATCTCTATCTCATTTTAAAACTAATATGTGAATTTACGCAAGCCCAGAAAAGGACGGCCGGTTACCTTTGCTTCAGAGGGATTAGATGGTCAGAGAGGAATTGCATGCTTACTCTGGACACATCATGAGTTATAAACTGTTAATAACTCAGCCACTGTCAGAGCAAGGTCTCCTCGCAGGAGAGCAACGGGGACTTGGACATTTCCCTTCAGAAAGAGTTTTCGTATATGGTTTTGTTGCAGGTAAGTGTGAAATTCCAATCCTTCAAAATATTCCACATAAATGAAAGCAGTAAGTTAGACGCAGCTAAACAGTGGTTTGATTTTGCATCTAAAATGTTAACACTGTTGAAAAATGCAAATGCAATACTGAAGCAGTTATCACAATTGGATTGAATTTGCTAAGTGCTTT
This sequence comes from Vanellus vanellus, assembly GCF_965231255.1. NCBI lineage: Eukaryota > Metazoa > Chordata > Aves > Charadriiformes > Charadriidae > Vanellus > Vanellus vanellus. Next base: position 11,195,531 of record NC_138905.1, on the reverse strand, counting down.
GGAATTTTTGCTGAAAAAAGATTTTGGAATATGTGTAACATCTAATTTCAATACTTCACTCCATGCTCTATTTTTACAAGAGCTGAAATAAAATTCAAATGATTTAACACAAGATTTATGTAACTACCAATTTAAGTAAAATATTTTTATTTAAATAGAACAATTAAACAATCTTAATTTGACCACATAGCTCGGGCATTTTTTGTTTGACCCCATCTGATTGTTTCCCTGTCAGTCAGTGAATCTCCCAAATCCATTATTCACTCAGCTCTTTCCCTGAAATGATCTTTCATGGTGATGTATGGCAGAATTAGAAAGGCAGCTACCTCTAGCCTTCTGTAGGCAGCAGAATAAACCCAATAAACTCAAGATCCTGAAGTAAAAGGAGGAAAAAATAAGCAGAGAAAAAAAGAAAACCAACCAACCAAAAAAAACCCACCTAAAAAAACCCAAAACAAAATACAAAAGGACTTTAAATTACCATCACACTGTCAAAAACCTGTTATTACAGGTTTTCACCCCCAAAAGAGGTGTGATATTTTTCAGGCTGTAACTTCTTTTAATATAGAAAGTCTTCAGGGCAGGGTACCTAGAAAAAAAAGTGGGTGACATCTGTGCGTTGACGTCACCACAGCTGCTGGCGGGGCTGGAGGCGGTAGGGAAGCCCATGACAGGGTAGATGAGAGAGGTCTCCGTGAGCTGCACGGTGCCCCAGCTCCCGTCTGCTCCTGCCTTGCACGTCCCATCGTCCAGCATGCGGCTTCGTTAATCATTTGCTCATTTTGCAGGAACCAAGAAGAAAGTTTAGAAAGATAAATGTGTTTCTTGCCAAACTCAAGGCCAAAGGAAGAAAGTAGACCACAAAGGACTGAAATATAATCTGTAATTTACATAGTTGCAGTGTCACAAAGGCAGAAGGGTGGTTAATACTTTGCTTTTCCTCATTGCTGTGTCTTTTTCTTTCAATTTCTTTCTCTTATTTGCTTCTACATTAGGTTCTTGGGTTTTGTTTTTTTGACATCTTGAGTCCTTCAGTCACTTACTCAAGGGAAAAGTAAAGAATAATATGGGGTAAAATTTGGAAAGAAGTAATTATGGATATGTATTTTCTTAAAAGCAAAAAGCATTTTGTTTTGTGGAAACCCCGTACAACATTCATCATTTTTGGAGCTTATTTTATATGCTGTTATATGTTAACTTTACAATGGTAAAAAAAAAAAATCTACTGTATTTGAAATATTATTTTTTTATTGTGTAAGAAATTTTATTGTGATGCCTAACGATCAGAGGATAAAACAATGCTGTGATAGTAAATATCCTATCGTATTATTTCAGAGGGACACTGTGAAAAAAAAATAGTAATAAAATGCTATTTGTTTCATTAAAAATGTGTTGGAACTGTCTCTGTTTCTTCTATTTAGATACAATTTTTTTTTTGTAAACCAAGCTGTTTTGCATTTATTTGTTATTTGTACAACATCCACCGTAATGGACACCACGTGAAGCTGATAGGTGCTAGCCCATAAACAATAAATCATAATAAAAACTGGAATAAATAACAGATGTTTACAAGCATGGTAGAATAGACAAAGGTTGATAGCCACAAGGAAAAGCTCATTAAGAACACCACAGAGAGCTGTATTTACAGAGGTAAAATTTTTATGTGTTGAACAATATTTTTATTGTTAATAATTATAGAATCATGGGATGGTTTAAGTTGGAAGGGACATTTAAAGATCATTTAGTCCAACCCCCCATGCTCTGGGCAGGGACATTTTTCAATAGATCAGGCTGCTCAGAGCCCCATCCAACCTGGCTTTGAACACCTCCAGGGATGGGGCATCTATAACTTCCCTGGGCAACCTGTTCCAGTATCTCATCATGATACTATAGTACAGAATTTCTTCCTAATGTCCAGTCTAATCTACCCTCTTTCAGTTTTAAAATGTTGCCCCTTGTCCTGTTGCTACAGACCCTGGTCAAATGCTTTTCTCCCATCTTTCTTATAAGCCCTCTTTGTATATTGAAAGGCCACAATAAGGTCTCCCTGGAGCCTTCCCTTCTCCAGGATGAACAGCCCCAACTGTCTCAGCCTGTCCTCACAGAGGAGGCGCTCCAGCCCTCTGACCATTTTTGTGGCCCTCCTCTGGATCTGCTCCAACAGGTCCACTCCAGAGCTGGACGCACTATTCCAGGTGGGGTCTCACAAGAGCAGAGTAGAGGGGCAGAATCGCCTCCCTCGACCTGCTGGCCGCACTTCTTGTGATGCAGCCCAGGGTACAGTTGGCTTTCTGGGCTGCAAATGTACGTTGTCAGCTCATGTCCGATTTTTCATCCACCAGTAGCCCCAAGTCCTTCTCTGCAGGGCTGCCCTTCAGCCCCCAGCCTGTATTGGGGATTGCCCTGACCCAGGTGCAGGACCTTGCCTTTGGTCTTGTTGAACTTCTTGAGGTTAATAATGTTAATTACCTGCTTTCATGCTCTTTAAAAATAGGTGCCTAATTCCCATAGCCTTTACTTACACTGGAGGAAATCAAAAGCTCCTCTGAATAAAGGCTAAGGTCCTAAGGTCTGAGTTTCTATCCTCTGCTCTTCCAGCCTGATGATATCATACTGGTACAAATCAGAAGAAAAGGTAGTTTAAATAGATACCCAGTTAATAAAATCTGTTGACAAAAAGCTTCGATATATAACCATTAAAATATCCCCTCTCTTGACTTTTGAGTTTTGCTGTGGTTTTGAGGGGAAGTTGGTTTTGCTTTGTTACAAAATCATTGCGATGAAATATTTCTGCCTGTGGGTTATTCTCAGCCAACCTTTACAGGGATTCACGGGTTAAACATATGTTTTGGTTACCAGAGTGATTAAACTTATTTGCAAAGGCAAAACCTGACCTGACCTAAGAGCTCAGCAGTGTCCGGTTGGTCACAGTTCAACCTTGGGAATTTTTTTTGCAGGTAAGAGATTTGGCCCAAGAATGTCAGAGAAATGCAATTGGTCCAAAACCCTCGGAGAAATGGAACCCCCAGCCAGACACCCTGCCAAATATTGCAACAATGCTGTTTTACTCAATTTTCATTGCTGCTTTCATCAGTACCTGCAGCTTTTGCTAACAGGCTTCTTGTTCAAACAGTGATTGAGTTAGAAAAGGTTTAACAATGGAAATTTGTTAATGTTGTGACTTGAGCAAACCGAGTCTGATGACAGTGCCCTTCCCAGAGGATGTGAGGATGAATTATCACTAGGGTAATTTCTGTCTTTTTTACTGGCTTTTTGTGGAGTTTCCTGATAGCAGCAAATATATGGCAACTTTTATGTTGGTGCTAGTCGTGGCAAAAAGAAAGTTTGACAGGGAAGGAAGAATACCTGTGCTCATTTTAGCTGGGTCTTGCTAGTAGAGAGACTAATTTCTCAATGGATTTCAGAAGATTTAGTCGGAGTTTAGGCAATTTTTTTCCCTATCTGTTTATTTATGTCTTTACAGGAGAGACTGGGTTCAGAGGCACGTGGCAAGTCACTACTTCTGTCTCCATATAGCAACAGTTAATGTTTCCGTTGCCAGAAAGAATATATCCTCCTGATGCGGTGGCCTCATCGAGACATCTAAAGTAACGTTACATTAGTCTGAGTCAAAAAGACAGGGATTAAGTCTGAGCAGTTCACATATTGTCCAGTAAATATAGCCTGGGACCACATATTAAACCATGAAGATAAATAAATGGTGAACACATAGTTCCTATATGAGATCTTCCACACTGTATATGTAATATCATCTACACGCTCCTGTCTCACTGTTGTGATGGTGTGAACCAAATTTACTATGAGGCATATATACGGTGTAGAAGTAAGAAGGAGAGCCACAGGAAGATGGAGAAAAAACACAATGGGGACTGAATTAAGGTCGCAAAGGTACCTTTTGAATGTTTGACTCTCTAACCTTTGCAACCTTAATAATGTCATTTTAATGCATACTATGTTTTATTTGTTTAATGCCTTAGAGTAGCTACATTTGGAATTAACTCCATCACCTGCACTGAAGGAAGCAAGTCAACAGGTCCCGACCCAGCGGGGCCCGTTGTGATCAGGCTGCGTAAGGTCATGGGCCCTGAGAGATGACGACAGGGTGCAGAAATAATCTGTCCTCTGTTTCATGAAAGCCTAATTGCTCACTTTGTCATGTTGATCTTGTAACATGTCTCCTGCTCCTACTGCTTCTCAGTAATTTTCTGCATAGAAATACCCTCTGTGCACTGTCACCATTCACTTTGTGACATGGTGAAAGTACTGTACAGGCTATTTCTGTTAGATTTCACTAGGGAATGTTATTTCTCCCTGGAGCTGCTTCCATCAACTTCGTGCTATTTCTATCTCCAAAGAAACAATTCTAAGCATCACCGTTTCAACTGATATCAATCCTTTCCCCTCCTCCCTCTCAGAGCTGGCAGTCATAGTTGACAACGTGCCAAATTAAAATTCAAGAGGGTTACCATCCGAAGTGTTTGATATATTCTAATGCTTCAGGATCCTTTCCCTGTAATGTCATCCTATACTTGAGCAATGCATTGCCCAGCTCCTGAATTCCCCCGAATTCAATGCGTCCAGAATCCTGAAGCAATGCACTTGTGTTAGGGCAGCTCTGTCAATTATAATATCAGTCTGCAGCACTCTGTTATGACTTTATGGTCTTAGATGTCCTGAGTGAGTACGGCGATGGTTTAACAAGCTGCCCCTTCCTCTGCAGTCCTGTAGGCCATTTGCTTGGATACAGAGAGGGGAGGGGTGACGAGAGGGGGGTGGAGAGGACAACACATTAACCTTCTCCATGCCTTGGATAGTCCTGAACTCCACGAGCAGAGCCACAACTCTAGTCTGAATCTAAAGAGCAGCATTTATCTTTTGTGATCTCACCGTTGCTTTGAAGGTCATTTTACTTAATTAGAAAAAATGCACCCAAATTATATCCAGATCACTGGCATCATATGTTACCCTCAGTTGCCCCATAGAAAAAACCAACATCATTAAACATAAACTCTCTTCACAAATGCTATCCTGTCACCAGCTATTTCATGCAATGTTATCTTCTTTTCCTCCCTACTTACCTAATGACGTGTTGTTGTTATTTATACTACTTCTGTGTTGATTTATCCTGCCACCATATGTTCACTCACTTTAAATTTGATGATAATGATCTTTTGTGGTATATGCACTTCCATGTATTAATTATTGCTGAGATTCAGATGTTTGGTTTTCAGAAATAAAAAGGTGATTTCTTTGTATTTTTTATCATTCAGAAATACCGGCTTCTTTTACAAAAGGAGAAGAGAGAAATGCTTTTGGTTTAAAGGATTAATCTTTAAAATAGCATAGAACTACAGAAGAAATACAGAGGGTAAAAAAAAACTCTGTCAAACTTTCTCAATTTCTAAAACTTTGCTTTCATAGTTCTGACTGCAAAATCTAACTGTTGTGTAATTTCAGAGGATATTCAAATAGATAGATTGCAGAACCTATGACAGGAAGAAAAGGTCTAGGCAGCTCTGTATATACTTGACGCTGAAAAGGAACTTCATTCTTCACTGATACCTGCTGCTATAATTCTTGTATCAGACATACTACATTATGCTAATATTTTAGGAATTGTAAGCCACCTGTTTGATACATTGGTCAAAGTGCTTTTTTGTGGGATGGAAATTCATAACTGATGATCTTTACGTTTACTTTGTATTCTGCATTCACTTCATTTTGTTGGATGGAGTGCCAAAAATGAAGATTTTGGCTCTAGAGAAAAGGATGCTCTTAGTTCATTAATTCACTTTGGGGGAACATATGAAAGCTTTCAGCTGATGTTTGTTTTCATAATCCCATAAATCCTGTCCTTTAGCAGAACAACACATCTGAAATGAACGCCATAGAAGACCACTTCTTTCCTGACTTTCCTGTGGAAAGAGAGATGACATGTTGTTTCAGCTGGTCACACATTTCTGAAGAATTTGATTTTTACTAATAAATTTGCCTCCTTATGATGTTATCTGGGAATTTAGAATTGCTCTGCAGCAGTCACCAGAGCTGCAGCATCCTTGATGAGTCTTTCCGTCACTGACCTAGCATTAAACAAGGTGTCTTTCGTATACCAGACTGCAGGCTGCATCAGAATACATATATATTAATATCTTGATGTTGAAAACTGTACCCTCAGAACAGAGATGAATCAAAGCTGCAAGGATTAATTGACCAACTGAAACACCTGCCTCTGCTTTGTCTACAGAGGACGCTTAGAGAAGAAAGAGTCTATCAGTCAAATCCCATATTGAATCACAAAGTCATTTAGACAATTTAGTTTTGATCCACAAACTGAGGTGAAAAACATTGGGAAATATTTTGATTTTACCCAACTGAAATAAAAATATTTTCTTTACAAAACAGACCGTAAATGAAACATTTCAAACCCAAACAATACAACATTAACCTTTCAGCTTTAGTTTTATTTCAAAGTATAAAATTAAGCTTGGAAATGGAACCCTATTTCAAATAGTTTAATTTTGCACATGTTGAAAAGAAAATATTTTAAAACATAAAAATTAAAATTTGGATATCAGAACAAAAGGCATTTATAAGTTCAGTGCAGATATCTATCTATATTTGGCCTATCTGAAGCTGTAATTTTGGAGAATTACATATTCATTGATTATTTTTTTAATTGAGGGCTACCTATAGCTAATTTTTATATGGAGTAGAAGCTTCAGTACCTCTAAAATTATGGCGATAACCAGCGTCAGGGTTTTTTTAGGGGAACAAAAGATTGAATCTCTTTTTAATCTTCCAAGAAAAAACCAAAACATCTTTAGTGTTCTTACTTCTAAGGACGCTATGGGCACCCATTCTTTCAGGCACGGCCCATGATCCAGTGGTTTGTGCATTTACATTACCATTATAGCTAACTATAAGCATGATTCAGTAGACTTCCGAGTATAATATGACTACACCTATGGAAGTGGTTATCCAAATGTTTAAGTGCTTAGAATCAGCATGTTTAGCCTTTCTGTTTTTATCATTTTTAGCTTGCCTACTTGCAACAGTGGGAAACGTTGGCTTTTGTGTGAGATGAAAGAATGCAACTTCAGAACTGCTAAAGAGCCCAGCTAACGTGTATCTCTGAAAGAGAAGGGGGGAACCATCAATGCCTATGTTGGCATTTCTCAACCGTATCTGAGAAAATGCTGTATGTGCTGCCTGTTTTACCACACAGAAGCACAAGTCTGAGAGCCTGCAAGATGGTCGTGTTCCAATGTGGAACTGGACCTCAGGTCTTCTGTCTTCATCAATAAAAGCAAACTGCTGGAGAGCTGGAGGACTCTATAGAGCTGTGTTTTGTCCCTCCAAAGCAACTCACATGTGCTGTAGCCTGAGGGCCAGGTCAGCCTGGACTGGAAAGGCATTCTGACACTAAAATGGCTTTTGGAACAAACTTCTCATGTATTTTTTCTTCCATAAAACCCCAGGGCACTTTTCTTCCATAAAATCTACAGGAGAGTTCCCCAGTCTCCCTGTGCTCCCAGACAGGGAGTTGGGAGGAGAAGACCTTTACTCAGGCATGATAACCAGGATACTCATAAACATGAAAGTTCCTAAAACAAGTATGAATGTGAATAATATTTTACAGATATTTTAAATCAAGGATGACATATCTTCACTTTTGTGCTATTGCTATCATTTGTCAGATTTTTTTTCTCTTCTTCATTAACGAATTTAGAGAGGTGTTGAAAGCTTTTTATAAATGAAGTGTGTGTCATATCACTTGGATGATAATGCTGAATTTCTTCCAGGATCTAATGTAACAACTGCAGTTATAGCTCCGTTCATTACCTGAATAGATAACAAGCTTGCCCTTCAGCCATTGCAGCTCTTGCATATTTGAAACACACATGTTGACAGTTGAACGATATCTCAGAATATCCATAATGAGCAAAAAGCCTGATCGAAGAAGTGGGTGGTATCCTATTCATTCAGGTGTCACAGGCACATAATCAATAGGGCATGGAGGAGGGAGGTCATTTTTATTTCCTAAATTATCTTGTTCATTTATATGTGAATCAGACATTCATTAGCATTTAAATACTTTTTGACATTTAAGACACTCCCCTATTTCTATGAGATTTTGACACAGTTACATTGAATATCTTTTTATAACCTGAAGCTAGGAAATTATTTTAACCATTTCTACATATTCTGTCAGCTGTGGGCGAACTGTCAAGGATTTAGAGGCTTGCTTTTATTTAAACACTCAGATGTACACATCTACGAGGAGCTTAAACCCTGCTTTGGGCCTGAACAAGGCATTTGCTGCTGCAATTTTTTGGAGGCAGTTGAAGAACCCTCTGGAGCAGATGGTGTGAAACTTTCTGTAATAGTGGCTGCTGGGAGCAACTTCGAATCCCAAGTAGGCAAGGAAGAAAAAGGATGTTAAAAAATACAATACTGTGTCTGCCTTAAAGGCTGGAAGCTGAAGGGTGTGTTTCGACTCCCCAGAGGTCAGGGAGGAAGCCTGCCTACTTGAATGTTAAACCTATTTCTAGATGTCTCATCCCAGGTGTGAAACCCCACTTTAAACTGATTTCAATTTCATTGAGATACCTGACACCAATAATAGAAGGCAAGTAAAGTCACGGACAGGAAAATGACAGTTTGTATTGAGTCATACATTTCGGCCCTGATCTCTATTTGAAAATAATTTTTCTCAAATCAAGAAAGCTTCTCTGGGAGTCCTACTAGCACCTGAGCAGATGTACTGTTGTGCCAGGTGCATTGTTTATATCTCGGTTTCTGACGGAGTGATAAACGTCCTACTGTTTTAATGATGATTTGCTTTTTCTTAATTTTATTTCAGCCTGTTGAATGAAGAACTTCACACAAGCATGAGTATCTACTTAAAGCTGTATCTAAATGCACCTGAAGACTTCTGTCAGGGGTGGCCAAAAACACCTAGCGCTTGGTTTAAAAGGGTCTGTTATCTCTTCCCCATGTTTAGAAATGGCTGGGTTGTGTGCAGGAGGAGCAAAAAGAAGTGAAAGGTACATAATTCCTTTGTTTTATAAGGGACAAAGGAAACAGCTACAGCATAATAGACCTTGAAGTACATCAGCTGCGGCATCTCTTGAGAAAGACTTCAGCATGTTTCCTCTCATCAGCTACCCACTTCTGCCCCTCTGCCTAGCTACAGCTGCCTGAATAAAGGATTCTGCTTTTTGTGAAAGTTCTGAAAATGAGAAAAACAAAGCACCTTTTGAGGTCAAGCCAAGATTTATTTTACATCCTTGGTGAATCATGAGGTTCTTTTTTAAAAAAACCCAAATACTGGAACTTAAACAAAACATTACATTTGACAGGGAGTAAAACATTGTATTTTCAAGCCTCCTCCTCTTAAAAAAAATGTTGCAGTGAAAAACATTATGAATTAAAAAAATAATAAAAAAATCAAAGCTTACTTTTGTTTATTTCCCATCTCAGACCTATATGTTTTTTTTTTCAGTTGTTTTTTAATACAATTAAGAATTTATGAAAATTTGTTAGTGTTCCCAACATTGTGCTTTTCTTTGAAAATATTCTGACATAACCTCAGTGCCTGGGAACGTTATGGAGCAGATCATCTTGAGTGCAATTACGCCGCACATGCAGGACAACCAGGTGATCAGGCCCAGTCAGCATGGGTTCATGAAAGGCAGGTCCTGCTTGACTAACCCGATCTTCTATGACAAGGTGACCCACTTAGTGGATGAGGGAAAGGCTGTGGATGTTGTTTACCTGGATTTCAGTAAAGTCTTCGACACTGTTTTCCACAGCATTCTCCTGGAGAAACTGGCTGCTCATGGCTTGGATGAGCATACTCTTCACTGGGTTAGAAAGTGGCTGGATGGAAAGGCCCAGAGAGTGGTGGCGAATGGATTTCTATCCAGTAGGTGGCCAGTCACAAGCGGTGTCCCCCAGGGCTCAGTACTGGGGCCTGTTCTCTTTAATATATGTATCAATGACCTGGATGAGGGGATAGAGTACACCCTCAGTGAGTTTGTAGATGACACCAAATTGGGTGGGAGTGTTGACGTGCTTGAGGGTAGGATGGCCCTACAGAGGGATCTGGACAGGCTGGATCAATGGGCCAAGGCCAACGGTATGAGGTTCAACAAGGCCTTAAAGATTTACATTTTTAAAAGTCTTTAAAGCTAGGTTAAAAAAAAACAAAAAAACAAAAAACAAAAAACCCAAACTTACAAAAATGAACGAAGGAACTGCCTCTTCCTCAATTCTCCATAAATGAGGGCTACCCAGTGCTTGCTTCCAAGCCCACTAGTAGGACTTGTTTCCTGAGGTTCAAATACAGCCTGCCTCGACTATTTTCCTCAGGTGTGAAGCTGTGCATGCCAATGTGGGCTTTTCTATCACCCTTATTAGTCTTATACGAAGCAGCTGTTACCTCATTCTAAGCAGCAAGCAGGTTGCCAGACAGCCTGAGGGGCTAACCATCTGACATCCATATTTTGTTCTCAATAGGTCCGTGACTCATGCTTTCAGGGGAATATAGTGGTAGGTAGGTTTTGCCTCCTTTTGTGCAGATGATAGATGCAGTTTCATTTCCTACCACAGCTGGACAACGAGTACAGTCACATTTCTTTTTTAAACAACCCCTCCAAAAAGTATTTAGCTGCACTGTTTCATTTATTGGTAATACACGCTTGTGAAACCTTACACAAATAACATTTCTCTTTAGTACCTTAAAGAGAAATCAGTTACTTACAGCCAGTTTAACTCAAGAATAAGAAAAAAATGAACGTGAAAGAGTTTCCTAGTGAAGACTTTCAGTGGTTCTAAACAGAATGCCTCATGATAAGAGCCTGCTGGCTGGGGAGAAAGGTCCATTATTATTTTTATTCTAGTTGTGCCTGTGTGCCCCAATATGAATGCATCAGGCACTGTGTGGATGCTGTGACTTCGTTGTCCTCCCAGAGAGCTTACAGCCTCAGCAAGAAAAGCCTGGTGGGAAGCGGGCTAGAAGGGTGAAGGGATGTGCTCAGGGGCAGTCAGGGAATCCAAGTATAAGCAACCAGCTTTTGATTCCCCTGCCTCGTTTTGACTGCCTGGAAATAATGTTTTTCTTTCAACAAAAAAAGACAGCAAGTTAAAGCCCTGAAAACCCTATGGAAAAGGTAATCGGAATCTGTAGAGAAACCCCCTTTTTGCTCTTAGAATCATAAAGGATTTTTTTTTTTTTTCACTCCCAGCTTCAGGAAAGAGCTTCGATTCTTGTCAATACTTCAGATCCATCTCTATAATTTATTATTTGCATAAATAATTTTTATATTTTACAGAAATCATCGAATTAAAATCATCCCTTTCTTTACCGATTTTTTCTCCCCTAACTAAATCCTTTCCTGTGTTTTCACTTGCTCTCCTGTATGCTACATACGTTCCTTGGCCTGCAGCCATTCCTTTGTTGTCTGAATTATAGCATCTATGCATTGTTATAAATTAGCATAAGCAGCGTATGTAGGTATATTCCACTGGCTAATTGATTCTGAAAAGTCCTCTTTGGCTAATGAGATATACACATTACCAAAGAGACCAAGAACTGATTTTGCCTTTCAATGCACCCAACTCTTTATGTCACTGAACTGCTCAGAATTACACTCAGCTGTGGGATTGCACATTCAACACGGATATACTGAAAAAGAAGCAATAAGGCGGCCTCACCAGTGCATCCCTAGTCTAAATCAGTAAATGAGAAATATTGTCATAAACAAATCACTGAGAACAGGATACTTCAAAACATTATCAGCTCTATTTGATTATTTTTTTAAAAATTGTGTTAATTTGGAAACATAAGGAAAATTTAATGACAGCTTCTATTTCAATATGAGTTCACATTTACATGTCCACCATGCTTCTGAGTGTCTCCCACTGCATCAGAAGAATGAATGGGCTTGTTCAGAGTGTTAGTGTAGAAAAATACCCATCTCCCATCTTTTCTCTACGTGCCAGCTGTACTTTTGCACTTGGAGTATTTCTTCCGAGCCTTGGTGAAGCAGATATTTAGGAAACACTTTACTCCCTGTCTCATCATCTGCCTTGAGCAGACACCCCTTCTCAGCCCCTTTTTTGACTTTTGATTAATACATATCTAAAAATATTGAGTGTCTCTTTCTTCACTCTCTCAGCTGTAATTTCCAACACTCCACTTCAGGCAATGATTTTTCAGATGAAGTGGATATACCCTTGTGTAAAGCAGAACAGTTTTGAAAGATGAATGCATAGCCTCCTGCACCAAAACCTGGAGTTCTTGGAATGTTCGGATCAAAGCCTTAGTTTCTTTTTCAATCCAGCCAAAACATATCTTAGCATCAATACTAGATAACTCTCTTTTGGATTCCCCAGAGAATACTTTTATGGTCAGTGTTCAGTGAACTTAGTCCAGTAGCTGCACAAATAATTGCCTTGGTATGAACCTGGGTATGCGTATAGGATAGGAAGTGCAATGAGACCACTGGTAGTATCTCCTTCGGGAAAGAGAATTAAAGGTCCTCTACTGGGGATATTTCCTAAGAGAAACAAGCTTCCTTAATGACAAGCTCAAAGAGCTGATAAACCCAAAACATAGCCATGGGCTATTAGTTAACAATTATGTTTTACTGTCCACAAGTTAAGTGTAAAAGATTCCAATTCAAAGACAATGGAGGGGTGCATTGATTTTAGTACAATTTACGTGCATCTCAGGGTAACTGGATGTCTAGAACTCCTGTAAACAGCACTGAAACAAACTCTTTAGAAATCAATATTTTAAAGAGTGAAATATATAAGAAAGTGTAAACAGAAGTGCAAGTGATCCAGGAATCAAAAGTTTGAGCCCCAATTCCTCGATACTTCCATGCTATTTACCATAACCTATTGATGTGCCCTCAGCATCAGAAGTCTGATTACAGTACTGCATCTAGAAAGGAAGAAATAACTAAGGATTCTCATTTTGATCTCTGCCACAAATGGTTTACATAAAAATAAATCAAAACTTTGTAGTTCACTGTTCAGGTTTCCTTTCCTAATTTTTATTTCTCCCCCTCCTTCTTTCAAGCTACCGTTGATGTGAATTTGCTAGAGCAAAATCACAAGAAAAAAGAGACAAAAAATAAAGCTCAGGATATGACACTAGGTGAGGGTTTTTTTTTATTTCCTCCTTGCTATTTAATGTCAGAGGATGATCTGTCATTCTGTCATAGTGCAACATATACAGGAAGGTCCAATGAGTCCAACTTTTGTTATTCTGAGCGCTTGATCTATGATGTAGATGATAACACTGGCAGTCTGTAATATACGGTACTTGGTTGGTGGTTTTTGAGGGAATGCTTTATACTTTCCTAGCAGCCTCTGTTATTAAACTCTTCATAACATTTACAGCAGTTCAGCTATTGAAAGAAAATGCATGAGTCTTGTAATGCCCTGGAAATGAATAAAAATGAAAACTGAAAAAGACAAAAGCAGCAGCTGTGAGCTGTGGTCTCTGGGTTGCTGGGAACTCCCCGAAGCATGACATGCAGACAGCCAGAAAAGGCTCTTGTTCTTCTGGATAGCTGACGTGTAGTCTGCATTGGAAAACAGCGACGCAGGGAACTGAGCTGAGATGGGACTTGTTATCCTGTTGTGTGTCCAACTAACGCAGTGTACGAACAGCTTCTGACTGCATGGCAAGGTTTTGCTTGGGAACGTTCTGCAGTTGTGAAGATGTATTTGATGCACATCCTAGCAGCCGCTTAATTGCATTTACCTGTCATTTGTGTAAGGTGCCTCCCTCAACTCCCTATAGTAATCAGAAGAATGAAATTCCAGGACACAGACAAAGACTTTTTATATTTGTCATCCATCACAGCTGTACATAAAGAGGGGCTTTATTAAGCTAATAGATGAGGCTGAAAATATACCACCTGGAAGGACCATATTACTTTTGCTGCTCAGTGCAATGTGCAGCAATATAAACTGAGTGATTAGCATATCAGTGAGCGAAAAAGGTAACAGTTAATGCAAATGTCCTTACAGCTCAAGTGGCAGCAACTGTGGGTTAGTGCCTTTTTTCCCGTAGGATAGGCACCATCTGAATATATACATTGGCATGTAAATACATTCATGACATTATTATAATGACATTCCATGACAGTTTGTTTGTCTGGAAGCGCTGAACACAGTATTTTAAATACTCATTAAAGAGAAGATATGACAGCTCTACCTCTTGCCTGGTAGTTAGAGCCCTGTTGTTGCACTGGGAAACCTTGGTTTGAGCAAAGTAGATAGACAATCATTATAAAATTCTGAGACAGGTTCCCTCTCCTCCCTTCATCAGGCTGTGCAGCAGAGCAAAACAGGTCTCTCTGAACTCCTAAGTATAAAATGCAAAAATATTGACTTACAAAGAGCAAGAGATAATGACCCCATGACTTTGTCTTTGACTATAAACATGAGAAAAAGGTTTTCTGGAGTTCCATTCTCTTTGCCAATTGATATTGCTACAGCTGGAGCTGCCCACTCTGCTCTGAACTCTTGAGCAATTACACTGAACTCTTGCACAATCACACAGAGGCCATGAACTTCAATCTCCTCATTCAAACAAAGGAACTGAACCTGAATTTCTGAAATGAATATCTTAACTACTGTTCTTTTCAATAAAATAGGATAGGTCCTCACTATCTCTTTTATTTCTTTTAAAAGTATTCATAATAAAACTTTTAAAATTCAATTACAGGAAATGTGTAACTTGGCAAAACTGTGTTTTTCAATTTGTTTGTTTCTATCAAGAAGATTATTCTGTATTCCTCTCCATCCCGCCCAAACTTCAGGACAAATTGAACTTAAGTTCTTCTGATTTCTCTTAACCAAATGAGATCTGGAGCAAAGTAAGGTGTCTGTTTATCTGTTTCCCAAAACTGGTCTCAGATCTCGTGGTCTGAGAGAATGTGGTGGAAACTCCTGAGAATTTGCAATGACAATAAGAATCAATAAAATCAAGTGAATGACCGCAGCGATCCCCAGTAGTGTGAGCAATTTCACTTTGATAGGAGCATATTTGAAGTGATTGTTGCTGTGACTCAGAAATGAGGGTGCTGTGAAGTCGCTGGCTACTGCATGCAGAAATCACCAATTCCTACTGCTTCTCTTCTCTTTTCACTGTGTAATGTTGCATTGTGTGTCTTGCCTTTGGTTCTTTGGTTTCCCTGATTGCAGGCAAGAGGGGACACATACAGATTGTGAAACAACTGCACTTGTGTGCAGATCTCTGATGAATGGGTTTGTTGATTACTGGATTTATTGTCACGTGGCTGGACACAACGTGTTGTTTGGGGGGAGTTATATCCCCCTTCCTGGCACAGATTACCAACCCTATCTTCCCTTTGAAGGAAAGAAAAGCAGCAGCACTTGTAGCTACTCTCATTCTCCACGGACTCCATGCTATCAAACATGGTTTAAGGAGGTTCTTTACGTTCGCTTCATTCATTTCCAGACACATAAAAAAGGTTAGAGAGTCCTAAATTTATCATAGGATTAAGTCCAAAGGAGAACTCTTCAACATAAACACCAATATCAACCAGCATAACTCTTCCTTTGAAGAGATCTATGTCTATACAGGCAAAATAGAAACATGAGTTTCCTCATTTTTGAGGGATCCTAGGGAGAGATTGAGCTGACATAATGGTAACCTGTATCTAAATCTTTCTCCACTGGCTGCAGAAGAAGGTAGGCACATACTACTTCATTACATGCCTAAAATTTCCCACACATTTCACAGCCAACTTAAACACATAAAACGTGGATAACACCAAAAGAGGTAACTGTGTAACTTGAACACTGTCTTGTTTAGCTATCGAGGTTCCTTAAAGCGGCATCTTGGATACATGCACACAGCAGCACAACCTGAGAGCTGTATTGCTTACATTGCACAGACCGTGTATCCCATGTTAACGTTCCTTTGTATTCCTTTGTTTAGTGATATAACACCGCATGCTATATAACATTGATAAAATATAATATTAAAGAAAAAAAAAACAACAAACAACCAACCCTGAAACTGAAAAGGCTTATAAAGAAGAGAGGCTTGAAATCACTCCATTGCCATTGTAAAGTTGATATTACTTGCAGTAATGCTAAGGCATTTCCAAGCAATTCAAGCGTAAGCTGTCATTCTGCACAGAGAAGTATTTTCACACTGTAAGACAGCAGCGACCCAATGTATCCTGATATAAACTTCAGATTAAAAGTACTAATAGGCTAATAAGCTTTATAGCTGCAAAAGGTTTGTTATCACTTTATTAGAATTTCAGGATAAAGCATAAATTAACAAGGTTTCCAAAATTTGTATATTGATTAGATGGTTGGATTTACTGATTGGTGCCATTTCTGAAATTAATGTCTAAATCATTGTGCGAGTTAATTGCACATCAATATTTGATTAACCTGAAAGTTCTGAAATTGCTCTTCCTCCTGTTTATGCTGATAGAATATCTGTGAGCCCTTTGGCTTTGGTATCATTCATGTAGATACAGGACCACATGCAAATCCGTTAACACTGGACATTTAATTTGTGCTTAAATTTTATGTATCTAAGGGAGCATTCTTTCAAAGAAGTACTTAATATAAAAATATGATTTTTAAAAGATATTTAAAAAGAGAAGGCTCCAGGGAGACCTTATGGCAGCCTTCCAATACTTAGAGGGGGCCTACAGGAGAGCTGGAGAGGGATTTTTTACTAGGGCGTACAGTGATCGGACGAGGGGGAATGGCTTCAAAGTGGAAGAGGGTAGATTTAGAGTAGATATTAGGAAGAAATTCTGCACTATGAGGGTGGAAAAGAACAGGAACATATTGCCCAGAGAAGCTGTGGAAGCTCCATCCCTGGAGGCATTTAAGGCCAGGCTGGATGGGGCTTTGAGCAACCTGGTCTAGTGGGAGGTGTCCCTGCCCATGGCAGGGGGGGTTGGAACTAGATGATCTTCAAGTTCCCTTCCAACCGAAACCATTCTATGATTCTACGATTTAAAAGTTAAGATCCCACAAATACTTCCAGTGAAAAATCTAGTATACGTAAGGTGCCTGACTTACGTGAATAGGATCTCTCTCTGGAGGGCTCCAAAGACACCTATTTCTCTTCTTTGCCTTTACTGAGAAGACAGACACTTCAGAGGTTAGGACTAAGGGCCTAAATTTATTTGTGAGAACTGAAAAGTCAATATTAGATAGCAGCTACAGTGGTGGCTTCTAATGTAATTCTGAAGTTATTTTCTATCTTAATAAAAACAATATTACCCTGTGGAAGCAACTAATATATGCCACTATTTTAAACAGTGACAAAAATACAGTCTGAGGGGTATTTTATCTTGTGAGAATGTGTTGGGAGGAAATCATGAGCAGATTTGTCATTATAAGGTCAGGGCAGATGCTCATATATTTCCTAGAGTTTAAGGCCAGAAAGGACAGTTTGATCATTTATCTTCCTGTTCTTGCTGTGAGTGAGAAGACATGGTCATAAATGTACATATCTGCATGTGGCTTTTGCTCCCTCCGAAACATGCCTTGCCCTGA
Source organism: Vanellus vanellus (assembly GCF_965231255.1). Lineage (NCBI taxonomy): Eukaryota > Metazoa > Chordata > Aves > Charadriiformes > Charadriidae > Vanellus > Vanellus vanellus. Next base: position 11,177,930 of record NC_138905.1, on the reverse strand, counting down.
CAATGCGTCTGTGAAAGACACTCAAAGTTTTTGTAACCAGAATTCTTGAAGAAAGGTTCATTCATTGTCTTAAGCAGCTAAAAATTTTAGTTGTGGGTAAAGTTAAGGGGGGTTGGGTTTATATTGGTTGGTTGATTGGTTAATTTGGGTTTTTGGGGGCTTTTTTTTGTGTGTATGTGTGTGATAGGATTATACTCACTGCGAGTATGAACATTCCTCTTTTTATCCAGTTAGAAAATAGATAGAAGACTTAAGCAGGATATAAAAGACAGTTTCTGCTTCCCCTCTACCTGAGAAGGTATGACTAAAGCACATCTATTTGGAGATTATTCAAATTCCCATGGGATATCCTAAGGCTGAGTTTTCATCTGTTCTCTCACATTGCCTCACATTGCAAAAGACATACAGAACTTGGTACAAGTCTGCTTAGACTCTAAGTTTGAGTCTAGGCCAGGCTGTCTCTCAAAGAAGGATGTTCACCAGGAAGTGCTTGGCAAGAAGGGTGGAGAGGCAAGAGCACAGGCATCTAACTCCTAAGCCATGACAGCTGAATTGTGTGGTTTTTCTCACCAGGACACAGTAAATAAGCATTCCATGCAAAACAGAACAGCCTCAAAAGGAGGAATCGGACACAGAAGAATATGTTCAATGGGGTGATGGAGAAGTATTTTTAGGGGACATGTTTCAGAGTCTTCTACATGAAGGAACAGATTGAATCAGGAACATTTGTGTGTTAGGTAAACATAGATGGAGTATTGTACTTCTACTTTTCTAATTACAACACCACATTAGACTTTACAGTTATTTTCCACTTTTCTATGCCTTATATTCTGCAGGCAAGTCCTCTACAGCCCCGGAACTAAAAAGGTAAAGAAAGACAGGTGCTTTCCTTTTTTACCAGCCAGCTTGTCCTAGACACAGAGATTCCCCTGTGCATGCAGAAAGGTCCACTTTTACACATGCATGGCTTTTACGGTAATACTGTTTCTCTGGTACTATTATTTCTATGCTAAAGTGCAGGCTTCTTTAGACATTATCATACTTATCCCTGTCAGAATGATGTGCTCACAAACTATTATTAATTGTCTGTGATGAAAAGAAACTTGTTATCAAATCATGGTGATATAACCGTGGATATAAGAAAATAAGCCTCTTTTGGGTCAGAAGGAATGTTTTTTTGCTGGGGTAAGTAGCTAGAGTTTCATTTGTTATCTTCAACACATATAAAACACGTACATACCCTGAAATGAGTCCTCAAAATAATTTTAGTTTATTTTTTCATGCTAAGTACACATGGTTGAAGATACATGTTCAGTACTGAGATTGAAAGTCTGAAACAAATTCAAAGAAGTAGATTGTTTGTAAAGCAGAGTAGGCCAGACTGTTAAAATCCAAAATAAAAAAAAAAAAGTTATATGACTAATGGATATGACCAGCAGTTGAAAAACTTTACTGTGTGTTTATTATTTTTAAATACAGAAAAGATAAAACATTTCATTAAATACAGAGAATTGGTTGTGATTCTAACCAAACTCGCATTTAGGCAATATCTCTGCAAGTATCTGCTCATAGGTAGTTACACGACTCCCCTGTCACCACAATCTATGCGTACCTTGCAAACACTAATAAGCACTGAAATTATTCTCCATAAATTATAGGGTCTCTGAACTGTCTGCAGCGTTTTTGTCATAACCTTAACCCTAACATCATTTGCTGGTTAAAAGTTTTTGAACCTAAAAATTCATTCAAGTTTTCTGAACCTAAAAGTGCGTTGACCACACTCAAAGGGTTGTGATCAACGGCTCGATGTCCAAGTGGAAACCAGTGACGAGTGACGTTCCTTGGGGTCGCTAGTAGGACCAGTGTTGTTTAACACCTTTGTCAGTGACATGGACAGTGCGATTGAGTGCACCCTCAGCAAGTTTGCCAGTGACACCAAACTGTGTGGTATGGTTGACACAATGGAAGGAAGGGATGCCATCCAGAGGGACCTGGACAGGCTGGAGAGGTGGGCTTGTGCAAACTTTGTGAGGTTCAACCAGGTCAAATGCAACGTCCTGCATGGCAATCCCAAGCACAAATACAGGCTTGGTGGAGAATAGATTGAGAGCAGCCCTGAGGAGAAAGACCTGGGTGCGTTGGTTGATGAGAAACTCAACATGAGCCTGCAGTGTGCACTTGCAGCCCAAAAAGGCAACCTCATCCTGGGCTGCATTGAGAGGCGTTGGAAGCAGGTTGAGGGAGGTGATTCTGCCCCTCTGCTCCACCCTGGTGAGACCCCACCTGGAATAGTGCATCCAACTTTGGAGTCCTCAGCAGTACAAGGATGTGGACCTGTTGGAGCTGGTCCAGAAGCGGCCCACGAAAATGATCAGGTTGTGGGAGCACCTCTCCTATGAAGACAGGCTGAGAGAGTTGGCATTGTTCATCCTGGAGAAGGGAAGGCTCCAGGGAGACCTTATAGCAGCCTTCCAGTATCTGAAGGGGGCCTACAGGAAAACTGGAGAGGGACTTTTTGCAAGGGCATGTAGTGATAGGACGAAGGAGATTGGCTTCAAACTGGAAGAGGGGAAATTTAGATTAGGTATCAGGAAGAAATTTTTCACTATGAGAGTGGTGAGGCATTGGAACAGATTGCCCAGGGAAGTTATAGATGCCCCATCCCTGGAGGTGTTCAAGGCCAGGCTGGATGGGGCTTTGAGCAACCTGGTCTAGTGGGAGGTGTCCCTGCCCATGGCAGGGGGGTTGGAACTCGATGATCTTCAAGGTCCCTTCCAACCTAAACAATTCTATGATTCTATGATATTTTCAGTTTTTCTCTACCCCAATAACTGACCTTGAGTCCTTGTTCAAGACTTCTTTAATTAATCTGGGATTCATAATACAATGTCTGCTCTAGTCTCCTCACAAACTGACCTCACAAAATGTTAAATCAGAAGTGAACTCATTAGCATTCAGAACCACTGTAGACGAACAAAGGAGGAACATTACAGAAAATGAAAGGAAAGATATTAAAGGAAGAGCATTGTCATGAGGAGAAGGAGGAAAATAATTTCTTAAGTGGACTGTAGAGGAGGAGTAGGTGAAGGAGGCTGCTCTGTATCAGAATATCTTTGCAATGATCTGTCATTTGGCAGGTAGAATGAGATTGCCTGTAAAAATTTTTCATTTTGGCTTGAATGCTAGGACTCATTGAGAAGCATACTTAAACAGGATGAAAAGCATACACAAAAATGCACATAGCTGATGCCATCATCTTAATGGACACACAATGAACCAGCAGGTTTTTCTGCAACATGACATTGCCAATGTTTTTAATCTTTTTTATTTTTTCCCTAATGGTATTTTTCTCCTTCTTCCTTAACTAAACAGCCTAGCAGCCTTTCACTTCAGTGACTTGTTACAACAGTTCCCATCATTAAAACAGTTTGGTAGCTCTACTTATAGCACCTGTGATGTTCTAAGGAACATCTAGGACTACACAAAGAACCTTGATTTTTGTTACTTGCCTGGGAGAGAATAGAGTGTGAGAAGTGAAGTAGCAAAATTAATATCTCATTGTATGAAATGAGTAATTTGATTAATGACTAAAGACTGATTTCTGTTGTTTGGCCAAGAGAACATTGCAGGATTACATTGTACACAAAGCATTCTACTCCAGCTAAGTTAGGGATTGGAGTCATTTTAAAAATAAACCAGCCTAGTTGCTAAGATATTCATCGAGGAGGTGACGGGAAGCCTGAATTCCAGATTTCTGCTCTCAGAATTATTTTTACTTTTACCCAATGACTGCTTAATATAAAACGTATAAACAGTGATGGGAACAGTTACCAGAGTTCAAGACTCTCCTGCGGACCTAAAGGCTACATTAGGCCATCTGTACAGAGTGGATTTTTCCCCGTTTTTTTTACTCTTCTGTTTTCCATTCTGTTCCTATGAATCTTACTTTCTTTGTTAGTCAATAGGTCAAATTTCAGCAGGAGGGGTGGAAGGTGGCACACAAGCCATATGGTGCTTGAGACTTTTGGGGACATGTAAATTACATGCATTTGAATCTCTTAAGCTGAAGATAGATATGAGTCCGAGGCACTAATGTCTAATACCTAATACAGAGTATTAGCACCACTGATTCGTCTTGCTCCGATTTGAATGAAGGTGGCTCTGGCTTCTATAACTTGTATTTCCTTTAGTATTTTACTTGCAACAATCATAATGAACCAAACAGGGCAGACCCTGTCCTGTCAACCTGTTGGAAACTAACACGTATAACCTGTGTCCATGTGGCAAAATTCTCTTTCCCTCCTAGACCATAGCAATTTCATCCACACTATTTGTTAGGAACACTATAAGGGTTATGACAGTGACTGCACTGCTCCTCAACAGCGTGGATTTTTAGCAATTAAATACTATGGCTAATTGCATACCCACAGCTTGCTGCTACTGCTTTAATAGCAAAGATGCCCCATTTAGCATGCATGGTGGGCATCCAAACATGCTTACTAGGTCTGACCCATTAGACTGAAAGGTTTTTTCACTTAAATTTTAGCTGGATGTGTTTGGATGGTACCTGCTTCCCTGGCTGTTCACAGCACAGGTCTGGTCATAAGACAAACATGAAGATACTAATGAAACCATTGAGTTAAATTAAGTCAGTTTAGTGTTGTTGTATATAGGGAAGACAAAGTGTATTAACTATTTTGCTTTTTTTAGATTTAGATGGTTAAAGTGATGCAAGTTTTATTTATGTACCTAAGGTCTTCTTCACGTCTGACCTGCAGACAAATACATTCCTAGAACTGTATTCTCATGGTAACTCCCGCTTAACAGTAGATGAATTTTCTGTTCTTATTAGAAAACGATTAATACATTGTTTGCTAAGAAACTATGAGTTACTGTTAGGTAGAGGGAAAACAAAGGACCAGATTGTTCAAAACTCTAAGTGAAATAAGGCAAAATATCCCTGAAATTCAGTAGTGTGGCTATTTTTTCTTTAAATTATTTACTTCCAAACTTCTTTAACTTTTTCTAAAACTGAATTAGAAAAGATTTATAGTGGACTTGGATATACAAATATATATATTTAGTTTGTTTTTTTTTTTTCTTTTTGCTAAGAATGAACCGCTTAGTGTGGATGTTTTCTTTATTCCCAGAGGAAAACCCTCAAGCTACATTTTGCAATTTCTCTCTTGGGGCCAATTATGCAAAGGGCATCTACCCTGTGTTTCAGAGGCCACAATTATCGGTTGCCAAGCTTGCTCACATGTTCAAAGGAGGCTCTGCACATGTGTTTGCGTTAATTTTCAGCTCTCATGAGCACACTAATTCAAAGAAGGGCTTACTGAGTGACTGTTAAAGTTATTTTCCCTCGCCCTTCATGTAGAGCAGATTGGTTTTGCAATTCTGTAACAGGCATTTTAAGCCTTCTCAGTGAACAAAGCACATGATATACATTAATAATTGTCTGTGGTAGTCTGACAGACTCAAAAAGGATATAAGAAAAAGGACCAGCATGAAAAAAGGAATCTGAGAGAAAAAGACCCAACGGAGTTCTGTACTGATTCGGTCTCCTTGGAGTGAATATAGCTGTCATCATCTCTCCTGTAGAAAACACGCATTAAAAAAGCCAGCTGGCAATTATTTCTCAGGATCTTATTTATAACACAAGGGGATTTTCTTTTTAAAGCACTGTTATTCTTTTTAAAAAACATTTTGTTACATTTGTGTATTAGCCTTTGAAAAATCATAGGAAAGCACCATAATTGCTAATTAGAAAGCAGTTAAAGAGACATTAATGAAAGTTCTACATTGGTCTTTTATGTAGAGAATTGATGAGATTTTGTCCTAAGCAGACACAGTACTCAGACAGATTCATTAGCTGGTCGCTAACATGCACAATACAGTTAATGAGCAGAACATGCATGCCATTTATTCAGCTATATCAAGTGATATTTACTCATTTGGGGGAAAGACTACATGTTAAATACAGATATTATATGAAGAGAAAAAGTTATACATTTTTAATGGAAATTAAAGTTAAACTTTGGAAGAGATTGTCAGCTTGTTTCATAAATTCACCAGCATTTCATAAATTCTTCATCACTTGGCTTTTTTTTTTTTTTTTCAAAATAAACACTAAATAAATCTTTAAAATATGTGCTTAAGTTCAAGTTCAGTAAACCAATTTTTGGGGAAAAATCATTCTGCTTCTGTTGCTATGCAGAATAGTTAACTGCATGAGCATAATGTTGCTTTCAGCCCTTTATTTTTTCAAAGAAATGATAAATAGCCTGGTCAGTGATACTGTACAGCTAACGGATCTTGAGTATGTTGTGACAAATGCAATTGTAAGTCCAAAGTTGGCTTGGTGGGTCAAACCTTAAATGCTGTAAATTACCACAGCTGATATAGAGAATTAAACTAAATTTCACCAGCTAAGATACTGTCTCTGGTTTTTCACCTCATTTACAGTTATGCTGTGATTATTTTTCATCACAGGTGCAAATAAATCAGGTGTGCTATACAGATTTATGATTAGTAGTCAACACTTGCATCATATTTTGTGCTCACTGTGATGCCCTGGAAGTATATATTGTTTTAAAGGATACGGTACCTGGTTTTGTGGCTTTACAGCAGCTTATTTGCGGTTGTGTCACTTCCAAAGAGGGCTGCTAAGGGACTGAACCAGGAGCACGTTGACCGCAATAAAGGGTATCCCAACAGTACCACGACACAGTAGCCTGTGGTGTATCCATGAAGAGGATCTTTTTGATCCTCACTCTTAGAGACATAGCTGTTTTGTAAAGCAGAACAGAAGAGATTAAAGGGAATGTAGAGCTTTATAGAGCTGGGCCCTGCAAAAAGGAGGAGGAGGGGTTAGAGGAAACTGTTCAGGCTTTCATGGCAAGATGAAGAGCAAACAAGAAATCAGTTTGCCAGAGACATGTGAATCTGGTACGCTCATGGACAGGAAGATGCTCTTGCTCCATGTGTCTTGGTCCAACCAGTAGAGAGGCAGAGCCTTTATTCCTAGGGGACACACTCACGCACTGCACAAAGTACCTTACCAGCACCCGCAGAAACGTTCACAGCACCCACACAAACATGACCAGAGTGGATGGCCTGATGCTGTTTCTCCTCTTCTGCTGATCAGGATGGAAGGAACCCTCAGTAACTGGCCTTAGACACTCAGTCTACCCAATAGGTGGGCCCAGACCCCTTGCCCCCGATGACCTCACCCTACTCCAGCTGCTGGGACTGAAACCTCTTCTCAATACACATACACAAACACAGGTCTATCCAGCAGCTGGTCCACACCTATGGTCTCCAAAGGTGCCATATCTCAGACCCCCTGGTCAGCCCAGTATCCAGAGCCCCAGCTCCTCGGTAGATGCCTCCCATACCTCTTATCCTGCTCACCAGCTACTCTGGCTTGAAGTTTGTCAGCAAATTGCACTCACACATGCAGTCCTCAGTTCCTTCGAGAAACATACACTGAGGTCGCTTTGGTTGCTGGCATCCAGACCTACTGTTCCCTGTGACGTGCAGTCCCTTCTCCAGTTGCTGGCAAACACACACACACATACACACGCACGTGCACACACACACACACAGAGAACTGCAAGTGAGATCACAGTGAAAGCAGGAATAAGGTTTGATAATCCTCCGTAGTGATCAGGCACAGGGCTAGGCCAGACAAGCCTACGGACCAACAACCTATTTGCTCTCAATCAACCTCTTTATCTCCTTTCTGCTCTATTTTCTCATGCTTGTTCCCCCCAATCCACCCTGATCTCTACCCTTCCCTTTGATTCTTCCCCTAAACAACCCATAAGAAGCCTTGCATATTCCCACAATCTCCTTAAAATGCCTTATAATATACATTTCACAAAACCTCTAAACGTTGTTCCTCTGCTTCCCATGAGGAATTCTATACCCCTACAGGCAATCACCCTCTTCATTCTGTGAGTTATTCCGGTAAGGGAGTTTCTTTGGTTGAACCACTTTGTTGGTTTCATACCAAGGATGAAGGTCTGAGTGTTCTCCTTCAACAGCCCTCGGAGTAGCCTATTCAGTGTGCCTCATTCGCCCTGATATCGTGCCTCATTTACCCTGACATTGTGCGTCCGAGCTGTGCCAGTCCTCGGGGTTTGTGGTGACCAGACTCTAATCACACAGTTTAGCACTGAACAATCTGTTTCTCCCAGTCTTAGGTGGGCTCTGAGGGACTGCACCTATGTGCTGCAAAAATGAAACTTTAAAGGAGAGTGGCGTATCTGTAGAATTTCCTTTTTCTTTTACCCTTTTTATGTTTTGCAATTTTGACCAAATGGAGACCCAGCTCTTATTTTCAGAGAAGCTCTTCCACTTTGCATAACATAATCATTGCTATGAAAATAATTATTCATTGGAACAGACAATGACACTGTTAGGGCAGTTACCTTGGAGGCCTAGACTGCAATCCCTCTTCCAGTGAGTACATAATAATGCATAAAAAGCAAAATTCAGAGTAGCACACCTCCGGATCAGTGCTCGTGGCACCCTTCAAGAAGGTAGAAATCAAATAAACCAAGAATTTGTTCCTGTGCTCCCTGGTAGGCCTTGTTTGCTCAAACTGCTACTCTTTGAGTACAAATGGCACGTTGCTATCATTTTGCTATCTATTGTACAAGATGAGATGTGAGTCACTGATGTTTCTTTCTGGGATAGATTTCAATTGTGAATCCCACTGGAGGTATCACAATAGCTCTTGGGACTTTCTGTACTTAATGGATCAGTGTGTGGCCAAGGGCAGAAATGTAGATACAACAGGGTCTTTAGTTTTCGAAAATGTGCTACCTGAATGTTTGGAGGTAGACAAAGGGTAGGTCTCTCCTTCTCCACCCAATCCTAGAATCAGCTCATCATGTGGCTCCGCTGAGCCAGACCCACCATTTTAATGTGAAACTGTGGACATGCAAAGCTGTTAGCACTGTAGTAAATAGCATTAAGTAAGCAACCAAAACTGAAAGCATTAATTAAGTAAAATTTTGTCCAAAAAAGCAGGTATTTTTATACCATTGTCATAGTGACACCCAGACATAGCCATACAGAAATTAATACAATGTAGATTAAAGACAGCTGAGATACTTTTAAACATCTTGCTTTGGTTCCAGCAGGTGTCTAAATGCTTTAGACTGCTCCTCATAAAGTCTTGCCCTATGGAGCATTAAATCTGAAATGTTTTGCAGGAAGTCTCTATCTTCCATGCAAGTTGAATTAATCTGTTTGTACTTGAAGTCACTGTAGCACACATATATACTCTTTTTTTTTTTTCCCCCAGTTTGATCAAACGATGTCTGAACAATTCAAAACTCAGCAGAGATCAAGGGAAGCAGCATGGCTAAAAATATCGCAAGTCCTGAAAACACACACATTTGTCTCTGCAAGGTGTGACTTCAAAGTCCATCTGGTGAATCAACCCTGCTCTTAAGGTTACTGAGCTCTTTAGTTCTATTTCTTAGTATTAAATGAAAGTAAAAAGTGCAAAAATTAAGTTGCTAAGAATTGGGGTTTAATGGGTTCAAGGTTTAACCCATAGATTCCTGTTACTGACAGAAATGGGTAAGTTTTTCAACAGCAACCGCTAATCTCAAATGCTGCAGATTTTGGTGTGACTGTTTAATGATGCTCACTCTTTACGGAAAGCACTGGTGACTTGCTTTTTAACGATTTGGCTTCTTTAAGAGATGATGCCATAACATCTTTTTCCACTGTTATTTTCTTTTCTATTTGTAGCTTTTCTGTGTGGAAGTAAAGTTGCCATCACTTTTGTGGTTTGATCTGCACAGCTGTAATGAGATGTGCGCTATTAGCTATGTCTATCAGATGTTCAGATCTCTCTTCTAATACCAGCTAATGGCCAGATAGTACCATTGATTACTAAGCAGAGTTGCCCATTGATTTCACTAGACTATCTGCTGGAAAATCAATAAAATAATGTGGCCCAAATTTCACTGAAAAAAACCTACAGCCCATTTTATTTGGAACACAACTGACTGCGTAGGGCAAACTACACATCAGGGTATTTTATGTGACTGCTTATTGTGAACTGACTAAATGTGTAAGCCATTAGCATTCAAGTATGGAAAATAATACAACACACATAGTGGGTCTGATTTTTCTTTCTCCTTCTGACTTGTGCTGTCAGTTACAGTGGTGTAACGTGGGTATAAAATGCTGCTATACTGGTCTGGTCTATTTTTTTCATTCTTACTGGTGTAAATGACTTGGGGATGTGTAGACCAAGGGTTAGCCAAGAAATCCTATTTGAGGTTTTATGCTATTTCTATGATAGTTTTATAAAAGAGAGAGCATCTCTGTGACGTACTCCTGCTGTATCATTCTTGTTATTCTTTAGTAGTGATGATACCAAAGATCAGCGCCAAAGCGTCTGCCTTTTCTTATATGATTTTGATGTTATACAGCACCCAAAGAGGAACGATGGTCCAACATGGAGGGTATTGGCCCTCTTATTTCCATAGCCCAAGTTCAGATCCCTAGTCTTGCACAATTTGTGCAATGCCACTAAAGCCATACAAAGCAATATCCCACAGAAATGCTAGGCTAGCTCTATCTGAGCTGGTGTTTTGAGGCTGGCAGAGATGGGAATTTGAACCCTGAAAGTTTCATGATATTTCTCTAGGCCACGCGTACTAATTAGCCATGGATCTCGCCATGCACAGCCAAGCACCATCTCAGCAGTCTGAGCTTCACTTTCCCATCTGTGAAATGGAATTAATAATACTTTGCTATCTTACAGTGGTACTGGGAGGAAAATACATTTAAGATTTTGAGATACCCATATAGCAGGCTAATAAGGGTATTGGAAATCCTTGCAATATTTAGCTATATTAATTTGATACATCACTTTAATTCAATATAAAATATAGGAAGTCTTAAACCCTTTCCCATGCAGAGTTTAGTCTGGCTCTGTGATGTAATAAAGACTTTTAATTACATTCTTCTCTTCTATTTTGTTGTTGAATAGATGAGTCTTATTGGTGGTGTTTTCAGGGCCTGAACTTCAAGCATCTGCCAACAATTTTACAATCCAGACTTGGGCTTTATCCCAACTACTGCAGTCTGACACTAGGATTATTTTTACTTTTCTTTTTTAATTTTACTAAAATAATGTTATTTTCTTGCAACTAGAAGATGCTATGCCAATGTGGGGTAGCCGTCAACTGAATAACTGTCTTTTCCTTGCACCCCAGCCATACAAGGCAAAATTTAGTGAACTGAAAGCTTAGAGGCAAAGTCTGGCAGACACACTTTTGAATTGCCAAAATAAAAAAAAAAAAAAAAAAAAAAGGCAGAGTATAGTCTGCCTCCTCTAGGAAGTGCCTTCTGCTCTCCCAGGTAGAAAGGACAAAAAGGTTTGCGAGACTGAGAGCAGGAAGGGCAATTCCCTCTTGCGCTGTCAGCGTAGCACAGGACCACTGCAGATCTAGCAGCTCGATAGGAATTAAAACTGTGGAGTCGCTCCTATTTTTCAGATATGCTGAAGCACTGACTATGGATTATTTGTTTTGTTTTGTTTGACCCAAACTTCTTATTGATTTATTTTTGCCTTACCAGAAACAGTTGACAGAGCAGAGAAGTCAAATACAGTCTTCCAAGATAAAATAGCTTATGGCAAAAGTAAAGATAGACAGACGCAGAGAGAATAAAAAAAATCCTAAGAGGAAGTGAGATGAGGTGATGACAGAAGGAAAGAGGTGTTTGGAGTAGAGGGAATGGTGCCAGAAATTGTATATACACCTCCCTTTTCCATAGGAGGGTTTCCACGTGTTGCCAAAGGCTCAGTCCAGAGAGGGACAACCTTTTATCATGCTCAGCAGAGTGAGAGAAGACAACTGTTTAACCAATGGGACTTGGGCAGTCTGCAGACTACATCTGCTACTGTCCTTTTACACAGAATTTCAATGTTTTGAAAATTGTCCTTCATCTTCACTCAAAAAGCAGTCAAGAGTGACTCAGCCCTGAAGACACTGTCACAGCACATGGTGAGTTTTGTTCATGGCAGTAGGTATATACCAAAGGTGATGCACAGTTCCACACTTTGATGCTGCAAATTAGTCAGTCAGTTATTTAAAAATTAGCCTCTAGCAAAATATTTAAAATGTCTGTATCAATGTTGGAGACATCTTCAGATTCAGTCTCAGACAATGAATAAGTAAACTTAGCCTGAGGCTCAAAAAAGCAACATATTTTCTTAATTTTATAGCCATTACTGGATGATAATTACTTTGTACACTCTGAGTGAGTAAGATTTGTGATGCTTCCTTCTGGGCAGCCATATTTTCATCATCTTGTCAGGTTTCTATGTCAGGACAGGTGCCCATAAAGGCATGCTAATGGCATACCTATCCTACCAGTATAATGCTTCTGATATTACTGGAAATGTTTCTTCACTTCATTGAGATGAAGGCGGTTGAGCTCAGGGGTGTGTAGTATCTTTCTAAGCTGGACACTCTTGCTAAAGAGCTTTCCAGTCTACAGAAAGCACCTACATAATGCCTTTCAAACAGAAAACATTGCCATTTTTTTTCAATCCTTAACTATTTTAAGGTTTCGCATGAGGGATTGTACCATCTTCCTAAAGGCAAAACCAACAGTAGATATCACTGAATTGCCCTCAGAAATATCAGTGCATTTGGTACAACCTGGAATAAAAAAGTCAAAGTGAAAACAAGAAAATTTCTGTTCAAAAATAGGTGTGTTAGGGAGGGGTCCGTATGAATGAAATTATGATTTTCTGTCTATAATAAGTGAAATTTCTTCATCATGGGGACCACTGACAATCAAGAATACTCTTTTTTATTTGTCAGGTATGGTTCAGAAAGTGAAAGATAGCCAGCAAAGCTTTGCAGATAAATAAGTGTTACATTTAAAGTTGTTGGCTCACCTTATATTTACTTTTTTTAGTTTTAAGCTCGTATTTACTGTTGTTTTTTAAGATCTTTATCTCTCTCTATCCTTCCTAACATAAACACGTATTAGGCATAAAACATAAATCTGTTGCTTGCTTTATTATGAGTTGGCCCCATAAAGGCAGATTTATACTTTTGATTTTTCTAAATAGTGACAAAATCAAGCTTCTGATCTAAGACCTTTCTTTTAACATAGTGTCTCAGTTAAATGGGATCATAAGTGATGACACTTCCTCCAGTAGAAAAGTCAATAGTCATTATAAAAGATATCCTCTTTCTTCTGCTTAGGGAAGGTCAGCAAACTCACAGCATTGGATTCAATACCAGAGATGGTATCAACCTGCAAACTATATGGACACGGTGTTGGAAATATTCTGTATGTCTCCTTTTCACCTTTCACCAAGTCAGTGCAGGAGAAAGCTGCAAGCTCACAGATTTTTTTTTTTTAATTTTTTTTTTTTTCTTTTGCTGTCATGGTTATTTTGAAATGCATTCTTAGATCTTGCATTCCTCAGGGAAGGTCCTTTCCTCGTCTAGCACAAAGCTGGTAGCTTTGCTGCTGTCCTTTTGATTTAGACAGAAAAATCCCATGTCTGATGTACAACTTTGATTTCCTACTAATTAAAATTGCAGTGTGGGAGCTCATCACTCCTCCTCCAATCCACCCTGCTGAGGTTCAAGGCTACCTTTGGAACATTTCCACCCCTTGATGTGTTAAGACAGAAGAGAAGTCCTTGTTGCTGTTTACATAGTTCCTCCAAATTTACTAAATGTTTTCTGAATCTGCAAGCAGGTGAGCTACTTTAAAGCATGAATCACGGCTAAATAGAACACATATTTGTACTGCCTGGGTAATGGGTTAGTCTATCACCTTTATATGTAAAGTGAGTGGTCTGACTTTTCTGCATTTCAAGTCTCTTTTTTCTGGCTTTCAAAAGGACAGTGTCGTGGGAACTTCTAGTGCTACAAAGATCAATAGCAAATTTTCACTTGTATGTTAGTTTTGGAGAAGTGAATCATAACAGTTAGGTTTTCTACAGCATTATTGTCGCTGAACTGCAACCACTCTCCATCCAAGTCACAAAAACTTTTCCACTGTCCAAGACATCCACCTGTAACTTACAAATATAAACACTGAGATCAGTACAATGCTTGGGGGAGTTGGGGAGCTTGAAACAAGATGATTTTTTTAAAGGCAATCCTAGAAATCCACCATTTTGCACATTCTAAAATAAATCTTTTCTTCCTGTATGTTACCCCAAAAGCTCTTGGCAGTTTCTCTTTTGCACTTCAGGCCAAAATTAACATTGACATTAGCTTAGAAATGAGCTGCCTCCCCAGGGTGACGGTCAGTGAGATAGGAAGGCTGCAGGTCAAACATAAAGCCAAAGCATTTGATTCACAAAATTGCTCTCCAGGACTGGGTACCAGAGAAGCAGGGACCTGTGATGCTTAGCTAGAAGTATCCCACTTGGATACTTTCAATTTTCTAAAATTTTCTACAGGCAAATAATAATTATTAAAGAAAACCATACAACCAGGTTCCATCCATGCCTTCAAAACATTACTCTAATAGAAAACAGTGAGAAAATACTGGCACTCTTCTTGGCATATATGAACCAGTATCTATTGTTAAGCAGAGGACTGGAAATTTACTTTAAAATATTGATTTGGAAGGTTTGTGTAGTCTTGCCTGTGTTGTACACATACTTCTCTGCTTCACAGTGTGGAGCAGCCACATCACCATGCCTCAAAGAGGAAAATAAAAGCACTGAAGTTTATTAATCACTCATTTTCTCCAGTGTACCAGCACTGAGTTATTTAGCACAGTCACTTCTCTTATTTTGACATGTTTGGGAAAATTCACAGCGTCTAATTGGCTTTCAAACTCCCACTTCTACCTATGTGGCTTGTTAATCTGTCATTAGTACACACGGGATGTAAAAGAAAACATGTGGCATAGGAATATTGACTGGCTCAAAAGCTGCTAAAAGGTTTCATGTTGCACTCTAAGTGCCTTTTTCATCTTGGCTTTTTTTTTTTTTTGTATTTACAAAATGCAAAATAAGTCTTTGAGTCTTCAGCTTGGCTGCCATAGATATCACCTTACTGAAGTACCATTTTCTCTCACTGAAGTACAACATTTGCTCCTTTATTATTGGGAAAAAAAATCCGTTTTACTGGCTGCAATAACCATATCATATTTTTTGTTGATGTGGTTGAGTAACATATTAAGGATGAGTTTGGATACTAATCTGACTGCAGATCCTCTGAACCTGTCTATGGTGCACCCAGATGGCTGCATGCCTATAGGGGTCCAGACAGGCTTGTCTTCTGATTACAGTGCAAAATAAGAGCAGAGACTCCAGAAATTTGGTTTAAATTTGTGTGCAGGCTGGATTTCATTTTTTTACTTTTTTTTTTTTTTAACAATTCTATTTCCTAGCTCTGTTGTGAACCATAAGAGGAATTCCTATGAAAAGCCTGGGTTTTTAAGTGTGTGCAGAATGCTCTTTCAGTACTGACACTATCAAACTTAGAAAAAACACAGGAGGATTGGACACATTCTTAAAGTCACAAAATTGTCTTGGGGATTGTATCTGGTGCTGCTTGTGACAAGTGATTAGAGCTCCCGCACAGAGCTGGAGCCCTGCTTTCAGTTTTCCCTACAAGGCACTTCAGCTTCAACTCCCCATTGCCAAGATACGCTGCTCAGAAAGGCAGGGAGATGAAGGAATACCTGTCCTCCTATCCAGTACCTCGTTCCAGGCTGTTTACACATATGATATTAGTCAGTTACTGGATAAAAAACGCGGTTTAGGGACTCCTCATTTCTCTTTCAAAGGGAAGTGCTTTGATCAACAGTCAGTAATGTCGGGCACCCTCTTGTATGACTCCTGTGGTGAAATATGTTGCATGAACTATCTTGCGTGATTCTAGGTGAAATAACAGTGTCTTGTCCACAAAAGAGGCAGAAGAAGTCATCATAAGGGTCTCTAACATGCTAACTGGTGCATTTCCTGGAGTGGTAGGAACTTGATTATCATCAAATTAAGGAGATTACTGAATTAGCTTCTTGCTTCCTGGCTTTGTCACTCATGATATTGCTATGCAGATGACGGACAGCATCACCACTGTGGCTGAAATAACCAGAGACCTCATTAGCATCATGGTGTATCAGTCTTTATGTAAAGACTCACTCTCTGGAACGTCGAATGGACAGAAGTGACTAATCTGAAGCCACAGCTGTGGCATATATGTCCTACTGAAATTCAGGTTTCTAAGCTCCGTAGAGAATCAGAGGCTAGTCGGTGCTTCCTGCTACATAGCTCCAGAAAGTTTCCTGGGAAGAGAAGTATTAAATGACCTTTTAGATATGACCAGTTTCCATGTAACTTTCATGGAAGAGATTCAAGATTTCAGATACCCTGACTTGCTCTTTGAAGACAAGAGGATCTGTTCATTGGTTGCACATGTATCACGTGAGCTCATCTTGGGATCTCCAAGAGAGTCTGCCAGGACAACGTACCAGCCTGTTTAGGCATTGCTATTCCTAAATTGAATGACCCGAGTTAGCAGGGAAGAACACCGAAGACAGCTGTTATGGCTGTTCACAAAGATCTTCTGTACTAGTTTGGAAGTATAAGTTGAATTTGCTGCACAGCTTAGGGCTCTTGGTAACATGTTCAGATGTTAGGGGGGAACAAACTTAAATATCAGACTCTTTCATTAAGTTTGATATTCAACAATTTTAATGGCCAATGGTGGGTTCGCTTAGCGAGTTGCGCAGTCATAGCTCAGTAATCAAGTGGTCCAAAAGCAGGATATGCAACATCCCAGCTAGGGTTAATTTGGACATCATTAATTTCTAACAAAACATCACATAATTCCCAGTTCTATAATTAACGTCTAGACACTGTGGCTGCTTCAGTAAAAATTCCCATAAAGTATCTTCTTGAGACACTATAACAAAAAGAAACAAATTATTGCCAGAAACTCTAAACTGCAAAATCTTGTTTTTGGTATAGGGGACACAAAGACCAATCCACCTTTACAGGTTATTAAACCTTCCTGGTCCATGTAGCTTACTAGAATGTTATTGATATAAAATTATCTCACTTTTTTATATATTTGTATGAAAACATTTGAACAAGAGCAATAATAAATCAATTGTAACTATCACCAATGAGAAGACATTGTTCATATTTAAGTAAAAATAAACAATACAGCAATATAATCAAGATCAATTTAGCTAATTAACAATTTAGCCTCAGTGACTGGAGTGGTGCTTAAGCAAAAATAATTTATACCAAAAATAAATAATCTTTATGAGTATTGAAAAGAATGATCTTCATTAGATTATAAACCAAACTAAATGACTGTTCTCAAGTTAATTAGGCATTTTACCTAAATGTTTTTAATTCTGGTACTGAACCCATACTATTACTTAATGACTAAATTGCAGCTTAGAACCAATTATGATCTTTCTTTTTTAGACTTTTGTTTTTACCCAGCAGCTATTCCCCAACTTCCACAAACCAAGATACAGGGTTTATAGGAGACAATTCTCAATAAATATCCAAGTTTATTTGTTTTCTATCAAAAGTTATAGATGGTAATTTCAATTATCTTTTACAGAATGTATTTTGGTTTGTACTTTAATGAAACTGTTGTAATTAGGGAAAATTTCTTTCATAACTCTCCCTGCAGTGGCTTTTAAAGATGCAGTCATAGACCAAGGTACACAACCATATTTTCACACTTTAAAATAAAAAGTCTGGCATGTCTCTCAGTTAGGAGGATAAAAGAGAAAAACTTGGAAAATAAAATATTGGATATTTACGATATTTTCAAAATGTTTTCAATTGTTGCAGTTTCTCTGGACTTTGCATAGAGGCTGCGGTGCAAACAGAAAACAGTGGTTTTTTTCTTTACAGGTCCTCTTCAGGGGCTGGAAAAGACTGGTGAAATTTCAGAATGGAAGTAATGAGGGTGGCTGGCTTTTTTTCATTTTCCTTTGTGGAGACTGGAGATTCTATGATACAAATTGTTGGCTTATCTAAGGAGAGGATCCTTCTTGGTCTTCTTTCATTTTACAGTTCACAGACATTGATTTAGTCACTTTATGATATCTTTCTACAAGATGTAAAGTCCTTCAGATGACATTAATTAATGCTGTGTGTTGATTGAGTCAGCACTAGTAAAAAACATTTTGAAAAGGTTTTATTTAAATCTGCAAGGTGCAAAAAGTATTTCAAAATGTGAGCTTGCATGAGGTGATTTTTTGAGGTTACCCGAAATGGTCCAAAGCATGTACAAGCTGTTAAGGTTAAATTGTCTCACTGGTCAATGGAAAGGTAGAATAAACTAAACACAGCTACTTGCGGTGGGGAGTGGAACTTCGTGACTACCGGCTATTCTGCATTTACTTGTTAAAAAATTAAAAGTAAGTTTAACTTACAGACAGATTTCTCCAGCTTCTTTTTTATTTAAAAATAAAACAGGTTCAAATGCAATCTGTAAAGCAAGCCAATATTTTTTTTCTGAAGTCTTTTTCATTTAACCACAAGCAACATTCCAGTTCCATTGTTATCACTGTTGATATCAATAGAAAAACAATTTTTCGTATTCTTGCCTTTTCAGTAGAGAATCGGGTAGCCAGTTTAGAGTTAAATGGTTCCCTATTTGGAATCATAGCCTTATTTTTTCCTGTTTATGAATAACAAGTTGCTGGGATTGCCTACATAAATCCTTCCATATCCTTGTAATTTGTGTATACGCTGTAACAAACCAAAGAAATTCTTTGAGATTCGCTTAGGAGAAAAGAGTCCACATCACTTCTTTTAAAATCTAATTCTTACTAATTCTTATAGTAGAGGAGGTAAGACTATAATAACCTGTGAGAACGAATCTGCAATTTTCAATTCAATTTTGTGAAGTTTATGAAACAATAAAGAACAAGCGGTTACAAGTGCGTATGTGTGTTATTCAAAATCAGACACAATTTTAATTACTTGTGGTTTAACTGAAAGTGTATAATAGCAATGTATAGAAAAAAAAAATATTTAAAAAGATGTATTGGTTCAGCCAGATGATCAAAATGCAGACTGTCACACATTGCCAATGGCCAAATTACTGTGACACGCAAGATGGCTGAAGACATCTATTACTTATGCTGACTTATAGATGTGAAATAAGAAAAGATGATTATTAGCAAAGATCCAAATAGCTGAGAGACACAAAATGGACAGCTTGTCATATTGACGGAGCCTAATGAGTTTATAGTTGAACAGGATAAAGACTATAATGAGAGGTGAACTCAGTGCATAAAGCTATGCAGTAATAAGAAAGACAGTGACTTCTATAACAACACATGGGCTTCCACCATCTATTGTCCCTCTTCTACTTTGTAGAACATCTGCTGATCAAGCAGTCTGGCCTTAAGAGACAAAGCTTTTGGTCATTTTCTAATGTATTATATCTTGGAGTAGAAACAATTATGAACTATATTCTTTTCACCAGAGACACAATTTTTCTGTTTCAAAGCATATAAATATAATTGGGTTCCTGCAACTGAGTGAATTAAGATATCTCAGTTGAGCTGTAGTAACTGACTGGCTGAGCACTTAGTCCACTACAAACGCAACGTCTGACACTATCTTAAACCACTTTCATGGCGGGAGAGTGTACAGCTAGTTACTGCAGAAAGGTTAAAAGATACTTCTGAGGGCTGCATGTGCATGCAACCATCTTTCCATATTGTCAGTGTTGCCGTATATCATAAAGTTATCAAGTCTTTATTATTTTCCCAGTAAGTTTTCATTTTCTAGAGTTACTTGTTGCTTGCATAAGGATGTACTATGCTCCGCTGCATAAGGGGAACAAGCAGAATTCAGCAGCAGTATTTTAAGATAACCTATTTTAAAGGATGAGGGAACGTTAAAAACAAGCTCTAGGCATTGTATGGCACACAAAAAATGTTTCTCATCTAGGTATAACTGCTTATATATCTGGTAACTACAGAAGGGTAAGACAAGCAAAAAGATCATCTCTTAAGCTTGAAATGCCAAAAAATCCTTAATGAAAAACACGTTGGTCACATCAGGCCATAGAATATGTAGATATCTTAACTGGATAGAAAGATTGATGTTATATCACCAGTGTCTGAACTGAATAGAAAAGCCAAACTTCTTAGCTTTCTACCTAAAAAGGGAAATCAAGCCCCCTTGAGTTTTCTGCCTTTTAGAGGACTCTACTGAATTGTAATACCTCCCTCTTCTCAGATGTAATCAACTTTCCTGACTCTTACATCTGCAATAAAGTTCTTCATTTCTCTCATCTTTGCAGAGGACCTTCCAGAGGGTCTATTTAAGACACAAATGACTGTGGCAGAGGTTATGGAACTACAGAACTCAGTCAACATGCAGAGCAACTACCTGCTAGGAGCAGGGAATATTTCTTTAGGGTTTCCAAAGTAACCCAGAGATGAAGTAGCCGAATTACTGACACCGATATCTATCCTTTAATTTAAAACTGTTTTACTGAAGATTTGGGGGTGGCAAATAAAACACGAGTTAAAAAGATAAACTGGAGGACATCTACAGAGTTACTGGCCTGTGAACCTGGTGTCTACAGTGGATAAATTAGGAGCAACTATTATTAAGAATGGAATTGGCATACATGTGGATAGATACACTTTACCTTGGAAAAGTCAGCACGGCTTTTGCAAAGAAAACTACTGTCTTGAAAATTTATTGGAGATCTTTGAAGAGGTCAGCAGACATATGGATAAAGCTGATCTGATTGATATAATTTATTTAGATTTAGATATCAAGCAGTCATGCATAAGAGATAAAAAGGTCATAACTTGGACAAATAATTGGTTGCAAGACAAGCAACAGAGAGTGGGAGTAAATGGTCAATTCTTCCAGTGAAGGGAGGTCAGCAGTAGAATTCCACAGGGATACATGCAGGGGATTGTTCTACTTAATATGGTTATCAGTGACCTGCATAACAGGGTGAGCAGGGATATAAGAAAGATGGATGATGATAGTAAATTATTCAGGGTAGCATGAGATCTGACCCCAAAAAAATGCACATGGGTTGTGTAAGACAAGTGAAAGAGAAAAAAAAGGCAGATGAAATTCAGCACAGCTAAATGTAAAATGATGAGAAGAAGAAAAGATAATCCTTCTTTTATATACAAATGAAGAGCACTGAGAAACTCTTTCCACTCAGGAGCAAGTTTTTATTGCTGAGAAAGGTATTTCCACTGAAATGTCAGCTGGTGCTCAGTAGCCATCATAAAGCAAATGTTAGGAATTATTAAGAAAGTAATAAAGAGCAAAAAAGAGATCACTGTTCCACTATATAAAGTCATGAGTACACCTGTATTCTAGAATATTCTATGCAGTCCTGAGCTTCTCATCTCAAATGCATGAAGTAGAACTAAAAAAAGTGCAGAGAAAGGTGGCGAGAAGGATCAAAAGTCTGTAACAGCTCTCACACAGGGAAGCCTTGTGTAAGCTAGGAGTCTTCTGTCTGGAAAAGAAATGGCATGGGGGAAGGATGTGCTAGAAATATAAAAAAAAATTTGAGTGACATGAAGACAGTGGGTGGAGATTAAATTGTTCACAGTCTCTTCCAGCTGAAGAACAAGAGAGTCAAATGAAACTCACAGAACCCGCATCTTTTTTCTTCAAGTCAAGTGAGAGGTGATAGTTGTTTATATGAGACAGGAGACATGAGCAAGTTCTTGTTGAAGTCTATTTTGCGTGTTAAAAATTTCCATAGACTCAAGGGGAGGCTGGACAAGTTTATGCAGAAGTAGTCTATTGAGGCTTACCAAACACATAAGTCCCTCATCTGGTTCAGCAAGTCTCTGAAATGGAAATAGCTGGAGAATAGGAGAATGATAAGTAGTAATGTAGACACTACTAGTCTGTATTGTGTCCTCCAGACTTCTGCCCGTTGTTAGAATCAGGTTACTGGAATACACCCCAGTTGGTCTGATCTAATACAAGTATTCTTACATTCATATATTCCCTTTCAACCACATTTCCTTACCAGGATATCAATTGTCACATTCCAAAGCTGAATTTCAATGCATGCCAAAATGCAGGCAGTGCGGTGGATTTAGGAGCTGAGACTTAAGCATGAAATAAAGAATAAACTAATATGATTAAATGCATATATATCCAGTGTCATGTCCATTGAAGCTGGGTCAAGTGCATACAGAGATGTAGAACATCTTTGTATTTCATCCCACACTTCTGTTCTCCTATTTATAAAAGCTTGCTATGGGCTTAAAAAAGGACAAACATACAGTTGAAGAGACAGCCTGCAGATGGAGGGAGGATGATCAGTGGTATGCAGCAAGAGTAAAAGTATGTAGACACATATACAAAGAATTATCCATCTGCCTGTTTGGCTCCTGGTAAACCCCGAGCACTTGTGGCTGTACGTAGGCAGTTATTATGAGCTGTGATGATGACAACTACATATGTGCTTTGGAGATCACGAATGTGAAACTTCATTGCAACTATGCTTTCCTGGGTTTTTGCATATTTAGACTCCTTTTCTTGCCATTACAGTGCACCAAATAAAAATAAAAGCCCCTGAATATGCATGGCTTAAAACATCTTAATAAATGTATAAGTATCTTAAAACATAAAATGAATGTGGTGATCTCGTTTTTTTGGTTTTTTTCTTGTTTTGCCTTTGTCGTATTTCCAATAGTTGATATGTACTTTTGGAAGACTAGCATAAGTGGTACCTTCTATCCACCATCAGCTTAAACTAAGTTATATTATCTAACCTAAATGATATTCTGGAAAACATGCCTGATTCATACTACTATTATTAATGTCTTATATTTATTTATCAGAGATTATTATTAGTCTCTGATATTGTCTTACTGTCCTTCCTAGAAAGTGCTCATATGTCTATGTACCTTACATTTGTAAGGTAGCTTGTGGTAAAAGCTACAATGTGACCTTAAACAAGAGAATTATTGCTACATTAATTATTAAAGACTCCAAGAATAGTCTTGAAGTTAAAGAACAGTGCTTAAGACAGAGGCGGCAGGAGGTTTACGGCTGGATCTGCTACTGACATCGTAGCTATGAAATTTCTCTTTTTTCTGTGTATATATAATAACAACAATGACATTTTCTAAACCAAAGCAATGTAAGAAATTGTAGTTGCTAATTTTTTGTAAATCTTTGGTGGGATGACACATTTTTAACAAATTTTTTGATGAATGATGTATATTCTCCAACCATAATTGTCGTGGTTTAGGCCAAATCCACTACTGGGGACCTGAGGGGCCCCAGATGGGACCGACAGATGCTCCCCTCTACCCCTATTCTAAGAGAGAGGCAGAGGAGGAGAAAGAGACTTATGAGTTTAGAAGAAACTAAACTACTTTAATGAAATATTAATAATAAAATAAAAAGAAATAATGAAAAATATATACAAAACCGTATCAAGCTCCTGAGATGACAATCACATCACCGGCTGGCACTGGGGCAGTCCCAGGCTAGACTCAGTGACGGACGGGAACTGGATTCTGGATCTGGATTCAGGATCGGGATCACAGGCAGACGAACAGAATCCTCCTCAGACGTCGGCCATTGAAGGAAGAGCCCCTGACCCTTTGATCCCTCAGCTTTTATACTGAGCATGAGGCAGATGGGTCAGTTTTGGGTCACCTGTCCTGTCCGCTCCTCCCAGCAGATGAGACCCCACTATGCTTTTCCGCTTCCGACCCTCCAACGGTGCAAATAACAGAGTTGGTTGGCCTTGGGGGTTATAGCAATAAGTATAAGCAGGAGCCTCTCTGCATACCAGAGAGACTTGGACAGGCTGGAGATTTGGGCAGGGAATAACTTAATGAAATACAACAAGGGAAAGCATAGGGTCCTACATCTGGGCAGAAACAACCCCAGGTTCCAGTATAGGATGGGGAGCTACCTGTCAGAGAGCAGCGTAGAGGAAAGGGACCTGGGGGTCCTGGTGGACAGCAGGATGACCATGAGCCAGCACTGTGCCCTTGTGGCCAAGAAGGCCAATGGCATCCTGGGCTGTATTAGAAGGGGGGTGGTTAGTAGATTGAGAGAGGTTCTCCTTCCCCTCTACTCTGCCCTGGTGAGACCGCATCTGGAATATTGTGTCCAGTTCTGGGCCCCTCAGTTCAAGAGGGACAGAGAGCTGCTGGAGAGAGTCCAGCGTAGGGCAACTAAGATGATTAAGGGAGTGGAGCATCTCCCTTATGAGGAAAGACTGAGGGAGCTGGGTCTCTTTAGTATGGAGAAGAGGAGACTGAGGGGTGATCTTATTAGTGTTTATAAATATATAAAGGGGGAATGTCATGAGGATGGAGCCAGGCTCTTCTCAGTAGCAACCAATGATAGGACAAGGGGTAATGGATTCAAGCTGGAACACAAGAGGTTCCACTTAAATTTGAGAAGAAACTTCTTCTCAGTGAGGGTGACAGAGCACTGGAACAGGCTGCCCAGGGAGGTTGTGGAGTCTCCTTCTCTGGAGACATTCAAAACTCGCCTGGACGCCTTCTGTGCAACCTCATCTAGGTGTTCCTGCTCCGACAGGGGGATTGGACTAGATGATCTTTTGAGGTCCCTTTCAATCCCTAGCATACTGTGATACTGTGATACTGTGATACCATGTCTGGGCATCAGCTATAAACATCGGTCTTATCACTCTGAGAGAGTGAACATTGTCTGCACAATATGCAGTTAATTTCAGCAGTTAGAAGAGGCCCAGCTAAGAAGCGAAGTTACTGAACAAAATTGGTTCTGTTTTACCTCAAACCAGGACAATAATTCAGCCATATATTTTCAACCAAAAGATTAAGACTATGGAGGACAGTAGAGATTATAATTTGCAGCTAAAATTTTGAAACATCGTCACTATAATATTTTTGTGTGTGGCAGTAGTTCCTGCTTGTGAATTAGTTGGGAACAAAGGACACTGTCCATACAGTGGGGTTATTTTAAGAATAATAAGTACTTAGAACCAGCTTTCTTTTATTCATTCTATCTAGTGATGCAAGGAAGCCCTTTAAGCAACTTGGAGAAAGGGCTTCATGAAAAAGACTTATTATTAAAGTGGTTTATGAGAGCTGTGTCTCAGTACCTACCTAAGACTACCCCTGAAGAAGTCTCAGAGATTGTCTGTGATTGAAAAGATTTGTGCGGCTGATGCTTACAATAGCTGTAACCCACCGGGACAAATGAAGTGTTTTGTATTCTAATTTATTTTTAAAAATATCCAGTGAATCAAACACTAATGTAAAGAAAGAAGATTCGACTGAAGTTATCAGTACAGCAAGAACTTGGATAATGAGGTGTCTAAGTATCTGTGATATTTTATGATCTTCAAATGGTAGAGTTCTTGTGGTTTGGTTGGATTTTTTTGTTTATTTGATGTTGGGTTTAGGTTTCTTTTTTTTTTATTTTCTGTTCTAGGGTGTTTTTGTTATTTCTGGACAACTCCCCACTGGAAATAAAGAATTAGAAATCAGTGATATGTGCTTTGTTCATTGCCTCATCAATGTGTCGAGCATAAAAATAGGATCTAATTTAATGAAACAAACTGCTCACCCTATGAGCTGATTACATGATGTGCAGGCAGAGTACTTATTCTTATATTAACATAAATGACTGAATATGAAAACAATAAAAACACATCTGTTACTGAACCTTGTCTTTTTTAGCATGATTTTTTCCCCTTATGGATTTCTGTCTTGTATTTGAAATTTCATAGTTGCATCACGCATTTCCACTCAGTTCACAGCAGTAGATAACAGTGCACTGCAATTTTCGCTACTTCTATCATTCTAATCCCGAAAGAGTAAGGCCCACTAAAGAATGAGATCTTTTGTAGGTGAGTTTTTAAAAGAAGAAGCAAAAAGGAATATTTTTTTCTGATATGGCAGAAGCAATATCTGGCAGAATGTATTCTGGGATTGTATTCTTTAGACAATAAAATTTGCTAATAGGATAATAAAGACCAAGGCTGTTTCATCAGATAGATTGCTTAGTTGTCCAGAAAGAAAGAATCAAGTGGTCTTGTGAATGAAAATGTCTTCAACCTTTTTAAATAGTTGATAATTTTTGATGAGCAAAAATTCTACTTGAAGAGACAGTCTGCAACTAGGTGGAAACTGTGAGTGAAATGTCAGCCATGTGGCTGTGTGGCAATAAATACATTGTGTCTCTGCCCAGTGCTGAGGTCAGGACTCCCTGATCCGTCCTCATCAGTGATTCCCTTACATACTTCCCCCTCACACGAAAACAGCAGATACAGAAAATAACTGAATAGCTTTTTACAGAATTCTGCTACATTTTTAGTATTAGGGCCTTAAGTTATTATTTAAACTTCTGTAGGCGTCCTCTCAAGGGCAATGACAAAGCAAAATGAGTGATGAGATATCCATAATCAGCCTTCTGACATGCTCTCGTCATTAGTTGGTCCTGCCTACTTTTTTTCTGCTTCGGATTGGTGAAGCATCGATGAAGTTCAATCTATTCATCTTGTGTACAATACCTTGTTCCCCTATACTAACTGCAGTACATTTTAGATATTTTTAAAAGCTCTTCAATGTCACTTGAAAAATGTGATAAATTCACCCTGCTAGGAGCTGGCCTATGTTAGACACTTCTGTCTATGTGCTGAAATGGCACACTACTGGGTTAATCCAACCCTCAGTATATTTATTTGCCAATGGTGCAATTTATGTGATGCGATATTGAGCCTTGGGTGCTTGAGATGGAGACTTTCTGTGACTGGGTGTTGAGGATGTGTGTGTGTCTGCACTTAAGTCCTGGCTATTTATATTTTGAGAAAATCTGTGTTTTACAGATGCAACAACTACATATATCATACACAGAAAAACAATAAGAAGACAACATACTTGCAGGTCTTCATTGTGCAGAAAAGATAGTTCAGCTGGTTTAAAAATAGGCAGAAAAAAAAAATGAGGAAAAGGGAAAGACTATTATAACATGTGTGGGTAGATTGCTAACACCATAGAAAGATCACTCCCCGATTTGATATGTTTATTGTCATGACCTTTAAATGACAAGTTCTCACTTGGCCTTGATGCTGTTCTGGAAAGCACAACATTAATTAACAAAAAAGCCCAAACCCAAGCCCACAATGAAAAAGCCTATTCTCAGAATCCCCATAAGAACAAAAAAAAAAAAAAAAAAAAAAAGAGGAGGGGGAAGAGGTGATATGTTTTTCTTATAATAAACCTCATCTTCATTAATGAACCAAGAAATGCATATATGCTTTCTTCTTTTCTCTGTTGCTTAGAAATAAAGAGCTTTGGCATAAAGCTCCAGTGCCATTACAGTCAATTTACAATAGCCCGTTTACACCAGCTGAGGAACCAGCTCGTAATGTTGTTTAAATACGGTGACAGCCTAGAAGATTTTCTGATGAATGAGTCACCCAGTTGTGGAACCAAAATTCATTCCTGACCCACTATGTCTACTACATTTATATTATAAAGAAGGTCATGG
Organism: Vanellus vanellus; assembly: GCF_965231255.1. NCBI lineage: Eukaryota > Metazoa > Chordata > Aves > Charadriiformes > Charadriidae > Vanellus > Vanellus vanellus. The sequence goes on along the minus strand of NC_138905.1, from coordinate 11,150,410 downwards.
TTGTTTTTATGTTGAATATGGTACCCTGAGGATTTAATTAAATGGGATTTAAAATTATGAATACCAAAGCCAGACAGGTCATATTGGATAATCCAGTTTTATTTTACAGTAATTGGTTACACAAGTTATTATTATATTATTTAGAACACCCTGATTCTCAGTGGAAGTCCTTGTGCATTTAATTAACCATGAGTACAAAATCACTTTAACAAACTGAAGCCATTAAGACGTCCTTATATATTCTTTTCAAATGGAAATTGACAACAACGTTTTCATTTAAATTCTTAGAATTTTGTAGTTTTTAAATGAAGAAGCGAGGTAAATAATGCTGGCTTAATTACTGTTTTAGTTATTAGTTCTAATCACTAGTTTTAGGTGGATATCTCGTATTGGGATTTTGATCTGAGCTTTTCGTAACTTTGACTTTATGGGTAGCTTGACCTCCACTTTGTTAAAGTTTGCAGAACTTTAAGTTTCTAATCACAAGAAATGCTTGCTACTGTTTCTGTGGCTTTGCTGAGGTCTACAGATTTTGATACATTTGTAACAAAAAGAAGTGAAAGACTGGTGATGGTAAATTTTAAAGGACAAGAGGAGATTTAATCTTTACTTAACTGAAAGACCAGAAGACCAGCTTATTAGTGTGTACCTCAGCATGATGGTCGAGCATGATGAAGCACTTGGTAACTCCTTCTGGACCAAGCCAATCTTTTTTTGTTGCTTTTCTTTAGTTTTTAGAGATGCTGCTGACCACGGTTTTCGGTACCACTCCGTGGCAAACAAGATATTCAGGCCATAACATGAAGGCAGCCCTAACTCACAGACCTGGCCGACAGTGCAGGGTAGGTCAGTGACAAACCCACAGCAAGAGTCCATGTCCCTGCCCGTCCATGATCCATATGGATATAGACAGCTGATAGCTGTATCACTAAGGAGTTTCTTTTCAGTCCTTTTCACTAACTGCATTCTGCTTCAGCCCGTTTGGATATGTAAAGTTGTTTATCTGGGTTACCATCAAGAACGTGGTACAATGGAAGTGCTCTCCGGAACATCATAATGTGCAGTATTAAACAGTGTTTACTCACACATTCGTTCACATCGCAGGTCTGGGCAATTGTGAAATATAAGCGTAGCCAAACCTAAATTCATTAAGGACCATAAAAGACAGGTTGCTATTTGTTCTGTTTGGTTAATTGTTCTATACGACTGAGAAATAGATGAGAATTTACTGGAGTCTTTTGATATTCAGTGTTGCTGTGTCACAGTACATTGAGAATAATGAATAGGACATTCACTTTGGCGCGAGGAACATTAGTTTTCTTACCCAGGAAACAAGGAAACCAGCTGGAGAGGAGAAAATTGCCAGGTAGATTGTCGACATAAAGGCAAAGGTAACATGCTGACAATAACCAGGGGAAATATGAAGATAATAACAGAGGATGATAACAACCCAGCTGAGGAGAAGAGGGGGGTCTGGAAGATCAAGTGATCCCACGCTGTGCACAGCAATTATGCAGATGAAGGGGCACCTCTGCTCACGCAGAAAGGAGCCGGTTTATTTCTCATGTAGCAGAATGTGTTAACTCCAGCTTTGTAGTAAATAAGATCAGGCCTTGCTTTCTTCCTATTATCAGGAGTCCGTATTTCTTGACAGATTTCCACACCGCTGCCTTGTTATTGTGGATGTATCATTATTTATCCCACTTTGTCCTCCCTCCCCCTTCCCCTCGGCTGTGGGGCTCTGCAAGTTGCCGGCAACTGTCATGTCAGGTATATGCGGATCTGTCAGATGCACAATGAGGAAAGATGGAGCGATCACTTCTCGCTGCCGTGTTTATTCTGTTTTCTGTCTTCAGCAGGCCTGTTGGCAGCGAGATGCTTTCCGGAGGGGTTCCCGTCAAGGACCCCGGGAGGAGCGAGGATAGCTGCGGTAGACATACCGCCTCCGGGCAATGGCGGAAACCTGGGATAATCTCCCTGCCTCCAGCAGCTCATCCTGCAGTACCTTTCCTCCATAACACACCTACTCCTCACAGCCTGTCCCAGCTCCTTGTAGACATCTGCCATCACTGGCAGGTGAGGAGCGAGGAAGAGAAGAGGAGGGGGAGAAGAAGGTCAGGGTGGGGGGATGGCAGGGAAGAGCTCCCAGCAGAGGCAAGAGGGATGGGGGATATTTTGTCCTGCCTTGGGAAGCAGCTTGCTCTTCGCAAGTGTTGTTTACTATTTTTCTAATTCTCCAGCAGTGGTGGCTACACAACATTTTTGTCCATTTCTTTTCCCAGCCTCGACAATTTACTTAAGAACAGTTTTGAGATGGGAAATTTTCCAAACTATTTCTTCTTCGTCTTCTGTTTTTTTCTGCTTCTACTTCTTTTCTTCCTCTACGATTTCTTGGTAATTTTTTGTTTGTTTCTTTGGGGTTTTTTTTGGGGGGTGTTTTGGTGGGTGTTTTTTTGTTTTGTTTTGTTTTGTTTTGTTTTTAAATAACCTCACTGGGACCAGGATTTGCACTCGAGATATTTTCTGGGCTAGGCTTAGATCAGTGCCTTGACTCGAACTTGAGTGACTCATAACCTCTTGTGACTTACTAAAGCTTGCCTTTGGAAAAAAAAAAAAAAAAAAAAAAGTGATAGAAGTCATTCGGCATTATACTGTATATTTATGAAGGTGACTCACACAATATTTTGAACCTCAGAAACGGCAAGTGTATCATAGGATGCAGAAGCTGAAATAATATAGCCAGTGCTTTTATTAATTACTATGCTAAAAAGACAGACCTGATGTCAGACCAGTGCCTTGCTTACACAGGCACTATAAAGTTCTGCTTTTGCCAACAACTATTCCCTTTCTTTTTCAAACTGTAAAACACCCTCTTTCTCCCAGACAAAATTTGCACCGGAGAAAGGATACAAGTATTCTCCCAGACCAGTTTTCCGTTGCTGGTTACTCACTAGTGGAGCTATAGAAAAGATGAGGAACTGTGACTAGCTAGCCACAGGTTTTCATTAGTGTGTTCTGTTTTTACTAGAAGTCTGGGGAAAATTCGGGTCATTGACTTTGTAATGATAAGTCTATCTCCTCTCACACAACTCCTGCCTGTCAGAAAGGATGATTCAGGAGTGGTAGGCTCTGCTCAGAACCCCTGATGTACTGCGGAAGATAACCAGAACAGCAGCAGCATAGGAATGGTCACAGAGCACAAACACTGTAAATATTTTTGAACTGAACTCTTGTTTGCTGCTTTTTCTTTCCCTTTCTTATAGCTTAACCACAGAAATTAAGGGTATGCAACAATTTTCTGATTCTGATGATGGATCCTTTAGCTCAGGTATTGCAATTACTTCCTATTTAATGCAGAATTCTGTCCATGGCTCTCCCTACCAACCCACGTTATTTATATAATCTGGTTATAGAAATTCTGTCAGCACCATGCCTTTTTGTCATGTTAAGCTCTCTAACAGTGAGAGCTTATTAACTTGTGCTTTATTAGATTCTGTGCCTTTACAACCAAGTCATTAGACACAACCATTATCCCAGTCTCCTTTCGTTTCTGTCTTAAGATCCATCTTCACCACGATACCCATGCTTAATGAGAGTGCTTAAGTAGACAGGCTGTAAGTGATTCATTTGTATCTCGTGTCCACTTGTTTTATGGAATAAAAAAAAAATAAAAATCTTTAAAGCTTCCAGCTGAATGCTCAGCCAATAGTTTTTGCAATCTTATGTTCCAATTAGTTGCCCTCAGGTTCAGCATCCTTCTTCCCCACCGCTTTCTACAAACCCTGATGTGCATTGCTGTTGTCTCAATCGCAGTGATTTTGAGGCAAGGAATGTTTCCTGTTTATGTTCATACAATAATCAGCACAGTGAGGGCTCTGAACTAATTGGGGCCTCTGGCTGCTACTTCCTTACTGCTAATATACATTATATATACAGCCAAACAGTTCAGAGAGGTTAGTGGGGAAATTCTGTTTTTTCATTGTTGCTTATTTTTGCCACGACTGCATAGTTGTTCTATATTACCTTCATTAACAGGCAAAGACAATGCTCAGTTCAAGCTTAAGATGTGGCAAGTACTTTTGGAGGAGAACTGCATATCCAGACACAGCTAGTTCAGATTTTGCTTAAAAAAGGTGACATGAGTGGAATCTTGTGTATACATTCAAATTTTCTTCAGTAAAATCAATAAATAGACTTCCGGGAAAATTGATATTTTTTTTTTCTTCTTTTTTTCTTCATTTTTACCTTTACAACTACAAATTTATACAGATTTTTGCTAATACTCTGATCTCACTGTGGTATCACACTGAAATGTTCTTTAACTTGGATAGCTTCACAGGGGCTGTATTCTGATACAAGTAAAAAGAAGCAGCCTCCAACTTAAAAATAATTCTCGAATTGGTCTTACTCTGTTTCTATTCCATCTGACAGTCTTCACTGAGGCTTTTCAACTTAGTCTGGCAGGTTAGACTACACCAATAAAACCCTCTCAGAGGCCAAGGGGAAAAGGGTCTAACGTATGTGTAACAGCATGCTTTTCTACTGGTGATTTTGTGCTCTCAGTTCTGGTTAAGAAATCGTTCACGACCATAGCAGTGCTTCTGGAAATTAGTAAAATCTATTGGTACATGAAATCCTACTTTAGAAGTTGCGCCTTACAGATATTAAAAATGAATCTGTCATAGAAGCATGAGTAGAGCTTTTTGCGAAGCATTTGTTTGATGTATAGTTCCTCCCTAGAGAGAAGGGTATCCAAGAATGAGCTCTGAGTAAATGAGTGCACTTGGCACATCCGAGAATAAAGTCAAAGCTTCTCTGGCTCCAAGGGGGAGTTTTGCTTTGACAAACCTAGTTCCAGTGCCTTTTGCTTATGATGGATTCAGGGAATTTGGAAATATATGAAAAGAATAGATCAGTACAATGATACCATGAGCAGAATGCGTTCGTTAGCAGGCAATGGAAAAAGAACAAACAAGCTCTTGTTACAGTTTTCTTAGAAATTTGCCTTTTTTTTTTTTTTTCACCTGAATGTATGTATACATCAATCTCTCCAGCAAACAAAGAAAAATACTCCAGTTGAACTTTGTCTATACAGAATGATCCTGAAGTGCATTTTCAGAGGGAACTGTGTTATTATTTGTATTTGTTGTGTGGATGCAGGATGCTCTGCCTAAGGTGCATTCATGACGCGGAGATACCGCTCCGACGGCTCACTTTCGAGTCCTGCAACTTGCAAGAGGAATCAGTCCATATTTTGCTCTGAGACACCTTCCATTAAGTCTACCGAAGTAAACACCGCTCGGGAGCTGCGTGTTTCCAGCTCATTGAAGTACTAAATAGAAGCACCTGGTGGGTGGATTGTTTAATGCGGGCATAATCGATGGCTGGGAGTGACGCACGGCTGAGCCTCCTTGTGCTGGAGCTGGTTGTTAATTAAGCAGCCGGGCCGGGGGCTGTGGGCAGGTGGGCCTGTGTAGCCGACCTGCCTGGGGATTTCTCTCTCTGGAGTTGCTTAGTGATGTGACGCAGACACTTGTACTCCCATGGCGCTCCCGGCCTCTCCACGCCTCACAGGACTTTCTGAACGCTCTCGGAATGCAACACAGATCCACGGAGAGAGAAAACAACAAATAGCCCCAGGAAGACTGAGTGTCACTGCTCTCGGATGCCGGGGAGTTCTGCTTGTAGGGACTTAAGGTGCCAGGCCCAGCTGGTTCTGCTGCATAAAAATGTGCAGACTAAAAACCTTGGCGCAAAGCGCTGAATGCCTTCAGTCCCCGTCGAGTTGCCTTCCTCGGCAAATGGCACCCTGGCGTGGTGACCCATGGCATCTGGCAGGACGTGACCAAAAGTGAGCATCTAACTAGGACCCATTACCAGGACTCCTCCAGTCCGAGCAGATTAGCTTCAGAACTAGGATCCAAACACTCGGGAAGTGATGGCAGTGTTCCCTGAGAGACTCAGACTGACAAGTAAAGGTGCTGGTGTGTTCCTGGGATTATCTACCTTTTTTTTTTTTTTTTTATATAACTTGCTCCTGAGATAAAAATATGTAAGTTATCCTGGCAGAAAGGAGCTCAGTTTTCTTCACCTGAGTGTGTTCTAGTTCTACTGTTTTACAGGACATGGGAACCACTGCAGAATCCTGTGGCTCTAACGTGGAAGACCACTTCCTCCAAAGGGTTCTCCTGTCGGCTCTGCTCTGGAGAGAGCTTTGAAATCTGAGTGGCTGGAAAAAAACTGCCGCTTCAGCCTTGGTTCCCATACCTGAGGCCCAGAAAGCTGCAGAAGTCAACGTGCACACCCCCACAGTTAGCCACCTACCTTCAGCTAGGTTTCTTTGTGAGCAGAATTCCTGAAATACCTTTGTCAGATGCTTGCATTGGTTAAAAGTTACATACTGAGGTGAGCAGCCACCCGGAATAGGCACAGTACAGTCCTGAAGTTTTCACAGTGCTTTGATAAAGCTTGTTTATATGGCAGCGTTACCTCAGTCCTGGTGGAACCGCTGGGAAATTCAAGGTCTAGTGGAGCAGCTGGATATTGCATTGTATCTCAGATTGATGGAATTTGTGTTCATGGAAAGATTACACAGAAACAGAACTAGCACAGGGGATTTGCTTATACTGCATCTAAGGCTACAGTGGAGGGATCCCAAACTTAGCTGTGACTGAGGCAGTCGTAATATATTCTTCCAGTGTTTGATCATTGCAAACATATCTGTGACTTTTTCAAAGCTATAAAATACATCTCAAATTATTTTTACAGGCATGGTGCTTGGAGAGTATAACACCTGTATTTTTTTACTTTCTTGCACTTGAATGAACTACCCAAGCAAATGAAAAACTTTGGAAGGAGTAGTTGATTTCTGTCACCCAAAGATGAATCTCAAGTTGACTATTAAGAAGTGCATTGCATGCAAAGTCCAAACGCACAAAGCCTAACTTCCTGCAGTATTTTCTTTTGCAAAAATATTTTATTTTCAAAATGTATGTAAGCAGCATTAGCACTTTGGAAAGCATACAGAAGTTAACTTTTATTTGCAAATTAGACACTTACTACCAATGTCAGTCTGTAAAATACTTGGCTAGTCTTCACAAATGATTAAAGAATAAGAATTTATGAAGAAAGAATGTGATTAGGGGAAGAAAACAGACCTTGTAAAATGCTTTTTAAGAGAAAGCTGTTTTTCTTAGACCCAAAAATGAACATAAAAATCTGATATCACCCATAAACTGCAGATTATAGATACAACAGATGCCAAACTCTAAAATGTGGTTCTGGGAGCCCTGCTTAGTAGTCACTTAATTTTAGACTTTGTTCACCTTTTATGTTTTCTTATTCTGAAAGTTTTCATAAACTCAGAATAAAACTTTTGCATTAAAATGAGAGTTACACTTTACCTGGGAGGTGTTCTGCTACAGAAGAAATCAGAAAAATTACATTTAGTAAGGATATCTGAGTTATAATGGACAGTTTCTTTTCTGCATGTTGTATCTACTCCTAAAATAATTTTTCAAAAGTATTTGGCTGTTATAATGTCTGTCTCTGCATAAGCACTTTCCCATTCTAACCTATATGCAAACATGAGTTTGCAAATGCAATTTTTAAAGACGTTTTCATTGCTATACGCTGATAATGTCATTGACATAAGTTTATTCCTGAAACATTTCCAGTCAAAAAGAATATGCAGATATTTTCATTCTAACTCATCCTTGTTAAGTTGAATAATTTGTTTATTACAGTTAGGAGAAGAAAAGTAGGTTGTAACATGATACCAAAAATAAGTTGTTCTGAATATCTGAAGCAAAGTGTTCATTTCTGCATGAAGTGCCGCACACCTCACTTACAGACTTGAATGTTGCTGAAGCATTGTATGCACTTGTACTTCCTGGATTCATTCTCCTTGAGGCTTATGTAAAGCCTGATGAATTCAATGTTCGTTCTGACTTTGGATTAGGTTCTTTTTTATTGTTGTTGTCTTTGTCGCTCCTTAAATTTTTAGAAGCAATGTACCCTTTCTCACCAGTTTCCCCCAGCTGAGCAGGTGCTGAAATGCTCAACTCCTGTAACTGCTGCTGTTGTTTCCGTTAATTAGGCCACAGTAAAATCTATTCTTTTTTTTTTTAACAGGAATGGGGCAGAATGATGCATTTGTTCTCAAGGGATGTGTCCATTTTCTATGCATGAATGCACTATCCAAAGCTTTGCTTAGCACACGTGTCAAACACATTTGTCTCATCCAGTAGAATAATTAAATCACAGCAACTTGTACCGTAGAAACAGTGAATGTTTTTTTCTAGATTAACTAACTTCTTTTCTTGCAGGAAAAGGTTACAAAATTTTTTATGTGTATAAGTTCTTACACACTGAAGAAAGCAAGCGTATCTTATGATTTATTTTTTTTTTTTTAATTTGAATATTATTTGAAGGATAAACCTTGTTGGCATCAAAGCCTTTGGATTTCTACTGGACATCGAACTTGAAATTTCCTTGAAGATACTTCCTACATATGTAAGTTCAAATATTAATCAAATTTCAATCATTTTTTGCACCCAAAGCTGCATAAATGTATTCATGAAAGTGCTATAAGGAACCATATGTACAGAAGTATTTGCAGGGTCAAGCCATTAGGTTATACAGTATTTTGGCCTCTGACAGTTTGAAAATATAGTAGTTAGTTTCTGAAAGCATTGAAAATATCATTGTGCATTTATCAAGCTTTTTTTTTTAATAAGCTTCAATAGTGAGTTTCATTATCATCTTGTTATCTGTGGTATTTCCACTATGAAATGCAGTCTGTGCTGATAAATAGGCACTCACAATTTCTACACGTTTTACTGTTAGTGGAGAAACCTAAGGGCAGAGTCTGCTTGATGTTAGTGATTGTTGCAGTATTCTGCTGGGTCGATTTGTATTAGAGTCTGACATTTGGTAGAAAATAGGTAAAAGTCCCCAGAAAAGTTAGATGCACATAGTAATGCCATCCCCTCACATTCATATTCCTTTGCAAGTCTGAGATGTTAACAATAAGAATTGTGAGGTTCTATGCTAATTTAATTCTGCTAGTGCTAGAAAAATAGACACACATATGTTTGCAAATTTCTAGGTAGCAGGGAGATTTTTACTTTAATGCAGCTTCAGGGAATAGTTATATATAAACACCACATGATGCGTTCATATTTCCTGCTGAAACTCAGATTGCTGACATCAGTAGGTACTGGAATTGAAATTTATACAGTAAAAGCTGCAGCACAACAGTGCAAAAGCACTGCAGCAGGGAGGGATGAAGTCAGGAAAATAAGAAGCGTAGGGATGAAGTCAGGAAAATAAGAAGCACTCAGTTTGATGCCCCTAAAAGTAATGAAAACACTTGTACTGATCACAAGCGTGTGCTGGATCAGGGATTGAGAAAAAGATTTTGGGATAAGGAGTAAGGGTCAAAAGAGAGAGGGCAAATGTCAAAACCACCGGGGTAAAGGTGTGGGCTCAGAAACTTCCCTGTCTCCAGTGGTTTACCTGTATGTGTGTTGGTATGTGCGTGTGATTAAAAGAGTAATTTTTCTTATTCCAATTTATAAATATTGGTTGATCTGTAGACATATTTGAATACAGACAGAGGGGTTTGCATTTTGGATATAATCTTCAGCACATTCACTGAAAATGCAGACTCCTCTATTTTCTTATTTCATTTTTCCATTCTCTCTTTAGAATAAAATTAGCAAGGTCCAATTTTTAGCTTCTGGTTATGTTAGATAAGTGACAGGTAGCTACTTGTCTATCAATAAATGCTAAGAAAAGTAAAAACTCTGGATTCTAAGCCCAGGTTTGGGATAGCTGCTGAGCGGCATGGGTTTTTTTCTCTGTAGGGGAGACAGGCTAGTAAGGAATCTAATTTTGGGAGCTGTGCAAATTATTTATGTCCTCCAGCATATTTTATGCAGTTACTGAAGTAGATGACTCAGTTTTAAGTCTGCTTGGAGACAGGGGTTTAATGTAGATGGTTCCTTGCTTCGTAAGCAGCCTATGATCCTGCCTACCCTCGTGAGAGGGCCTTTGGTGTGTTTGCATCCGAGAGGCGGTGGGAGACTGCAATAACATACATACGAGGCAGCTGCAGAGCTAGTTCCACATCCTGATGTTTCCACATGAATTGAGCCCAAGAAAGCTTTGATGTTGTAGAAACTTGGGAAAAGGATTATTTCCTGAAGATTTAAGAAGACCTACATTCCTCAGCTGATGCACTGGAGAGTTAATAAGTCATTTGGACATTGGTAGCATAGCTTTAATTTTTGCTCAGTGTTATGTAGCATGTGCTGTATTGTAGGGGGTGTTGAAGGAACAGACACTATGGAACATCCTTCAGCCCATCAGGAAAACGTAACTGTAATTACATTTCAGAAACGTAACTGTAATTACGTTGTAACTGCAAAACGTAACTGTAATTACGTTTGAGAAACGTAACTGTAATTTTCCCATGGTAAATTAAAAACAAAATATAAAAAGTAAAGGACTCTCAAGAAAATATTAGTTTTCTCAAAGAAATACTGAAGTACTGATAAATGCTTTCTGGAAGTGGCAATGTTTTGACGCAATATGTCAGGTATTCATTTCTCCAAAGAAAAATCACAATCATTTGTGAAAGATGTTTTTCACAGTTATGTCAATAAAATGGAAACCTCTCAGATCTTCATTAGAAAGTAGGCTGATCAAAATGTTTAGCATATTCTCTTGTCCATGTCTCCTCATGTCCTTGTTTAAAAATGCTGAACTGATTGTGTTTCTGTTTGTAATAGATTTTTATCTTTCTCTGGAACTGCCTGGCATTCTGGTTTCAATTTGACTTGTTTGGCTTCCTAGAACACACAGCTGATAAAACATAAAAATTGTGAGTTTGACTTGAAAATGATATTGAGTTCACTGTTCACTGGAAGTTTTATGCCTACCACACATTTGAGAAAACGTTTCCTTGTCTCTTTGGTTTCATAGAATCATAGAATAGATCATAGAACGGTTTAGGTTGGATGGGACCTGAAAGATCATCTAGTTCCACCCCCCCTGCCATGGGCAGGGACACCTCGCACCAGACCAGGTTGCTCAAAGCCCCATCCAGCCTGGCCTTGAACACCTCCAGGGATGGAGCCTCCACAGCTTCTCTGGGCAATCTGTTCCAGTGCCTCACCACCCTCAGAATGAAAAATTTCTTCCTAATATCTAATCCAAATCTACCTTCTTCCAGTTTGAAACCATCCCCCCTCATCCTATCACTACATGCCCTTGTGAAAAGTCCTTCCCCAGCAGTCCTGCAGGCCCCCTTTAGGTACTGGAAGGCCGCAATAAGGTCTCCCCAGAGTTTACAGGGTTTTAAAACATATTTCCATGCTGGTTGTGATAAGCAAACCCTTAACTTTGTTTTTAGATCAGAGAGAGCTCCAAGATAATTTAAAGAGTTTATGACCAGCTGAGAGACAGGAAAGGGTCTTGTTGCCAATGCTTTCAAAGTATAACCTCACTTTGCATTTTTTCAAAATGCAAAAAGATTGTTATAGACACTGTAGCAAGGGTACCTACTGGGGATGATCATTTGAGGATAAGTTAAGCATTCATCTTTATTAATACAGTTATTAATACAGAACGATTGCAATTACTCTTTCTGAAAAGGTTTTATTTGGTTAATAAAAGCCAGGAATAGGGTTGCCTAACAATGCCCTAGACATTGAAATGATAGCTATGTCCCAAAATTTATTATTCTTAAAGAATAATCCATCTATTTGTTTTACGTTTGGTGTAAATGAAGCAAATGAAGTAAATGAACAAATTGCAGCTGCTGTTTTTCTAACATGATTAGGATTCCTTTCATTAAACAAGCTGATTTCTTATAAATATAGCCTCTGAAAAAAAATACTAAAGGACACATTTTCTAAATATGAAATGGTCTACTTTTCAATAATGCTGTGCCAAAAGCAGATCTTAGTTAAATAACAAGTTTAAAAAGTTTGTTTCATCAAAAGGAAAACAAAAAGGGTCATCGGAAGCTTCAGTATGGTGGTTACCAAAACTAACATTCAAACTACTGGCCTATTAGACAAAGGATGCCATGGGAGGCCACATCACCATCGTCTTGTAGAAGACTAAACTCATCTAGGTGCACCAGCTATGAGGAACACAGAAGAAAGATTGTTTATTCTGTGTACCAGGTCTAGAAATGAAGCTAGTAATTAGCTACCCAACACACAGAGCACAGACACTGCCGAATCTAGGCATCTTGGCTCATACAAATATATGGAGCTATAGCATTTAGCTATCTCTCACATTAGGGATCACCTAAATTGGAGATTCATATATGATATCTTTTTTTGAAGTCAGGCAGTGTTTGGGTGTCCAAGAGGGATGGAAGTAAAACAGAATAGAAAATTTCCTGATTAAATGTGTGTTTATAGGAGGATGAAGACTTAAAATCTGAGTCTTACAGCCAGAGGTCTTCTTTTGGTATTCTCTTGTGAAAGGTGATCCAAGAGGGCTGAGAAGTAACAGAACAAGGAGCATCTACTCCAAGGCAGGAGTTACATAGTGCAAACCCTGTAATTTCTGCCCGAGCTGGCATGCCAGAAATGGGCAGAATAATAGCACTTCTTATCTGACAGAGGATGATGTAAGAACTGGGACCGTATATATATTAAAGATTAAAAAGAGCTCAGATACTAAGTTAATAAGAAGAAATTAAAATAGCTCCAAGATTACAATTGCATCATTTGGCAAACATGAACTGGGCAGATGACTGAGGGAGTGGCAGTACCCGATCATGCTCCCAGTGACCAGTCCGCACAGAAAAAAATAAATCTAAGGCTAGAACCAGCCATTTTAGTTATTAAGGTGTAAACATCCATGATTAGCGTAAAATAGCCTGAGTGTCTCCTTTTAAACTTCTTTATCCTAAACTATATGTTCCTGCCTTCACTGACCACCCTGTATGGGTATATTTGGGTTTAGATTGTTTATCTGTTACAGAGGTTACATTTTGTTTTTCAGAGAACCTGTGGTCCTGAAAGGGAGAATGAAGAGTTAATCCAGAAGGAAGAGTTGAAATTTAAAGACAAAGTTGTCTGAGAAATGATCCTGCTGTGAAATGATTGACATGCCTTGTTTGTATATCAATGGCGCTAATGAACTCCACACAAAGTCTGAGTGTACTTATACCCACATGTTCACTTGGTGACATAAATATGAGGCCATTCAAGATCCACCTTATTAGTGGTGTGACAAACGCTATGCAAATACAATTGTATGGCTTCCAGAGAGAGGCTGCCTAATTATGCTTGCGCCTGCCTGCACGGCTAACATTCCTGTCACCTGCCCTTATAGTATGCGTCTGTGTGTGACCTGGTCACCTGAGGCTGTCTTTGCGATCACCGGGGAACACCAGAAACTTTGAGGCTGGGATATAGTCGGTTGCTTATGACTAGAGGCACCACATTTTGGAATGCCAATTTTTTGTAAAGGGAGTCCAGGGTCC